>NC_083457.1:17010762-17645730 GCF_023558535.2 Drosophila nasuta
TGAAAGCATAATTAATACTTTATTTGAGCGACTAGCTGAGTAGATTTTAAAGAAATTAGTTCGCATTAAACTCACATGGCCACTGCGAAGGCCACAAAAGTCACAATGCGCACGACTATCGCAAGTCGTATATTTATATAGCCCTTGCGCTAGCGAATTTAGACAGATTTATGGCAGGGGCATTAAATGGCATTAAGCGGCAGGCGAGCACTGTTTCCGTTTCCTTCTTTCCTTCCTCTTCTTGCCGCTTTCCGTTGCAAGCGCTGCACTTGATATTTGGGGCACTTAATTAAGAGTTCTATTTGAAATTCCCGTGTTCTGGAATTGTGCAACTAGCAGCTCGTGGATGCAGCTGCCACAGCCACTGCCAGTGCAACTGCAAGTGCAACTGCAACCGAATTTGCGATAATAAAAACACATGTTGACAGACACCGTCAGTGTCTTAGCTACTTTAGGGGCGTGCTGCGTGGGTTGTCGGAGCAGACAATTTTTAGTGCCATTTAAGCCATTTGCACATTTTCGTTTATGGTCTCTGCCATTTCATTGCTGTCTTCCTGTCAACATATCCCGCAACAGTCGTTGGTTGCCATTGCGGCTGTTGCTGTGGGCGCACCTATTAGTTTGGGACCTGGCACCGAGAGCCTCACTTCGTCTCGCCTCGAATCGCCTCGAGTTCTTGATGCTCTTTTGTTTGGCGCAAAATTGGAATGTCATAAAAGTGTGTTTGCTTATTTAAAAAATCGTAAAAGCGAGTCAGGATGAAAATAAAAAACATGCCATGCGAGGCCATCACTTGCTGTTTTTCTTGTTGTCCATGCTCACATATTTCTGATGGCCATTGTGCCTTGGCTTTAGCTTTGGCCTTACGAGCCTTCTATGTATCCTTTTGTGGCGCCCTTTCCTTTCCTATTCTGCTCTCTAGCTGCTCTCTCTCTCTCTCTCTGTCTGTTCTGACTTCCGTTTCCGGTTGCATGACTTGGCATTGTTTCATTTTGATTGTAATTTTTTATTACTTTGAAGGCACACATGCTTCTTCGAATTGTTGCTTGATTCGCAGTTGGCATTTCGCTTGTAATGAAAATCAAATGAATATTGAAAAAAATTGTTAACCTCATCGTAAAACTCTCAAGATAGAGCTAATAAAACCGACCTTAAAACCATTTAGTTAATATTTAATATTTATACGAGGGACATCAAGAAAAAAGATAAAAGTTGTATTTATGCGTGGTATTTGTCGGTCCGATTTCTAATTTTTGACAATCATTAAGATCATCGAACTGTGTCGCCAATACGTAATGTTTCTGATTGCTTAGCGTTTGACCTTTTAACCCTTTTTACACCCGGAACCCGAAAAGTTATGCTGACTTAGAGTCTGAAGTGGGTATATTTGGCCAAACAAAAAGTGAGGATACGTATATTTGAGGGACAGAAAATAAAGTCTAGAATTGTCCAATCCAAGAGGAAAGGACCTACATAACGAAGAATTCGAAAAAAGAATTGTCTGTAAATTGTGGTTTACGTAAACTAAGGTCGGGCAAAACGCATCTGCAGACTTCTTTCTTTGTTTGTTTTTAGGATTTTTTATTTCAGTCAGAGGAAAGTTTGTTTGTTTCCTGTCAATATAAACGCAACTAACTGAAAATGTGAAATTCTCAATCAAATTGCGACGTGATGTTAAATCCTTAAGTCGTACCTTTGAAATGAATTCATATATATTAAGTTAAAGCATAGCACTGCATCACTTAGTGTCCCAATTGGCAAGCTCGTCCCTTGACCTTGGCTTGGACGCCGAGCTAGACCGAGAGTTAGAGTCGCAGATGGCAGTAATTTGATTTAATCAGTGGCGCGTGGGCCAAGGACGTGAATGGTAATGAATTATTCATTTACTCGAGTTACAGTGAAAGGAAAGGATTTCAACTGCTTTCAGCTGTGGCTACGCAACCAGTTGTCTCGCTGATGCTGGCTTGAGGCAATTGGTAAATGGTTATGTTTATTTAAACAAAATCGGATTGAAGTCAATTAAATTCATTGACTTAGAGAGCTGGGTCAAAAATTCGGCATAATGAAGTAAATAAGTTTTGCAAATTAATTATTCGACAAGTATTCAAATGAAATCGTGTATTATTATATTCAACCGAATTCGAATTCAGTTTGTGAATTCACTTCACTTTACCAACAATATGACAATGTGGGCTTAAGTCAAGAGCTGGCCAACACCGTTGAGAACTGAGGTCGAAAGATACGAAAATGAATTATAAGTTTGCATGAAATCAATTTATATGGACTGCTGAACTCTGTGCCCCAACTCCACAATTTCTGCGTTGCCTGAGATATGTGCAGGGGAAGTCGGAACTGAAAGCTTTACAGCAAAAAAAAAACATTCATACAACACGTCCTTAAAGAACTTAATTAACTTTTTTTGAGTGTCGTTGTTGCTGCTGTTGTTGTTGTCGCAACCATTGGCCTTTTGGCCAGAAACGCACGTTGCCTGGGTCGTGGGTCGTAAAAAATATTCAGCAATATTTAACTGTCACATTGTGCGCCTTTTTACGTTTCAACACACACATAAACAAGCAGCGATGCGACTCTTGCAAAATATTCTCAATATTGTGACCGGAATACTGTTAACTCTGTCCCCTTCGTGGGTAGCCGCCGGACGTGATGGGTGCATGCACCTCGAGGTTCGACATATGTACGCATAATATGTCATCCGTATCAACACTTTAACATTATGAGTAACCTTTTTATCGAAATACTTCTCATCTAATTATGACAGTACAGACTGTCAGTTTAATATGAAATACGAGCATGCTGATTGCCCAAAATAACTTTTAAACGACTGTTAAAGAACCTAGACTTTAAGAGACTTGTTCACGCTAATTTTACACAGTTCTGCAATTCGATACAACAAAACATATTTGTTTGTACCAATTGACTGACTGACTGATTCATAAATTCACTTATTGAGCAATTAATATAAACTATAAGAGCTTGCACTAAAATTTTAATCATGCAATAAAATAAAGTTTTCGATTTCTCCAATCCCAATAATTCGTACATTAAAACTGGGAAGTGGAAAACAGTATCGTTCAAATATATCAATTATACCTAAAACATTCAAATATACTAAAAGCTTTTCAACACACCACTTATGTACATCAGGCCATAGAATACAAAATATACGATATTGTTAATCAATGCAACTAAGATTATATATTCTTAATCACCTATAAATTATATTAAAGCACTCTACATTCTAGCACTCCTCAACCTCTCAAAAAAAATCAATTCAAAGACGAGGTTAGGTTCCGAGAACAACATTCAGTTGTGTAAACAATTTCAAAATTCTCTAAAAATGCAACGTGAGGTTAATTTTGGTAAAACTGGTTAGTTGCATGTAAAGTATATGACATAAATATAGAACAGCGTGCACAAAAACTAACAAGTAAACAAATGATGGTAAACGGTTGCCATTCAACTCAATTTAAGGGTAATTAATCATTCAGAAAAAAATATTTAACACAACTCTGTTGAGTTCGACGATTTGCATCTCTTTTTCTAATGACTTTTTTCTATTTTTTAATTTAGTGGAAAGCACCACCGACATTCTCCTTTAACCAACATCAACAGTCCAGTCGATTCAGCCGTATCCGTGTGTTTGTTTTTCTGCATTTCTGTGCGTGTATTGTAGAGACTATAAACATATAAGAATATATAGTACGAGGGTAGGCTGATAAAAAGTCGGCCTTACAAGGAAAATACGTTTTTTTTTAAATTTTGCTCTTTTATTTCTCAACATAATCTTCTTTTAGACTTATGCACTTGGACCACCGATCCTCCAGTTTCTCAACACCTTCCATAAAATAGGATTTGTCCAGGTCCTCAAAATAGGCGTTTTTCACAGATTACCTGTTCATTTCAATGAAATTTCTTACCCCAAGCCATTTTTTTAAGTTTGGAAATAAATAACAGTCACAGGGTTCTAAATCTGGAGAATAGGGTGGATGGGGTAGAATTTCGTAGTGCAATTCACACAATTTCGACATGGCGACATAGGTTGCGCTTATTTTCCATTGTGAGCAATCGCGGCACCCATCTTGACGAAAGCTTACTCATGTGTAAAAATTCGTGTAAAATGCAATGCATTTGCAATCTCTCGCAGCTTGATTCGGCGATCATCCAATATCATTCCATGGACTTTATCCACAATTTCTGGTGTTGTCACGTCTCTGGGACGACCCGGTCGATCATCGTCAAAAATGCTTGTCCGCCAGCGTTTAAATTCAGCAGTCCAATATTTTATTGTTGAAAACGATGGAGCTTAATCCTTATAAACTTTGTCTAACTCATATCGTCGTTGGATTTCTCTTTGAAAAACAGAAATCTTATGACAGCACAATATTCGATTTTATTCATGTTGACGACAATGCAAAAGTGAATGCGCTTAAAGTCCCGCCAAAATTACCAGTGTTGATAAAACCGCATGAAACTTTCACAGTAATCAGCTGATAGATTTTTAAAAAAAAATTTTTTTTTTGTTATGCCGACTATTTATCAGCCCACCCTCGTATATATATATAGATACACCAAAGGGCATATAAATTCTTCTAGAACCGCACGTTCTTCGTTCAGAAATATTATAATAGAAATTGATTTTTTTTAATTTCCATATTATCTTAACTTTTCCGATGCATAAATTGACTTCCGATGGAAATTAGACCACCTGAAAAAAAAATATTTATTTGTTGCTTTAAGTATATGTGATTGTGCAAACCAACTGGTGCAGGGTACCTCATAGTCATGCAATCTTTACCAAAGCTTTAAACTGTTGTTTTCTTTTTTTAGATTTAGGAAAAGAATTGAACAATTTGCTCTTCACAAAAAATGTTTGATAGCGAGAGAGGATGAGAAGAGCATTGTGGCCATTGCTTTTATGTCGATATAGCAAGGCAGGATTAGAATCCTTGGATTTTGTACTTACTATATACATAAATCTGTGTGTATCTATTAAATTCTAGTATTTATTTCGGTCTACTTTTTTTTTATATGGAATACACTAAAGTGTTGTGTGTTTGGTGTTGGTCCATCAGTGTTGGGTATAGAAGTTTTACGTGTTATTTTTTGATGAAGCAACACCATTTGAACGCCATGCTGGGAATAAATAGTGGTTTTTAGTAAGGATTCTGATTCGACAGGCGGTTAGGCGGCGGCAGGACAAGTGCAACCGTTCACACGCTCCGGCATGGAAATGACGTGAATGCGTGCTGAAAAAGGATGAAAAGCAACAACTTGAAAAACATTCCATCAGCTGCAGCAGAAAGACAGAGAACAAGCGGGAGCAACATAGAGAAGGAAAAGGAGAAAGAGAAAGAGAGGGACGACAACCATAGAAATGTAAATTCTGATGCTGAAAGAGCGATCGAAGACGAGTATTGTTTACATTAATGCAAAAGCCCGAACGCATCTTCTCAACCGTCTGACCAACTTGGAGTCAATAACTCTTCATGCCAAGCTCCTCCAATTGGTGTAGTAGTACGACCTGAACCGGGTTCAGCTGCCAAACGAAGCGTAAACCAACAAAAGGTATGAAAAACCATTGACGGGGAATGTTGAATTGAAAAAATTGTAGCAACCCACCCAAAGGTCACTAAAAGAGGAAAAATGGAAAGATATGCAAATATTGGATGAGACAATCAAGTATGCAGTAATTTTTTGCATCAATTGACTTGGCCTTATACTCCAGCTCTTTCGGATTGACGAGGGGCTCTTGTGCTCTCATGAATTCGATGCCGAACTAGTGAAGAAGACTTGAAATGTTATACGAAACACGCATCTAAGGAATTTTGTATTCCTGATCAGGTCAAATAGCTTATGCTCATATTTTTTGATTCGTACTTGTTCCTTAAAACTTGGCCAAGGACAAATTTATTTAATATTTTATATAAATCTCAGCTTATCGTAATACCATATAATAGTCAAATAAATTTCAAGCAAAATTTGATACTTCTAATACTACTACTACTATTTTTTGTTCATTGGTGACAGTGAGTTCAAAGGTATTTCAAATTTATTTGATATTCAATTTAATTTAATTAATGAAGCCTCTGCATTACGTTGCTCAGAAAGTAACATTTATTTTAAAACAGTTGAGATTCCAACATAAGCTTCGCTATTTAAAGTACAACAGGAAAACCACAATGAATCTTGCAAAGATTGCTGAAAAGTTGTAAATTTCCAGTGTCCTAAGGGAAATATTTCTCTTGGCCTCTGCGAACGCATAGAAGAATTAATGAAAACTAATTACCCTTACAACTTTTTTTACATTTTCTTCGCACAATCAGTTTGAAATTCTTGCCACGGATTAAAACTGCAACCGCCATGCGACATCTGGTTTTCACTTGTTGAAATTATTTATTTCCTCTTTTACGTAAGGCAAAGCTCCTACAAGGTGAACACTTGCTGCCAATGTGAAACGTTTATAAACCGATTCATTCTCAGAGAATATTTCTTAATAGTGATTATTATTCTGATGATAATGTCGATTCCGTTTCCCGTTAAAGGAAAAGGAAAGTTATCGCTCAATAGACGCATCTTGCGAATCATACTCATGAATACGCCAGAACCACATTTTGAATGCATCGCAAGCTCAATGGATTTCAATGACTACGCAGATGCTTAAATGTAATTCACTTTTATGAGCTTTGTAAGAAATGTCCTTCGCACACTCACAGGCAGGCACTCACATGAACACATACAAATGCATTTGCGCAGTGGAGGGAAGCCATCAACATTTTTTGCACTCGAGCGCACAATTTGCAAGTAAGTCGGGTATTGTTAACCCTTTCTATAATGTGGTATTATAATTATATTGTAATACAATTGCATATATATAATATAAATAATTAGTATCTAATGCTTGAAATTCAAAATGAAACATTGGCAAAGCTCGAATTTAAGCCTTTGTCTGTTATGAACATTGTAGACGACAATTGACATGAAAACGAAGCTTATACAGCTTTCTAAATTTTGGGACATTTCCTGGACAACTTTGTCAGTTCGAAGTACTTTGTTGGATTTACGAGTACGTGCAAGGAGTTCTTGATGAGAGATACTTGTTACACAGAAAAGGGAATGAGATTACGAGCAGTGCATAAAACGAGAACATTACAAAGTTTTGTCCAAGTTAATCTGGCTATGGTATGATTATTGAAATATTTAAAGGTCGACGAGAAAGCGCCCAATAAAAGAGACTTACTTAAGGGACAATATTAATGAAAAGCAGACTTCGAGCTAACAGAAAAATTAAATAATATTTACAAGTTAATAAAGCTTTACTTAAAACATAAGTGCGATAGCATAAAATAATCATAAACTTGCAGTAAAAGGCCGTCACGCCAAAATGTCACAGTCTTAGAAATTTATTTATGATCTTGGCACCCCACTGAGGTGCACATGCTTTGGTTCGTTGGGGATGTTTGAGAATCCCTCTTCATGCCTGCTCATAATAGTCATCTGTGCTAATGACTTGGTCACTTATTTGTTGTGTGAAAAATCACTGGCATAATATAGTCGCAGAGGCAGCAACTGCCACGCCCACAGCCATTTGTCTTGAACAGTCAGGGGCATAAAACTGTTGACATGTCATTTGTCATATTCACACGCTTCCTCCTACCTCAGTTGTGCCCCGTCCCCGGGGAATATTGTTGTGTTGCACTTGTGCGAATCTGAATTCAGGTAAATTAAATGGATAATATGGCACAAAGTAAGTGTATAGCAAGGAGACTAGAGAACTCTGTGAGATATAAATTAAAAGTAAGCCTTTTCGATGTCAGTTTAGTATTTCAACAAAATTCAGATATGAACAATTTACGAAATCTTCGAGTTGGTAGAGCTCCGTTCGGCCAATGGTTGCGTTGCTATACCAAAGGATGTGATGAATCCAAGAAATGTACAAAGCTCCGATCGAAATCTATGTGCGGAGACCAACAAAAGAAAGACCAACCAAAGAAAAACCAACCAAAGGGAAATCCAAAAAAGACAGACCAACCAAAGGGAGTCCAACAAAAGAAGGCCAATAAAAAAGAAACCAATAACGAAGTAAAAAAGATAACTTTGATCGAGGGACAGGGTGTGGGATGTGAGTTGATTCAATCGCTGAAGACAGTGTTTGATGCTGCCAAAGTGCCCATCGAATGGGAATCCTTCCCAGACGAACCAAGCAGCCATAAGGTCTCAAAGGAGCTCTTAGACTCATTGAGACGAAATAAAGTCGGAATCAAAGGCCCTATCGAAGATCCGCTATGGATGAAAGATCTACGCAAACAGTTCGATCTCTTTGCCTACACCGCCGTTTGCCGCAACATGGAGGGTCAAGATAATCCTTATGGTAAATTAAATTGTGTTATTATACGCGATATGATGGAGGGCGAGTATTCGGGCATTGAGCACGATGTCGTCCCAGGAGTTCTGCAGTCTATCAAAATAAGCACTGCTGCCGGAGCGGAACGCATTGCGAAGTACGTTTTTGATTATGCGAACGAATTCGATCGCAAAAAAATCACCGTGGCTCACAAGGCAAACATAATGCGGATGACCGACGGAAACTTCTTGAAGCATATGCGAAAGGAGGCAATCAAACACATGCCAGATCGACTCTTCGAGGAGCGTTACATGGACACAGCTTGCTTAAATCTCATCATGAAGCCGGAAACCAACGATGTACTCGTATCGTCCAGTATGTATGGCGATGTACTGGTTATGATGGCTTCAAGCATCACGGGTAGCAAAGCAATGTGCCCCGGATACGGTGTCAGTCCCCATGGACGTCTCTACGACACTCTAAATAAGGTGGGCGAAGAGGTGGCTGGCAAAGATCAAATTAATCCTACTGGCATGCTTTTCTCCGGAGTTCTAATGCTACGCAGAATTGGCCTTATCGATCAGGCAATGTCTATTTCCTGTGCTATCAAAAGTGTTTACAAGGACACCGATATGCGCACTAAAGATATTGGTGGCAAAGCCAAGTGTTCTGAATTCACTAAGGCCGTGTGTGATTTTATTGCAAAACAGTAATGATATATGAATGTCGGACCGAAAGAAGTTTTAATTGATATTCGAATTTCGTTCATTTTAGATATTAATCGAAATTTCTTTCAATAAAATTTGATAATGTACATCTAGAAATATTAATCAATTATCAGCGATCTTCAGATAATTATAATACGAAAAAATACCCTTTTTGTTTACCAAGAAAAATCACTAAATTTTAACTCCAGAGGGAAGTTCACGAACGAACGAACAAAATTACCTATATCTTCTTTTTATCTGTTCAATTTTGTTCATTAGTTTATGTTTGTTCCTTTTTTTTGCGATTTGTTGTCACATTAAGAAAACTGAGTAGTCTTTTCTTATAAAAAATAATATACTTCAAATTCATAAAACCAAAGGGAGTCTAAAAATGTAGAACACAAAACTTAAAAATATATCTATATCAAAATCTACGACGAATATGACAATGAATATGTTAGGAACACCATCCGACGAATGAATCAAAAGACTTAGTTCACTGATCAAACAAAACCCTATTCAGTAAATTGAACAAAGTTTACACAGGACTATAGTCCACGCTATACGTGAAAGTTATTGAAACTACAATTTTTTGCACGGGGAATGTGAATAGAAAACCAAAAGTTATTCCGTGCTCGTGAGTAAATTTGGGATAAAAACTGAATCTACAGATTGAATTTTGCGCCACAGGTAATGTCTGGCGCAATCTGTGGAAACAATAGCCAAAAGATTAGCTTGGAACAAAAGTTAAAGTTTTAAATTTGTTTTCATTTTAGGTCAGTTTGTATTTGTGAAGTTGTTTAAATAATAGTTTTTTAGGGAGTTAAAGAGTGTTTAAACGATAAACCGATTTTAAAGTATTTTTTACTAAAAACTTGCTATTAATAACGTTATTAAATAAACTTGAAGGTTCGCCTCGGTGAGCAGTCAATAAGGGTCACGTATTGGCCGCTGACAAAGTAAGCCAAGTTGCTCCAATTGCTTCTAAGATGCAAAGATGCCAAGAAGGAGAAGCTGACTGCTGACAGGAAAGGAAACGACAAGACAAGACAGTCAGATGCCGTTGCCGTTGCCGTTGCCGCTGCATAAAAACTTGTTAAAATTTAATAATTTATGGCTCCTTCTTGGTCTCTAGTCTGTCCGAGGATGGGCTCACAGACGCGCCCAAGTAATAAACGTCAGTTTTTGTGGCCTGCTACTGCTAGTAGTAATAACAACAATAACACCAACAACAACAAAAGCATAAAATTGCCCAAGTTTGTCAGACAGGAGTGGACTGACAGCAGTCGGAGATATGAGGGTAAGCGTATACTAACTGTACAAACTGTACGGATGCAAGCCAAGGATTCTGCCATCCAATTTGGCTGCCTGCTCTAAATTGCAAACATTTTTTTTTACTCCTCCTGCTGCTGCTGCTCCACCGACTCCCGGATCCGCATCCGCTTTCACTGTCAGCTCCCACTTCTACTTCCACTCCGCCATCTTGTAACTATACTAATATGTAGTTGTAATTAAATTTCGACTCTGCTTGCAGTTGGCCATAACTTAGAGAGAATGCTCTAACTAGTCACACTACTTCATGCTGCGTCCTTTTACTGCTTTGCTGACTGCGATTTATGAGAAGCCAGAGGGCCATTTACCTGTCAGTTGTGTTTTCCACTTGATGCAAATTGACCGACGACACTCGGTTAAGTTTACTTCAAGTTTTTTAGGCCACGTCACCGTCTTGATGTGACCACCATGTTGATTCTATTGTTAATGTCAAAAGATTCTGCTGTGTGCAAAAGTGTCCGATAAGAGCAGAGAGTGCTGTTATTATATTGCTCCCTGGAGGAACTTTAGTGGCTACTTAAAGAGCAGTTATATTCAACAGTTTTCCTAATCAGGTGAACTAAATGTTGATGGCTCTCTTCCTTAATTACAAAGGTCAGACGAGGATTTAATTATGGCTTCCTCACAAATTCCCAGACAACAACAGTGCATTTTCTATTTTTATAAACCCATGTATATAACCATGATAATTACCATAACAAAAACAAACATAAACAACTCAAATTGTTACATTCTTCTTTGTTTCTTTTTGCGAATAAACTCATGGAAGAGTTGCGCCATTTACGGAATTAAAGAATTGTGGAATCATGTTCACATACGAGTAATTACAATTACGTGCTGTATTATTATGCATAAAAAACGGCATTCTTCGACATGGATATAAATTACATATATTCCTGGCAGCTTTATGTTGTTCTTGCCATTCCTTTATTTACATGTTCCATGCAAGTTTATAAATCTCAGTCAACTAAATGTAAAGCACTCTCAATTCGTGACAGGCATGCAAAGTAATACAGACAATTGCTTATGCTCCAGCGATGACAATTGATGTATCTACTTTGTTGAAGGACATGAAGAATATCCTCAAAAAATTATATATCAAGTCTTCTAGTTGTTCGTAACTTAATATACATATATCCATAGACACACTTCGTATGTTATACTCAACAGAATGATATTAAAAGTCAAAAGTTGAAAACCTCATTTCTCATAAATAAATTTGTATTTAGTTATTCCCTTTTAATAATTAAATGGCTTTATGGCGTGGAACAGTTCTAGTTTAAGTTTGATGTTGAATTTAGAATAGCTTCTTTTAAAACTTTAAACCACCGTCTAACATGGTTATAAAAATTGTGTTAACCTGCCACTAGGCAGCGTTTGAGTTAAGACGGAACATTCCTTTAGTTCTTACTATGCAAATTGCTAATTGTACTCATCAACACTGTTCCGTGCCCCTCCTAATGAGAAATGCAAAACAGTCTCAATTTATAAAATGTTCAATGCCAAAAAGGAAACGGAGAAAAAAAAACGAAATGCGAACGCGAATGAGAATGGGAATGAGAATGATAAAATGAATAAGTATAAAATGAAAGTCGAGTCAGGGGCGCGTTCGACTGGGGTTTTGTACTCGTTATAGCTTTATATAGAAACTTAAGTGCCCAGAAATGCGCACGCACTGAGGCGTGCAAATTGTTTGGGGACCTGAAAGATGCGAGATGTTGAGCGCGAAGTCTTTCCACTGCCTCCCCTTCAAGTGGATCGGTGTTCGCGAAAGGCAAGCGAGCCGCTGCAGTAGATTTTAACAAAAGTTCCCAGACGTATTTTTTACTTTCATTCGCACTACATGGCGCATTATGCATAAAACAAAAAACATGGCCAAAATATAAGAACTGCGAAAGGACGAGCTGCGATCCGGGCTGGGAGAACCGCGGAACTGCCACTGTGTGTAACGGATGGCATTGCAAGTGCTATAAGTTGGTGTGAAGTATTTGCATGAGAATGCAGAATGAAGAATACAGAATGCAAAATGCAAAATGTGCGGGAAAGGTGTCATGAAAGCGCAAAGTAAATGCAATATACAATAAGAAAGAACAAATTTCCTGGGTGTCTGTGTTAAGTTGGTCAACATTGCACAGCATTATAATGTATTATGTATAAGAATAATGTTCGTTCATTAAAATAAAGTGATACAATTACGAAATATCACGACTAGCTAGTTTTCTCATTAACCTACAGCATCTGTCTCATGCAAGGGTAACTGAACAACTGAATTCTAGGTTTAACTTTTAGGAACTCGAAGCACCCGAGATTTGTGTATAACAGTTTAAGCATCGAGTGCAACAATTTGGAATGTGAAACAGAGACGATAATACGCTGCAATGGAAAGACTACGAGACCGAGACTAAGGCTGACAGGCAATTTAACATAAATGTACACAATTTAAACAGACATCATTTACATATTTTATGCATTTCATATTAAGTGTCAAGAGGAAGAGGAATGTGCTCCTGCATGCCTTAGGCAATTAGGACTATTAACTTCTGCATACGTTGAAAATGGAAATGAAACTTGTTAAATGTTCAATAATCTGATACGAACTAACCTGGGGTAATTACAATAGAATTGATTAACAAAGAGAGTGTATTGTAGTAAAACACTTTCGGAGAGATATCCGCGATTCTTAAATCGTATTTAGAGCGACCGAAATCAGTAGCAAATTCATGTGTGTAAGCATATCCACAATACGGAAATTGAACATCCGATGTAAAGTACTAAGTGCATTGAAAGAGGCAGACAGTCTGCTGCTGTTGTAGCTGCTGTAGCACCGACGGAAGCCATCCAAAAAAGCCCAACTACTGGTATTTCAGAGGTTGGAAGCCAAACTCAGCTGAACTGAACCGAACTCGAACTCAACTCAACTGAGCTGAACTCAACTGAATTGCACCGAAACAGAAGCAGAAACAGAAACTAAAATAAAGTGGATAGTGTCACACACATAAAATGTATAAGTTTCGAAATCTCACACAGCACACAGGATTGGCATAGCATAGTGGGCTGATAATGCTGATGTCTCCTAACTGCTTTTGTGGTGGAAGGACGGATGGCGCCTTCTTTCCCATTCATATTCTCAAGTCCAACTACTGTTGATGTCCATGCAGAAGGCTATGCAAGTTTGCAGAAAGGCGTGTGGCAGGCAACGCGTTACGGTCCAAATCCGAAATCAGAGTGTGGCAAAGAGAAAAAGGAGACGTAGTCGAGGAGTTAGCCACGAATAAATGGCGAATTGTGGCTACGATGCCGAAAACGGCAACCAGGGCGATTACAACAACAATTAGGTGCAGAGTTCCCCAAACTGAAGCAAAGAAGCAAAGAGCGGAATACAGAAGAAGCTGAAGCAGACGGCGAATAAGCAAAATAATGTGACAAGGCTAAATGCCGTAGCTGACATTGCACGACTCTGGCAGATTCGCAACTTCTGCCAATTGATAGAGGGTTAAGCAGTTGCCTTGCCTGCCTTCGGTCGCCGTCGTGGCGAGCCATTTAAGATCTCTGCTTTTTTTTTAACTGACTAAGCTGAACTTTTGTGTCGTTTAATTACTGTAAAATCTAACAGCGTTGCCATTGTGCAAGAATGGCGACAAACTTTAAGCACAATCTGCTGAATTTGTTCAATTTAATTGTTAAATATTGTAGAAATATACGATATCGGTTTATCGGTTTTCCTATTTTCAAGATATATAAAAACTTAACTCAAATCGCAGGCAAAAAAAAATGTTGTTTGTTTGGAAACTCGATTAACCTGCTGCGTTAAGCTATTTAAAATATCAAATGAGAACTTAAAAAATGTTTCTCCAAAAAATAATTTTTTGTGTTCGACAACGTTTATAAAAATTCATTGGAATCATTTCACATTTATATTCAAAAATATATTATTGTGAATTTTTTTTCTACTTGAAAATATCGATATCTTTAGGATGCTGATTTTCGTTTTGCTGAGAATTTATAAACCCATCAAAATAATTTTCCAAGGCCAATATTCACATCCTTGCATTAAAGAGGCGTTCATAATTTCGACAGTTCAATGGTTTAATATACAATTTACATCCATATGTATTTAGCATTGCACATATTACCTTATATGTATGTATGTTACTATCTACTATGTATACTATATACATATACTACACTATACTATATTATCTGTTCATATGTAGTTCTCTTCAACGCTGCGTTCCCAGCAATTGTTCTGTCGGCAGACCATAAACGTGTATGGAGTTACTTCATGCGGCCATTTGGTAAATGATTTAGACCCCAATATTTTTGAATTATTATTGTTAAATATGAATATTTATTATAGTTCGCAGTAAAACGCTGCTTAGATTTAACTCCCATGGGTGCGTGTGATAGAGCATCATTTTTATGATTTTCGGTTTATGGCCGGCAATTGTAATACAAAAATGAATGCATATATTCTTTTTCTATTTGTTTTAGTACGAGTTGGGGAATTGGTTTGGGTAAATGCGAAATAGAATTACCAGCGTACAGCTATTTGAGTGCTGTTTTAGCTATGTATATATTTGCTTCATTTTAAAGTTTGCATTGCGAAATTTTTATTTGAGGCAACAGAATAAAATTGCAGAAACTTTTGGGATAGCTAGATAATGAAGAAGATTTTCTTGCCAACAAAGCAAGTGTATTTTAATTGAAACTCTGAAACTCTCTGCAACAAGAATATAGCCAAGCTCGAGTAATCTAACAATACAATTTGTTAGCAAAAATAATTTAATTATATATTGCATATATTTTTTTTGCACAATATTTTGTTTTGAGTCTCTTGAGCGGCGAAGCGATACGAATTAAACAAATATACATACATACATATATATTATTGCAGAGCTCAAGATAATAAACAGAAATGGAAAATTGAAAGAAAAAAAAAAGAACAAAACAAAACAAAAAGTCAACTATAAAATATAAAATGGACGAAAATTGCGCAAATGCTTAAAACAAAATTGGACTGCTGTAGCAGAAAGCAAATACGAATGAATAATTTATGGTAACACATGCAGAATACTCGTAAGTCGACAGAAGGTCGTATTGCCTGGCTTCCTGGCCAATGGCCAATGGTTTCAGGACCTGCTTTTCGCCCTCTTCCTGTTCCTGGTTATGCATGTGGTGTGTTCTGTTGTGTTGAGCTATGTATGTGTGTGTGTATGTGTTTGCTCGTGTGTTTCTTTGTGTCCCATATTTATGCACATAAATTGTAACGGCTTTTTAGCTCTACCTTATGCAGATTTGTTTAACTTCAAAAGAAATAACAGAGCGAACAGCATTGGACGCTGTTATTGTTGCTGATGCTGATGCTGATGGTGCTGCTATTTCAAGTTTTACGCTAGCATTAATCCACTAAACCGTAAACAAACGAGCGCAGTCAACAAAGGTCCAACATGTCGTATGAGCTATTAAGTGTAGCATTTGTGGCCCCATTTGTTAGAATGAAAGTGCAACTGTGTATGTGCATATCGTCTAGTTATAATTTAAGCTAACCGCCCGCCCAGGTTGCATACTTTGCAAGTTTTCTGCAACTCCAAGCTGATTTCATTTCTAGTTGACTTTTCTCTCAAATATTAAAGCAAAGATTTATGACTCCAATTGGGTATTGCAATTGAAAAATTTTTCTATATGAAAATATGAAGAAAAGCAATTGATACAATTGTCAAATAAGTGAATAAATTACCAGCGTTGTCGTACTGCAAATTTTAAAGTTTAACCACAGCCTAGCTAAAATGTATATGGCAATTGCATTTTATTTACTATGCACACGATAGATTAAACTGATATCGATAATTTATCGACATTCAAGTGTTGCCGAAAAGGGAGAATGTCGAAACTAGCACAAGAAGAAATAAAGAAAGCTGGTTGCCAATATTAAAGTTTATTTACATATTATAAACAAATATAACAGTTTAATTGCTGTTAAACCCACTTATATATATGTTTGTAAGTACTTCATTTGTAACATGAAATTAAACTAACTTTTCGACATGTAAATTGTTTTCAAATTCCATTTAATATTTCATTTCCGTTTAAAAGCATCGACGTAATTTATTAGAGCTATACTGATTTCGTTTTACGCTTCTTAACACTAGAGCTTTAAATAAAATTGGCTGAAGTTATCATAATTCACTAGCTATAAAAATAATTATATTAATTAAAGTAATCTATCGCGAACTCTTTCAATTAAAAACACATTTTAAAAATGTGGTTTTAATAAAAGTTAAAAGTGGTTTGCGTTCGGATTTGTTTATTGCATTGCAAGTTGCTATGCATAATTGCCCTCGTGAAGAGCATACAAATGTTTTCTGAGAAGTTTTGGTTTATGTTTTCTATTTCATCAACATAAACTAAAACGAAAAAGCTATTAACTCGAAATGCAAGTCCGAATGTTCAAATGGACGCGTGAGCTGCAGTTGCTGTAGAGTAGCTGGATGAAATATACAACTCTCTGTCTCTCTTCACCCCTCTATCTCTTACTCTTTCTCTGTGTTTGGAGAGTGAAGCCCGACTGAGGGCTTTGGGCGTGGCACCATTTCCCTCTTGAATTTGCGCAAATTTACACGAATTTGATTATTATTATGATGGCAATTTGCAAAAATGTCATCTTGCAGCAGGCAAAATACTTAGTACAAAAAAGAGGAAAAATGAAAAATATTGTTGGACAAACGGAAATTTCTCATTGCGCAAAGTGGCGCAGGACTTTCAACTCAATACAGGGTGACTGTCTATACCTCATTGAAATGGAGCAGCTGGCAACTGGCTGCTGGCTGCTGGTCAGAAGATGCTCACGATGATGCTCACCCAGCGTAAAATGCTTGCCAGAATCCTTGGCATCAATTGTGTCTTCCACCTAACAGAAATTTATAGTTCTTTATAGAAGCTCTGCGCGTCTTCTTGCTATTCGCTTATCGCGGTCCCCCATAATTATGACGCAGTTTGTGGCGGTGGCAGCGGCATTGGCAGATATAGAGCAAGAGGTCCTTTTCCTCTTCTCTATCTATCTGTTTCTCTATCTTCCTTCATTTTCCGAGTAACTGTTGGTTGGTGACCGACACACGTCCTTCGTCTGCTTCATTCGTCCAGTACATCCTGCTGCAGGATGTTCAATTTTCGCTTGCCTCTTATTTCGTTGTGCCATTTTGATTTCCTTATTTGCCTTGTCGCGTTTTGCATTCATTTGCCTTTTGCATTTTATCTACCAACATTGCATTACTTTAAGTGGCATCTGCACTGTGCACACCACCCCCTCTCTGCCCCACCCATTCACTCTCCCTCTTCCGTATTATCCCTTCTATGCCCCCGCTCGAATCTTAATGCCTCAGCGAGAAGGCTAGGCACAACTCGACTCGGTGAAATTATCTGTTAGCCAAATCAAAAGTTTTGCGCTTTTATGTGGCTCTGTCGTTCTGTTCTGTACTGTTCTCTGCTCTACTCTCAGTTGTCGGGGCAAGTGGAATGGGCGCGTCAGTTAGTGGAGCCTGAAATTGTGTCAAGGACACGCAGAGCTCGGGGCTGTCCTTTGGCGGCAAATTCGAGAAATTATTGCGGAAAAGGAAAACAGCACAGCAAACATTGCTTAACTTTCATTGCCGACTTTTTGATTTATTTACAGAAACAAGAGCCCAGCACAAAAACACTCGCAATTGCTAATGAAAAGATGCTTTTAACAATTTGCCCTCTTCAGGATAGGCTGACAAACTTATCGACCATAACGTACACCCAAATGTGGTTTTATTATTTGCCAATAAATCTGATAAGAGAGACGTCTGATTTCACAGTCGATTTCAATAAATTGTGCAAATTTGCTTAATTCAATCAACTGTAATTTGGTGTGGATATAAATCATATAATTCCTATTATTTCCTCTACAATTAACTATAAATTATTTTTAAACAATTTAAGCAATTTACTTCTTGGTGAAAGGTAATCTACAAGAGTTGGAAATGTAGTTTCAACTGCAAACAACAATTAGCTTCAGAATGGGTTGAAACAAAGGTAATTAAATTAATGCGTATCTCAGATGCTTTTACTAGAGCCAAGACCGCAGCTCAACGAGTTCTCAGGTCGAATTACAACTTTAAATTGACTTGCCTGGTATTCAAACTCACAAGTTCACACACTCACAGTTTTACTCAGGCATTCACAGTGGCTTTTGGATTTTATAAGATTTACTTTTCTGGGTCATACAAAGGACGAACAACTTGGGCTCAGTTGGAGACTTTGCTTTAACCACCTGATAAAAAATTGCCTGAATATATGGTTGTATATATGCCACAGTATGTGAAGGGATCTTGTAAGAGACAAGTGCGAGAGTAAGTGAATGAGAATGAGTCACAAAAATGCATATAAAAGCACTCACTATTGCACACCAACCAAGGACTGTCAGAAACTTGCTGCACACCTTATCATTGATGCGAGTTTAATGCACATCCACAAGCCCAACTTTTGAGTATTTGCTTGCCTATTATTCTGCAATGCATTTTACTCGTGTTGCCTGTCAGTAGGCTATAAAGTCATATTTTATTCTTCTTTTCTTTTCAATTTTCATAAGCTTGAAACCTGGGCAACACGTCAAAGTTTTAGTAACTTCATAAAGCCTTATATGACGGCGACGTGGCCCAAACAGAAGTTGAGAAGCAGCAACCCTTCGTGACCAACCACTTGTGGATGTATTTTATATTTTTGCTGACCCTGTCCACTGTTTTAATGCCTTGACGTTAGCAAAGTCAAAGTTCAACTTATTAGGCAATTTTGATTCTGGTTGGGGACTGGGAAATTAACTAAAAACTTGTTGTAATTGTCAGTAACCAATGAAATGCGCATTTGCTATGTGCTTAAGTTTGCGACAGACCAAAATCTTTGCAAATACTTTCTCACAGTCAATTTACGTACAACTGCGAGCTTTGCTTGGTCTCTCGAAACAGTAGAGCATACCATAATCAACTCGACGCTTCAGTTGTTTTGGACTTTTCTCTGCAACTCCCCGTCCACTTCCCAACTTCTATCGCTACCTTTCTAACTTGTTCGGCTTCACATTGCTGATTGCGTCAGGCGCAAAGTTTACCACTCGAAAGTTGTTCATAAGTATTTTGCCAAGGGTAAAATAACTTTGACATCAGTTGGCAAGCAAAGTCTCACAAGTATCTCAAGGCACAGTTTTCCATGCTAATCAACTGTGGGCTGGAAAGAACGACGACAGCTGCAGCTCTAGACAAATCTGCATTAGTTGGAATGCAAATGTGTAAATGCTTTTGGAGTGCATTGTACAATCGATTGCCAAACTATTTATAGAATCATCAAAATGTCATCACGTTTAATCCGAGCACTTTCCACTCATCAAATGCTTTCCTTAAGTTTTACACGTCAAATCATTTGTTTTGAGAGGAAAAATTCGTCAATCTCGTTAATGAAGCTTCATGGCATTTGGCATTCACTGGGCGCTATTGGCTGCGGTTCGCTTGCCACGTATGTGAGTCTCAAGCTGCTCGATCAGCCACAGGCACGCAACGAAGACCACGAGCCGCAGGAGCTGGTGTCCAAGGGACAATGGTGCCACAATTGGGACAGTCGCGAACATCAGGCCTCCAATGTTGGTGCCAAAAATCCGGAATCAGTTGCGCTGCGTCACATTGTTCTAGTGCGGCATGGAGAATATACATCGACAACCGATGGCAATCATCTGACGGATTTGGGGCGCCTTCAGGCACATCGAGCCGGACAGCGGCTGCTGGAAATGGGAATCGCGTGGGATCATGTGGTGGCCTCGACGATGACGAGAGCTCAGGAGACGGCAATGATCATTCTGAAGCAAATCAACTTTGACCCACTCAAGTTGAAGCGCTGCGAACTGTTGCCAGAGGGCACGCCATGTGCAGCTGATCCACCCCAGAATCGCACTTCATCCCAAGTGGAAAAGGCGACTCGACGAGATGGACCACGCATTGAGGCTGCCTTTCGGCGCTATTTCTTTCGCGCGTCCCCTGAGCAGAAGGATGATTCGTATTTACTGATTATTGGGCATGCGAATGTCATCCGCTATTTAGTTTGTCGTGCCCTGCAATTCCCACCCGATGCCTGGACCCGATTTAGCCTTAACCATGGTTCCATCACTTGGTTGACAATCTGGCCAACTGGCTATGTCACGGTTCGGTGTTTGGGTGATGCAGGCTATATGCCTGTGAATGAGTTAACCCACCGACGACCACGAAAATCTGTAGACAACAATTAATTGTAAATTCTCAATTCAGCCAAACTATGTATTTATATTCACAGTTAGCTCAGATTTATCACAGAGTCGATGTACAAATAAATTGTAAACGAGTTAATTTAGCAATCATTTTTTTCATTTTAAGCCACGATTTATAGTCACAGTTTATCACGTGATAACAAGAGTGGACCAACAGCTTGCCAACCTGTGCATATATTTTGAAATGAGTAACTAAAATATGTAATCCAATTATGGAACCTGGTGAATATTACATATAACATACAAGTACGACTCATCTATTCAGTTATGAAATAGTGTGAGCGTGTTTTAACTCAAAAAGTTTATTTTTTTGTCATATATAATAACGACATACATTATGAAATATTTCAATATTCTTATAATTTATGCCTTCTGTATAAAATAAAATAAAAAACCCAAATTAGATGATAATTCTTGACGTCAAATCCATGCATCAATATGTATTAAAAACAACTCAACCCAAATAATAAGCTAGCATAAATTTATTCTCGGACTGCATCAAATACTTGAGTACTTAATTTACACACAATTAACGGGACACATTCTTGGATGTATGTACAAAGGCTTGTGTGTGTGAGTGTGACGTTGTCGTTGCGAGTTGACATCATTTACAGCCAGTCTTACTGGCATTATAATTTGTAAAGCTTTCCCAAACGAAACGTGACTTTTATGCCCATTTTGTCATGGGAATGGCTTTTTGCCATGGCCATTGGCATTGCAGCTGAAGCTGCAGGCAACGGTAAAAAGCTCTTTAACTTTGGCCAAAATCACTTTGCACGATTTTGGCGAGTGGCGCTGCCTGCGGTTGCCACGCCTACTAAATGCTGTCAGGTCACCCCGCCTCGCCCTCCGCCACCACATTTGTGCACTCTTTCGGTTTTGTCACTGCTCATTAGAGCGGCTATAATTTCGGTTATTGTGCTCTTCCCTGATGTTCGGTTTTGGTTTTTGTTCTGGTTTTCGTATTGGTTATTCTCTCGTTATGCTCCACAGTTTGAGTTGTTGGTGTTGCTGTTGCTATTGCTGTTGATGTTGGTGTTGGTTTTGGGGTCAGTCGCGACAACGCTTCTGGTTGTGTTGCTGCAGCTGCTTTCATTACCCCTGTCAGCGTTCAATGAAATTTTCATCCTTACCATATAAATGTAATTCCGGGTCGCCACAAAATTGCATTATTTCAACCCATGGGGTGATTTCAACGTCACAGCACGCTAGTAAACTATTAAATATTTGGACAATATAAGAGAAATTTAAATATCAAATATAATAAGGAAAATTTCTGCTGACCAGACCGTTCAAATATCAAATAAAGTCACACCTCAAAACAAAAGAATTATAATTCTATGTTAACATATATATAGGAATATTTTTTGATTTTCATTGCAGCTCAAAATTTTTCCTTTTCTTGTTTGTCCTCTGGGAATTTCGGACGAATGGCCTGACGCTTTCGACGATCTCTGCAGCTTCCACAAATGCGCATCGAGAAAAAATAAACCAGTTCTATGAAGCTCAAGCCGGAGATGCCCATAAACAAGCCTAATATGCCTCCGAAATTGGATATCAACGTTGATACACCCAAGAGGATTGTTCTCTTAATGGCAGTGAACTGTTGTTCCTTGAAGTAGACAGTCAGACGAGAGGCGACAGCACTGCAAACAACGTGTATTGTAAAAGTCTTTAATTTATTTTATTTAATACTGTTATATACTCACTCAGTGCGTTTGTACGGATCCCGAAAGGCTATAAGAGTTTTTTTTTTAAATTTAATTCAGCTCGGGAGATTTCAAAGTTGTATTCAAGCGATGTGCAGGCTGGCATACAATCGCACATAACCTTGACATTGGGATTTACAGTCTTCTGCATTGTCTGATTTTGTAGCAAGGCATTAAGTTCATCCTGTGCGGCATTATAACAGGCTATTCCAGCTACACCACAAACTGGAACATCCAAGGGCTCTGCAAGTAACGGATTGAGGCAAGGCAATTGCCAGCTAATCATATCACTTACTGGGCATCCCAGAACTTGACGCAACCACACTTGGCCATGGTATAGTTGGCCAGGCATTCGGTCTGGCAATTGCTCTGCGAATAAGCTTTAAAGTAGCGAAGAGCGCGCTCATCATCGAAGTAGCACTGGCGCCTACAAAATAAATGTATATTATAATTACTTCAAGTGAATTACCCCTTTGAATGTTCTCACTTTTCGGCGCTAATTTCATGTAAATTACTTGTGGACACGACATAATTGGGCAGCACACCAACCATAACTTCATGACCATGAGGAACAAGTATGTAATTATTTGAGGTAAGCGGCACACTCTCTGGTGAGTTGAGGAATACCTGAAATTTCCACCGTTAGTGCACAGTATGGAGAGTCAAGAATGACCCACCTTGTAACCCTGCTTAAAACTGCGACAGTCGTAGTCGTAATTATGCTCGAGACCCTGCAGAAATGCAAAGAATCCATTCCGCACTGACGACGCAATTGTTCGCTGAGCCCGTATCGATCGACGAAGCCCGTATCCAATGACCAATTTCCGGTAATCTTATTGAGAGGAGGTAAATCGGCATCGAAGTAATCGTCAAAGCTAACCACATCCGGATCAACATAGCTGACAAAGCGTTCATCTCGATATATATCCTTGGGTCGAAGTCCATTAAACTGATAGCAAATTCCCTCATCGGTGGCCACAAAGTCGAATATTTTATTACAGAAATAGAAACGTTTATTCCATCTGCAAAACGGAGCCGTCACATTCTTCGAAATGGTCAAATTCACAAGGGTTTTTGACACATCCTGTGGCGGTAAGCCAGAGCGTAGATTCGACAGCAAAGGGGCAAATCTGGTTGCCACATCCGAGTCACAAATGTGCATTGTGGCAGCCATGCGTTGCAAGCTGCAAAACGATAAATTATAAAATATTTGCGGTAGAACTATGTCTCCCAATCTGTACTCAACTCTTCATCGTTAATGTCGGAGAAGTCCTCTTTCTGCTGGTATTTATCCCAAATCAGTCGCGATACATTAGCATAGTCAAAAATGTTGCGTTCCATTTTGATTTCAGGACATATTGTAATGGTGGGAAAGGGAATCTTGTACACAGGAACGAGTGTCTCATCAAAACCCAAAATCACCGGAGAGTCTTGCCACTTAAGGTAGGTTGCCCAAATAAGGGAGACCGCAAAGTAGACGGAAGTGCACGTCAACACTAGCCAGTATAATCTGTGCTTCGATTAAAAGTAGATAAAGGTACAACTTTTATTTGCAGTGTAAACATACTTCTCGTAAATGGGTCGATGCACCTCGAATATATAGCGTATGCCGTGAATAGTCGTGCTCTTCGAGTACTCCAGCAGGAGACCCTTGCAAGCGGACAGACGACTGCCATATCTAATCCTAGATTTAATAATCACATCACTCGGTACATCGCTCAAAGCCGCTGAAGTGATGCTTCCGCGCTGAAAGTCAAATCCGGGTATGGCCAACAGCTCTGGCCCTGGCAAGACGCTGCTGAGCTTCTCCCCTTCTTGTTTCCCTTGCTCCTCAGTTGCAGTCATATTCCATGTAACGCCGCAAACGTCGCTGACCCAACTAAACTGTTCTGCATAGCGACCAGCGACTTTATAGCTATGGTTACTAGGTGTGACAGAGCACGCTCCTCTGGGATGAATTTAAATGGCGCGATTGCTAGATAGGGGACGGTCGGTCATTCCTCCAGGTTGTTCCTTGTACTGAGCTAAATGCTTGGATAAGATATACTTGTTCCCAAAAAACAAGTTAAAATTCTTTTATTCTTAACCTTGAAAATGTATCTTATTCATTTAATAAGAATGAGTGTTGAGGGCTATAAGCTGCTTTAAGATATGAAGCAATCGCATGGGAAAACCCAAAGCATGTAAGGTACATTTGCATTGCACAACAAGGGATTACATGCACTCGAAAGCATTAAGCGTACTTTCTGAATTGCAAAGTGCATCACAGATTACTTCAACTAGCTTCAAATAACAATTTTTATGTTGTTTAAATTTTTATATAAATTACCTCAAAATATATAACCAATTACAGCTGGAGCTATACAATCTTTTAATTGTTAGTAAAAAATTCTGAAGATCTTCAAGAAATAATTTCATATGACTAAAAGCGACTGAAACTTACTTGGGTTGATAAAAATATTACGTATGGTATTTTAGAACGCAATTTTCGGTATATTATTGGGTTATTTTATTATTTTATTGGACATTTCACAGTTGTTTTCAACTTTCTGACCCGTTATTATTTTATTTTGAGTTACATTTACAAAGAAAACAAAATTTGATATAATAATTTATACATTATATTTAAAGTACAAACATTTCATATTATACCACATTGTAAGCCAAAGCAACTGAGACCCCTTGTAAGTAGGCGCCTTTGCTCATACAAAAGTACTTCTGTAATAACTTCGACAATTCTTATTTGATCGCAATCAAATTTTCAGAAATCACAATTACTATAGTTATTATTGTATACACTAGCTCTAGCTTTAGAATTACGCTTGTTATTCAAATTTGAAACAAACTTGATCTGCGTGTAAGCATAACAAATGCTGTCGAAAATTATAGCTATATCTCTTATAGTCTCTGAGATCCAGTGTTTCATATGGACAGACGGTCATGCCTAGATTGTCTCGGCTCTTGATGCTGATGAAGAATATATATACTTTATAGGCTCGAAAACGCCTCCTTCTATCTGTTACATATATTTCCTGCCGGCACATATAAAAAGCTTTTTATACCCGCTACCGATAGGTTAAATTTGTACACGAACGAAATGTAACTGGTAGATGCCACCTGATCCTAAATAGTTGTATATATCAGCGTCTAGATCAGCGTCAAAATCCAGTACGACATAGCCATGTCCCTCTGTCTGTTTGTTTGTCCATATGCGTAGATATATAGATACATATGTATATAATTTTATTTTGACAGCACTTGTTATTCTTGTATGCAGATTAAGTTTGTTCCATATTTTTTCAACACCCACTTTTGCCCCTATAATTCGAAAAAAATTCGTAACTTTACAGTCCGAGTCGCTAAAATTGGTATAGACTATAAAAATAACAGTATTCCTGATTCCAGGGAATTATTTTGCGATCGGATGGAAGTTTTCGGAGTTATTTAAGAAATACATTTGTTTGGGTCTTCGTGTCTTTGTCTGACAATCTAGTATATTTTGTACTCTATGCTATATTTTAAATATAGAATAATATTGATTTACCAAATTTCGGTATATTTTAGTATTTTTGTGATATATTTTTGGTATATTTGTAGAATATGGTTTTCTTGAAAATGGGAATCAATGTTTTGTTGTTTGTATGTGCATGCTCCATTGTTAGAAATTTTAAAACACTTATGCAAAATGTATAATTTTATAGTTTAAATTTAAATGGGTTAGTCAGTTAGAAACACCGATCGATTGATCCTTTTCTTGTTTGTCCTCAGGGAATATCCGACGAGTGGCCTGATGCTTTCGACGATCTCTGCAGCTTCCACAAATGCGCATCGAGAAGAAATAAACCAGTTCGATGAAGCTCAAGCTGGAGATGCCCATAAACAAGCCTAATATGCCTCCGAAATTGGATATCAACGTTGATACACCAAAGAGAATTGTTCTCTTAATGGCTGTGAACTGTTGCTCCTTGAAGAAGACGGTCAGACGAGAGCCGATAGAACTGCAAAATTTAGGTTCGTAAAGGTCTTCAATTTATTTTATTTAATATTATACAATTATATACTCACTCGGTGAGTTCGTACGAACCACGAAAGGCTATAATAGTTTTTGTAGAATTATATTCGGCTCGAGAGATCTCAAAGTTGTATTCAAGCGATGTGCAGGCTGGCATACAATCGCACATAACCTTGACATTGGGATTTATAGTCTTCTGCATGGTCTGATTTTGTAGCAAGGCATTAAGTTCATCCTGTGCGGCATTATAACAGGCTATTCCAGCTACACCACAAACTGGAACATCCAAGGGCTCTGCAAGTAACGGATTGAGATAAGGCAATTGCCAGCTAATCATATCACTTACTGGGCATCCAGAACTTGACGCAACCACACTTGGCCATGGTATAGTTGGCCAGGCATTCGGTCTGGCAATTGCTCTGCGAGTAAGCTTTAAAGTAGCGAAGAGCGCGCTCATCATCGAAGTAACACTGGCGCCTACAAAATAAATGTATATTATAATTACTTCAAATGAAATATCCCTTTGAATGTTCTCACTTTTCGGCGCTAATTTCGTGTAAATTACTTGTGGACACGACATAATTGGGCAGCACACCAACCATAACTTCACTACCATGAGGAACAAGTATGTAATTATTTGAGGTAAGCGGCACACTCTCTGGTGAGTTGAGGAATACCTGAAATTTCCACCGTTAGTGCACAGTATGGAGAGTCAAGAATGACCCACCTTGTAACCCTGCTTAAAACTGCGACAGTCGTAGTCATAGTTATGCTCGAGACCCTGCAAAAATGCAAAGAATCCATTCCGCACTGACGACGCAATTGTTCGCTGAGGATACGAATTTTGTCCCTGATCGACATAGCCCGTATCCAAGGACCAATTTCCGGTAATCTTATTGAGAGGAGGTAAATCGGCATCGAAGTAATCGTCAAAGCTAACCACATCCGGATCAACGTAGCTGACAAAACGTTCATCTCGATATATATCCTTGGGTCGAAGTCCATTAAACTGATAGCAAATACCCTCATCGGTGGCCACAAAGTCGAATATTTTATTGCAGAAATAGAAACGTCCATTCCATCTGCAAAATGGACCCGTCACATTCTTCGAAATGGTTAAATCCACAAGAGTTTCTGACACATCCAGTGGCGGTAAGCCAGAGCGTAGATTCGACAGCAAAGGGGCAAATTTGGTTGCCACATCCGAGTCACAAATGTGCATAGTGGCAGCCATGCGCTGCAAGCTACAAAACAATACATTATAAAATATGATATTTGCGATACTGTGTCTCCCAATCTATACTCAACTCTTCTTCGTTAATGTCGGAGAAGTCCTCGTTCTGCTGGAATTTATCCCAAATCAGTCGCGATATATTAGCATAGTCAAAAACGTTGCGTTCCATTTTGATTTCAGGACATATTGTAATGGTGGGAAAGGGAATCTTGTACACAGGAACGAGTGTCTCATCAAAACCCAAAATCACCGGAGAGTCTTGCCACTTAAGGTAGGTTGCCCAAATAAGGGAGACCGCAAAGTAGACGGAAGTGCACGTCAACACTAGCCAGTATAATCTGTGCTTCGATTAAAAGTAGATAAAGGTACAACTTTTATTTGCAGTGATAACATACTTCTCGTAAATGGGTCGATGCACCTCGAATATATAGCGTATGCCGTGAATAGTCGTGCTCTTCGAGTACTCCAGCAGGAGACCCTTGCAAGCGGACAGACGACTGCCATATCTAATCCGAGATTTAATAATCACATCACTGGGCACATCGCTCAAAGCCGCTGAAGTGATGCTCGCGCGCTGAAGGTCAAATCCGGGTAAGGCAAGGTCTGACCCTGGCAAGATACTGCTGAGCTTCTCCCCTTGCTCTTTCCCTTGTTCCTCAGTTGCAGTCATATTCCGTGTAACGCCGCAAACGTCGCTGATTCAACTAAACTGGCCTGCATTGCGACCAGCGACTTTATAGCTATGGTTACTGGGTGTGACAGAGCACGCTCCTCTGGGATGTATTTAAATGGCGCGACTGCTAGATAGGGGACGGTCGGTCATTCCTCCAGGTTGTTCCTTATACTGAGCTAATTGCTCGTTTGAATAAGATATACTTGGTCCCACAAAAAAAAAAGTTTAAATTCTTTTATTCTTAACCTTTAAAATGTATCTTATTCATTTACTAAGAATGAGTGTTGAGGGCTATTAGCTGCATTAAGATATGAAGCAAGCGCATGGGAAAACCCAAAGCATGTAAGGTACATTTGCATTGCACAACAAGGGATTACATGCACTCGAAAGCATTAAGCGTTCTTTCTGAAGTGCAAAGTGCCTATGTCAATTCAGAAAATTCTCTGAAACTGGCGGAGTTCTACGCTGGAGTTGCAACTTTTAGCTGGAAACTACAACAGATGTTGCCAATTTTGTTTGATACAATTTCAGAATTAAAGTTTTAAATTTACCAGCAAAGTTGTTGAAAGAGGCTGCTTGAGGCTGCTACCGTGCAAATCCGAGACTACAAAATGCATAAATCAAAGGAAAATTGAATTTTAGCTATGAAATGCATTGCACACGCTGAAGCGCAACGTTGTCATCGTTGTCGTTGTCGTTGCCTTCATCGTTGTCCTTGACGACACGCTGTGAGCTTCTGACAATATGCAAGAGATGGCATACCGAAAGAATCCTTCCTGCCATCATCAACCCACCCAACCCCTTTCCCATCTGCATATGTAGCCGTCGAAATAGTTGGACCCCCCGCAGGAGGACGCAAACGCACTGCAAAAACTTTGTCTGGCTCGGCGTTGATGCCACTTTAAAAATAAAATTAACTTTATGCAAAAGACGCAGGCAAACTGTAAATATAGAATAAAACTTAAAATAAATCTTGGTATAATAAAGAGTTTTAAATTAACGAGGCTTAGATCCTTTTATAATTATTATAATCGAATATCTTTTGCTATTGCAGACAAAAACACAATGGTTCAGTATCTACTCACTTGTTCTCACTTGTAGTACATCACAGATTACTTCAACTAGCTTCAAATAACAAATTTTTATCTTGTTTCACTTTTTATATAAATTTAAATCCAAATATATAAACAAGTAAGAAAGCTACAGTCGAATGTGCTCGACTTTGAGATACCCTCTAACCATTTTGAATAAAAGCAAAATATTGCGGTATTATTTTAAAAAAAAAACAACCGAAAATACTAAAAATATACCAAATGGCATACTATTGTTATTCGATTTTATTGATTTGCGGGGGCGGAAGTGGGCGTGGCAAAAATTTGAAGCAAACTTGATCTGCGTGCAAACACAACAAATGCTTTCGAAAAAAAATTATAGCTCTACTTCTTATAGTCTCTGAGATACAGTGTTTCATACGGACAGACGGACAGACACACAGACGGACTTGGCTAGATCGTCTCGGCTGTTGATGCTGATGCTGCTTTGTGCCGGCAGGAAATGTATGTAACAGGCAGAAGGAGGCATCTCCGACCCTATAAAGTATATATATTATTGATCAGCGTCAACAGCCGAGACGATCTAGCCATGTCCGTCTGTCCGTCTGTGTGTCTGTGTGTCCGTCCGTCTGTCCGTATGAACACCTAGATCTCAGAGACTATAAGAGATAGAGCTATAATTTTTTTTCGACAGCATTTGCTATGTTTGCACGCAGATCAAGTTTGTTTCAAATTTTTGCCACGCCCACTTCCGCCCCCGCAAATCAAAAAAAATCGAATTACAAGCGTAATTTTAAAAATTTTTGGTATATACAATAATTACTATAGTAGTTATGATTCCTGAAAATTTGGTTGCGATCAAATAAAAATTGTGGAAGTTATTAAAGAAATACTTTTGTATTGGCAAAAACGCCTACTTACTAGGGGTCTGAGTTGCTTTGGCCGACAATCTGGCACATTGTGCCGTTTATGGTATATTTTGAATGGTGTACTATATTGATATACCAAACATACCATTTGGTATATTTTGTAGTATTTTCGGTATATTTTCAAAATGATACCGCAATATTTTGCCTTTATTAAAAATGGGTAGCGGTATCTCGCAGTCGAGCACACTCGACTGTAACTTTCATACTTGTTTTATTTGGAATTGCGTTTACAAGGAAAACAAAATGTGATATAATAAATATCGTATATTTTAAGTTCAAAAATTCAACTAATAGCCTGCAATTTAAATGACTTTACTAGATTATTTTACGGCTAGGTTAGAAAAATATTATAAATTTTGTAGTTTAAATTTAAACCTGGTTAAAAAGCCTTATCGATTACATGTCAATTAAATGGCAGTTACTGGTTAATATACAAAGCGAGCAAACTTGTGATTTCAACAACATAGCACACTATATAGTAAAATGTTTAATATTTGGACATTATATGAAAAAATTAAATATCAAACAGAATAAGAAATTAAATAATCCACATTTGTTGGCTTATTTGATGAAGAGTTAAATTTAAATTAGTACAAATGTTTTATACTGGATCGAAGCACAGCTAGTTCAACACAAATATAAAAAAAATCATATCATAAAATTTCGTAAAAGAAACTAAAATAATTCTAAGGAAATTTAAATTCTAAACTTGCGAGCTGAATACATCAAGTGCTTCAAAGTTTTACAATAATACCAAATATGTTAAGTAAATGTTCGCTAATACCATTTATTGATACTTTTCAAATAATGTATATAATGAAATGAAGTCGCAACTATAATACTATAATATACGAAATTTATTTTATATGACGTTAATTTCCTCGCAGTCCAAAACTAATCAGTTAGGAGCAGAAATCGATTGATCCTTTTCTTGTTTATCTTCTGGGAATATCGGGTGAATGGCCTGACGCTTTCGACGATCTCTGCAGCTTCCACAAATGCGCATTGAGAAGAAATAAACCAGTTCGATGAAGCTCAAGCTGGAAATGCCCATAAACAAGCCAAAGATGCCGCCGCAATTGGATATCAATGTTGAAACACCAAAGAGAATTGTTCGCTTAATGGCTGTGAACTGATGCTCCTTGAAGTAGACGGTCAGACGAGAGCCGATAGAACTGCAAACAAATTGGATCGTAAAAGTCTTCAATTCACTGATATCTCAGTAGTAGTACTATATACATAATACGACGATATACTTACTCGGTGAGTTCGTATGTTTCACGAAAGGCTGCAATAGTTTTTGATGCATTATACACGGCACGAGAGATTTCAAAGTTATATTCAAGCGATGTGCAGGCTGGCATACAATCGCACATAACCTTGACATTGGGATTTACAGTCTTCTGCATGGTCTGATTTTGTAGCAAGGCATTAAGCTCATCCTGTGCGGCATTATAGCAGGCTATTCCAGCTACACCACAAACTGGAACATCCAAGGGCTCTGCAAGTAACGGATTGAGGTAAGGCAATTACCAGCTAATCATATCACTTACTGGGCATCCAGAACTTGACGCAACCACACTTGGCCATGGTATAGTTGGCCAGGCATTCGGTCTGGCAATTGCTCTGCGAGTAAGCTTTAAAGTAGCGAAGAGCGCGCTCATCATCGAAAAAACACTGACGCCTGCGAAATACTTGAATATTATAATTACTTCAAATGAAATACCCCTTTGAATGTTCTCACTTTTCGGCGCTAATTTCGTGTAAATTACTTGTGGACACGACATAATTGGGCAGAACGCTAACCATAACCTCACTACCATGAGGAACAAGTATATAATTATTTGAGGTAAGCGGCACACTCTCTGGTGAGTTGAGGAATACCTGAAATTTCCACCGTTAGTGCACAATATGGAGTGTCAAGAATGACCCACCTTGTAACCCTGCTTAAAACTGCGACAGTCGTAGTCATAGTTATGCTCGAGACCCTGCAAAAAGGCAAAGAATCCATTCCGCACTGACGTCACGATTGTTCGCTGAGGATACGAATTTTGTCCCTGATCGACGAAGCCCGTATCCAATGACCAATTTCCGGTAATCTTATTGAGAGGAGGTAAATCGGCATCGAAGTAATCGTCAAAGCTAACCACATCCGGATCAACGTAGCTGACAAAGCGTTCATCTCGATATATATCCTTGGGTCGAAGTCCATTAAACTGATAGCAAATACCCTCATCGGTGGCCACAAAGTCGAATATTTTATTGCAGAAATAGAAACGTCCATTCCATCTGCAAAATGGACCCGTCACATTCTTCGAAATGGTTAAATCCACAAGAGTTTCTGACACATCCAGTGGCGGTAAGCCAGAGCGTAGATTCGACAGCAAAGGGGCAAATCTGGTTGCCACATCCGAGTCACAAATGTGCATTGTGGCAGCCATGCGTTGCAAGCTGCAAAACGATAGATTATAAAATATTTGCGGTATAACTATGTCTCCCAATCTGTACTCAACTCTTCTTCGTTAATGTCGGAGAAGTCCTCGTTCTGCTGGAATTTATCCCAAATCAGTCGCGATACATTAGCATAGTCAAAAACATTCCGTTCCATTTTGATTTCAGGACATATTGTAATAGTGGGAAAGGGAATCTTGTGTACAGGCACGAGTGTCTCATCAAAACCCAAAATCACCGGAGAGTCTTGCCACTTAAGGTAGGTTGCCCAAATAAGGGAGACCGCAAAGTAGACGGAAGTGCACGTCAACACTAGCCAGTATAATCTGTGCTTCGATTAAAAGTAGATAAAGGTACAACTTTTATTTGCAGTGTAAACATACTTCTCGTAAATGGGTCGATGCACCTCGAATATATAGCGTATGCCGTGAATAGTCGTGCTCTTCGAGTACTCCAGCAAGAGACCCTTGCAAGCGGACAGACGACTGCCATATCTGATCCGAGATTTAATAATCACATCACTGGGCACATCGCTCAAAGCCGCTGAAGTGATGCTCGCGCGCTGAAAGTCAAATCCGGGTATGGCCAACAGCTCTGGCCCTGGCAAGACGCTGCTGAGCTTCTGCCCTTGTTGTTTCCCTTGCTCCACAGTTGCGGCCATATTCCATGTAACGCCACAAACGTCACTGACTCAACTAAGCTGCTCCGCAAAGCGCTAGTGGCTTTATAGTCAGCTCAGCGATGGTTACTGGGTGTGACAGAGCACGCTCCTCTGGGATGTATTTAAATGGCGCGAATACTAGATGGTGCTTAGGGGACGGTCGGTCGTTCCTCCAGTGTCCTGTCCCTGTACTTAGCTAATTGCTCGTTTGGATAACAAATACTTGGTCGCAAAAAACAAGTTTAATTTCTATTATACATCACCTTTAAAATATACTAAGAATGAGTGTTAAGGGCTATAAGCTGCTTTAAGAATCGAGTTTTGAAGCAAGCGCATGGGAAAACTTTAAGCATGTAATGTACACTTATGTACTATATGTTACATTGCATACAACAAGGGATTACATGCACTCGAAAGCATTTAGCGTTTTTTCTGAAGTGCAAAGTTAAAGTTAAGTATTAAAGAGATCGCAAACCGAAAGAAACCTTCCCGCCATCATCAATCCAACCAATGCCTTTCCATCTACATATGTAGCCGTCGAAATAGTTGGGCTCCCCGAAGGCGGACTGCAAAAACTTAGTATGGCTTGGCGTTAATGCCACATTAAAAATAAAATTATCTTTCTACGTCCTTACGTAGACTAACTGTAAATGTAGAATAACACTTCAAATAAATCTTGATATAATAAAGAGTTTTAAATTAACTATTGTTAGATCCATTTATTAATTAGATCCTTTTTTAATTATTATAACCGAAATATTTAATTTGCTATTGCATATAAAAATACAAAAGCAATCTTGGAAATGTATGTAACAGGCAGAAGGTCCCATAGAGGGACAGTAAGAGATAGAGAAATAATTTTCTTTCGACACCACTTGTTATGTTTTCACACAGATCTTAAAAATTTGGTTGCGATCGGATAAAAGTTTTTTAAAAAATGCAAACGGTTCTTCGTAGCTTTGGCTGATAATCTGGTATATTTAATACTCTATGGTATATTCTAAATGTAGTACTATATCAATATACTAAATATAGCTTCGGTATTTTTGTGAAATTTAATCAAGCCCACTCAACTGTTTTTTTTCTTACTTCTTATTATATTGAATTTAATTTACATAGACAACAAAATGTAAAATGCATAATTATTTGACATATTTATGTTTAAACAATTTACTAATATCATACATACATTTAAATTAGTTTACTATCTTTCTTCTTGCTCAGTACAATTAATTAAAAAAAATTTTATTACAAGTTGAAATAAGCTTTTTATGTACATGGCAATGCTTAATTGACAAAAATTTAAAGATTCAGGGTAAATCATGAATATTGTAGATTAAATAAGGAATTGGCTAAAGAGCATGACAAAAGTATTACTTTACAATTACGTAAAAATATGGAAGGCGGGGAGACTTGTGAATGAAGAAGAATATTTTTGTGTATGATAATTAAAAGGCAAAATGAAGTATGAAATCAATAAAGAGAGAGAATATTGAACATAAACTGTATTTTCACTTAGCCATCGCAGGCTTTAAATGCACTGAATAATTAGTACAACATTTAATCACTGGCTCATATACAATTCTGTTCTCCCACTTTCGGTTATGCTATCCGACTCTTCCCGCCATTTGCTCGACTTACACGTGCTGGGAGTGGAAAGCAATAGAATGAAGAATTCACCACTGTTTATAGGCAATTATACCACACTTCTCTACCGGTCTCTTCTGCCACAAAACGAAATAAAGAAAATTTATATGTTTTCTTTGGTGATTATTGGGGCTTTGAGCGTTTGTCAGTTCAGTCTTGTGAGGTCTTTTGAATATATAAAACGTGTCGAGCTACAATTCATTCAAAACATATATTTCCATTGACAATATATCAAATAATTAATATCTAGCCCCAGGATGCTGTGACGGGCTGGTGTTTGCGAAAATTAATAAAATAAACCATAAAATTGATTTGGTGTATAAAATTAAAAGGAGCTTACGCATTCGTTTTATCAATTAGTATCAAGAAGATGCAAATTAGTGAAAAGCAAATATGTAAAAGTGAATATTTTGCATATGGCTGCAATTTTGTGCAAACTGTAAACGATTCGTTAAATGCATTTCCCATATAAATAACATATAACAACAAAAAATAATACATTTAACACAGCTAATGCTATAGAAAATTCGAAATTAAATGTGGTAAACGGAAATGAGTCTAAATAACTCCACATTTCAAACAGCTTTTGTTGACATTTGGGATTTTAATGAGTTTCAATTAAAAATCGTATGTGAAATGTCAGAGCACATTTAACAAGCAATATTAAAATTCCATATCAAAGAAGAAAAGGGAGAGTGTGTGTGCGAGACACAAAGAGAGTGGGAGAGGGCACACAAATAAATCAATCAATTAAAATTGTAAACGAGGTAAATTTACTCATCATATAATTTATTAATTAGTAGATTTTTCCGCATTGGCAACAGCTGGAGCATTACCGTCATCATTCGAATCGAACTCATTGACTCCATTGCAAACATTCACATTGACTCGCCACTGTAAACGATTGCTTTCAATATCCATCAAACTTTACAATCACACGACATACTTTAATTACTAAATTGCACCAATCGATTGAAGCGAGTTGAGTTTAATAATTAAGTATACGCCGGGTACTTTCTTATGACTAGCAACATCTTTTAGTAACGGAGTTTATATTCTTTAGTGAGCAGTAATATTAATTAGAGAAAAAAGGGTTTTCTTATTTGACCTCAGACATGAACTTTGCCACCTTTTGTCATTATACCCGTAGTTATTATAAAACGGCTTTGACTAATATGCTCCTAACAATCGCCTCTACACATTACGTATCAAGTTGCCTTCAAAAGAGCTTGACCACCAAGCGCCTTGACTCGTGTCCATTGAGCTCACTATACTCGAGATATACAAAGAGATAGAGCAAGTAAAACGAGAGAAAAGTGTAGAGAAATATATTGCAGCGAGTGAAATTGAACGCCAAACGCTCTCCCCATGCCCAATGATGGGCTATCGCATTTTAATGACCTACTTTTTGAGCTCAAGACTATTTAAGTTTCGTTCGTATTGGTTTGCTCTAATTCAGTGCATTGTAAATCCCAGAGGTAGCGCAATTAGTATTTCCAATACATCGCGTATTGTCAAGGAAAGAGTTCCAACAAGCTTGCGGGGCTTCGCCAACGACTTGGACCCCCTTCGAATGGTGTGGCGTACCCCGAGTGCCGAGTGTAGTTTACAGCAACTACAAATCGAGACAAAACAATATGCGAAAATAAATATGCATGTGTAAGGAGAAAACGTTGCACAGGCAATGAAAGTCATTACCCACGATGCGCAACGAAAGCAAATTTCGAAAGCCCAATTGACAGCAGTTGAGAGGCCAAAGACAGCATGGAGCAAATATTGTAGTACAAATAGTAGCAAAACAAAGAAAAATAAATGCAAAATAAAAGGAATAGAATTAGCGAACGTGTCTGTAAAATTCAATTCAAGGCGTTAACAGACATTAAATGCATTTCGAATTTGGGCCAGCACCTTGGATATGTGCTAAGAATGGAAAATAACAAACTTGGTCAAGGAAACAATTTAAAATGCGTGTAAGCAATAAGAGAGGATAAACACATGACTGACGTTGGAAGAATGTGGTCCCTCTGAACTCATTAAAAAAAAGTTAATCATATTGAACTTAATAATATTTTATTTATCGACAAGTATTCCTTTGGTTAATATAAAATATGTACGCCTTCCGGAAGTCTCTTAAATTACAATAGACAACAATTTCAACAGCAAATTAAATTCAATGCGAACAACATGCGAATATGTCCCACAGCGTTATATTTATTAATTTATAGGCGCATGTGTCATACGGGGTTGGGTAGGCATTAATATGAATGCATAATAGGAACATAAAATTCCAAAAATATTTTGCCAAGATTGACCCCGCCTGTGTATTGTGATCCCATGCGCTTCGGTGTATGTGTGTTGGCAGACATTCATTGTCTTCTACTTCAACCATTTATTCATTTCAGCTTCACATCCACATCCAATTCCAGGCCCAGGGCCCTGTCCGAAGATGGACACACGTATACACAATCTAACACTGCCAACGCCAGCCGCAACAACAATTATGTCCACGTCAGCAGCAGCAGCAGCCGCAGCAACAACGGCGATGGCCGCTGCGATGTCTAGGGCCACAGCAACAACAAATGCCCCAGCAGCAACAACACTGGAAACAACAACGACATCAACTGGACCAGGCACATTTTTTACATACAGCATACCAGGCATGGACATCGCGCCGGGACCATTTATATTCACCTACGTTAGTGAATTTTTATCGCTTATCACGCCGGAAGAATTGCCGCTTGGTAAGTCCTCAGTATGGCCCAAGAAGTCGTCGGACATGTAGGATAAGAGAAGGGTCAGGGTTACTCTCTGCCAGGGTTTGTATGTGCCAGCGTGGTCTGTGAGTGTGTTGGTGTCAAGTTTTGTCGGCCTGCCAACGAAGAGAGGGAATTGAATGCCGTTTTAAGCACAGCCTTTGTAATAACATCCAAATATCATTCATACAAATTTCTCGTACGTATTTAAAATAAAAATCGGGTGAAGCTTTTTTGATTTATATTGTATAACGAAAACATACATATTTATCTAGTTTGTGTCAAATTAAGTTGTCGAAATAAAACGATAGTACAAGGGGAAAAAAGCAATATCACTTGTATTTGAGTGTCATCTCAATAATATACTTACCCAAAAAATTTACATTAAACACCATAAGGTCGAGTAGTTTTCCGTCTATTATATTAATTTAAACGTGATTAAGAAATAAATGCAACAGACTAGGTATTGAATCTCCTACTTATCTCCTTACTACGGGTCTTTAATTGATTTGGCTGTCAATTTGGTATATTAGCGGGTATCTCACAGTCGAGCACATTTGACTATAATCTTCGTACTTGTTTAAATATATTTTTAAATAAGTTTCTTTTAAATTTTTAACTACATAAAGGCTTTGACTTTGTTTTTTTTTTGTTTCGTTAAGTAAATTTAAAAAATGGATAAAATATAATATAATATTGTTCTTGGTTTTAAAATATTTACTTTGAAAATATTATTTGGCAACAGTTGGAGAGTGTGAATGATTGACGTTTGCGTCTCTTGTCCATTCAAGCATTGCGAATGCCATTTCTGTCCTACATTGGATTAAATTATGACACTAAATTCATCTGGCGTATGCTTTATAGCTTTTACATATATTAAGCCGTGTACTACACGAATTTTCTTTCCGCCGCTCCCCTATCTAAAATGCAAGTCATTTTACTGTCCACAAAAACTAAAGAGAATGTTAAACATGAGATTGAAGGAAATCTGTAGTTGATTTAGAGCAAAGTCAGCGTAGACAAAGCTTTTTGGAAATTCAAAATGAAGAATTGAAAATTATATATCAAAATTAAACAACTAATTGATAGTTGGATAGTTGGCGGTGCAGATGTCCAATGAGCAAAAGCTTGATAGTTTTATGAAGAAGTATGGCGAGGTCGAGGAGATAGCACGACAATATTTGATGGCCAACAACTGGGTTTTGGAGCAAGCAAGCCTTAAATATGAGGCCGATAAAGCCAACCGCATTGTACAGAGTACCTCAGAAATAACGACGGACAAATCAAGTGCTAAGAACCAACACTCTAATAGCCGGGATGAGCAACCGGAGACGCACAACGATGGAGCATCTGACAGTTCTCTTCAGAATGTGCAGATTACAAAGCGAGTGCAAATCGATGACTCAACTCCGGCCCTGACCACCGTCGATAGCGATCGCAGTATGCGTACCTGGGGACATGGCGTAAGCCTGGGCAGTGCTCATCCCATCAATCCCCCGCCACCACGAAATACGGGGCAAGACACCGACTCTGAGCTGGACGAAAACGAGCACATTGTTGTGGTGCTTCACCTTTGGTCAGAAGGCTTCTCGCTGGATGATGGCTCATTGCGACTCTACGAAGTGCCCGAAAATGAACGGTTTCTGCGTGCCATAATGCGCGGCGATTTCCCCTATGAGATGCGGGAGCTGGGGCAACGCATTGAGCTCAGTGTCCAGGATCACACCAACGAATCCTATCGTCAGCTATCTCGCAAGCAGTTCATGGGCTCAGGTCGTCCTCTAGGCACACCAAACCAGCAACTAGAGCCCGCACCCTCAACCCAAGTGCTATCCACAGAGGAGCAGCAGCATAATCAAGAGCAATCTGCCGAGCATGCTCTGGCTCTTAATGTGCAGACAAATGTAACGACCATCCAGTTCCGTTTGGCCAATGGAAGTCGAATTGCCGCCAACTTCAATCGCACACACCAAGTCGCTGATCTCTATAGATATGTGCGCATAGCTAGGCCCCAATATTCTAGTGTAAACTTTATGTTAATGACCACATTTCCACGGCATCCGCTCCTCGAGAGCGATTTGCGTACCTTATCCGAGGCTGATTTGCTTAATGTGGTCGTCATCCAACACATTAACGAAGACTAAATGACAAATATAAAAACTCTTTTACAAAAATACATAAATTATGTATAATTTATTAGTTATTTTAGAGGTGTTTTTACATATTTCTCCGGCTTAATATGGCTTTAAGGCTGATAGTCTAAAATTTAAATCAATTGAGAGATACATATGTGGAATTAAAATAGAAAGTCTAACGTAAACAACCGTAAAAATGAAATATGAGGGTCTTTAATTACAAAGCAAAGCAGTCCGAAGGCAGTAATATAGTTAAAATATACCAAATATTCCGAAATCTATGTGTATAACAGCATAATACTGAACTCAAAATATATTTTAGAGAACAGCTGCAGCCGTTTTTTACAATTTAAAATAATTTTTTTTTGTGCGGAAGTTGACGTGGCAAAAATCTACGAAAAAAAATAAACTTTCTTTGTGTGCAACATATGCAAAAAATTCTGGCACTTATAACTTTTATAGTCTCTGGGATCTAGATGTTAATGCGGAGATGCCTTCTTCCGCCTGTTTCTATTTGCTCAAAGTTTTGGGTAGCAAGTCGAAAAACTCAAATCCCAAAAAAGACGTTTTTATTATTATGCGCATTTTTAATGAGTTTAATTTAAATAAAAAATCATAAATAAAAATGGTTTTCATTTCATTTCATTTTAAAATAATTTTAACTAAAATATCTTTTGAGCAAATGGGCCCAATTACATTTTTATTATTATTCTTATTATTATTATAATTAATATTATTTATTTATTATTATTTATAGATAATATGCTCTTATAATTTTTAAAAATTTACTATAACGAATATTCTCAGATTCTATACGGGATGTACTACATAAGAATGGTAGCCTAATCGACTTTGCCTCTAATGTGAGTATTGGGTATAATACAGTTTTGCTTTAGTCATCAAACTGAAAACACTTTCCTTGCTGTAGGCCATTAAAATCGAATCGGGCTTCATCGCACTGATGAGCATATTTGCCATACTGGCTTTAGTGCCACTGATTGCCACCTGTGCTTGGTGCTGCGGTCGTCGGAGCACACAGGATGAAGTGGACCTCATACGGAACGCCCCGGTGCACATTCGCGACGAATCCTTGGAGGAGAGTCTGCGATGTCGCAAAAGTGCTTCGGTGGTCACACTTTGGATTGTCTTCATACTGCTCACGTAGGTTGACCAATGCAATGGCAAAGTTGTAAAGTAGGACAAGTAATGTTACATAGATCATTGAAGTTAACTCTATTTTGGGGTATTTTTCAGGCTGAGCGACCTTAGCATATTTTATGCCAATAGTCGGCTATCGACAGGGATTGAGATGACGCCGGAGATGGTCAAGTCGGCGGTGCACGACGTCGAGGTTTTTTTAAAGGATACGCATCTACAAATCAAACACAAACTAGATAATGGCTTTCATGTTTCCGTCGAGAAAGTTGTCAAAGACTTGGAAGGTCAGTGGGTGCAAACCGAGAGCGCAAAAAAGTTTTCGCAATGCCAACTTTATGACCATTGCCGTTGTGCATTTTTATTGCTTTCGACTCATTCATATTATATGTAGCATGCCATATATGCCATACCAAAACTTTGTGCATTTCATTCTGAATTATTGCAGTTAGTGTACTCCTTCCGACTCCTTTCCCATCTCCTTCTCCATTTCCAACTCCCTTTCATGTGGCCAGAATCTGAATTTGTTCTATGTTCTCCTCTATTCACATAATAGACGTGGATGTTCTCCTTGGCGAACCAATTCAAGCGGAAATATCTGCACACACTGGCCTCGAGCTGGCATATGATTCATTGACAACACTTAGCCTGGGTAAGTCCTTAAGGTTAAGTGCTCCTTCGCTCCGATTGTTTGGCCCAGCACCATGAACGTAGTCTTGACCCAAATGCCTTTTGTATTGTTCGACTGAACGAGGCTATACAAAATTGCATAGAAATGGATTAAAATCACATAATCCAAGATTGTGCAAACTACAAGACAAGGTCTGAGGTTGCGGATTCAAATAAAAAATAGATTGTGCTGTATTGTGGCAAACATCAAACACTCAAAATAATACTCCACTCTGCGAATGCTGCACAGCCAATGGTAAATATATCGAAGTGCACTGAGAAAAGCAATTGTTTGCGCCCAATTTCATTATGAGAGTGAAAGACTTGAGAGGATGCAGCATGCTCCAAAGCGGAATCAGAAGTCGCTCTATAAAAAAAAAACTGGCAACAGACATAGTACACAGGCTGAGCTGAAGCTGGAGCTGGCATTCGCATCCGGAGACAAGTTGACACAAGCACAAGGACAGCACGAATGTCAAGACGACAACTGCATTATATTTTCACACAATATGTAATTTAGAGCAGAACTCTGTCTACCAACCCGGACCACCCTTCTTCTGACTTCTGGTCTAGCCCCAAATAAATATGCTACAATAATATTTTCATGGATTTTGTCGCAGCGAATGCGGAGCTCATTTATCGCGTCCTTATGCTTCAAGAGACCGTCGGACGCGCTCTGAAGCTCTCCCAGGAGGCAGCCGCCCGCATGGAGGAGCTACAGATACAATTATCCGTGCTGCAGCGCCAGTGCACGTACCGAGATCGTCCGCTCTGTGACACATTGCGTATACGCAGCTTTGAGGAAAACGGAGTTGTCGATGCGCTCAAGACGGTGAGTTGGCCAGAGTTCAGAGGTCAGAGCTGGTTCTTTAATTCACCATTCACTCTTGTTATTATTTGTACTCTCACTATCATAATGCCTTTTTATACCCGCTACCAGTAGGGCAGAAAGGTATCATAACTTATGTAACAGGAAGAAAGAGATATCTCCGGCCCCATATGTATTCTTGATAAGCATTAATAGACAAGAATATATAGTCATGTCCGTTTGTCTGTCTATCCCTATGAACACATAAATCTATTATATTATTAGTTATGAAACTATAAATATTTCCGACCCCACAAGCATAGTTTTAAAGCAAATAAAAATAAATACACTAAAGTATTTATAATACCTGAACATTTTGTATAGTTGCGTCTTAATTGCTTTGGTTGGTATATTTAGTTTTTTATGGTATATTCGGAATGTAATAGTATATAGTATTAGTACACCAAATGGAACTTTTGCTGTATTTTATTATTTTTTGGTATATTAATTTAGCATTCTTTCGATTTTATTGCAAAGTGTAGCGGGTATCTAACAGTCGAGCACACTCGACTGTAGCATTCTTACTTGTTTCATTCAACATTGTCCTATACTTTATTTGGTAACAATTTGTCAGCTGCAAGAGGACCAGAGCATCTTTCGCATGCGATACTTGGGCGAAATTGAATTTGGTTCCACTGTCAAGAATCTGACATCGGAAGTTGGCGTCTCACGTTCAATTTTCAGCAATTTCCCGCAACAAGTTAAGCACGATACAGCATATGAACGAAACTGTAAGTCCAATCAAGACACTAACAGATGAAAACATTGCGAATTATAATTTTATTACTGCAAAAGTAAACTAAAGTCCACTCGTTATCAGCACGTAACACACAAAATATTCTTGACAAATTGAATGTAAGAAAATTGCAAAGTTTTGCCAAGAAAACAATGTGTCCAGCTTCCAACATATTCCAACAATCACCTTTAGAAATTACTCCAAGTGCGTTGTCGCTTCGTTTCATTTCCTTTTGTTTTGGCCAGCAAATTCGATTTTGCTATCAATTAAAGTGTACAATACAATCAATAACACACGATAGGACAGCTGCCAGCACTAAATATAAGTGGCAACATTTTCGAGCCATGCAATTTCTGTAATAATCAGAGAGTTTTCACTGGCTTGTGCTGGATTGTGATTGCGAATGTTGGAGGTGGGCGACAAGTTTAACACAATATTAATTAATGTCAACGGGGCCTCGATACACAATACTCAATGCTCGAACACTAATTGAATTGCCAAACTGATCCATCCGCAGATACGCTGGAGCAGCTGGCGAGCATAAGGCACAGGACGACAGCCAATGCCCAGCTGTTGACATCGACAATTAATGCGTTGCTGGAGCGTCTGGATCGAACGTGGCCAGCACTGGAGCCGACTTACATAGAGCTTAAGGAGTGGGCGAACACGTACTGGGGCATTGGCTGGATTGCCGCCATGGTCATCGTTTGGGTGCTGCTCTTTATGCTAATGTCCTACTGTTGCTTCCTCTGCGAGTCGAACGCCAAGTCCGGCATTGTCTTCTTCGTTACCGTCTTGGTCATTTGCCTGGGCAGCATTGGACTCACCTTCTATGGGGTCTTCTCCCTCGCCATTGGCGGTAACGTCGAGGTCTTCCTCTGTCGCTCCATCCAAGGCCCCAACTACGAGATGCTGGGCAAGCTATTCGATAAGCCCGGCTATGTGTATGCAGCAGAGCCCCAAACAGGCATCATTGGAGAGCTCCTTCGTCCTGCTGGCGTTAATCGCTCCGTTGTCAATGTCAATCTGGGCACAGCACTCAGGTGAGTCGCAGCTGCTAATAAAGTGTAGAATGTAAACAGAGAAAAACTACGTTCCAAATTCAAAAATTCAAATAATCGAATGTTAGTCGAATATTAGTCAAAAGTTAACTAAGAATATGAATTGATTTTAATTAAAAAAATATTTGCAATCGTCATTCTTGAAAAAAGACTGTGTAGCGAACTTGAATATAAAAATGATTCTAAATATTAGTATACATTTTTAAAAGAAAAATTAAAGAATCTAATATTTATTTTCCCTGTTTCTATTTTACATTATCAAGTTGTTTCAAGTTTTCCAACATATTTCATACTTACTTATTTAAGCTTCTGATAAACCAAATAGAAAATGAGTTCATTCTGAAATTCTTAAGCCAAGAATGTAAAATTCTTGTATATAAATTAAAGAATATATTTTCCTAATAATTTATAATTTAATAATTTTAATTTTAATAATATCACGATTAATATTTAAAATATCGTTTTAATATGTATTAAATTTTATATGTACAATATGAATTTTTATACTGATTGTAAGAACGTAGAGACTTAATATATTTTTTTTGTTTTTAGAACTTAATTTTTCTCTATGTATAAAAATATACGAGTACTAATATGCGTCTGCTTAGATTTCCCAGATTCCCTTAACCCGATAAACCAGCAAGTAACGAATTTGATAATCCAATTACTTTGATACTGTACGTGCCTGTAATTTTGATAGAACACTTCCCCAAGTCGTACCTCTGCCACCAAAATGAACAATTAGCTTTTTGAAAAGTGTCGCAAGTTAGAAGACCTTATTGACATGTCATAGGTCAATGTTTTTGCCTCGCCCATGCTTCAGTGAATGTTGAGAAGCTCACATGTTTGTAAGCCATAAGCCGTGCTTAATTACCCCAAGACCAAACAGCACTATCACAAATTTACACTAGGTATGTAAATTCCAAAAGTGGAAATAACTGGCAACGAAATCCTGTCACTGCCCAAACACTTATTATGCCAACCGCAATGCACACTCCCTGCCGATACTGAAGACTGGAGACAAGAGCCTAAGGACAAGAAATTCGAGACGAGAGACTTTAGATTGCAGTTGAGACAGCCAAGCCGCAAAATTGTGAAAGCCCTATGAGTTTTGTTAGCCGCACATGGCACTCAATTTTACGCAGAATAGCCCGTTGTAGCACCACAGTCCATAGCCACAGCCCTGTACTAGCCACACCCTTTGGCCGTCGTTGCCGTCGTTGTCACAAACACACACACACACACACACCCACAACCACACGACCAGCACTTGTAGCCACAAATTTTAAGCCCGATTCCAATTATCTGCACAGATACAAATGCGCATGCATGCGAGCGTTGCAGAATATGCATGACCGCATATTCTTCCCCTCCTGCCTGCTAGAGGCCACACGCCACCCGCCACCCCCTTGCAACACTGTATAAAACTGTCGTATGTGTGTGGGGGAATGTGTGTGTCCGGGATTTTGGAGCAAAAGCAGCCCGAGCTGAACGTACATTGAAACGGAAAAGTAAACCAAAAATCTCTTCTCATTTCTTTGCAACTACAACGAACACCCAATAACTCACAACTTTGTGCACTCACACTTACACTCGCACTCGCATAACAATGAAATACACAACACAAAACACAATAACCAATGGCAACCATATCGATGATTGACACACACACACACACGGCGTATACGTAATTTGCTGCGTAACAGGGGCTGCGAACAAAATCAAGCATCGTACAATGTCTTTCAATTGGATGCATTCGTTAATACAACCAAAATAGCCGACTTAAAACAATTCCCGAAAGTATCAACGGCCATCGATGCCATTTCGGTATCGGAGCGAACGCTCCTCTCGCTGACCCAATCTATTCAGAATATTTTGGAGAACATGTTGCAAACGTCCGCTTTCAATCTGACCACGTATCGGAACAGTGTTGGCGCACCCACGCCCGAAAAGGATTTGGCAACGTTCATTGATCAAATGCAGCGCGTTGCCCTCCAGGTGAGTTAGTGCATTCAATTAGAAGGTTCCTAATTATACCTAAAGGCGCTTAAATTGAGATCGGGTATCGGTCAAGAATACAAGGGAGAGCATGTGTTTAGTCCCAATAACTGTGCATTTGCAATCACTGTAGATTCAAGATGTGGCCACTTCGTCCCGCATGACAACTTTGGGCAGTCGGTCGAAACGATTGCAAGCTTCGATACTGCAGCCGCTTGAGAATCTGCAGAATGAAATACTTTACCATCTGACTGCGTTGGAGCTGCAGAGAGATCCCTGGGCGAAGCAGGTTAATCAGACACTCAATCACTTGAAAAACATTCAAGGATATTTGGAGAACAAAGCTGGGGAGATCTGTCACAATCTGACGCGCGTCTATACAGAGCGGTAAGTGTCGAACATATATACATACACACACAAGCATGCACACATATGAAGAAGCACTTTTCAAAGTTAATTGCACTGAAATCTCTGAGTGATTTTGTATGGAGCGACTACAGTTGAATCAACACTCCCGACTCCCATCTATGTACGTCTCGTCTGTGGCTGGGCAAGCCAAGAGAGCGTGTCTGTATTTCCATTTGTGCATATGTGTGCTAACATTCGAGTGTGTGTTGCTCTTTCAATGCCAGGCAAAACAACAAACAAATAAACAAACAAATAACCCAACAAACAAACGAGCAAACTCAAGTACAACTGGTAGAACAACTGGCAACTGGCAAATGGTAAATGGCAAGTGGCAACTGGTACATAGTTTTGCAGTTTTATCAGATAATTGAAAGTCGTAATCGTTTGATTAAGTTTGCCAAGTGTCATGATTGCATCTCTTCTTCCTGTGCTCCACTTAATGTTCTACTCTTTCTGTCTCTCTCTCTCTCTCTCTGTTTGCAACTTGCAATTCGCCTGAAGAAGTTTGGCAACAAATAACAAATAAAACAATCGTTGAAAGATGCATTCAGCAATTCAGCATTGAGCTCTCAATATCGAGCACTTTAACCAATTGAATTATTGTTTGTTTGGTCAACACTGCTCTATTCTGCTTTCACCACTCAACAGCCTCAAGACATACCTGACCAGCAGTCGTGCCACAATGGAGTCACAGCTGGGGGATACCACAACCAAGTGCCGTCCGTTCTACGATACGTTTGATGCCAGTCGGATATTTTTGTGCCGCAATCTGGTGGACTTTGTTAATGGTCTGTGGTTCTTTGTCTTTCTGACCCTGTTGCTCTGGGCCATTGGCACACCAGTTGGCCTCAATCTGATCACCATACAGACGCGACTGAATGCCATGTTGCTGGCACAGAAGCGTAACAAGGGGAAGCAGCGCAGGAGTGACAGAGACAGTGAACGGGACCAGCGAGGAACTGGCACACGTGGACGCCCGAAGCAACGGACGAGCAACGCTGGGAAGCGAGAACAGCAACGGGATCGAAGCACTAGTAGTGCAACAGCACGCTCCCGACCACCATTGTGAGTGACCAGAGGCAAATGAAGAGAAAGACAGTAATAATTTTGTGATCCACAGACGACGCACTGCCACTGAGGAAACTTTAGACATAGCTGACGAGGACTCCACGCCATCGAGACAGCAGCACCAACAGCATCATCACCCACAACAGCAGCGGCGACAGGAGTCGGAGCAACGTGAATTGGATCGTGAGCGAGGACGTGATCGCGAGCAGCGGAGCCGAGAGCGTGAGCTGAGTCGGGGACGAGAAATGGCGATGACCCCAGTTCGAAGTCGCCAGCAGCTGTAAGTAGACAGTCAACAACACAAGATGCAGCTTAGCGGCACATCATCACCATCTTCAGCTCATCTCAAACATTTCATCTATGCCCTTGATTAGACGTCGCGCTGAACCAATGCCCGAGGATGACAATTGGGGTTCATCCAGTGCACCCAGTAGAGCCAACTCCAATGAGCGCGAAAGCAGTCAGTCTAGAAAGATCATCAACATTTGGCAGTCGAGAAATAAAATCAAGGCACCGATGTAAGTTGAGCAAGGAAACCCTCCCATCTCCATTTTTCACCTAGGATATTCTCTGTTGTCGTTGTTGCTACTTGGTGCTGCCGCAGTCGCCGCCAAGGTACTGAGGAGCTAGACTTTGAGGATGAACAGACACAGCAGGACAGCGGCTGGAGGGCCAAGTCCAGCGCCAGTCCCGAGTTGCGGCAATTCGAGAACCGTCGCCAACAGCAGCAGCACCCGGACAATCGATCCCAATCGCAAGCTAAGCCCAAGTTGTAAGTGTCTCAGAGAGCGTCAGTTAACCGTAACAGCCTCAGCCTCTAGCGACACAATACTTTATTCAAGGCGTAGTACGAATGTGGACAGAGCTAGTAGCCAAGTGGCACGTCGTCCGGTCACGCCCGTTCTGAGCGTCAATCCCGATGTGCCAGCTGCCGTGCCAATGCCCCGAACGCCGATGCGTTTGAGGAGCAAGGTCTCATTGACAGCCCGAGCCGTGCAGGATATTGTGAATAAGCGAAGCCAGCGCCTGTGAGTCATCCATCCATCCAACTCAACAGTCAATCCTGGTCCCAAATCTTGATCCACTTAAGACTAGTCACAATCAGTCGCTGTCATCTCCGATTTGTAATACCTGATATTTCCCATTAATCTATGTAGAACTGAGTTAACTCATCTCACTATTCCCCATAGCCAACGTACTGGTACCGATGAATTTGATCTGGATGAGAGCGATACCTACGGTACTGGAGCACATCTGGACGCGGACGTCGCTGCGTAAGCAAAATGCAAAAGGCAATTCATGCTCTGAAGCAAACATTTGATTTCTCCCTTGTTCATTCTAGCGCACGTCGCACTCCGCCACGCAGCGCACCTCCGCCTCCACCGCCACCGACGACCGGGATGAACAGGTTCTACCAACGTTATTGAACATTTATCGAATGAGTTTTGCTTTTTGTTTCTCTTTTGGTTTTTGATTTCTAATCGAATATTGAGCTCTTGACAAGATTACCAATCCAAGCGCATACAAATTCTTATGTGTTCACAGCGACAAAGACTATATAATCTGAACCTAACCGAAAACTCAACCTTTTTTTCTTGTACCGCCAACCGTTTCGTTCCCCAACAACCCATCGAAATAATCCAAAATCAGAAGTGGCGGCGAACGCACTGTACGTTGGAACGAAGAGGAGGATTTTGTCTTCGAAGATGCTGATTCACCTACACCAAATCGCCATTGAGAGCCCAGCTTGCTAATTAAGATATATCTTTTGTATTTCAACATAACAATATTTTTGATTTATTAGGATGAATTTAGTCTATTCAGTCTAGTCTACGATAGTATCAAGCTTTTCAATAATTCTTAAGCATTTAAGTTGCGACTAAATCACAAATAAAGAATGGTGCAACAATCACATACGACATACAAAGTATATACTAAATAAAATGTATTTTTAATTTAATTCGATTCCCAAAGAAAGATCTGAAACTATTAAGATACTTGATTCTATAGAAAGTGAGTGATTGGACCTACTATATCTATTGAAAATCGTTGACACCCAAACATTAGTGAACTAATATAATATTTAAGGTTTCATTCGGGGCTTCATTACATTTGTTGTCAAACTGGTTTATTTTGCACTTTACCAAATATTCGTTTCGATATGTTGCTTAGTATTTTATCAGTATAAATTTCGTATATTAGTGCGAAAATAGCACTTTTTTTAATGATTTACTTTGCTTTCATTGGAAATTAGTAGTATGGGTACTTCTCAGTCGAGTACTATATACTGTATCTTTCTCACTACTAGCCAATCCAATGTCGAAACATAAAACAAAGAAATAGTTTCATTTCTAAGAAATGCAGTCAAAATATTATTAAAATAACATACGTTATTTTACTATCAAAGTCATATTTACTATTTTTTTAGCGTATATGTACTCCAAAAATCAAACTACATTTTTTTCAAAAAATTTCATTTCTACCTCTTTTTAAAGTTCATTGATAGGACAATGAAAGAATACATCAGTCAGTTCTGATAATGATGGTACTAAAGCTGCGTATAAAAAGTACATATAAAGTAAATAATATACGAATGAATTTAAATGAATTTCAAACACAAATAAATTGAGGTTTTTTGGATTGGTTAGTGAATCCACGTGTAGTAGTAAGTTCATTTTATTAAGTGTTCAATTCATCGGCATAGGTAATGTGTGTCAATTGTCAATACAGTTTACTTCTTCTTCAAGAAGGGGCTGATGACAGCTGGGGCAGCGTAGGTGGTGACAGGAGCAGTGTAAGCAGGAGCGGCATAAGTCGCCACTGGAGCCACTCCAGCGTAAGCAGGAGCACTGTAAACTGAGGCAGTGTAGGCGGGAGCAGCAGCGGCGTAGGTGGAGTAAGCTGGGACAGCAGCGGCTGAGTATGTGGTCAATGGAGCAGCAGCGGCATAGGTGGCAGCATAGCTAGGGGCAGCAGCATAGGTGGTGGCAGCAAAGGCGGGAGCTGCGGCATAAGTGGCAACTGGAGATGCGATGTAGCCAGCCTGAGCGACGGCGACGAAGAGAGCAAGGCAGATGAGGAACTGAAAAAGTATTTGAGGATTAAATAAACATATTTTTATAAGGATTTCTCTTGTATCTTACATTCATATTGGAAGTGGTTGCTTGACTTGTGTTGAGCGACTGATGCTTTTGGCCAATTAATTCGACAGTTTTATAGCGAAATTGTCAATTGCTTTGCTTACACTTAGACGTCAGACTCCATCAAACGAGTTTACGGCTTAAGACAGCCCCAAATAAAAAGTTGAATTAGAACACAATAACAAACATATTTATTTGTTTTTTTTTTATTATTATTATTTATTTTTTTTGTATCTCAAACTTCTCTTTGATTTTTGTATATTACTTGATAACGTTCAATGAACGCGGATGCCGCACCTTATACAGAACCTAGAGCGAAATGTTTGTCAATCGATCGAAGCCGCCGCGTGTCAAATGGATTAATATTTCCCAATTCATGTCTCCGTCATTCGCGACAACTGAAATGTGTAATTCAATTTGAGGTAATTATCTCAGATTGTTTGCTTGACTGGGAGTACAGTACACTGAATTTTATATATATTATTATTATTAATACATTTTTTAGCATAATTTAATCATCAGTGGCATGGTATAAATAGTAGTAAATAGTAGTCGAGTGTGCTCGACTGTGAGATACCAGCTACCCATTTTGAATAATAGCAAAATATTGCGGTATTATTCTCAACATATACCACAAAAATACTTTAAAAATTTAGATGGTATATTTGGTATATTTATATGGTACAACATTCAAGATTTACTATACTAGATTGCAAAATATACCAGATTGTCAGCCAAAGCAACTAAGACAACTTCCACAATTTTTATCTGATCGCAACCAAATTTTCAGGAATTTTTTTATTTGAGTTTTGCCAATTTGCGGGGGCGGCATGTCAAAAATTTGAAACAAACTTTATCTGCGTGCAAACATAACAAATCCTGTCGAAAAATTATAGCTCTATCTCGTATCGTCTGTTGACGCTGATCAAGAATATATGTATGTATATACTTTATAGGGGCGGAGATGCCTCCTTATGCCGGTTACATACATTTCCTACCAGCACAAAGTTATAATACGGGTATAAAAAAAGTTATTGCAGAAATAATTTTGTATTACAAAAATCGCCTACTCTATTTGGGTCTGTATAGTTTGTTTTGAATGTAGTACTATAACGATATACCAAATATTGACTTTAGTATATTTTAGTAGTTTTTCGTTATAGTAATTTGGTATATGTCTAGGATATGGTTTTATTTTAATGGGGTAGCGGGTATCTCACAGTCGATTACCCTCGACTTAAGATGTACAAATACATTAATATTCAAAAATTCGAGACACCTTCCATTTGAAACATTATAATCCCCACTAAAATAAATAAAGAATATAAAGCATGTAATAAAAAAAATATCTACCAGAAGCAGAGTTCACTTAAAAGTTTAATTGTAATATTGTTTTATTATTATAAAGCGTTTAATGATAATAGATGTGAATTAGTCTAAAAATTATTCTAATAAACCAATTAAATGGGCAAAGATATTTTGGGTAAAAGCGGGAATGTTTTTGTCATTCAATATACAAAGAAATACATTTGTTGACTAGAATAGCAAATTTGTGATGGCGACAATTGAGAATGCTTAGCTTAATCTTTGGTATTGTTATAAGACACACTTTGGACAGGAATTGCAAACCACCCAGCCACAGACACGCCCAGTTGTTACGCTGGTGACTTAGGCAGCGGCGTTCCTGATGCGGTGTCCTCATGGAACATATGCGTTTCTTGCCGCGGCTGTTTACGTCGCACGTCAATCTCGTAGAGAGCTAATCCAAACTGATGGACAATCGAGCTGAATTGACGACTTAAATAGGATAAGCTAAAGTTGGGCGGTTGCTCCACGGCACAAGTGCCTTTCAAATCGTCATGCGTCCAATGTGGTGCATCCACATCGCAGGGATGGCGACCCTGCAAGCGAGGAAAGGCCTCCGTCGAGAGATGCGGATAGAAGACAGACAGCAACTCGAAGTTCAGATAGCTGCTGGCATTCGAACGTTTCAGCGCTTCATGCAGCTCACCACTCAACGAAGCGGGCAGAGCCAGATACATCTTATAGCGTAGTCGATTCGGTCCATTGCGCTTCAGCTCGCAGTTGCCCGAGATGAGCTTGACTTTATGCATCACAGTGTCCAATGCCAGACCTCCATACTCATATAGAAAGAAGTCGCGCTGGTGTCGATAACGTTGATGCGTCTGTGGATTGAAGTGTAAGACTCGCGAGCTGGGCACGTTCACCAGATGCAATGGCAGACTGTATGTGTGGGATGTGAGCAGATGCACGTGGGTGGCGGTTGGCTTCGTGGCCACCACGCGAGACATCTGCTGAGCCAGCGGAAATATGCCCGCCTGGTGAATGAAACCGAAGAAGAGAGTCATCACCACATTGCACACATACCAGATGCGCAAGAGATGCGGAGCTGAGGCTTGCCTTGAGAGGATGCGTTCATAGAGCCACCGAAGCAACCGATGCTGTGTCTGGAAGGGATATGTCGCGCTAAATCCAGTGACCAGCTTGGGTGCATGCAGTAGGAGTAGCGGGAATGTAAGTGGCAGCAGAAAGCGTGGCTCCTGATGATTAATTAGCGACAGAAAGAAGAGCGGCACAAATATGGCACCCGACATCAGCGAGACAATGCTCTGGAAGCGCGGCAGCAGCTGGTATTCAGCGCAAAAGAAGCGCAACAGCAGCTGAGCAAAGGCAACCAGGGAAGCGAAGCCGAGGACATTGAAGAGCAGTGGCATGTTGACCAGCAGATGAACATAGCAAGGATGCACGCCATGCGTGGCTGTCTGAGCCGAGTCCAGATTGTATTTGATGAAATTCCAAGGCGTGAACACAAAGTTGTCGATGCCCAACTGCAGCATGTGCAGCTCGCCCACGGTCAAGTGCTGGTAGTACAACGAATCACAGAAGATGAACAGCAGCAGCGCTGGCAAGGCGCACACGCAGAAGAGTCCAATGCGTAGATTGAAGTCCCGAAAGTTGACACTCCGGGTGCCCATGCCGCGGAGCAGCCAGAAGAATACCATGGGCGCACCAAAGAGTAGGAATGTGGGACGATTGAAGACGCCGGCAACGCAGATGCTGGACATGGCGAACAAGTGCTGTAGATTGTGTGCCGGCAGAGCATTTTTCAGTTTCCATATCTTAACACGCTCACTTATCGACGCCGCCTTGTCATACTTCTCCTCCAGATATTCCTTCTTGTACACCACCGTATTGGTCTTCAGCATGGACTCGGCAACGAGCCACAGCAACCAGGAGCACATGGCCAGTTCCAGGGTATTGGAAAAGGTGCGTGTTCCAAAAACAAGCAACACCCAGCAGCTACCCAATGCTAGCAGACGAATCTCATGGCGCAATCCATACAATCGACAGATGCGATACAAGCACCAGTCATTGCTGTACGAGATTAGCGTGTAGATTAGGCGAGGAAACACCAAATACGCATAGCTATTGATCAGTTCCACCTTCCAATAGCTGCGCGCATACAACGCCGCAAATTCGTAAAAACTCCATGGCACCCGGAGCAAAGCCCAAGGAAGCGTTATGCTCCTCACAGGCATCGTGTTATTGAACTCCCAGGTGCGAGTGTGCTCCAATCGAAAGTGATCGCCTGGCAATGAATATGCATGTAGTTGTGCGAAAGTGCTGTAATCATGTCAACTCACCTGTCATGACTTCGACACTCTGGAAAAATTCATCAGGATGCACGTAGCCCAATTGCGGCACAAACACTAGGAGCACACGCAGAAGCGCAAAGAAGAAATAGGTGTTCAGGTGCCCAGCGACGGGAGTTCCCTTCTCCCACAGCTGGGACAAGTGCCTGGTAATGCGCATTTTTGCCAAATTGCTAAAATTACCAAAAATTTAAAATAACACAGCCAACTATGAGTTGATTTTGTGTTTGTTTACAAAATTCATCTAGACAAGTATTGATTAGATTGGCAGCCCCATTTATGACCAGCCGATGTTATAAATGTTAAAACTCTGTAATGCTCAAGATGTTCTGTTATACTCAATGTGGCACTGTTAACTTGCATACAGTTAGAGTACAATTGGAAAGTGGCGCCGCATTTCAAATTACCAGCAGTGCAAAACGAATATTTTTATTATTATTGTCAAATCGGTACTATCGACAAATCTAATAATAAATATTTCCTTTAATAGGCTCAGTATAAATATGAATACATACGTACACACATCTACAATGCGAACATAGTAATTAGCGAGAGGTATGCAAATTGCGTTTGCATTTAATTACAACAACATGAGAGACACCGTTGATTCAGAACAACTGCTGCTGCGTCTCTTCATGAGCCACCTTCACGCCGATAACATATGAAAGTTGTTTGTGGTCGTATGCGCTGGGTAGGAAATTCTATATCAGATTACTATTGTATTAGTTTAAATATACAGACGATGACGCGATACAATAATTATCAATGAGATACAAAATAGTGTGCAAGCTATTAAAACGCTTTAAATGTCCATTGACAAAATCAACAACAACATCAACAATACGTCGTTCTTCGAAAAATCGTAAATGATCGCAATATGGTTTCGATACACAGCACAAAAACAAGAGAGCAAAACACCGTAAGCATCGTCGTGACGTCACAGCTTTAAATTGATACCCGAGCAATGCAGGTTGTCTTTATTGCAACTGTGATGCAAATAGCAGAGAGCGTATTATGGAATTCGAAAGTAACCTATATATATTCCTCTTTAGATTTCACCTACCCCAAGCATACTTATTATAAAACTGCACTCATAGGGCGCGCACAATCAGTATTCCTCAGATACTGTATCCGCATCCGACGATGTCTGCGTGTGCCAAAGTGTAATTGAACTGATTTGCATGTTGCTTGAAGGAGATAATTGAAGCATCTTAAAAATTCGTTTGCGATAAAACAAAAACAAACATTTAACTCGTGCTCCAAGTGATAATCAAGTTAACAAAATGTGTTTATATGTTTTCGATCGCGGAAAGTAGATTGTTCATTCGATTCTGATCTTATGTTACCGTATACTTAACTTAAAAATTATTGCGAATAACTATCTCCAATTCCAACTGAATGGTACAGATAGTAAGACGAAATTCCTTATTATCTTTTATTTTTGGTGTTCTTTGACAAGTCAAAATTTAAATTGATAAAAAAGTTACCGTCTGCGAGTTCACTAAAATACAACAATAATTAAGAAAGCTAACATCAAGTGTGCTCGTCAATCAATAAAATCAAAACAGTGCAGAATGCGGATTGATTCTTGAAATAATATTTATTCATCAGATTGCAAGCTAATTGTCAAGAATTATGATAATTTAGCTTTCGTGTCAAAAATAGTCGTGTTTATTGCTTTAAAATTAGAAAATGTCGCTTGCAACGTTTGTTAAAGTGAATAAAACAATTTTTATTTTTAATAAAAATTAATCTTATAGCTATTAATTACCACATTAATTAGAGCTAATAATGATTATTTTGAAACAAAGAAAGGCTCCTAAAATCAATCTTTGATCTAGATATAGTACTAATCCAGAACTATAAAAGTTTTTATGTTTATGTGTTTTTTCGCTGGAAATAGTGCGACAGTTATCGCCAGAGAATTAACCATTAACTCTTTAATCGTTATGTGGAAGAAATGATTAATACGAATACCGTGTGCCTAGTGTTTTCCGAAGCACATTGTTTTGAGTGTGCTCTACAGTATATTTAGTATATTTTTATACTAATTACACTTTATACATATGTATATACATTTGGTATAACTTCTTGTCTGCTTAATTTTATATTCTTGAGTAGAACTTTCATCAGATTACACTTTGCATACATTGTTTTAGAAATAATGTATTCAGATATATACGCAATGTTGCATTAATTAATAAATTTGCTTGTAAGGTGTGCACTAGATATCGACAGCCCATTCGGCAAACTTCCGCGCCTGTTTTGCCACACTCTTAATAAAATGTGGTAAGCAACAGTTTGTTGCAATTTAAGTTGTAAACGCCACCTGTCCAATTCAGGCATAGCGAGACATCAGCAGAGAGTCCACCACAAAGACAAGCCCGCCTAACGGCAAACACGAGAAGGACTCGGGTCGCCGTTTTCGTCCTTACGACGATTTTAGACCCTTCGGGCGAAGCAGCTCGAGTATAAAAGGCGACTTCACGCTCGCATTTCCACCAGTTGCAATAGCAAATCGGCGCGCGCCACTCAAATTAAAAACAGAAAGTGACAATTTTTGTAGATATTTCAAAGTATGTATTTTTTCATTGTGTGCTAAAGTCCAAAGTGTTGCATAATGCTCTCTTTAAAACTCTTAACTATTTAAAAAAGAATCATTTAAATGTATTGAAAATCTCTGCTTATAAATTGTGGGTGAGAAACATTACGAAATTAATAAATTCTTCATCCAAAATGATTTTGTGAAATATTTTTAACCAACTGTTTATTTTACTTGTTACATAATGGTTTTTTTAATAATCAATTTAATGTATTAAAAACCTCTGCTGATAATTGTGCGTGAGAAAAATACATTCATTGAAAGTCCAAAGAAATTTTGTGAAATATTTTTTACAACCTTTTTATTTCATTTGTTACAAAATGCTGATCGTAAAACTCTTATAATTTAACAACTAATATATAAAGTGTACTGATATTTTCTGCTGACAACTGTGTGTTTGGAAAATATAAGTATTTCATTGAAACTTTTATTAATCTTTTGTTTAACTTGTTGCATAATATCATGACTCTCTATCTTTAAGAAAATTTTTTTAAATGTTAAATAATAAATTAACAAATAAAAATTGTAGCTGACAAAAATATATTGAATATGCAATTTTGTGATATATTTTCCCGACGCGTCGGTTGTATCATCTAAGTTTTTCTTTTAACGAACCCTAACATCCATATCTAATTAATATTGTGCCGTGATACGTAAATTGTCTTTAATAGATTTTGTTAAAGAAAATTCTATACTTTTTATTTCTTTGCATTCTAATTTGAAATCATGTTGACACAATTTCATACATTCATTGTTCCAAAACTAAGAGACGTTATTACTTTGCCATTTATATGTGCCATATTTTCCGTATCACAAAGTGACTTTTAATTATTTTGAAATTGTAATTTTCTCTCTGTGATATATTGTCGCCTTATCAACAATGTCAATGAAACAGCTTGAGTTGTAATTTTCATATTTTATCTGCTATGAATGCGACATGTGCACAACATTCAAGCCATTAAATTGTAATTAAAAAACGATATCACATACATAACTCACACTTTCTTTCAACCTCCCTCCGACTCAGCTCGCTAGTCTAGAAGAATACAATTATAATTTAAAAATTGCAAATTTGTCCTATGCAAACAAAAGAGATTCAGTTCGAAATGTCACCAGAAGGCAGATTAAATAAATAAAACTTAAAAAAGCGATTTACACAACATTAGTTTAATGCAGAAAATAAATTCGAATTCAGCTGCAAAACAAAAAAAAAGTTGAAACCCCGCCGGGGGCTGTGTACGCTTTGTAACTAAAACTGATAAAAGCCAAACATATTATATATGCGAGTTCCATAGAAGCCATAAGGACTCGCAACATTGACATTGGACGTCGTCAATTCGGTTCAAGAGGACAGAAGCGATGTGCACCAATTGATTGCCGTTGGCCAACGCATCGCGGTTTGTCCCAGTCGCTGAGCCATAGATTACCAGACAAAGGACACCTCGGGGAATCCGATACGACCGAGAAAACAAATACATTTAACCCATATGCGCGAGTGCGTATGCTTGCTACTTCTTTTCAATAGGCGTATTCGAGGGCGACTTCAAATAAAATTGTCAGTAATTAAACCATAACATTTAATAGAGAAATAACACAGAAAAAAATGTTGATGAATTGTAGTTTTCATATGAGGTGAATTATTATTACTATCAAAAATTGGTTAGCTTGATACACCCCCATATTACCTTCCCTGCAACATATTTGATTTTTCAAGCACACGTAATGTCAGTGGCAATATTTGCTCCTTTTTTCTGTTGTTGGCGAACAGCAGTTGGAAACAAGCTCGTTAGTTGCACAATACACAGTACACGCATCGATTGAAGTAATGAGTAATCCTTTAAACACTTTCAGTAAATGACAGTCGCCATCGTTCTTTAAACTCCACCTCCCCAACGATGACCGAAGTGTATAGAGAGTGTTGCTAAAGAAGTCAGGGGAAAGCTGTGCGGAGAGCGGCGAAGAAAGAATTGGGGAGGAGCAGGAGCCCACATTGGCTCCGCCTTTAGCTCTGGCTCTGGATCTGGCTCTGACACAGTCGCAAACGCATCCCGTCACGCAAAAGAGCATAGGGCTGGCTAGGCTAGTGCCGCGATCGGCGTACTTGGCCTCGGCGGCCCCACAGGCACAACCAGAGATACAAACGCTTGGCAACACCATGGATCGCAGCAGCAGCAAGAATAACAGCACCGAGTTTGGTCACACAGCGCCGGCTTCAGGCGCGGCTACGCCATGGGGCAACAATAAGGAGTCGCCAAACAACGAGGACGACTCCCAATGAGGATGACGGCGACAATGCGACACCTGCTAAGGCCACTGATCCCTTGGCACCACGTCTAGCTAACAATGAGGTAAGTCAAATTTATTTGATTTCTATAACTAGCCAAAATTATCAACCGATTACAGTTATATTGTTAGTGAGCTGCTCACTCAACTGAACAAGTGAAAAAGAGTCATTTATTCAATGAACCGAGCACGTAAACAAGAGTGAGCTGCTCACTGAACTGATCAAGTGAACGTGTTCTTTCCAAGTTGTTCTTTTTTGTTCACAAGTTTACTATTCACTAGCTCACTAACATTGGTTCACTTGATCACTATTCACTACGCACTAGCTCACTTGTTATTCACTGCTTCGTAGTTCACTTTGCTTCTTTTTTATTCGCTTCCTTCTTTGGGCTCACCTTAAACAAAGTTTAATCGATAAAAAAATGTTTTAAAATATCTATTCGCAAAAATGCGTTATTTTAATTCTAATAGCATATTTTGGTAATGAGTCCCAACTCCCTCAAAAAAATATTCTTATTCATGCAAGGAAATTATATTTTAATGAATGAAGTCAAGCCTAATTAAGTTTCATTTCAATAATAAGCACTTTCATCTTATCTCAAGCTTTAAATGATGTGTCATCTATTTTTTTCATTGTATGATTATTAATATATATTATGTTATTATTACAGCGTATTTTGGTAGTTTCCGTGACGGAACGACAACGAGAGACTTGGGGCCAAAAGGCTGAGTTTCTTTTGGCCGTGATTGGCTTTGCCGTTGACTTGGGCAATGTCTGGCGTTTTCCCTACATTTGTTATCAAAATGGCGGCGGAGCCTTTTTGGTGCCCTACTGCGTATTCCTCATTTTTGGAGGTCTGCCCCTATTTTATATGGAACTCGCTTTAGGTCAGTTCCATCGCTGTGGCTGTCTCAGCATTTGGAAGCGCATTTGTCCAGCATTAAAAGGTGAGTGTTTCTCAATATTTGCAAAGTGGCTTAAAGTATAATATTTCCCTAATAATTTTGCTGAATATTACACATATTACGTACGTTAATGCAACGTAAATAAGTCCCCAACGTATTTTCATATTTACAGTCTCCCATCAATTCTTATAAATGAATCACAAATATTGAATTAAAATCGCGAAAAATCCATAAAATGTAATTGCATATTGAAATCTATCAAGCAAGCAATAAGCATTATATATTTACAGAACAGAGCAGCGCAGAGCAGAGGCAAGTGCCTGCAGCTAAATGTGTAATATTTACAATATATAAATTAACAGTTTCAATATTGCGTATACACAACATGTGCGGAGGCAAACAATTTACGTATATCATGTTTGATGTTTCATTTTTCATGTGTTTCACCGTTGAGTGCTCGTTTCTGATACTTGAGCAAAGATAACAACTTATCGCAGCATTCCCTGCATTAGCTTGCTTGCTTGCTCGAATTTGGAGTTAGGCGACCCGCAGAGTGCGGTTAATAACATTCATGTCCCAAAGAGTTGCTTCCATTGTCTGGCTTGTGACTCTTGTGCTGACGACATTATCAGTTGCTCTGAAAAAGGACATTTCAGCATGGCCACTGGCACAGTTCTCAGCGTCTAGATAAGGCAAGTCAAAATGCTGCAATAATTAATGCTGCATTCAAGTGAAATTTGTATTTGAATAGCGAACAAATCAGGCGCAATGTGAACTCGTAATTAAATTGTCAACGAGGCGAGGCGTCTTCTTAAATTGACTTATCTCGATAGGGCAAAGTAAAAGTAGCACAAAGTTTGTGTATCAAGTTGATAATTTCATTAAATGGCAAACAAAATGCGTTCAGCTTTTGCAGCCAAATGAAAACACATCGTCAATATATTCTTGTTCTCGCATGATGCAAAGGATGATTTATCCTGCGGCTATCAGTACTTTAAAGTTACAAGTAACTTCGCACAGTTTGCTGAGTCAGTGGTCGATGCTGAGATTTTCCACCCCCACAACCTCAGCCTCAGACTTGGCCTCAGCTTCAGCTTTAGCTGAACAGCAAACATCACTTTGTGGCAGTCATCATTTGTTCAACAAGTGTTTGCTCTTGGTAAAAACCTTTGCGCTAACTTTTTTGCCACTGCTATTAAAATGAATTGCAAACTGAGCAAAAGAAAATTGCGAGCTCCTATGAGGAAAAGGAAAAGAACTGCCAAGGCGCAACGGAAAAGAGACTCCCAATCACGTGACGTGTCTTATTGGCATCATCTAACAAAACTGTTACAAAAGTACTATATGGAAGTAGTCGATGGGTAATGGGAGACGAGCGACTGCAGAACAGGTGTGTGCTTGCTTGCCTGCTTGGAATTATAGGCTTCTAAAGGCTCTTTGGTATTGTCATTTACCGTCATTGCCGTCGATGGCAATAAGCAAAAATGTGTAAAATGTCACGTGGGAATATTTGAAGTTGATGATTTTTCTAATCGCCATCAATCAGAGATTGGCATTCCCCAGTTGCACTCACGCACATACAACATTCTTTATGCGTGCTTATTGAAAGAGTAAGATGTTTATTATAATTTGTTAAATAAATATGATTTTAAATCTGAAGGTCATAAATATTCCTTATTTAAACTGTCTTATATTCTTGTGTATAGATATATTGTGAATGAGATTAACTCTTCGATTCCAGTGATTTTTGTACCATTTCATAGCAAAAATTCACTAAAATGCCAAATCTAAAAAGAATAAAATCACCAGTTAAATTTTATATTTATGATAAACTATTGTGCTTAAACCGGAGCTTTGCCCGCTGCCAAGGCATAAAAAACATTATTAAATTAATCAGGGCCGCCACAGAAATCTCTTGGGATTGTGTCTCGAGGATTTGTTAAATCGAACTAATGGAGCCAAAAAACTATGAAACTATTTTAAAACAATTGAAGTAAAGTAATAGATTTAATGCTTGCCAAACTTGCGAGAACTTTACAGTGATATATTATATTTACAAACTTAAACCTAAAACCTAAAAAAAAAATCTGAAATTGTCTGAGATTGAATCCTGGTAAGCTAAAAGCTTCAACACTAATTCGGCTGCTTAGGCTTAGTGTTAGTAGTAATGTCATAATATAGTCAAATCATCCAGTCTTACTTCACAATTAAATTGCGCAAGCTAGCATAATTAGAAGCGGTTGCAAGCTCCCTACGATAACATTAAAGTATTGGCATAAGGAAAAAATATAAAGAAAAATGTTACAGCCACAACATGACATTACACCTGGAGTAAAGACGTCGTCACCGCTGGTTTCCTTTTACATATAGTGTGTTTGTTTTCCAACTTCAGGTGTTGGTTATGCTATCTGCCTCATCGACATCTATATGGGCATGTACTACAACACAATCATAGGCTGGGCGGTGTATTATCTCTTTGCCTCGTTCACCTCACAGTTACCTTGGACGTCCTGTGACAATCCATGGAACACTCAAAATTGTATGCCAGTCACCAGCGAGAACTTCACCGAGCTGGCTACATCGCCAGCCAAGGAGTTCTTCGAGTAAGTACCAAGTCAAGATTAACTTAACTTTAAAATATATCTATGTGGTTAACCACAACGTAGGCGCAAAGTTTTGGAGATTTACAAGAGCGATGGACTGGACTTCATGGGTCCAGTGAAGCCCACGCTGGCACTCTGCGTATTTGGGGTATTCGTACTCGTCTATTTCTCACTATGGAAGGGAGTTCGAAGTGCCGGAAAAGTCGTCTGGGTGACTGCACTAGCTCCCTATGTGGTGCTCATCATTTTGTTGGTGCGTGGAGTCTCGCTGCCAGGTGCTGATGAGGGCATCAAGTATTATCTGACTCCCGAGTGGCACAAGCTCAAGAACTCCAAGGTGTGGATCGATGCGGCCTCGCAGATCTTTTTCTCGCTAGGACCTGGTTTTGGTACACTCCTAGCACTCTCCAGCTACAATAAGTTCAACAACAATTGCTACAGGGATGCGCTAATAACCAGCACCATCAATTGTCTCACTAGTTTCTTGGCTGGATTTGTCATATTCTCTGTTCTGGGGTAAGTTGTTATAATTGTTATTAGACACAATATGAAAACATATGATATATCCTTTCATATATATATCCTTTCATTATGTATAGGTTTTAGAAATTCTTGAACTTCATTTATATTACTTTCAACTAAAATAACATACTACAAATTTTTATTTATTATTATTAATTTTAATTCTAGATACTACAAAGAAGATTATGCCCAATACATATTACGGCTGATAAGCTTCATTAACATATATATTACTTTAGCTTATCTAGCTTATTTTATGATTATTTAATTGCATTTACTTTACTTACTCCTATAATAAATTCGGATCCTTTGCAGTTATATGGCCTATGTGCAGAAGACATCAATTGACAAAGTTGGCTTGGAGGGACCGGGACTGGTTTTTATTGTCTATCCGGAGGCAATAGCCACGATGAGCGGCTCAGTCTTCTGGAGCATCATATTCTTCCTTATGCTGATCACGTTGGGATTGGACAGCACCTTTGGCGGACTGGAGGCCATGATAACAGCGCTCTGCGATGAGTATCCTCGTGTCATTGGCAGGCGACGTGAACTCTTCGTTCTCCTTCTGCTGGCCTTCATCTTCCTTTGCGCACTGCCCACAATGACCTATGTAAGTAACATAACAACCCCATCGAGCAGCAAGTCGCCAGTCCATCGCATCCATCGCTTATCTTTCAGCTGTCTTGATTCGTTTAATTAACTGTTAAGTGGTGAGGAGGAAGGAGAGCAGCTCCTTCATATGCATGAGGCATTGTGGAATGTGCCGCATGGCTCATTAAACGCATCTTCTCTCCCATGACTTGCGATTGTCTGGCTTCTTGCTAGATAGGCAGACAGACAGACAGACACCTGTTTAAAGATGCCAGTTTAGCTAAAGCAAAAAACGATGGATTGCCATGTTAAGTGCTTTTTATCGTTCCTTCTGCTAATCTTACATACTTACTCAACAACGCACCCACTCGAGTGGGTCAACAGCTATCTCCCCACCCTTGACCATCCCTTTGCTTTCCGCTTTTCCTGTGCATTTTTATCACCTGTCAGTTGGTCGCTCGGTCACTTGTTTACTTTGGCCTGGTCAAGCAGACTGGAGCACACACACACACATACGCGGCACCAAATTGGTATTGCCATTGGCTTTTGTGTTGTTATTGCTATTGCTATTGCTATTGGTCCAAGTCCAAGTCCGAGTCGAAGACGAAGCACTTGACGGCCACGATAGCCACCCATTGCCACTTTGTCTGATTACATTTGAAATTGTAATTTAGTATCTTCTATATTTCACTTTGGCTCCAACCACTTTGGCTCAACTCATGAATCGGTCAATAGATCAAGTTATTCGGCACGCATTTCACAAACCATTTCTTCAAGTCTGCATACCTTAACCCAATCTCACAATGCATCATTAATCAGCCGCAACTGCATCCATATTTTGATTCTTTCCCATCTCTTTTTCAGGGAGGAGTCGTCTTGGTTAATTTCCTGAATGTCTATGGACCCGGTCTGGCTATACTTTTTGTCGTATTTGTTGAGGCTGCGGGCGTCTTTTGGTTCTATGGCGTTGATCGCTTCAGCGCGGACGTGGAGCAGATGCTTGGCTCCAAGCCGGGCTTATTCTGGAGGATTTGTTGGACTTACATTAGCCCGGTGTTTCTGCTGGTAAGTAAGACGGATTACACCATTTTTATACCAGCTAGCCATAAAGTAGCCGACAGGAAGTTTATGAAAGAGGCATATCCGACCCCATAAAATTATATATATATTCTTGATCAGCGTCAACAGTCGAGACGATAAGCCATGTTTGCCTATCTGTATAAAACACTGTATCTTAGAGACTATTGTTGCACGCATATCAAGTTTTTTTTTTAGAATTAGCCACGCCTATTTTAAATTATTTTTATGTCATAAAACGGATGCTTCAGTGGGGTCTTAATTGCTTTGTCTGATAATCTGTGTATTTTGCACTCTATGGTATATTTTGAATGTAATAGTAAATCCATATACCGAATATAGCCGTCATTTTCAGTATATTAATTTGGTATATTTGAAGAACAATACCACTAAGTATAACATTAGTTGAAAATAAGTTGCAAGTATTTCACAGTCAAGCACACTCGACTGTAGGTTTCTTATTTGTTAAGAATCTCAATGATAACCTATGACGATTTATTTCAGACCATCTTCATATTCTCAATACTGGGATACAAGGAGATGTTGGGCGAAGAATATTACTATCCGCCGTGGAGCTTTCAAGTTGGTTGGGCAGTCACCTGCTCTTCGGTTCTGTGCATTCCCATGTACATGATATACAAGTTTTTCTTCGCCTCGAAGGGCGGCTGCAAGCAACGGTTGCAGGCATCCTTTAAGCCGGACGCCGCATGTGGATCGGTGGTGCCAGGACAACAGGGCACTTCGGTGTGACATGACAATGCTGTGCATTTGAATATTCACACTAGCAAGACCAACATCAAGATCTATAATTTAAATTGTAAGAGTTTTTCACCAACAACAACAACAACAACTAAGGCAAATGAAATGCTGGACTTCAACAGTTACTACGCTTACCACACAAATAATCTTAGCTTTACGGATGATGTCGAACAGGATGATGGGGATGACAACAATGCGGAGAAGATGAAGGTGATGCCACAAACAAGCGCACGGAATGGCAATGATATTATTAGTGCTAGTCTTAGCCATAGTTTAAGTCTCGGCTCGGTCAACGAGAAATGCTTACATAGGAATCCAACAACAACAACTGCTGCCGAGGACAATAACTGCACCCTAAGGATCAGCAGCTGTAAGCCGCTAAAGTTCCCGTTGGCCAGTGAGTGGTTGGTTTGAATAGCAACCAATTAAATACAACATGTTATAAAGCACTACTATTTATACCATTTGTCTATATCAAAACATAGAAAGCACTGCAAGCAGCCATTTGCAGAGCTTTCGTGTGGATTGAGATCCCTCAACAAGTATTTATCGTATAAAGCAATCTTATTAGTAATATTTAAAGCCAGAATCCAGAATGCACAACTGGGAATCTCATTATTTAAACCGAAAACTAGCTTAAATATGAGTCTAATCTTCATATTTATATTTCAATCTACACATAAAACAGATTGATTCTAAGCCAATGTCAAATATGTTGTATATTATAGTATTAAATTAGCAACATTGCATTATAAATATGTTAATGCCATTGTTAAAGGGTCAATGATAGAGAAACATGTTATCAACCTAATATATAAGTCTATACTACAGTAGTTAACCTTAACTCACAAACCATTGTAAAACAGCCATTTACAATGGTTTATCTTGATACCAAATGCTTTAGTTTTAATATGTTTAATTTGGTAGGACCAAATAAAACCAAATAAGAAAAACCAGCCATTCTTTTATTCCAAGAAATGTAGTCTAAGAAATAATGAATATTAAATGCCAATCCATGTTTTAATATTTTTGTTTATAGATATTCATACCGGTAAGTCAATCTAAGTACCAATCATAGCGTGAACTTTCTGTGGAAGTAACGAAGATATGAAGGACGACGTATTAATCAACTTTTGAATGTATTCATTTGGATCAACTAACAAATTTCAAAGATATTCAATTAAATCAATTTTTGGTGTGTCAGAGTTTTGTTTTCCAAGTGAAATTGCAGTTTTAAGTTTAAATTAATTAAATTTTAATTACATCAACTTGTTGGTTACTGTTAGCATATTTAGCTACACAAAATATGGAAAGGAGAATCTTGCTGTTCGTATGCATATATTGCTAGCTATGTAAGTTATTCATGTTGCATGTAGGTGTTATGAACTGCATGCGATTGATTTTTGTAATGTGTAACACTCTTCGCTCAAGCTGTCCAAAAGTTGCTCGTAAGTAATATGGATGTTGGTTTTGTTGTCGCTGCTCTTGATGTTTTGTGGTTGTGATTGCGATTACGATTCTGGCGGTTGCTTCTTTCGTTTGCGACGTGATTTCCTTTTTTTCCTTCGTTCCTATTTTTTGGCACTCTTGCCTCCATCGTCCTTGCTCTTGTCGGACTTCTCATCAGCCTTCTTATCCTTGCTCGCATCCTTATCCTTTGTGTCTTTGTTCTCCTTATCCTTGCTATCCTTGTTCTTATCCTTCGCATCCTTATCATCGACCACCTTCTTGCCTTCTTCAGCATCGCGATTCGCCAGTTTGTTGTTTATCAGATTATGGAGAGCTATAATCGATCGCACCATAGACGCCAAATAGACGACCAGCATTTGATCGTTAGTCTTCACATACATGGTGCTGGTGAACTGATCGCTGGTAATGTCGGGCAGAAGATTGAATATGTCCTGCAGTTGGTAGACTATCTGATGATTGATGGGCATCTTTCCATCGCCGACTCGCTGCAGATACTGTTTAATATCGCGCAGTTGCGCGTTGAGTCCCTTCAGGCCCATCAGCTGATTTGTAATCTTCTGCGACAGACTGCCCACAGTCGTGTCCTTGATGTCGCGCAGCAAATGTTCCACTCCGACCTCCTCGGCTTCCTCAGCACCAATTTCGCTGGGCACGTGCTCAAATGTTTTGCTAGTTGGCGAGCCATCATCGTGCACCTCCTCGACAGATATGTACGCCTCTGTAGGCAGACCCAGATCCTTTGGTTTGGCATCTATGATGACCAGCACCGAGTTGGGGCAATAGCGGCGGATAAGCTCGTTAATGGCAATGTCATTCTGATGCAGTTTGGGTCCAGTGTGATACCAGCCTACAACACGCTCGCGTGCGTTTACTTTCTTAAACATTCCATACATATTTTCAAGGTAATCGTGGTCCAAAAACCATACAGATTTGTCCTTGTCATCCTCATCAAATGGAACTGAAATTAACCAATCAATGATAAATAATACTCTCAATTGACTATATATTATATTAGCTTACCTGCAAAGCTGTTGGAAACATCCAGCACTCCCTTGGAGCGCCAGCAGCCAAGTAAAACGCCGACGACGCGTTTCTGATTACCAATTTTGCCCATGCGATTGAAATGATCCACAACCGATAACAACACCAGCGGGTGAACAATCACTTTGTTTACACTGACCTCCAACGACGGCATTTTGATTTTGTAAGATTTCTTTAAAGTGTTGGATACTTATTACGCACAGCGTACTCTTCTCAACTATTTTTCAAAACGTACTTGCGACAATTTCAACAAATACTTTTTGTTGCGGGTAACAATTCACCGAAATGACAAGCAAATTCTTCTTCTTTGTCGTTTCGCTTGGGTTCAATGTGACCGACGTTATTTCAAAATATACTGCAAACTCATTTTATTAGCAAAACCACCAACAACAAACAAAATATATCGAAAGTGGTCAAATTGCTTCAGAAATATCGACGTGTACTGTGTCTAATTGTATCGAAAAGTAAATATATTAAAAAGTTTGAGAACTCTGATATGTATATTTCTTATTATGGTCGAGGCGCTTGCTACAGATACAGATGAAAGAAATAAATTAAATACTGATTTTTTGAAGTACTGCTACATTTTAAAAAAAAGTCGATTGAAGCAAAGTAGCAAAAACAAAAACAAACTTTATGTTATTTTGTTTCAATTTATTCTAATTATGATTTTATATAAAAATATTCAAAGTCAGTACGGAAGGCATTTGACAATATTACCCCATAGAGTAGTAATAATAAACAAAAATATATATGCTAAATCAGCTGTTTATCAGAAAAGCCCACAAATCCGATTATACAGTTTTGCAAATATATATTTTTACGATACACAGCACACTATATTTCATAAGAGTCAAGTGTAACTAAATTATTATAGTTGTACTAATGGTGCCTCAAATTCCAATAAATGGTTTTTAAAATTCCATTATAAAAATCGACTTATCGATATACATTTTTGAATAAATAGTTGTCTAGTCTGTTTATGAATTTCCAATAGTATCACTTCTACAATTAGCACGATTAGTTAATAAAGGAATTTCTGATAAATGTCGTTATCGTATTTGTTTAATACTTCATATGCAAGTGTAGTAGTATTATTGCCCTTGGCGGCGCTACTGTCGCATATTAGTCGTGCTCTTCTGTCACACAGTAAACGCCATTTTGGTCAGTGGAATAGGTAATGCGTGTTGCCATATCGTCGTTTAGAAAAGATAACTGGCCACACTGGTGGTGTTGTGCGAGAGAAATTGACAAAATATCCAAAGCAATTAACAATTTGAGTGCAAAACGTTTTTTTATCTACGCGTAAAAATTGAGTAATGCTTCAAAAATCGCTGGTCGCGTTTGCCGTTTGCATTGTTTAGCACATACTGATTCGATAGAATGAATGCGAAAATGCGATGAGGTAATTGTTTTTGCAGCCATCGCTTGCTTGCTGCGTTCGTCTACAGTTTCACACACACGCCCAGTTTGATTGGCGGCCGCCGCGTAATCATCAATGAGCAACTATAAAACGAGGTTGAGGCTTTAAGTGTGCATCGTGTTTACAAATTGTGTTGCATTTTTTAAATGTGGATATGCTTATCAGATACTTGAAAGCCGCTAGCGGCGCAGTGCCAAAAAAGTGTCAAAGAAAAAAGTTCAAGTCGCGGCTCCAGATTCAACTCTCGTAGACGACACACACGAACACGAATACAAACATCAACACAAACACATGCAAATGCACACGCACATACACACACACTCACACAGTCGCCCATCAGAGAACACACACAAACATGCATGCTTACACACAAAAGTCGTCGTCGTCGTTGTCGTTTTACGCTCTTTCTGTCTACGTCTTTTACTTTTCTCGTTTGTAATCATTTTCCAACCATTCGTCGTATGTGTTTCTTTCTATGTGGTGTACAAATATTAGAGCTCGAAAGCTGCTAATTAAATTATAAACATACAGAAGCGTTAAGCACTGGAACTCGACGTCGACGGCGAGCAGACAGAGTCCAAGCAGCGAGCATAGTCAAGCCCAAACCCAAAAGTAATTTCAACAAAAAAACAACACGAACTCAAATTCAGTTGTGTTACTGTGGCCCATTTCTAATTTCATTTACGCTAATAAGAGGGAAAAGAGGCAGGTGAGAGTAAAGATAGTTTAAATAAGAAAAACGAAGCAATCAATGAAGCTCGGGCTCAAACTCAATCGCAATCTCAATCAATAATGCATGTGCTTATTTCTGCTTCTTCGTTCTTGTTCCATGCTTAATGTTTTCACGCAGCTTTCACCAAATACAAATCGAGTTTAACTTGGCGGTGGCCGCTGCTCCTTGCAGCATGTAGAGGAGCAAAGTACATTAGCTAATACTTTACACCAGCGGATCTGTGTAAATTGACGAAGAAGAAGATACGAAGAAATTTGAAGCAGCTCCAAAATGTCCTTCATTACGAACCTGAAGAAGGTCTTCCACCTCGGTGGTGGGGGCGAGGCCAAGAAGAAGCGCCTTTACAATAATATTAAGATGGATACCGATCCAGCGGAAGTCTGGGAAATGGTCGGCGAATTGGGCGACGGCGCTTTCGGCAAGGTATACAAGGCTCAGCACAAGGAAACCAAACGCTTTGCGGCAGCTAAAATGTGCACACTAGAGGACGAAGAGAACCTCAGTGATCACATGGTTGAAATCGATATACTCTCTGAAATAAAGCATCCAAACATTGTCGAGCTGTACGAGGCGTTCTCTCTCGAAGACAAGCTTTGGGTGAGTCATCCACAAAATATTTGTGTTTGATTAGAGGCATTTCAAAGTGCGTACATGGGATTCCCATTCCCATTCATAAGAATAAGAAACTTGTATTAACGCGAATACAAATGCCTCTTAAATAATTTTTGCTGTGCATTCACTAATTGCTCTTATCACACTTATGTTCAGATGCTAATTGAGTATTGCGACGGCGGTGCCCTAGACAGCATCATGGTGGAGCTGGAGAAACCATTGACAGAACCACAAATTGCCTACGTGTGTAAGCACATGACCGAAGGCCTCACATTTCTGCACAAGAATAAGGTCATACATCGGGATCTGAAAGCGGGCAACGTTCTACTGACTATGGAGGGTGGCGTGAAGCTGGGTATGTACTTTTCAATTAAATGGTCAGAGTTCGATCCAAATTAATTGAATGCCTTCTGTTTTTTTCCAGCGGATTTCGGTGTGTCGGCCAAAAATAAACACACGATGCAAAAGCACGATACATTCATTGGCACGCCGTATTGGATGGCGCCGGAATTGGTACTGTGCGAAACGTTTCGTGACAATCCGTATGATCACAAGGTTGACATATGGTCGCTGGGCATAACGCTCATTGAGCTGGCCCAGATGGAACCGCCGAACAGCGAAATGTCGCCAATGCGTGTGCTGCTCAAAATACAAAAAAGTGAACCGCCAAAGCTGGAACAGCCAAGCAGATGGAGCAAGGAATTCAATGATTTTCTGAAAAAATCTTTAGTCAAGGTGCGTTATTTGTTTTTTACTTATGTTTGTTTGTTAAAACCAATCTAATTTATGTATTTTGACTTTTACAGGATCCCCAACAGCGACCCACAACAGATGTGCTGTTGCAGCACGGTTTTATCAACAGTAATTTGGATGCCAAACCCATCAAAGATCTGCTGCTCGAGTACAAGGCAGAAGTTGTCGAAGAGGTGGTCGACGATGAGGCTGAGGTATGCTTTATGGCCTATTTAACAATTTCTCAATTTCCCTGCTGCCAGCACATTGCACTAGTAAACCACCCAGTGCTAGAGATTGAATCTAACTCTATATTTTGTATATTTCTCTATTACACGCTGCCTTCTCGTCCCGTCCAAAATCAAAAACAAAAAAAAAACCATGCAAATATTGTGCGCAATGTGATAAATCTTTTTTATATATACTTATTTAATTCTCGGTCAATTGTCGGCCATTTTGCGTTCTTGCGTTCTTATCATTTAATTTGTGTATATTTTTTTTGGTTATTGTTGTTGTGTGTTTATCTGCAATTGATTTAGAAGCTTAAACGCCAAGTGAAGCGGCGTTCGCTCTATCAGAGGGTTGGTAAGTCGTTCTACAAAAAAACCCACACAAGATCCCATGAACCTTTGCACGCTCTATACACAGCGACAATTTATACATACTTCTTGTTTTTATAAACATTGCCAAATATTTATCTTGCTTATTATAATTGTTATAGTATATGCATATTTGAATGGCCTTCTTTTGCAGGCCACAATCACTTAGCAGCAATTATATATTAATTATGAAATAAGTATGCATGTGTGCACTTGATTTATTACATCTTAAAAGCCCAATCTATTTTCGTTCTTTCGTTAATTGTATTGATCAATCTTATATTTGATATTTTAATCCAATATAATTTATTAGCCATAAAGATAACCATCTAAGCTTTATTTAGTTTGATTGATTCTCAATGCGTTTCAACGTGACAACGTTTTCGTCTACTGATTTTATGAGCAATAGACTCGCCTTGATTATTCTACTACGTTTTTATCTCTCTCTGTCTATTAAGATTGTGACTCATTTAGCATTTTTATTTGTGTCTTTTTTTGGTTTCTACTTGTCAGTGCGATATCGCGTTATGGGTCTATAGGATGGGGAACTGTTTAAGTTAGAACTGTTTGCTAATGATAACTTTTTGTGTCTTTTGCTTAGGAACCCCGCAACTCGGCGCTCCAGCTCGACCTGGACGATGACTCTGCTTCGCTACAGAGCCAAGACATTGACAAACGTAAGCGTTGCTAATTCGAAATTACGCAGATGGGAAATACTAATTGTTTGCATTTTAGTTCCAGGTACACCTACATCCATATCGCGGGATTCCAAAGAGCAATCCCTTCCAAGTAGTAGTCTACCAGCAACAGCAGCACCCGCAGCAGCGGCTGCAGCAACAACAACAGCAACTACTAAAGCAACAACACCAGACAAACCAAACCACAACAAGGAGGATAATGCGGCCGCAGTGGTCGAACCAATACCAATGGCGCCTCCACACACTAAAGTGCCGGCACCAGCGCCACCGTCACCATCCTCACCAGCGACACAACAACAACCGAAGGTGCCACCAGCTGCTGCTGCACCGCTGCAACCAAAGGCAACTGAAGATGTTATTGCAACAGAGTCAAACGAAAAGTCGGACGCAGACAAAAAAGTGAGATTCCGATTGCTTATTTTTAATCGACTTATTATTCTAATATAAATCATTTCCTTCACTATTCACAGCAACACTTTGTTAAAAAGGAAAAAGGCAAAGCGCCTCCGCCGCCATCGGTTATCGCTGCTGCGGCAGCTGCCACGGCTGCTGCTTCGGCTGCTACTGCAGTTGCAGCTTCTTCAAAGCAGCCCACGGACAGAACTTCGCCGGTGCAGTCTGAAGTGGAGCCGGCTTCAGCTTCGCCTAAGAAATTGCCAGAGCCAACAGCAGCCATTGAAGTGAGCATTGGCCACGAAATTGCAGAGTCGAGGCCGCAGCCACCTTCCCCGACAGCTTCATCGATTATTTCTGTCCAGTCTGTGGCATCTACCAGCAGCTCTGGTAGTGCAACGGGAGCTGTGCTGAGCTCTAGCACATCGTTGATAACCATCAACAGCAGTGATGCTTCACCGGGATTGCGTCAACAGGTGCCGGCACCGGTGCCACCGCCACCACCGCAGCATTTGGTGCTGCCGAATAGTCTGGAATCGATCAGTCAAATCACTGTTGTGACAAGCACACACCCGCCGGTGATTATTGATAATTCGCAGCATCAGCCGCCGGTGCAAAATGAGGTCATCATCGTGTCGAACGATTTGAATAAGAGCACACATCTGCATGAGTCATCCACGGATGACGACTTCCCCTCGCTGGACGATAGTCTAGGGGATCAAGTGAAGCAATCTTCGATGATACTGTCTGTTAATGATGGTCCAGAAGGCGCGACGCCATCTTCCTCTGCTGCCGTTCATGCTCGCAAGCTGGACGAAAGCGAAGTACTGATTGTAAGTCCTTCGTATGCGGACGATGATTCGGCGTATAATACTGCGTCCGGCAGTCATGATCACAGCGATCAGCTGTTGCTAATGGACACCAGTCACGTCTCTGTTGTGACAGTTGGCGATGAGGTCATCAAGGTAAAAGACAGCAGCCATCAGCAGCCCAATGTCAGTGGTAGCGGAAGTGGCAGCGCAAGCAATGCACGAAAGCAACCGAACGGCATTGTCCCTGAGGATGTAAACATCATTGTTAACCGCTTTAAGCCTGGCCAAGAGCAAGAGAAACGCATCTCGCCCGACATCAGCCTTGGCTCCAGTTCAAGCGAGAATGGATCTGTGCGTGGACGGCGTGGAGTTGAAGTGCAGATAACAAGTGGCGGCGGTGGCGATGCAGACAGCATTGGCACTAACACTAGTCAGGACAGTCGCAACGAGGTGGACAATAAGCAACATCAAATGATGCCTCCACCCCCGCCTTTGGTCTCTATAGGCAACAACAGTAACCACTACCACCATCAGCCGCAGCCCATTGACGAGGAGGAGGAGGCCGATGTGGTGGTCATTCGCCAAAAACCGCGTGTGCCAGCAGCTGCAAAATCTTCAGGTGTCGGTGGACTAACAAAGGAGGAAATCGAACTTCGCAACTTACGCAAAAAGACGCGTAAGCGAACTCGTAAATTTGAAATTGATGGCGTGCAGATGACGACAACGACCAGTCGTGTTATCTATGGCGATGAAGAGAATGGCCGCATATATGATGATCATGATTTCCGTAAGCAGGAGCTGCGCGAACTGAAAATGCTCCAGAAACAGGAGAAGAAGCAACAAACAGAACTTCACGTGAAAGAGCAACTGGCCAAGGAGCAGCAGGATCGTCGCTTCGAACAGGAACGCATCTCGTTGGAGAAAACATACGAGGCGGATATGGATACATTGGCGCGGCAGCATAAGCAATTGATCGAAAAGACCGAGCAGACGCAGGAGAATGAGCTGCGAAGCTCCTCGAAACGCATACGATCCGAGCAGGAGCAAGAGCTTAAGATATTCCGTGAAAATCTTAAACAAGAGATACGACTGCTCAAGCAAGAGGTTGATTTGTTTCCCAAAGATAAGCGCAAGGATGAGTTCAAGCAGCGACGCACTGCCATGGAGCTGGATCATGAGGAGAAGGAGCGATCTTTCCTTGATTCCCTGAAAGAGCGTCATGAGCTGCTGCTACGCAGACTCAGCGAGAAGCATCGCGATCACTTGGCCACTATCAATCGCAATTTCTTGCAACAGAAGCAGAACGCAATGCGCACGCGCGAGGCGCTTCTCTGGGAACTTGAGGAGAAACAGTTGCACGAACGTCATCAGCTATCGAAGCGTCATGTCAAGGAGCTGTGCTTCATGCAGCGCCATCAGATGATCATACGTCATGAGAAAGAGCTCGATCAAGTCAAGCGCATGTTGTTGCGCAAAGAAGAGGATATGCTCAAGAAGCAAACCCTCGAGAAGCGCGCTCTTCCCAAGCGCATCCGAGCCGAGCGTAAGGCGCGTGACCTCATGTTCCGTGAATCGTTGCGCATATCGACAAATCTGGATCCTGAAATTGAGCGTGATCGCTTGAAGAAGGTACGTAGAATGCGTAGTATTTGTTTCCCAATTCGGATATTTATTTTTCCTTTGAAAAACAGTTCCAGGAGCAGGAGAAGAAACGTTATATGCAAGAAGAACGTCGCTTTGAGGTCAAGCATCAGAAGCAATTGGAGGAACTGCGCGCTACACGTGAAAGCGCCATACGGTTCGTAGTTTATTAGTTAAATTTGTGTCTATCCAACAAAACTAATCGGATGATATATTTACAGAGAACTGGAGCAGTTGCAGAATGAAAAACGCAAGGCACTGGTTGAGCACGAGCATGCTAAGCTCTCTGAGATTGATGAGCGCCTCAAGGCGGAGCTAAGAGATTGGCGCGAGCAGCTTGTGCCACGCAAACAGGTGTGTATTTTGAAGTTTTGCTTTAACTTATCCGCTCTCCTTCCACCCAATCTTCAACCCAAGACTGGTTTTCTAATGAAAGCTATCCTCATCATTATGTTGGTGTTTTTGTACAGTTGTGCGTAGACTTGATTGATTTAAAGTTCTTATTAATACTATTGTAATTATATTTTATGCGTATCCTTGGTTTACGGTGATCATTTTGGTGTATTGTGCTCTCGTCTTCCTTCCTTGCCCCCGCCCTGACCTGCCTTGCCTAGTCCCATTACGTTCCTCTAAACCTCTCAACGTCCACAAATAATCAAAAATCGGCAATTTGCGTTTTTCTAATATCCGTTTTAGTATATTAAGACAGTACAAACTGCTAAAAGTACATCATTTTTTAAACTAATAATTGAACAATTTTTTGAGAGGTACATAAAATAATACTCCACATTTTTTTCGATTTATTATGGGCACTTATCAAGAAAAGGAGCCTATTCATATTTTTTATTAACATAATTGAGATCTGAGAAAAACAGTTTCTTATTTAAAACTAAAATTAATTGTTTTATTATATCTAAAATGCTGATATGACGGACATTTAATGTGATTTAGTTTTTATATGCAAAGTGAACAAAATCTTTAAATGCGTCTATACATTTTATTATGTTTAACTTAAACAAAACATTGTTTCTCAGAGGTCTACCAACTTTTCTGTCCGTTACTGAATTAAAACTATGTGAAATTTCATGTCCCTAAAATAATTATCAATTTAAATAGCGATCTACAAACTCCTTTAGGTATTTGCTGATAAAGTGCAATATCTAATAACATAATTCTTTTCTTTTTTTGTTAGTAGGTTTCTTTCATATCCCACTTTATTTGACGTTATGTTGTTGCTTAATAATAATAATTAGGTATATCAATAATAAAAGGTCCCTTTTGGGAATCCTAAAAGGTCTAGAAGTGAAAACTTTTTGTCTAGAAGTGAAAATTTTATATGCTCGGAAATTTCCTCTTGGCAAACAGTTACAAAACTTTTTAAGTTAGAAGTATTCAACATGATCTCATAGGTTCTAGGATCCTGAAATTACTTCAAGTGGAGAAAAAAACGTACAAATTCATGCAGTCAATTTGATTAGGAAATGTAATTAAATTGAGATGGTTTTCCTTTTGAAAACAACACTTTTAATTTGTGCTAGAAAAAATTTCGAATTTCTGCGTTCATTTAAAAGCGGTGACATTTTTCAAGGAAGGCTAACCTCTACATAACATACAGTTTTTACTGTAAAATTGCTCGTTAACACATTAATGATAACAATTCAACTTGACAATGTTTAAAACAAAATTGCCGGTTTTTTTTAATGCGCAAAATAATTATAAAGCGCTTATTGTGGATGTGTGTGGCGTGTTGTGAGGTAGCGGAACTCAATCGATAAGCGCGTTCGACTAAATCAAATTACATATATATTTTTTATCAACTTTTTCTCTCTCTTTACACCCCCGCAAATGCATACACTTTGGTGGCCTACTACTGTACCTACTCAATTACTACCTACAAAACTAAACAAAACATAAAAAAATGAACTATACAAAATGTATAAAAAAAAACCAATGCTTACTGCTGTGCTTTCCAACTACTAACAAAAAAAAAAAAAAAAAAAAAAAACGATGGCTTGCATGTGCTAACCAACTGAAATTAACTCAACTCAAAACGATTCAACGAATCAGAGACTGAATGTCTTGATAAGCGCTGCCATTGACGAGCACGAGAAGCGCTTTGGGCTTGTCTCCAATCGGGCCGAATTTGAGGATCTTGAGGTGGAGCTGCCCCTGCGGTTGCGCGGCATCTTCAACGATCGATCCGCTCGATTGCTGCCACGCAACATCTTCATCGATCCCCAACAGTTGCCGCGTTCGCGTTCGTCACTCCTAATGCTTGGTGGTGGCAGCGTCGGCAAATTGGGCAACTTCCGTGGTTCAGCGCCCGATCTGAGTCGCAGTGTTCCGAGCACGCCGATAATGCACAAGCAGCAGCGGGCGCAGATGAGAAGTGACCTCGTGCTGCAGGAGGAGGATGATGACAGCCATGTTGAGCCAGTGAAAAGAGCAAGTGTCGCCACAATGCCCGCAAGAAGTGAACTGCGTTTAATTACACAAATGCCTGCGGCCAATGAGATGGTCAAAGTGGTAACCAGTACGCCACAGCTGAACAGCGCCGAGGATCCCAGTGCCAAACCAGCTATGAGCACATTCAGACAGACGACTCCGCCACTGCCCAAGACACCCGACGAGCTTGGCCTGGTGTCGAATCGATTTGGCAGGCCCAACGATGCCAACGACACAGTCGAACTTCGAATTCGCGAGGGACCAGTGTTGACTGCTCATACACAGCGTCTGCTGCACTCCACATCATTTGCCATAAAGCGACCTTCGCTGGCCAGCCGGAGCAGTGGACGATCATCGCTGAGCAGTGCACAGTCCATGTACAACATGCACGAGCTGATGTCTTCGACGCGTTATTGCAGCGATGCAGAATTGGTTTTCGATGCGGGACGCAAAGCCGCTGCGCTGCTGGACGAGGTGCAGCCCCAGTTGCGCTCCACAGTGAAGCCGACGCTTGGCAATGCCAGCAATGGCAATGGCACAGCGTTGAATTCGGCCACCAGCACAGATGATTTCTACCACGACTTGTATGCCGCCAAGTACCGGTTGCCTCGTGTCACTCATCGTCAGCTCAGCCTGGATGAGGATTCATCGGCGATCTGAATAGGCCGGGAGAGCGAGATACTGCAATATGTCGTCGAGCACCACGAACACTTGCTTCATTCTTCAAATTCGAAACTCTTCGCACTCGCCACATTTAAGCAGACTCTTTTCTTAACACTTTTATCTTACTAATCTGAGCTTTGTCTTTCCCTGGATTTGGTGCTTTCTGGTGCTTAATCACACATATCATCTTAACTAATTTGATACTACAAATATCCCTAAACTTATCTCTGACTAATCAATATCTTCAATGCATATAACACCAGTTTCTTAACCCTGATAGATGCCATTACAAATTTTTTGCCAAAGCTTTTTTTTTTGTTAATTACAATATGAAATATACAAATTGTTTTTATTATGTATTAATACCAAAGGCTTTATTGTTTTTGGTAAGCCAAATCCGGGCTGCCGTCGCATTCCATTCAGCAGTATTATAAAGAACAGTACTTACATTCCAAAAAGAAAAAAAAAAGAAAAGTAATTAATATATAAATTTACAAATATAATATGTTAATCAATACTTAGCCAACTTGCAAAGCATTCACTTAACTATAAATTAACTTATACATATTGATACAAATATTCACTATTTCCATCATGATGTTTCATTGTACACCCACATAAAACAACATCAAACATCTATGTCAACCACGCGCTATTTTCATATGCTATAAAACCAAAAACAAATATCAAAATTATGTTCAAAAACCCTTTTCTTGCCGGCTCTTCTTCTATACGTAAAGCAACTACAACACCAGCTGCAACAAGAGGTTAGTTTATGAGTCTGAAGCGCTCTCCACTCTATCTACTATCTAACTATCTAAGAATTGACGAATTAATTTGCATGCCAAATATGTTAATTATAAATCTAAGTTTGCATCTATTTAGTTGCTTTATTAGACACATTGGATGTTGTGTTTTCTATCTTTAAAAAAGTGTTTTGTTGTTTATGATTTTATTTTGTTAATATTTTTACATAAATGCATATGTTATTTTGATTATTTGTTTGCTTTTTCGCCACCTCAGCGTCTAGAGGAGACTTTCGCCCAGCAGCTGGATGAGATGGAAACATTGTACGGAGGTACCTTAATTGTTTCAATGCCCTCGGATACACTGCAACGTGACCACTTCACAGGATCAACGCGTAGCAGTCTCAGCTCCTACTCCGAGGGCTGAGAAGAGAAAAAGAGAGCGAGAGCAGCAGCGGGAGCAGCTATGCAACAATTGTCAGCCATCTATTTAGGCTATCGTCCTCTATTATCCCCCCTCCCTCACCTACATATCTGATATATAAATATATGCTTATCGTATATGTAGATATATATATATATAAATGCCAAGCAGCTCGCGTCGGGCAACTGAAATTTGTGACGTCGTCGGTAGCGTTAAACATAAGTCGTAATTTTATTATTTTGCATTGTATTTTAGCCTACATACTTATTATTCTATTATCTATTACTCATACTATAACCGTGTAAATGTCCTGTCTAACTGTAACTCTTAAGCACACGATATTCAACAACACTGGCAACTCTATATTTATATATATGCAACTTATCTACGTACACACATACATATATCTATCAATTATGTATTGCCTGCAGACGAACATTAAGAGCAGCATCAAACAATCTACTTAATATATTATATATTATATACGAATAAGTATATATTACTTGTTAAATAAACAAAAACAAATAGACAAAAACAATATGTATACATTAAACACGACACAGAGATCTTCTTTTGTTGGCTTTATCGCTTTTGTAAATATATTTACACACACACACACACACCGACACTTACACGTACATAGTATGTACATTTAATAATATTTCATGTCTTATGAATAGCCCAAGCGTTTACTTAACGATACAGACATACGAGCAACATCATGTTGATTAAAATGATGCTGTTATACGACAGATATATGGACAAGAGAGATTCTGAGAGAGAAAGAGTTTAGCAAAAGTTAATGTGGCACATTTGAATTACGATTATGTTAAACGATGGCGATTCCAATGATTGCAGCATGTGAGTGAAGTGAGAGAGTTGGCCAGGCGAATGATAAAAGATATTTATATTTGTAAACGTTTATGCTTATATATTTTATATACATATACATATACATTTAATTGTAATTGAATGAAACAAAAAAAAAAACAAATTATAAAAATAAATTAATATAATTTAAACGACCAAAAATCTATGATTGTTTTAATACATTTGATTGTGTTGCATTATAAAAATTTATTTAATGAGATACATTTATTATAGCGACTGTCCCAATGTTTTCTTTCTATTCCATAAAGCCTTAGAAACTAGCCAAAAGGTAGCCAACAAAATTTGAAATAGGTTCGTAGTATTATTTAAGTAAAATGTGCGAATGCGCTTTTCCAGCGCCTTCTTGAATTCCTTTGCCAATGCTCAGCATAATCGTCATCATCACCATTTCATAATCCTGCGAGTCCCATTCACGGGCAAAAGTTGCCACTGCTGCTGATGAAGAGCACAAACAGCAACTGTGCTACAGTTAGTCAGAAGCATGCTTGAGCCAATGTCCCCTTGGGGTACACGTAAACCGACCGACCCCTCACTTCCCCCCTTCCTACCATCCACCACCGACCACCTACCGCATTCCACAATCCACCCACAGCTGGTTGAGCACAGTTGAACAGTTGTATTCTGCACTTGCCTGTTGGCGGCTCTTTCATTCATATTCATCCTTTTAGTTTTGTGTTGTATTTTTGTTGCTTTTTTTCTGCTGCTATTTCAGCGGCTGCTGCACATACACTTGACGAAATTCTCGTAACTTTTTGCTATAAACAGATTAAGCATTCTTGAAAGAACTGAAAGAACTGTGGGCACACTTTCCTTGAGCAAGCTTACGCTTGTCTGGTCACACTGTTTGCCATTTACTTATTCTGCTACTTGTGTTCATTATAAATTCTCTGAGTGTAGAGACACACACACACATATATTGGCATGTATGCATGTATTGTAAGAGTTTTTCTGCTTTTACAGCCAACACCCACACACACATTAGCCGACGCTGGGGCCATTATTGAGCGTGTTGCTGAGGATGCTCGCCATGTTGCCCAACAAACACAAATTCCAGCACAAAGCAAAAGATAACAGCTTTGACACAGTCTCACACACATGAGAACCTCAATACATACATACGCACACGCACACAGCGATGTTCACACAGCTTCCTGACTGGTCAGAACCGAGTAACGAGAGAGAACCACGAGCCGAGGCTCGTTTTACTGAGAGCAACACTGCGAGAGAGAGGATGAGCGTTGTGCTCTCGCTCTCGTTTAGAATGTACCGTTAAGGTATATGCTTGAAGCTTTTCAGTGTCAGTCCCGGACGAGATTTAGCAACGTGCGCTTGGCTTCATCATCAGCTCTCCAGCTGACAGCGAACGCGTGCAACTCGCGACGTGGAAAACACAAAAAAAAAATAATATTAAAAGATAAATTTGCGATAAAGTTCACTATAATTATTGTTATTAACAAAACAACAAGCAGTTCGGACTGCAGCGTTATTGTTGTGTAAACGAGAAGCAAGCATTTGGTTTCAAACGCGCATCGCGAATAGGAAAATCGCGTTGTATATTTGTATCTATAACACAAAAGCATAAATTTGATTACAATGTTAAGCGCAGGCTGAATGTAAAAACTTTGGGGCAGCACACACGCGAAGCGCGTCAGAGCGTTGACGGCGGCGTCGACGTCAGCATCGGCGTTGACGCAGCGCCTCTCATTGTGTATAATAAAATTTGCAAAAAAAGCGGAATGAATTGAAGCCAAGCAAACGACGTTGACGTTGATGCTAACGCTAACGCTAACGCCAGCGTTGACGGAGACGCTAAGGCTGATGCCAGTAAAAATGTGCGCGCACAATACAAAAAATTACAAAGCATACTTTTGGGAGCGGCAAATGGCCAAAATCAACAGCGGCAACATCAGCAGCAGCAGCAGCCTTAGCAGCAGCGACAGCAGCCAGCTCAAACAACAACAATTTGAACGCTTCAACTGATGCTGAGCGTGCACAAATAAGCTAAACAGTGGGGGAGTCGCACATACCCACAGTAACGAAGAGACGGAGAGAGAGAGAGCGCGCGTAAAAGAGAGCTTGCGCCGCAAAACAAATCCATGTAAGTGGTGAAAACAGTGAGACACAGAGATGTGTGCGTGCGTGTGTGAGTGTCTGTGTGTGTGTGTGCGTATCATCGCCAATTGCTGTTGCTGTTGCTTTTTCCAGTGCTCTCGTTTTGATTAAGCTTGCGAGTAGGTCGTCTGTCGGCTCGGGTCGGTGGGGCGCGGCAAGTGTTCGCAATATGCTAAGAGTTGGACTGCCTCGGTCATAAGGTGTAACCAGCAGCAGCATCAGCAGTCAGCAGCAGCAGCAGCAACAACAGCAGCGGCAGCCGCTGTGCCCATCACAAGCAGCAGCTGCGGGCAGCAATTCAATTTCCGCAAACAAGCAAAGGCCAGCGCCGAGAGCCAGCAATTAAACTCGCGCAAAGAAATTAACATAAAAGCTAAGCAGCAACGCACAAAAGTAGGCAGCTAGTTGGTTTCATGCCTTTTTTCCTCTTGCTGAAAGTAAAGATCCCGGCGGATTGTCTGCATGTGTATGTGTGTGTGTGCGCGTGTACGTGCGGGGTGTGTTAGTGAGTGTGTGTGACAGCGACAGCAAAAGCGCCCGCATTAAGCGCCCAAAAATTGTACATAAAAATGTAGATAAAATTAAGGCAGCTGCTGATGAGCTGATCAGACTTGCATATGTAACATGTAACATATAACGTATATCAGAGTTCCCACGCATACACACACACACACACACACAGATACGCAAATGTGCGCTTATTTGTGTATGTGTCAGTCATAAAAATAGCGTAATAAATTGGCAAATGAAATTCCGCGCGTAGCCGCAGGTTGCTTGTGTCCTGTGTGTGTCCGTGGAGTGTAGCGGAGCGGAGTGGAGAGTGAATTTTTTCGCTTCACATAACAAATCCATAAATCCTTTTTTTACGGGCGCGGCAGGCAATTCGATTATTTGCCAAGAATCGACGCTAACAAATTTGAATCAATCGCTAAGCCGACAGTTGACCAAGAATGCCTTTGCTACTATTAGCTGGTTGGCACTTGGCACTTGGCTCTTGTCTCTGTTCCGTTGGCCTTGCCCAACATAAGCTGACGTGGCCAAGGGTTTGGCACTAGCTCTTCGCTCTTAGGACACTTGCACCCTTAACGCCCTCAACAACAACAACAACAGCGACAACGACAACATCAACCTCACCCACTCACCCTTGGAGTAGCGGCAGCAACTACTTATTATATTACATTTGCCCCTTTTTTGTGTTTTGCTTTTATTTTGTTTTTTATTTTTTTTTTTTTCAAAACATGCTATATATACTACAGCGATTACTGTTGTTATGGCCAATTTCCTTCGTCTCTCCCCAGCGTTGATTTATGTGTATGTTTGTGCCAGACAGCAATTGAGATAAATATTCAGTTTTTTGATTGATTTATTAACTTGGCGCGCGCGTTTAATTGGCCACCCTGCGATTTCATATAATCTCCACCTCAACCTCATCCTCAACCCAAAGCACAAGCTCACAACATAAACTCAACTCGTACTCGGTCACCATTTAAATGAAATTCATTTCAATCCCACTGATTTGACAGGCATTTAAATGGCGAAAAGTTAAGCACTTGTCAAATATACTCAAATGAACTCAAGAATACTCAGGTTAGGTTAGGAGAATTCCTAATTCTATATGTTATAAGAATGTCTGCCTCACATTCTGACTGCCTCGTTACCTCGATGCTTGCTTGCTGAATTGTTCCCTTGTTACATGTTATTAAAATTGTTACGCCATTGCATACTTGCTAAATACTTTCTCTGTCACATTTTTGCAAGCATGGCTTACATTAGGCACTCTCATTATAACGAAAAGTTTATCACATGCTCCCAACACCGAACAAATATTTTTGTTCAAAAAGTTTCTTTAATTCCATTCCCACACACTTTGCCATATTAAATTGTTGTGCAAATTTCGAATTCGGCTCCAAGGACAGCTTTGTGTTGGGGTCCGCTTGGTGAAATTCTTATCCCACGATTCTTACGGTCTACTGATCATTAATAATTCTACAAAGTACTTCCCCACCTCTCTATAGTATGTTCAGTATATTGCTTAGTAAGTCAAGGTATGTTTAGTATACCAAAATAAAGGATTTCGAAAAATGTCACTTAGTTTTCTCATTTCCTTCAGCAGTTTAGTTTGTTTTGCCGTATTTCAGTTCAGTGGTTTTCCATCTACCTATGCTTAGTATATTGTTAAAAATAGTATATCAACGTATGTTTAGTATATCAAAAATAAAGTAAAACCTCCAAAAATATCCCTTTGTTTTCCTTCAACAGTTCGCTTTTCTTTGCCGTATTTCAGTATATTGTTCAGTTGTTCATCTATCTATGATATAGTTAGTATATTGTTCAGTATATGAAAGAATATTTAGTATATCAAAAGTAAAGGGTTTCCAAAAATATTCCTTTGTTTTCTCAATTCCTTCAACAGTTTGCTTTGCTGTGGCGTCTATAAATGATTTATTTCAAACAAGCAAATAGAATCCTCATTTATATTGTATTTAAATGATTGTTTTATTAGTTAGATTGTTGCGCATTAAAAGTGTTGACAAAACAACGATACTCAACCGCTTTAATAAAGCGCCTAATTGAAATAGATTTGCAGGAGCTAAGAACTGTTTTATTTGCTTAGTATTTTATTGCACTAAAAGCTTTCCATTGTCAGTTAATTCGTTTATTTATAGCATTTATTGTGCACATTTAATCAGACCAGAGCGTAAAATCCCGTAATTCAATTAAAAACTTATGTTTTGTGTGCGTTTTGTATTTGCCATTTTCCATTTTCTTTTCATCATACGCTCGTATTTTGAGTTTGCTAGTTGCATGCTTAAAGCCTTTTGACACATTTGTGATGCGGATGCGGATGGCAAAAGCGTAACCTAACACACGGACAATGAGAGTATTGAGAGGAGAGATTCATTCGGTTGGATGCTGTCAATGCTGTTGGGAACAATAGGGAAACAACTGCCAATGTGGACCCAATGTGGATCAATCATGACGCATATCAAGTAATATTCATCAGTGGCAGTGAGACAGTTGAAAAGCCGCTCAGTCCTACGTTGCGTATGTGTAACTTATTAAAAAACTTTCCAAATCGAAACACAATGCACGCTAAACACACACGCAGCGACACTTCTATTCTCTACTCAGAATACATATACATATGTATGGTATATGTATATACTGAATATGTGTGTAGCCAATGACAACATCAATAGTTTTGAAAAGTGTCAGAGGAAGCCGCCTTGAACATTTCCGTGCCAAAGTGTCCAGGGGCGTTGTTGCGATGTGTTGAGGTTGGAGGAGAGGGAATGGAGGGAAGGGAGGAGGCGTCTCGAGAAGCTGAAAACTGCTTCGTCGCCAAGCAAGCTCCTTTTCCACTGTCTGTTGCATGTTAGCCGATTGTTGGCACAATACCAGCAACAGCAACAGCAACACAAACAGCAACAGCAACCATAACAAGAAATATGTAGCTAAGCGTGGGCGTGGTGTGTGTTTATCTGCAACTGTGCGACAGCAAAGGAAACGCATGCAAGCAGTTTTTCATTTACATTTACATTTACATTTTCATTAAAACAAATCAGACTGAAAATGTCATTTGAAAAAAGGACAAAGCGATGTGGCCGCAGGCGACTTCTGTGTGTGTGTGAGTTTGGTTGAGTGTGTTTGAGTGTATCTTCATCTAGCTGTGAGAGTGTTCGTGCTTGTGGGGTAGTTGAAGAGCTGGCAAAGGCAGGCGATAGCTCATAATTCTCAGCTTTTATTTTGCCTCTTTGCAGGACCACTGCGAAAATGCACACGAAGATGGCGTCAGCGCTGCGTGGGTGCAACGAGGATAAGAATCAGCATCAGATTCAGCTTCAGCTTCAACGACAGACTCAGCATCAGCATCACCAACAACAGCAGAAGCAGCAGCAGCAGCAGCCAGAAACAAGTTGGCATTTAAAAGTCACAATTTAAAAGGAACAATCAAACCGCAAAGCAGACACAAAATACCAAAGAAAGCAAAACAAAAGAAATCGAAACGAAATACCGCAAAAAACAGAAATTTTTATAAAGCTAATTAAAGAATATCCATCATACGCCATGGAGCCCGTTATGAGCTTGGCATTGGCTGCCCATGGCCCGCCCAGCATACTGGAGCCGTTGTTTAAAACCGTCACTACGAGCACAACCACAACAACGACCACCACAGCTGCACCGACGAGCAGCAGCAGCAGCAGCCCCACATTGAGCCCCACCACTGGCAGCACGCTGCTGACGGCAATCCTAGAGAATCTGACGTCGACGGCGGCCAGCGGTCTTTATGATCCGTATGGCAATCAGACGAACAGCACGCTGGGCTTTGAGACGAAGGGGCCGAGGTACTCGCTGGCCTCGATGGTGGTAATGGGTTTCGTAGCGGCGATTCTGAGCACGTTGACAGTTGCTGGCAATGTTATGGTGATGATCTCGTTCAAGATCGACAAGCAGCTGCAGACGATAAGCAATTACTTCCTCTTCTCGCTGGCCATAGCGGACTTTGCGATTGGCGCCATTTCGATGCCACTCTTTGCGGTGACCACAATACTGGGCTATTGGCCACTGGGGCCGCATGTCTGCGACACTTGGCTGGCCCTCGACTATTTGGCTTCGAATGCCTCCGTGTTGAACCTGTTGATAATCAGTTTCGATCGATACTTTAGTGTCACACGGCCGCTGACCTATCGCGCCAAGCGCACGACCAACAAAGCGGCTGTGATGATTGGTGCCGCCTGGGGCATCAGTTTGTTGCTGTGGCCGCCCTGGATCTACAGTTGGCCCTACATTGAGGGCAAGCGCACAGTGCCGAAGGACGAGTGTTACATTCAGTTCATTGAGACAAATCATTATATTACATTTGGCACTGCGATTGCCGCATTCTATTTTCCTGTGACGATCATGTGCTTTCTCTACTTTCGCATTTGGCGCGAGACGAAGAAGCGGCAAAAGGATTTGCCCAATCTGCAGGCGGGCAAAAAGGATTCAAGCAAACGTTCCAACAGCAGGTGACTTTTCTCGTTAAAATATATGTTATAACTTGGTATGGCAAAGTAATTTCATCAGTCGATTATTAAGCTCAATTTAAACAGTTCAAGAATTAATCAAATAATATGACAGTTAGCGATCATGATTCTAATCGATTATTCAAATGATTTTCACACAAAAATCTTTGATATTTTTAAATGGAAATGTAATGTAAAATGCTAACACTAATAATTTACAAAATAATATTCATATTATATTATTATATTTGCAATCGCTTTCTATCGCTTTTCTTTCGAAACCAATTTCTCGATACCTTAAGTTTATAAGAAACACAAAATAATCGATTATTGTGTATCGCGCCATCACTAGTTATAACTATAGCATACTTTTTAGCGCAAAAATGTATTAATTCGATTTATTGTTGCTGCAGTGATGAGAATACAGTGGTCAATCACACTGCTGGTGGCTTGCTAGCCTTTGCCCAGCTGGGAGGCAATGATCACGATACCTGGCGGCGTCCTCGCTCCGAGAGCTCGGCGGATGCGGAAAGCGTTTACATGACCAACATGGTCATCGATTCGGGCTATCATGGCATGCATTCCCGCAAGTCAAGCGTAAGTTATCAGATTCGATTTCTAACTCAACTGCAACTTCTTCAATCCTTCGTTAAACAGATCAAGAGCACGAACACAATCAAAAAGTCATACTCATGTCTTGGCAGTGTGAAGGAGTGGTGTATTGCGTGGTGGCATTCGGGACGCGAGGACTCCGATGACTTTGCCTACGAGCCGGAGGAGCCATCTGATTTAGGGTATGCAACACCAGTAACAATTGAAACTCCTTTACAAAGCTCCGTCTCCAGGTAGTACAAAAACAAAACAGCTATTTTTAATTGTCTAATTGCGAGTACTGTAAAAACCGCACTACGCACGTTCCCTTAAAACACATTCGCATCCTCTATCGATGCACCGAATACACGAGTATCGAGCACTGTACTGACACTGTAAATGCAATTTTACCTGCCATTGCACAAATTCCTTATCTTGCACTTGCACAACCAATTGAATGACTACTCACAGTGCACTTCAAAAGTATTCACATCCCACACTACATATGGTTTTACAGCTGAATGCGTCAGGAAAGTCGTTTCATTTTTACTACATTGGTGGCACATTTTATTTCTAGCATTCTTTCTTATTGAGTTTGTTAATTAATTGCTTTGTTACAATGTAAACCTAGTGATAATTGTTAGGTTCACCTTCTTTTGTGTGAAAGAAATCAGTGGAAGGACAGTAAAATAGGAAGTCAATAAAATTTGAAATAACATTTCAGTAAAAAGACATTAAAAATTCTAACTTATTCTGGCATTTCAGAAATATTTCACTTTTGATAGAGTATCTAATGAATTTCTTTTTAAGATTCTTTTTATATAAAACAGTAAAACACAACACAAAACTTTTTTTTTTATAATTTTGTATTAAATAATTGCCCCAACTCTTGAAACTTCAACCAAATATCATATTTGGAAATTGTTATTTTTGTTTAATAGAAAGCGTTACAAGAGACAAACAAAAAAAAAAAAGAATTTTTGGTTCGTTTTCAGCTCAAATTTGTATAACGATTATCACAAAGAATAATACAAAATTTTGTTTGTATTATTGTTGTGTGAAAATTGCAGTCTCACTATGCATGTAAACACACAAAAATAGCAGTAACAGAATCGTATATGAATGTGATACGCACGCTAGAATAGTTAGACCAATTGTTATTTATTCATTTGCAGTCAGAAAGAAAATAAAACCACTACCTTAACAAAACTTTTTAAGGAATAACAAACGCGCATAACAAGTTCATGTGCGTATGCATAATGCAAAAGAGTAAATCCCAACAACCACATCTATGTAGCTAGTTAGAAAGCAAAGGCGAAAGAGTGTGAGAGCTCTCTATTATTCTCACATGTACACCGATTTGCATATTGTTGTTTTGAATGCGTAAATTCAATAAAATGATACTTGTCGGTGTAAAAACGCTTTTTAGTGTGCGATTGTAGAACTCACTTTATTTTGCTGTAAAGGAATCAACTTCCTAGGTTTTAACGTGTATATTCTATGTTAGTTTGGTAACCAGTTAACAGTTAGGGTAATTAACTTGATTTTGAATTCACAATGTTTTTGTTTTTCATAAAATTTCAGTTTTATTTTAGTTACAATTCTAATTTTGTAAATAAACTATTTTGATTTTCGGAATTTATAAAATATTCAGTTTGTGAGTTTCACCACAAGCTCATTTAAAATTTATAGTATTACAACCAATCGCTAAACTTATTTGGTTTTCAATACTGGTTGCACTCAAATGATTAATTTTTGATGAACATAAATGCGCCCGAAAAATTTCGACTGTAATTCCGCAGTTGTGTATGCAAATCAATTTTTCTGTTTGAGTTTGTCTGTGTTTGTGTGTGAATGTTGCCAGTTTAAAGGGCAGTTTGCAACCGCTGCTCCTTTTTGTTGTTTTGATTGTTGTGGTTGTGGTTGTGACTGTGGCTGTCCCTGTGGTAGCCTGTCAACTGTAAGGCCTGTCAATGTCGAGCACCTGAAGCGGAATGCAAAAACAGAGCGAATACTTAAGCGCAACATGCCTTTGTGTCCTTTTGTCGTCCACAGATGCACCTCGATGAACGTTATGCGGGATAACTACTCGATGGGCGGCAGTGTCAGTGGAGTGAGGCCACCGAGCATAATGCTGGCGGATGTGTCGCCGACACCGATGCGTCCGCCACTCAATTCCATTTCGCAAATGCAGGAGATGAATGCGGTCGGCAATGGCAGCGGTGTCGGGGGCGGTGGCGGAGGCGGTGGCAACGGGAATGGGAACGTCAACGCCAATGGCAATGGGATAGGCAATGTGCACAGCAACCTGAACAGCAACGTCAATGGCAACGTCAACATTAATATCAGCATCAATGGCAGCAACAATGTCAATCCCGCTGTCGGCGGCAATAGCAGCAACATCAACATGAACAACGGAGGCGCCACCGCGGTGGGCTGCAACAATCCCAATCTGAGCTCGTTGCGCGATTCGCGTACGCTGCCCGTGGACAACCGCATCGCTTCGCGCTCCGTCAGCCAGGACTCTGTCTATACAATACTCATTAGACTGCCGCCAGATGGAACCAGTGGCTCCCACAGCAGCAACACGGCGCAAGGTGGCGGCGGAGTTGGGAATGCCGCCAGCCACGCGGACTGCGCACCATCCATCAAGATGATACACGAGGATGTCTCGAGTGTGGGCGTGGCTGGCAGCGGTGTCGGTGGCGTGGGAGGCGGTGGCATGGTTACAACAGCGCCACCGCCAACGAGGCGACCTTTGCCCTCCCGCGACTCGGAATTCAGTCTGCCACTGGGAAGGAGAATGTCGCATGCACCGCAGGATGTGCGACTGCTCAACGCCAAGGTTATACCCAAGCAGTTGGGTAAGGCGGGTGCGCAGCATGCGTTGCTGAATGCTCGGAATGCAGCGAAGAAGAAGAAAAAGTCGCAGGAAAAGCGCCAGGAATCGAAAGCGGCCAAAACACTGTCGGCCATTCTGCTGAGCTTCATCATCACGTGGACGCCGTACAACATTCTGGTGCTGATCAAACCGCTGACCACCTGCTCGGACTGCATTCCCACCGAGCTGTGGGACTTCTTCTACGCCCTGTGCTACATCAACTCGACCATCAATCCCATGTGCTATGCCCTGTGCAACGCCTCGTTTCGACGCACCTACATTCGCATTCTCACCTGCAAGTGGCACACTCGCAATCGCGAGGGCATGGTCAGGGGCGTCTACAACTAGGCCACACGATACTCCGCATCTGCATCCGCATCCGCATCGGGACATCCGTGTCCCAGGAATAACCTCAGTTCATACTAGTTGCAATAAATGTTGTGTGCAAAATATGCAAAATTGTTAGCGAAAGGCAAATACCGAAAACCGAAACCGAAACTATGTAGACTTAGGTAAACACTTCGACAAGCAGTACTGATTTTTGATGTCTAGCCCCCAAATATATTAATATACCTAAAATAAGTATGTAAAGTACACATAGTGAAATTACAATTTGTGATGGCTGCCGATTTAAGTTAATTTCAAATATGTCTAAACTCAACGAAACCACATACATTGGAAAGCTTTGTTATTGCACTGGACAAAATACTCGTAGAATCAGTTTTGCTACAATCAAAATCTTTCACAAAGAATTCCAGTACTTCGAAATCGTCTTCCAACTTGAACATCTTGTGAGATGCAAATTCTCTTCCATGTAAATTTCCTAACCTCAATGTTAATAATCAAAATGATGCTTGTGTCTTAAATTACTGATACCCTACTTTCCTTGTTCTTCCCCTTTTCCATATAATTGACATTTGCATAATTGAATAAGCAGCCATCACAAGATTGTGGTTGAAGCAAACTCACAATAAGTATGGGAATCCATTTTGTTAGTCGTTTACTTTTAGGTAGGCACGTGCTCCATGCAACATGAATTTAATACAAATATAAAGGATTACGATTTGGAATACATTATATAAATCTATTATATTAAATTATATTATATTATATTACATTATACATAATGCAAGTACACCTATTATTAAGCCTAAGTTGTTGGCATACGCATAAAAACCAAAAAAAAAAAAAGAAATGAAAAACCAAACCCGAAAAAGGAAAAGCTTTAATACAGTTCAAACTACAAATATTATGTTAAGGGGTGATTTGCCAATGGATCTGTAGAGCCAAGTTATCTTGGGTTGGTTATCTTGTAAAATGCAGACCATCATATTGGGGGCAAATGTGATTGTAAGAGTATTGCTCGATTTGAGTTTGAGTTTTGGATTTTTTTTGTACGTTCGTGAGCCACATCCAGACTTCAATTTCAAAATACCAAATGAGCGAGAACCGAGAAGGAACGTGAACGTAACGCAAAGGTAAACTGAACATCAAATATGTTATGTATGAGTAAGCTAAGCATAATTCTAGTACTGCTGGAGAGAAAAATATGAAAAGTATTTGTATGAGTATTACTTAAGAACGTAACCCACCATAGTTCAAATACTAAGAACAAAACTTTTATAACTGTTGATTAAAACTTTATATGAAATGAAAAACAAAACAAAAAAATACTTAAAGCAAAAGATAACGAAGAGAAGAAAACAAAATACGAACTAAGGTTACGAATATGCCAGTTAACTAAAAGCAATAGAAAATCAGGCGAGTCTCGCTGGCATAAAAAGAAAACGGGCAGTCGATGGGATATCAGAGAGCATTAGTATTGCAGAGATCGTGTTGAAGCCATAACAGTAGATAGTATTATTTAGGAATAGAGTTATTCCGTTTGTGGGAGGATTCTTCATAGGAAACTACATCGACTGCCCAATCCTGGCATATCTGATGCCCTCTAATACCAAAAGCAAAACAAGCAACACCAATCACTAGACATGGTAATTTAATACAAGTTTTCCAAAGTGCACAAAAACGAACTTCAACAAAACAACAACAACAAAAACAACAACAGTAAAGAGCAATTTGCGAACATATTTAAAGCATATGAGAAATAAAATACATAGAGTACTAAGTATATAAGCAGAAGGACACACCAATACATATTAACGATACATACTATAGATGATATGAGAAACTTAATGAAACCGAAACAAACATTTTTATCAATATGTAGTTAAACAATTAACGGATTACGGATACAACAAACTGATGCTAAAGCATCTAAAGCTGAAATCAAAAGAAAAAGCATCGTTTATATAGTCCCAAAATGGCACACCTCAAATGCTATATATACATGCATACATATATACAAACATATAGATAACAAATATATACAAACATGCATAGATTTATATCGCATACAAGTAAAAGTTCAACAAAGTAAAGCAAACTAAAAGTAATAATTAATAAACAAATGAAAAGAGAAAGAACAAACCAAAAGACATGATTTACAACCACGCACACATCCAAAATGAAAATGAAGAACAGAAAACCGAAAAATATATCTCTTCAAATGTCGAAACAAACCGAAACTTAACTACATACGAATAAATAGTATAATGTTACATATATAGACCATGAGACAGTTTAACCACATTGGATTGGATTGATTCCACATCCGAATTGAAAAGCAGAACGCACTTGGCATATTGATGAAGAAATGAGATTTATTGCATACAATCTAATTGTTTGGATATATACTTTGCTATAATGTAATAACACTACTATAACTACCACTAACAAAAATACAAATAATAATACAAATAAAAATAATAATGATATAAATCATAATAATAATAATCATATGTGAATAAAAACTAACAATAAAACAATGTGAATGAAAAAAAAACTCCTCCGAATTTTGTGTATTGCTCTTTGACCTTTTTATATCTGCTATCCATTGATATTATAAGCTTGTGTCCATAGGGAATATTTATGACAAGGAAACTATCTTTGGAGCCTAAAGTATATACTTTAAGTATGTATGGTATATTCATTGTTATGCCTTTTCCATTAGTCCTAATGAACACGTAGTTCTCAGAGATTATGTGAAAGAGAGCTAAGAGTTATAGTTTTATATTTGAAGTCAGATGAAGTATGTCTTAAATTTCTTCTATCTGCTTTCTGATGTGTCAGTTGGATGCATATATTTATACCAAATAATCATTTTGGTATTTAAGTATTTTTTCGGTACATTCATTTGTGTCTGTATCAATTACAGGTAAGGAATTACGAACAGGTGGACGAATGACGATTTCAATGTGGGTTCGCACATTTGGGCTCTAACAACTTTAATGTATTAAAAAATGAAGAATGAAGAAACTTACTATATAGAAAAAGTATGATGCGTTATTTAAATCTTTTTCGTTTAATGTCAATCTTTGTGATCAAAGTGTGTAGTTTAGTTTTATCCAAATCTTTAGACTGACGCTATTCAAGTGTAGATTAGCGTAAAAATCTGTATCTGTATTTTAGTTTGTACGCAATATAAAGCAAGTGATTGAAGCATTTTGCAAATAAGTTCTTAGGGCTAGAAAGAAGTATATTCCTGTTCTATTTCAGCGTATCCTGCTGTTCTTCCTCCCCATCAGATAATTCGCCGTGTGCACGCATCAGAGTTTGTGTGTTCTTCTGTATGGTCTCGATTTTCTGTTGCATCAACTCCTGGCGTCGCTGTTCGGCTTTCTGCTGTTTGTCCTCCAGTTCCAGAAGGGTGAGCGGCTCTGCCTCGGCGGCCTGTTGCATGAGTTGCTGCAGCCGCTTAGGCGGCTGGCGAAGTGTGTCATTTAATTGGTCGGGGGCACTGGTTGTGTCATCGAGGGGAATGGTGAATGCCTCTGAGGCCGCTGTGTGATGAGTTGTGAGTCAACATAATAAGGAATAAGGAAGGAAAGGGATAACAACTAATTGGCCATTGCTACTTACGGTATTCTGCCATTTTGTTATCCTTTTTTTCTGTTGCCGTTGGCGTTGCCGTTGCTTTTGCTTTTGCTGGTGTTCTTCCCGTTGCTGCTTTATTATCGTCGAGTGCTGTCGTGGACTTGGAACTGGAACAGCCCATGCTCAGGTGCAGCAGCTCAGGCGCAAGGCATTACGTTAAAACTTCCGTTGTGTTGGGTTCGAGTCTCGGATTTTAGGCTTTTGGTCTCGTGACTTTTAAGCGGAATCAGTTGAGCGCGCTAATGTTAATGCTAATGCGATTTCCTGCTGCGCAGTGTTGCTGCTACTTCAACGTCCGCAGCAGTGATTCCTTCAAACGCTGTGTGGCAATTCAATTTCCTTTCCCAGCGAACTGACAGTCGACTCATTAGACGCAGCTTGAGACAGCTTTAAATGCCTCATTAATATTGATTTTGTGTCTTGCTGTGTTTGATATTGTGCAGGATATATTCAGGAGACACACTTCTAACTGACGAGGCGTCGCAAATAGAACTGAAACTGAAATTGCAATGCAAAGTTTTGCGGGAGTCATTAATAATAATCGTTGGGTAGCTGGTCTGGACACCTGACCTGGGTCCCCCCCCTTCGCAGGATCAATACTCATATGTATATTGTTGTATTGTTATTTTAATTCGCATATGAATGCACTGGAGAAAATTCATTCGCATACAGAAAAAATAATTATTTAAAAAATTAGATATTTTCAGCATGATTCTGGCTCTGATATTTCAATATGCATTTTGTATTAAATTTTTGCACTAATCCTGTTTTAGGATTAATATGATTCTAATAAAATTAATTCGCTTACTAGATTTAAGCTTCAAATCGCTCGAATCAATGAACTTTTCTGTTATAATATTTAATTTCAGAATTCTTGGTCATAGATCAGTAAGTAAAGCTGTCGCGAATTATTCTTCATTTGACGTTCAAGGTCCCGGGTTCATGATGAGCGATCAGTAATAGATAAATAATGATGAAAACCTTGTTTTTTTTTTTCTTTTTTAAAAGAATAAATTTTAGTATTAAATTGAAAACCCAAAATAAAAATTTTTAGTAAATACTTGTTTTTAATAAATTCGGCGTATTGTATATGAAGTAACTTTGCTGTATTTGTACCACACTTTAATAGAGTATATAAAATACGTTTATACATTTAATAACCTGCAAACCAATTAGAGTTACGCAGCAGACTTTTCCAAAAGAAAATATATTTCCGTGTTAAGCAAATTTATTAATTTTCTTATTCCGAACTAGAATTGGCAATCGGAACTAGATATTTAATTTTCTCAGTGCAGTTGCGTGGGTGTGGCTAATAAAGGTAGACAAAACAAGCACAAATACAAACATGCACGTGGACATACAGCCAAATAGAGTGACAGAGGAAGAGGAAGAGGAAAAGGCAGAGCAGAGCAGACAGAGACACTCCCACACACTGAGTGAATGGTCACTGTGCCGCAGACCCAATGTCAATCAACTCCAGCCGGTGGCCATAATCAACGTTAATTGTGGTTTCGTTTGCACACACTGACACACGCACATCCTCTAGTCTAGTGGTATGTACTTGTCTCTCAATATATACATACTTATATGCATGCAACAGCATAGTGCCACATTCTGTGGCAAAGTTTAGTGACCCACTCAACTTTGACCAGACTGCGAGACAGCGAGGCTTTTGATTTTTTACAGTTTGACCACTGTCAATGTTGTCGCAATGCCATAAAAAGCCTTCACCTAAACCCTAACGGCTTCCGGCTGGAAAGCTGCCCAAGAGCCTGGACGCAACTCACTCAGTTGTAGTTGTACGGAAGCAACGACGCGGCGTGGCGCGTGCCAAGCACCGCCCAGGGCGTTCACATATTCATTATGTATGTGCCACACGTTGCCTCTTTTGTGGTCGTAGTCAAGTGGCCGCCACTCTTAGTATGCAAAGTGCGGCAAACGGAAGCGCGCCCCCCTTCGCAGTCAGCCCCTCCGCCCATTAAGTTTATTTCCAAAGTAAATGAATTGGCTAAAGAGGCCCAACAACAGGTGTTGCAATCAATTAAATACACAAACAAATGCAAGAGACTAAAAAATGAGTGACGTTTAATTAGGTTAAGTGTCAATAAGATGTTGTACTCCATCATTTTGTCAATAACACACATCCATCAGAAGCAAAAATATAATTATGGCAAGTAATTAGCTAAAAGAGAATGAAGAAAAAACATTTATTCACTTTTCACATTTCAGTTTATTTAAAAATACAATTTAGAAACATTTTCATATTGTTTTGCAAAAAAATGGTTTATCTGTAAATATAATAAAACAATATAAACTATTAACAAAGCAACTTTATATCTGCAGCTTAGGAACATCATTCTGCCAAACTTCTGATCTGATCTGATCTCTGTTATTCAATCTCATCGATGCAAAACTTTCAAAACTTTATGTAACTTATGTAAGTATTATCTGCCTTTGACAGCTCTCTGGGGGCAGATATCCAAAGCCAACGAACTGCAGCCAGCTTGGGTTTTATAAAGGTAGAAAAATATTCTATATAAATATGATATACGTATAAACTGTACTGTATGAATCGGTCTTATGACTATGCCGCCACAAGAAGCAAGTGCGGTCTAACAATGGATAGACTTGGATCGTTCCTGTTATCGCTATTGTTATGTTTATGATTTATGCTTGGGGATTTACATGTATTCAAAATGTTGTCATAAAAGCAATTTGTAAATTTTGGGAGGCTAATCGTACTCCTGTTTGATGGACAGAGTTTTATCGGCACTCTTCTCAGACTTCGGGTTGGGATTGGTGTTCACTGTGTTCGCAGCCGTTGCGGACTTGCCTTTGATGTAGCTGGCGGCTGTGGAGCTCAGCGGTATAGTCACATATTGGTTTCCATCTAAGAGATAGTATATTAATATACTGTAAGCTGATCAATTTTAAGGGAAATACTCACCCTCTTCGGCATGGACTTGCAACTGGCCCGCTTGGATCAGCTGACGCAGCATATCGGGAGGTATGTTGGCAAACGATGTCGCTGGATAGACGTATTTATTATTATCAGACGACGTGGCTGCAGTTAGTCCGCTGCTTCCCGCTGCCACTGATGCTGCTGTCAGTGCTGCTGTGGATGTGGATGGTCCAGTCTCAGTCTGATAATTCAATGCTATTGGCATTGGCTTGGGGCCAACAGTCGTCGCGACTGTCGCTGAGGAGCAGCTCGCTGTTGGCTCACACTTAAGTTCAAGAGGCCCAGATTTAACAGCCTCCGCATCTGCCGCCGTGCTCGGCATCTCCACATCCGACGAATCATCGGACTCATTTCCCGAAGATGTTGGCGATCGATCATCCTGCAAATAAACAGAAAAAGAGGAGAGAAAGAAAATCAGTTTCACATGCTGCAGCCAAACAGTCTGGTTTGATCTTAAGCCAATGCTTAGCTGATCTGTTCAGTTCTGGCTTTCTGCCAGACTGTTCTATATGCCAGCCAAGTAAATGTACGTGCAAGTGTGAGTGTGTGCGTGTGTGTGTGTGCTTGGGCCAAAAAGCCGCAGAAAAAAAAGCAATGTGCCTGCACCAAATATGGCGCGAAATTGCGTATAAGTGCTGGCCGCGTTGCACGCCGGTACGCATTTCAATGAGTCAAGAGAGCTCAACTCAACTGAACGTTGCCTTAAATGTGCACACGCGTTAAAGAATTTAGAATATTGATTTCTGGCTCTGTATATGTACGGATCGAGCAGGGACATTCAACACACAGCACAGATACAAGACTGTGTCGACTGTCGACTGTCGACAGTGACATTAAACTCGCTCATCATAGTCGCTGTATCACATCATTTTAATTTTGATTAGTGCCCCCAGGTAAAATTAATTGCCAACTGTAACAATGCGATCGCCATTTTGTGGCATTGCGCATACGCATTCGCAATTCGCAATCACAATTCGTATTCGCATTCGCATGCCGACAGCAGCAGCAGCAGCAGCAGCAGCTTCCAATGAAATTGTAGCAACGTGGTTGTTGTTGTTGCTGGCTGCCACAGCGCAATTGAGACCAAAATGGGCGTCTTGGACTGACGACTCTGCGACTGTTGCAACTCTGTTGGTGTTGCTCTTATTGTTGCAGACATTTGCCGGCCGGCCAGTGGTGAATCGCTGAGTGGCTCAACCGACCGCTCGACTGCCTTTTGAGTGACAGCACCAAGACATTTTAATTAGGAACAACAACGCGAGCAGCAACACCGTTGACAAACTGTCTCTAAGTCACTTTTGGCAGCACAACTCTCAACTTGCAACTTGCAACTCCCAACTGTGCAACTGTGCAACTCTGCAACTGTTGTTACGCTCGCGGTTTTCAGTTGCAACTTGCGACCAAATACAACCACAAAAGCAGATACAGATACGCGTCTTGTCGATTGCAGAGATAACAAAGACAAAGATCTGAATGCTGACTGAATGTCTTTAGAGAGTTAAAGTCGAGTGCGTCATACTTGGTTCCTTAGCAACGCAAACAAAATTTTAAAATCGTTAATTGAATGTGGTAAAACATAAATATAAAATATTAGAAACAATGCCAGGCAGTTAACGTTCCCATCTTAAAATCTTTTTGTTTATCTCTCTCTATATCGTCTTATAAACCTTTGACGAAAATTGCGAAAAAATTATAAAAATTCACATATAATATTTAATATTAATATAATTGTCACGTAATACATTTTTAAATCAAATAGAAGATAACAAATTAATAGGAAAATGTTAGAAATAAACTAATCATTTTAGTGCCTCTTCTGACTTTTTCTATTTTATTGTCATAATCTTGAATTCTATCAACTGCCTAGATTTTTTTTTGTGCATTAAGTTTCGCCAACAGTCAAGTCAAGATAATATTTTGACATTTGTTTTTTTTTCACTTTAAGTGTGTACGAATGTCTCCTCTTGGTGTTGCTGCTTCGCAGCTTTTTTATCTTATCTCAAATATATTATAAAAATGTATTGGGTAAAAGAATTTAACATTCTTCCCCTTACATTTTCACTATAACGTTATTGCTTTTTCTGATTCCTATAAAGTTTTACAACCGTTAGGAATTACTGAATATAACATGGAATAGTTATAAATTAGTATTTCTATTATCTATCAACCAATGAAATATTTAAAAGCAATTTGAATACTCAAATTTGTCCATTTGATGTTCATAGCTAATAAGTTTATTATTATTATAAGAAACTATTGGGTAAAAATCGCGTATTTTATTTGTGTATGGGAAGTTCTAAGAGAAAAGAAAGTTTTATTTTAAATTTTTGTGAAAAATTATTAACTTTTTTAAATAAAACAAATTTTTTTAAATTTGTATTATTTAAATAATTAAAAAAATGAAAAAGCAAAAATTTTGTTTCGCCCCCGGGTGGACTCGAACCACCAACCTTTCGGTTAACAGCCGAACGCGCTAACCGATTGCGCCACGGAGGCACATGAACTCTGACGGGCTAAGCCAACAGCTTAAAATTAAGTATATGTAAAAAGAGATGCTATTTAATAAAAGCATATTCAGAGGGTTGTTCAAGTCACGCACACAACCTTATCTTACAAATGCATATACAATTATTTTACATCACAAAAAAAAAATCTTATTTCAATACAACTGCAAGTGCGAAAAAGTAAAGCAAGGCACAACACATCCCCTTTTCTTTTTATCCAAAATCACACTATTTATAATCTTTTTAACATTAAGAGACCAATTCTAGCAATATTCAAAATTAAAAAATATTTATTTTGGACCTTCATTTTGACAATTTCTTTTTAATATGATCCCTTGGAGGATTATTTATTTCTGCCAATGGGTTATAGTCATTAAAAAACCAAATATATATTTGGTTTTGTTATAGTACTATAGATTTCAACGCAATTAGCAGTGGAATTAAAGAATTTTTGGTATTTTTAACACGCCAAGAGTTTCTTGCGTTTTAAGCAGTTGCTGCAATAAAAGATTTCTCATGAGTAAAAGTTGCATTGAAGTATAATCTATATATTTTATTTTTATCTCTAATCTATTAATTATATCATTCAAGCTAATTTTGCGGTAGTTTTCGAAAAACTCTAAGTTTTTATGAAACATATTCTGGAGCCGCATCCTGTAAATTAATATCCAATACATGGAGCATCATCGATTGTTATATAATCAGGTTTATATCCTGTGTATCACTTAAATTCCGTGTTATTCTCTCTAAAGACTTATGGTAACACTTTTTAAGCCACAGTACTTACTACTTGGAAAATAATGCTTAATCAACACTAAAATTTCTGTTTGGTTCATTGTTTTAAGCATCTCAAATTTAAAAAACAGATAATGGTATTATTTTGAAATTTTATAAACAATCATTTAAAAGATGGTATATAAAAATAAAAAGGGGTTTGGGTTACTTGAGTCAAAAGTGTCACAAATTGTTAGGCGATGTTTTATAATGAAAACTTGTTTGTTGAAAGCGAACAATACAAGTGATAAGGAAGTTTACACAGTACTATATTTATTAAAGATAATTATTTTTATGAGAGGTTTAAGGTTGTAACATATATGTTACTTTTATGATTCTATCAAGTAAATAATTTTTATGAATTTAATATAGCTACAAGAAATATTTATCGTATGATTACATCTCAATGAACTGAAAATAAAACGAAACAAATAATCCTTGAATTGTATTATTTCATTGTCAACAGTGGTATGCAATGACCAAGTGCGGTTTTAAGCTATAAATTAATTTACTACAAATCGAAATGTATTCGACAAGGACATGCTGTGCACCGTGGTGACTGTTATTATTGATACTGGCCAAGTGGAAAAGCAAAGTGCAAGTGCAATAGAGTATGTCGTATCGATGCGATGCGAAGCGAGTTGCTCGAGAAATATTGATAGTCGTGTGTCTGGCGCAAATGCCGAGAATGTCTCATTAAGTGACAATTAGAGTTGAGCTTGAGCTTGATTTGGAGTTGGAGTTGTGACTGAAGGATGGTTGAAGGCATAGCCCATTCGAAACCAAACCAAAACATAAACCAACCCAACCCAACCCAGTGGAGGAGCCCAACCCAATGCAAGTGGCTGCAAGATGCAATGGTCGTATTTGCGCATTTGCGTGGAATGCGCGGTCAGTGGCATGCAATTTACTATATAAAAATAATGTAGCATTGTTTTTTAAGGTAGCAAGCGGTCGATACCACACGACACCGCAGCACTCGATGCCGATTGGGGCTGCTGGCCTCGGATTGCTGGAGCCTGCAACAAATGCAATTATATAGAAATTTGTCTTGCTGTGATATGTGCGGCATGTTGCTGCTGCCGCTGCTGTTGCTACTACTGCTGCTGCTGTTGCAGTTGCAGTTGCAGTTGTGTGGCCATCGGCTGTGCCAAAAATAGTCAATTTGGGAAAGGCTAATAATAAATGCGGTTTGTCTGTCTGTCACTTCAGTCAGTTCGTCAGTGACAAACACAAACAGCTCAGCACAACAAATGAATTGTGAGTACAAGTACGAGTGCGATTACAAGTACTCGCATGAGTATGAATGAATTCTCCTTTTCCAAATTGGCCAACTGACATTCATCCAGCCAAGGTGGCATTTGCTTTGGTCCAAAGTGAATGCGATTCAATTGAATTCATTTGCTGGCTTGGTGTCGTGTGACCTACACCAGCGAATGATTGACGGATGGCACATTTGCTTTTCGATTGATTAGTTGTTATTACCAAAATGGCCACAGCGATATGCCACGGCAACAGCGATGGTGACTGCTGACAGCGATGGCGATGGCGATGCCTGACGCGCCGAATCTGATGCCCAAAGCCAAGGGGGCGACAACAGTTGCCAAGTTGCCAAGATGCCGAGTTGCCAAGTTGCCAAGCTCTGTGTTGTTGACAGTCAGCACCCGCTTAACTTCAACTGTGCAAACTTTAGCTGGCAACTTTGGCCAGCTCTCGTGTGCAGCATTTTGGGCAATAAACATTTGCATTTGCATGTTACTGTTGTTGTCATTGTTGTTGTTATTACTTGTACTATTGTTGTTGCTGCTGCTGCTACCGTTGATGCCGTGTGCATCTACCGACACTGATACGAGCCGCTGCCGCCGTCGCGTTGAACAAAGGAATAGCCAAATGTGAGCAGCTCTCTTTTGGCCGCCTCCCCGCCCCCTGGGCACCCTTTGGCCACCAATTGCCCAGTTTGCGGGCTCCATTGATGCTGGCGCTTTCAATGAAAACATAAAAATAAAAATGCAAATGAAGTCCCACAACGAAAGCACTTAAATCTAACGCACAATTGTACGAATACTGTGGTGCTGAAAGCTTAATGAAACTGTTAAAAAATCAAAATACTTTGCTAAGCTAATGGAAGCAATCTTTGTATTTAACTAAATTATTAGAGTTGTTTTTAAGTCGAAACAAAGTTTGCGTTTTCCACTTGCTATTTGCATTGCAGACAGTCTGTATTTTAATTGCCTGTGAAGAGCAGAACTGCCCACTGTTGAATTTAAGGTAGGTGGAATCACAACCCACAAAGCTTAAGACAAGAGTTGAACAGGAAACGTTAAGCAAATGTTGTGGCCAGGCCAAGACGGGCAACAACAGCACACAGCAGGCAAAATGGGGCGGCTGGCGAACAAAGCCAAGTCAGAGCCGAAAGAGAATTGACATGAAACAGCAGCAATAACAACAACAGAGACAACACCAACAACAACAACAACAACAACAAGTAGACAGAGACAACACTGCGTAGACATTGTTGCTGTTGCTGTAGTTGTTGGAGTTGGAGTTGTCGCTGGTGGATTTTGGTTCGCTCGTCGTCGCATCCGGGCCAACAATATGCACTTTAAAGCGTTTATATCCGCAAGCCTGACCGGCAGCGACTGACTTTCTGTTTTTGGTCAAATCACAGTTTGCGGTTACACGGATTCACGCGCAAAGAAAGCGAACAGGCGAGAGAGCAGGAAGTGCTCCAATAGCTCCCCAAAAATGAGCTCAAGAAAGCTCACGACGTGAGCAGCTCAATTCGAAAATCGTAAAGTCTAATTCTTAACTTTGTTGCTGCTGTTATGATGAGAATTATCATCTATTTAAATGCCAGCGAGCATATTAACATGCCACGATTGGCCTGGGCACGGCAAGGTTCAGGTCTGAGAACAACGATCTCAGCTCTGATGCTGGCTTATTGTTCGAAGTTAGCAATTATTTGGTTAAATTGAATGGCTCGATGCAGAGGAACAACCTGCAAACGCAGATCCTAGAGACTAAGGCCTAATTATGCGTGCGCTGCGATGGCCCAAACAAAACAAGCCAACAACTACGACAACTTATCGGCTAACGCTGGGACAGCTCAGGACAGTCGCAGTGGACAGATTCAGATACAGGACAGATACAGATACTCAGATGCACTCATAGGCATAGGCAGTAGAGGTAGTAGAGGCAAGACCAGAAGCAGATGAAAAGCCACCGATTAGCCTGGCGTTTGGCAAGGCGCCCATTTTTTTGCAAATTTATGAAGGCCACTAACAACGGCATAAAGCAAGCCTTGGCCAAGCCAAGCCAAGCCGAGTCAGGGGAACAAATGTAATCAACTTGACCGCAAACAAACAGTTGAATGCAAATTGCAATTATTACATGTTACATTCCCATTTGAATGAGCAGTTTTATCGGACCTGCTTTAGCTTCTCTCTCTGCCTCATTTAATAGTAAGGCAACTGTTTATGTAATATTTATACAGTGATTACTTCTGGGTTTTCTAAGGATAACATAGAATGAATGTAAGGCACTTCATCGGAGAATATGAGATTATGAATTCATATTTTATTGTTGTTTCATTACAGTACATTGCAATGGGGATACAAAGAAGTGTGAGCCACTCTTCTCCTTTAAGGTGTACCAAGATTTTAGCTTTATATCATGAAGTTATTAGAGCCCATTATTATTAACACAGTCTTAATTAAAAACTATAATGACTGTTAGTTTACAATGTTCTATTATTTGTTACTATTATTATTCAATAACTATTGCATGACATATTCTCATTTGAATGAGTAGCAGCCTTAAGTCTACCACTGCCCATATTAGACGTTCCTAACAACCAAAGCAGAGTAACTAGTTATGCTTATTTAGTTATTTATAAAGTGATTACAACTGAGTTTTCCAAGGATAACATAAGAAATGCATTTCATCAGAGAATATGAGATTATGAATTAATATTTGATTGTTGTTTATTGCAAAGGGGGATTCAAAAAATTCTGTGAACCACGTTTCCTTTTTAAGATTTATTAAGATTTCAGATTTATATCATGTATATCCCTAGTGCATTGTTAGTATTGCTACTCCTTACCAATTATTGGAGTTTAGCTTTTCTTAAATAGTATATAATTGCAGTAAGTATGGCATTGATCTGAAAACATTCGTCGACAAAGCTTTTCTATAAATCAATAATATATAATTATATTTCATATATTATATCACCTAGTTCCAATTTACTATGAGTATAAGATCAAAATTGTATTTATAATTTAAAATCAAGCAAAACTTCACGATTTTTCAATCAATCAATCAAAAATTGTTGTCGTACTGTTGTTGTCGTACTAACATTTTTTTTCAATCTTAAAAATCGTGAATTTTGTTTGATTTTAAATTAAAAATAATTCAATAGTGCTTTAGATCTAGATGATCATATAAATAGTTACATATAACGTTTAAATTTAATTACATGTAATAGAGATCAATTTGAGTGTGCTTTACTCGCTATTTATTTCCATTTCCATTTCTGGTATTATTCTTAAAATGTACCAAATTAATATACCGAAAAATTATTAAAATATACAAAATATAACAGATTGCAAACCATAGCACTGAAACCCGTCAGCTGCAGTAGTTTTTTTACTATATGAAATTTTTTCTTAAAATACCTATACAATGTTTATCTGATTAAAACCAAATAGACTCTAGTTATTATTGCAACTCTAGATTTAAAAATGTATACAGTCGCTTAAAAATGTATACAAATACTTTATTGTTTCCTTAATTCATCCTTCTGTTTTAATAAAAAATTGGCATAATACTAAATTTATCGACAATTTAAAGATTAACTAATTGCAGTCAAATCGTTATAAAGCATATTTAACAATTTTCTTATTAAAACTGCTAATGATTAATGATGGCAAAGATATTTAAAATTTTTTTTTTTGCGCATATTTGAAAATCATTTAAAATATCGGAATTGGTATTAAATTCTCTTATACTCTGTATGCAGTTGAAGTATAAAAAATACTTTTTCTGTGTCTAATATTACTTGAAATGCATTCGAAGAAACAAATAATATGTTGTGTGAATAGATTCATTGAAATCATTAAGCAGGTTCACTAAAAAAGTTGTTTAGTTGAACAAATTGCGTTTGCTTGATCATTAGTGATGTTAATCAATTTATTTTAATGGTGTCATTCAACAAATATGAACAAAAATAAAACAAACCACGTCTCGTGATCACGCCCACAAAATCAAAGTTGATTTCATATTTCAGAGAACTGAAAACAGCAAATTGGTCACACCCATCGCAAAGCAAAGATCGTGATATATATACATATATATGCACATAATATAGTATGTACATATGTAGTAAGAAGTAGATAAATAGATGCAGACGTGATCTTATAACAAATTCAACTGAATTTCATTTTTCAAAGCAAGCGCAGCAACAAAAAAAAACGTAATAAATTGTCGCTCATTTGCTTGCTCATTTGTTGTCGAAGCGTTGGCGGCCCCAAACGGCCAATGTACATAAGGCACAACCCAAAATGGACATGTAAGCAACTCGAAAGCGAGTCTATAAAATCTAATACGCACACAGGCTGGCCACAAGTCACGCCCACAGCTCAGCCAATAAATACGGCCATAAAATATACATACATAATAAAAACTGAGCACGTCTTAAGAGAGCATCGTAAGAGCGGTGCTCAAGCTGCGCTCACAAACGTACGCTCTCTTAAGGCTTGAAACGAGTTTCTTGAGAGATCACGACAGCGTGACTCAAGAGTCGCAGCAGTTCTTATTGCGTTTTCAGTCTGTGAGCAACTGCGTGAGTCGTACGACGATCTGCGAATTACCGAATCATCGAACGATCGATCCACAGATCGTGAGGCTCGTTATTAAAGTGCATTCAAAATCAAATATGTTCGGCAAGTGTTTAGACATTCAGAACTCGGAAGTTTGTGTACAACTAATAACATAAATATGAGGTAGTTGAGAATGTGTTTACTGATCTTTAACAAATTGGGGTAAGTAATAACTTAAAATAAGCAATTGATAAAATTATAATTAAAGTGTTGCTCAACTATTATTATACAACTAATATTGACGTGTTATTTAACTATTTACTTATTAATGATAAAGTGACTAGATAAACTACTATATTTAAAACGTGCAGACATTCCTTAAGCACAACTGCGAATCAATGATAAACAGCATTTATTTACATTTATTTATTGGGCTCCAAAATAGCTCAGGGTCTTAAGAAACAGTAGCCTGCCATGCCGACAGCTCAATCAAAGCCTTACAATCACACACAATCACCGCAACGGCAACAGCAACAGCAGTTGGTCCGATCCGAGTGAGGGGATGTGGGCTGTGAGGTGGCCCCGGCAAGTCGCCAAATCGGCGGCCACATTTCATAAATCAGCGAGTGTGTGTTTGTGGAGAGATCTCTGCGTTGCCGCCTGCTGCGAATCCTCGCTATTTATTGTATTTTAACAACATTATAAGCGAGCGTTTAAGTGGCGAGTATCGGTCTCTTGACTATCGAGCGGGACCTCGTTTGATTTGTGTTAGAATGCAAAATACCAACAGTATCAATGCGAGAGACTTGCCAGCTGTGACTGCGACTGCGACTGTGAGCAGGCACAGGCCAAAGACAATGGCAGGCAGGCACTCTGAGCAGTGGGGTAGGAACCAGGCACCGACAAAGCACCCAGCCAAGTCGGACAGTCGTTTCATAATCAGCCTGTGAGACGTGGCAACATGTTGGCCACGTTGTCGTTGTGGGCCGGGTCAAATGTCAAGCACATTATTTTTGTGTTTACGTACAATAAATATAAATGCATGATGCATTTTTGATAGATTTTCATGCCAATAAACAACCAACTGGCTAACCGCTAGAATGGTGTCTCGACCAACACTTGGTCAGACCCAAGCCAGACTCAGACCCAAACGCAGACCAGGCCACGCCAAGCCAGGCTTTGTGTGGGTACATAAATTCATAAAAGACACCAGGAAGCCAAAGCGGAGTCTGCGTATTTATCTGTTCCCGATCCCGATCCGGTTCTTCTGTTCGTCATCTTGCGCCTATGCAAATGTACGCGTTGTTGTGTCCGCTTTGCATTTTCGGCCTGATGTCGACAAAAATCGACAATCAACTCTGTCAGCCTCTCAGTCAGTCAGTCCGTCAGTCAGTCAGCTAGTCATATAGTCTGTCCTGTCAACCCAGTGCAGCGGAGGACCAACCACGTTGATGGGGCCAAAACAATGCCTTGTTGACACTGATGGAAAATCTGCGTGTCACAAATATCAAAATTCAATCGTTAGACGAGCCATCGATCGATCCTATGGGCGATGCATCTAATGATGAATCTCCTGATGGCCAGCCTTAGCTTAGCTCCATCAACAGTTTCGACATTCAAATTGAGAGTCCAGCTGCATGATGAGTTATGGATCTAAACGTAGATATGCAAATATGAGGATTCAATTGTTGATCTCAGGAATGATGAAAGTTTCGTTGTGGAAAAGACAATTCCAGTTTAGAGAGAGAGATTCACTTGAAACTGCATTTCGATAATAACATAATCTGGTTGCCAACTAAAATTTAAAAATAAATTGAACAACTGCGAGTATAATTAGCAGCAATCAGAGTAAACAAAGTTCTATAAAGTTTATTAACTTACTATGACTTTAAAAGGAATAGTTAATAATAATGTGTTCGCTGTTAAGAAAAGACGGTGATCACAAAGCGAAGCAAACCAAAGCAAAGCAAAGCAAAATGAAATGGAATAAATTAAGACGCTGAAATGATTGATTGATTATTTACAAATTGCCTTAAAAGGCGAAACTCGGGCGGGCTAGAATATGATTTTCTTATTTAAAGAAATCAGCGAATTTCAAGATTTGGGTGTTTTACTATTCTGTGTTTTACTCCAAATTGGCAAACACCTTCAGCTAATTGAATACCAATTTATGGCACATCAACAATAAGAAAATATCGAAAATATATGTATATAAAAGTAAACGAAGAAAAGTAGCAAAAATTACATATGAAATGAAAAAAAAACGAGCGAAAAAAGAAGCCAAGCAGAAATTACTTAACAAGCTCGACGACGACAACGACGACGACATCGTCGACGTCTTCGATGATTTACTTGTGCGTAATAATGCAACGCCCGCAACGTTGGAATGGCCAAGACCGCGACCAAGAGAAGAGGCCACAGACAGAACACAGCACAACACAACACAACAGAACAGAGCAGACCAGACCAGACCAGGGAGTCCGCTGAGGCCTGAAGGATGCCTACGCAGCGAGCGAGCGAGCGAGCACAGCACACGGTAAATGCATGTGAGAAGAAGTCTAACTGGGAATGCGCCTCAATTTAAAATGCGAATTACATTATCTGATCAAATGCATTCTTTGCTGAGCTCCAGGAGGAGTCTCTTGCTACCTCTTCAGCACACTCATCGAATGTCTGTGTGTGTGAGTGTGTATGCGTGTGGATGCTGCACAAATAAATAAATTTAAAAATACAAACAAGTAGTGCGGACAAAAAGAGCCGAGTGGAAAATTCGTGACAGCAATTGTTGATGAGCAGCGTGTGAACAGAGCAGACCGAGCGGCCCCGAGTTCGTATCGACCAAGAACTCAAACTCAGACTCAAGATCAGCAACAGTAACAGCAACACCAACAAGAAAACAAAATAAATTGTTGTACAGCAGCAAAACGCGTAATATTGAGCGACTAATAGCTGAAACTTGACTTGAAAGCGAACCAAATGGCCAGCGACAGATTCAGACCTCAGTCAGATACTCAGAGACTCAGAGTCAGGGAACCCAAGAGACTGTTGCCGTACACCTCCGCAGTCTAATTAACTCCTACGAGTATACAACTTTTAATTAAGCTGCACATGCTTATGTACTACGCGTACGTATATACTTAAATAAAATACATATGTATATACTTGAACGAGAATCGAATGTTTATATCAACAACGAAACAATCAAGTTGGCGATTGGAGAGTGGGCAGTCTCAAAGTTCGCAGCACAAGGCACGACAAATGAAAAGCATTTAGATCATTTCAATGGACATTAAAATAATAAAGTTGTTTCATAGAGTGTTTTAAAAGTCTTTTAAAAATATAAATATTTCGTAGAATTGAGACTTAGATAAAAAAGATCAATGTCTTTTTGAGGGAAATTAAGACAATTTAGTGAATTACAGTCGAGTGTGCTCGACACTTTCAATGAGAGTAAAACTAAGTGGTATTTTTCTTAAAATATACCAAATTAATAAACTAAAAAATACCGAAAGAATATTTAGTATATCGACATACTATAACATTCAAAATATACCATAGAGTTCAAATTATGTCGGATTGTCAACCAAAGCAGCTGAGACCCGACTGCAGCCGATGATGCCATATAAAGTTATAACTTCTAAAATTTACATAGTTTATCTTATTAATACTGCATTAAATCTTGAAATAATAAAAGCATATCTCAGTCTTAAAGGACGAACATCACTGTATCTTTGAGGGCATATAAAAAAACATTTAGCTCATTTGTATGCACAAATATTCTTTAAAAATAATTAAGAAATAGATTGCTTTAAATGACTTTAAATGATAGAAATATTTCGTAGCATTCAAAAAACTTAGTGATAGAAACTTTTCATAGTCTTAGACAACGATGATCAATGTATTTTCGAGGGAAGAATCTCAGTCTCTTGTCTTCGTATAAAAATGCCAAAGGCATCGCTGATATTGTTGATGATGCTCTCCACTGACGGTAGCCATTTATCTAGAACAGCAGGCAACAGATAGATTGTCAGACAGACAGAGCGAAAGACTGAGAGACGGACAGCCACCCAATCGAAGCGACAGAGAGACTGAAAGAATGAGACAGTTCTTCAGAGACGATTGGCAACTCGATGAGTTGATGATGTTAATGATGATGAGGACGTTCGATGCTGCTGCTGTTGCTGTTGCTGCATGCTGAATGTGCTGTGATAGAAAGTAAAAGAACGGAGACAACGAGGCTCCTTGGCAGCATTTAAGCTGCAGCTTTAATGAGACGTGGGAAAATACTTGAATCATCTGCTCTTCGCCTGCAATGAGGCATTTTTTTTGTAGCTTCTAATTTGTAAAACTCGCACGTTGATGGCATTAAAAACATGCAGATTTTTATTGGCCAAAAGCGAGCGCAACTGCAAGTGCTAAACATTTATGTTATGACTATATTTCTTCGCCTTGTTGCAAACAAGCTGCTGACAGTCCACATGCTTCTGCTTCTTCTGCTGGTCACAAATTAGCCTCGACAGCATGCGCTTTGACAAAGGACCACCAGCCAACGATCGGCATTGTCCCCTCCCCTTGTCTTTGAGATTGTTGCTGAAATTGTCGCTGAAGCTGCAGTTGAAGGCAGCCAATTGGACGCCTAGCGTGCGCTTTCTAGGTGGCATGCCGCATCTGTTGGCCAAGTTAGCCAGCTTGGCTCGGCTAACTGGACAGCTGAGCTTCTTAAATGTTTTGCCGCCAAAGACAACTGGCAACAACTACAAGCTACTACAATGCAGTCACAAAAACAGACAAAAAGAAAGAAACACAGCAACAACACAACACAACAACACATGGACCGCCGCCGCCATCGTGAGCGTCATTTGAATGGTGTGATAATTTTTGCGCCTTCTGTTGCATGTGGCAGTTGCTGTGGCAGTGAATTAATTGCGTGCCACATTATAAATATACACTGGGCAGCCAGAAGTCAGTAGCCAGCAGCCAGTAGCCAGTAGCTTATTAAGGGTTCAATGCTGTCTCTAAACACGGGTTGCATGCTGCATTTCAAAAGAAATTCTCACACGCCGCCCGTTAAAAAAATAAAATAAAATTGGTCAAATAACGCGCTGCTACATAAATTCCAAAAAAGTTTCGTGGCATGTTGCAAAGTTGTTCGTTGTTTGAGGTTGCTGTTGCTGCTGTTGTTGCTGCTGCTGCCAGTGTTGTTTGCTACGTGTGGGCATGTCAAGGCGTCGCGAAAGTGGCAAGTCGCCGATGTCGACGCCGACGCCGAAGTTGAAGCCGACGCAAACGCTTAGGCTGGACCAGACTTTGCCCCTGCGCAGTGTTGCAAATATTGCGCATACGCCGTGTGCTGCGACAGCTGCAGTTGTTCGTAGTCAATCAGCAGCAAATGGCTCCAGCAAAAATGCGACAAATGAAGCGCCGAAAATGTTGATAGCGCTTCCATTGTATTTATATGGTAAGCCATTTGTTTGTGGAATGAGTTGAAATTGCCCGAAATGCACTTCATACTAACATTCATCTTAGCTGACTTGAAATACTAAGTATTACAGTTAATTCGATTGCCTTTTATCGACTCCATATAAAATACTATACTTTTATTGTCAAATAAAAAGTTTTGTCATTTGTATTTGCAATTAGTTGAAATTGAAAATAAAATGTAATGTCGAAATAACATTCATCATAGCTCCTTTGCACCTTCAATTTGAAATACTGTCATTTGTTGCAATTTTCAGTATTAAATGCAACCCGATCGTCTTTTATCGACTTCATTCTAATCCAATTCGTAAATAAAAAGTTTTGTCATTTGTATTTGAAAATAGTTGAAATTGTTGTCAATAAAATGCAGATCGAACTAACATTTGTCTTAGATCTTTTGCAGTTTGTTAATTTTGAATATAATTTGATTATCTTTTATTTTTATTTTATACTAATTCAACATACTACATTTTATATTTAAATCTATAATTTCATTCGCAATAAAAATTAGTATTATTTTTGTTAATGAAATGCATTTAGTACTAACATTCAACTTAGCTTTTTCAAACTTAATTTTTTCACATTGAGTATTTGAGATAATTCAAGGGTCTTTTAATGACTTTATTCTAGTCAAATACTGTACAAAACAATATAATTTCACTGCCAAATAAAAAGTTTGTTATTTGTTTTTTTAATTAGCTGAAAATGACAATGAATAAATCTTAGCTCTCTTGAATTTTCATTCATGTCTTTTATCGACTTCATTCTAATATAATACTACATATAATATTATAATTTATTTCACAAATAAAAGACTCGTCATTTGTTAGAACTGTTGTTTGAAATTTGCAATGAAATGCATTTCGAACCAATATTCGTCTTAGATTTCCCCAACTATATTTCTTCACTTAACAATTTGCTGCAATATTAAGTGTTGGAGATAAACCAATTGTCTTTTATCGTCTTCATTCTAATCCAACTTACCACTATAGAAAATACTATCAATTCATTCGACAATAAAAAGTTTGCCATTTGTTTTTTGGAATGAGTTGAAGTCGTAAATGAAATGCAGGTAATAAAATTAGTCTACACTTTTTCAAGCTATTTTTCTTCACATAACAATTTGCTGCAATATGGAGTATTGAACATAATCCAATTGTTTTTTATCGACCACATTCAACACACTATCTTAACAATTGTGAGCTTAAATATAACAAAATACTATAATTTCACTCACAAATAAAAAGTTTGCTGATGCCATTTGGCGATTTAACCCAAGCGTCTGCGGGTGATATTCCCATTTGCATGTATCTGTATCTGCGTCTGAATTTGTTTCTGTATCTGCGACTATGACGTTGGCTATGGTTATAGCTTTGGCTCTATCTGTGCCTTCTGAAGCAAATGGCAGGCCAAATTTGCATATCAAACGCAGTCAACAACAGACGCCGCAACGTCGCCTTCGATACGACAACAACCACAACAACAATAACAACAACAACAACAATAACAACAACCACAACCACAACAGTTAAAGCAACAAGTACAACAGCAACAACTCCAACATGTCGCTAATGCATAGACAATGTTAGTGAATTCGCGTACGCCGAACGATGCGAATTAACTAAATTACAATATGTGAAATTGTCGTTGGAGCCGCATGTGTCTCGCTCTCGGTCTGCTCTTGCCTCCCCCACACACGTCTTTTAGCACTCCTCTCTGTTCCAATTCGTGCTATATTTGCGTGAAATTATTATGGCAATCGATTGTGCGTCTTAAAACATTATGAAATTTAAATGCGCCGACCACACAAGCTGACTAGAAAACGGGCGATAAAATTATTATTGATTGCTCATACGCAGCGTATAACGACTAAGGAAACCGAGCGGTGATAGTGCACAACTGCGAGACTCTCTATGCAAATTATAAGTTTATGCAAAAAAACTGAGGTCTTTATTTACTTAATTTCTCTATATAAAAGATTTATCTGAACAGAATTTTTTAATTTGTTTGACTGTTTTATTAACAGAGAAATACGTACATGATTGTTAGTGGAAGTTTTAATGGAAGTTGTGTAACACTCATAACCGAGCTTTAGGTGTATGTAATACTAATATTAAATATTGAAAAAATAAAATTACAAAATGGCGGATTTTTCGGTCATCTTGCAAAACCCCTTTGAGCTTACGGTGCACTGACTATGGACACGATTGTCATCATAATTTCTGACTGATTTAAAAATTTAAACACTTAACAATTATCGTTATATTCCTCTTAAGAAGATACTTCCAATATATATATTAAGAAGATACTTCCAATATATCCCCAAAAAAAGAATATACTTGGTAGAATATGACTTATAAGTTTAAGGATGTATTGTATAATGTGAAAAGTTTGCAAGTGGGATAGGACTGAAATTATTAGGTGACTTTGAAGACCTATGCAAAATTCTTCAGCCCATTTGCTATGCTATACTTCAATCATGTTACAGGGTATTCCAACACACGCACACATATTGCCAACAGGGACAACGACAACAGCTTCAATGAGCTTTCTTCAAGCAACGCTGACGATGTCGACGACGGCGATGACGCGATCGCCAGTCGCGATAGCCGCAATTATTTTCGTCATAAGTCAGCCAATGTGGCGACCACATTGCACTCGGCTCGCTATATACTCGACTCGCTCGCTCGCTCTCTTTCTTTTGCTCTCTCTCTCTCTCTCGCTCTGTGGGTAAGCTTAGTGTTGTATCTGCTGCTGTTGTGACTCGGCTTGGTTGCTGCTGCTGTGCCGCCGACGCTGCTGCTGCTGCTGTTGTTGTAGTGTTGGTTTTGTTATTCAGTTTTTCGCTGTTTTTATTATTTATTTTTTACGGTGCGCACAAGCTTCCAAATAAGGGACGGCACATGTGAACTGAGGAAGCTATAACTAGCGTTGAGAGCTACGCAAATCTGTGGGCTTTGCACTTTCGCATAGATTTCAATGTAAATAAACGCATGATGACAAACTGCAGCTTCACGCGTTGATCCAAGCGTCAGAAAATGGGGTCAGTTGTGCCAGGTGGCGACAATTGAATCAGGAGTCGAACTCGGCTTGACTTCGCCTCAACATCGAGAAGACTTTGGGTCGACTCGACCGCGAGTCGCGTCGTGCAACATATGGCAGCGATGACAACGCATGTTAACAGCTTTTTAAAGGCAATTGCACAACAAGAACAGCAGCAACAACAACAACAACAACAACAACAGCAGCGACATCGACAACCACCTCAACAGCAACAGCACACGCTTCAGTTAGCCTCGCTTGCCACAATTCCCAGGCCCATGTGGCAGATAAGCCATCGGAAGCGCCAAAGAAGAGAAACAAAAATGGTAAACGAATTGCGTTTTCGCTATTCGAATTTCTGCAATGTTTTTTTTGGCTACTTGCAACTTGAGACCAGTGACAGGAAATCTCACGCGTGCCACAAAGTACGCAACGGATAAAACTGCCACCGGACAGTTGATTATCCAAAAATGCGGTCTGGCGTGCCTTTGAATTAAGGTATCGATTTAGCCTGGCCAACAAAAGGCAAACTCTGAGCCAAAGTCCACTCTTCTGGTTCGTCACTCATTTTCATTCATTGTGGCGTGCGCTCATTGTTGGTGTGAAATTTAGCACAACAACAGCAGCCACAGAAACAGCAACAGCAACAGCGGCAACAGTAGCTGCAACAAGCTTCAAGCGGCGAGTGGCAACTTTAACAAGTGACTGCGGTTGCAATGAATCCGCATAACATACATACGGCCAAATGGACAGACAGATAACCAAGTGTTGCTGCTGCACCGGTGTTGTTGCTACTATGGCAAATATTTCTCGACTCGCAAGGCACGAAAAACACTTTTTAAATGCAGCGAAGCGTCAAACAGGTCGCTTTCTACCTTGCAACATCCAGCAACGATTCATCCAGCGATCCATTGGATACGCACAGGATCAAGTGTTATAAATGTTAATTCACAAATAATTGCAGTCGTTGCCTCTTCTTCTGAACATTATGCAAACTACGACTGGATTGCCTAATCGGCGCCAATCAAACTAAGGTTGGGTTCTCCTCGCCATCATCTTCATTATCAGCATCATCATCGTCTCAAGTCTAGACAGCTTGCTAAAGAACTTTGTCAAAATCTGTGCAGAAGCCTACATCTTTAATTGAAAATTTATGACACTTTCATGAAATGAAATTGCCCAAGAATAAGAAACAAAATTATGATCAACTGGCAGCTTTAGATTAATGCATTAAATTAACTTGAGTTCTTGAAAGCGAATGCGAATCAAAACAGAGAAATTAGGGTTTAAAAAAGTATACAAAGCAGTGAGTAATCAAAATTATCTTTAAAATATACCGAAAATTTACTAAAAATATACTATAACATATTTGATACATATGTATTTGGCTAAAAGCTTCAATAAATCTACAAGAAACATTTTTTATGTGATTGATGGATTTCATCTCTAAAAATATACCATAACATATTTGGTATATATTTTACTATAACGTTCAGCAAATCTACAAAAAACCTTATGAACGAGATCTTTGCATTTAATAAATTTAACAAAATACTAAAAATATACCAAAACATGTTTCAATACATTCGGGTAGAACCTTCAGCAAATACACAAGAAATTTCATGAACGACATTTTTGCGTATTTCATCTCTACTATAAAACACAGACAATAAAATACTAAAATTATACCAAAACATGCTTGGTTAAAGACTTCAGCAAAACTACAAGTCTTTATGAATGAGATTTGTGTATTTTATCTCTAATACAAAACAAATAGAACAATTCCATTTAGCAGAAGTAAGAAAACATCTTTGGTAATAAATTGCCAGCTCGCAAACGTCGTCACACACTTGAACTATTCAATTCATTATATAATGAAGCGCGCGGACTTCCCACACGAATATTGACAATCCGAGATGCTGCTGCCCACAGTTGCACGTTGCCAGTTCCAAGCTCCAAGTTCCATGTCGCCAGTATTTCCAGTACCGGGTTACGACTTCGGCCCAAACATCTACATCGAAAGCATAACAGAACGAACAGAACAAGCTGAACTGCCCACAATCTAACAAATTTTAAAATGACTCAAATTGTATGTAGCAAAAGTAAACACTTTACAAATTGTTTGCTTTCTAGATAGATTTGAACAAGTAATTTATTTAACCCTCAATTTAATTCAAGTAATAAAGGGGAGTGTTGGAAACGCGAATCTTTTTCTCATTTTTAAGAGATCTGAGATGATTTTTAATCCAAATTAAGAAGTTTAGTTCTATAATTCGAGATATATGCAAATAAATAACACCATGTGATAACACGGTGCAAATATGCATTATGCATTGCAAACTGTGTAAATTGAGTAGTTGTGTAAACAAGCCAGAAAAAGTCCAATTCTAAATGAAAACTTTGTCTTGCATTTTTTAAGGCCAATAATTTACAATATATACCTGCTACCCATAGATAGTTGACTATTATAACATCGTGCTAACTGAAAATCTATGAAACAGTCAGAAAGAAGAATATATTATATGTTCCCATAAAGAACATATGTATGAAAATATATTTTTTATTTCAACGTGAACATCTGAGACGATAAATCCATGATCGTCTCTCTGTCCTATATCTCAGAGACTATAGTATTTCTGAAATTTGGCTGCTATCAAATCATTTAATAATAATTTCATATTACAAAACTTCGACTGGTATATTTTTATCTATGGTATATCTATAATTTAAGAGTATATCGTTATACCAAATAATGATTTTGATATAATGTAAAAAAATATGCCAAATACAACCACGTATATTTAAAATATACCAAATACTACCATATATAGTTAAAAATATACCAAATTAATATACCAACATAGTAATAGATTATATCAAAAGCTTTATTTATCGATAAACTCTACTTTAGCTTTCTTTCATGCTTGATATTGGTATATAAACTATACTGAGTTGTAGAGGATTTGTAAATCTCTCTTTTTATTTGCGAAGATACTAAGCATCGCTAATCTAAGAGGCAAAAGAAAACTTGAAGCTAAGTAGCAAAATAAAAATTCGTATGTTCCAATAAAATAACACATCCTTAAACTTTGATTTAAAATAGCTCGATACGCATATGCAAATTCGACTATTTACTTTTTGAATTTAAATTGATGTGCTTTGTAACAAGTAATGATTGTTGTGAGACTGAAACGTGATCAACATAGATATGTGATTTTGTAGTAACAACAGGATAAACAATTGCAGTTGAAAGTCGAACTTTATCTAAGCTTCCTCAATGTTTGTTATAATATAAGCAAACATTGAAATTTTGATGGACAGACCATCAACAAGCATTCACATCGTAAATTGGGAAGAAAACATCTTAATAAATCGTATCTATGGGATGGGGGAATGGAAGTAGCAGACACACACAAAAGTAAAATGCTAGATAAACGAATATATAATTCTCAGATATAAAATGCGCAGTGAAGCGAGCGGAAAACATTTTCTACACGTATAATAAAAGTCTACTATAGTTTCCTATGTGGCCACCACGCTTCAGTGGCAGCGTTTTGGGCGTGATACGGCAACAGCCACAGCCACAGCAACAGCAATGGCAACGGCAACAGCAAAATCTGCTGCCACATGGCGCTAGTAAAAAGCAGACGGCATGCCTGGGGGTAAGGTCGTTCAGATTTCATTCCGTTGGGTTGAGTTGAGCTGAGTTCGGTAGCAAAGAATTTTGATTAACTTGGAAAATCATTGGAGTAAGTCAGCAAAGCAAAGCAACAGCAACAGCAGCAGCAACATCAACATCAAAGGGAGCGGCAATTGGGGGGCGTGTGTGTGTGTTGGCACAGTCGAAGTCGAAGTCGAAGTCAAAGTCGAGGCACTGTTGCACATTTGCACAGTAGGAGAGTTGCACAATCGTTTCTTAGACAGTTGCATACAATGTACGCATTATTTGTTTGCATTGCCAACAATAATTGCTTAACTAAATGCGCGAGGACGTTCTGAAAGGCACAAGCGCCTCGTTAGGGGCTCCTCGAAGACCATCCTGGCAGACCAAGAGACCAAGAGACCAGCAGACGGACAGTTGGTTGGGCTGCTTTGCGGGTTTTGGCCTTTAAATAATCACAATGAAAGCAAGAGGCACAAATGGCAGCAGACAAGTCAAGCAAAAACAATACACAAAACAAAACAAAACAAAACAAAACAGAACAACAAAAAACGAAAGCAACAACAAAAAGAAGCTCACAAATTGTCATTTCTTAAACTTTTTTTTTTTTTTTTTTTTGTTTTGCAGATTGCGAAGGCGGCAGGCGACAGGCAACAGGAGGTAGGCGGCAGGCGGCAACGGCCACAAAAAGTTGCAAGTCGCAAGTCGAAGCTCAGGTACCTCCGCAGTGGCAGTTCAAGATGTTGCCGACGCGCGCACAATGTGCGGCTTTAAGAAATGCCGAATTCCAGAAGCTGCAGTACAATCAGTTGAATTAAAAAACGAGCCCACATCGGGAGAGCGAGAGAGATACAGAGGCGGAGTGAAAGAGATCGAGCGAGGACAACAGCGACGGCGACGATATCATCGCGCAGCTGCGACGACCTAGGAAATTAAGAGGACATTGTGGCGGCATGTGGTTAGAACTTAGCTCGCGCGGCGGCTTAAACAACGAAATCCAATGGCTGGCTAGCCACAGCTACAGCTACAGCCACAGCCACAGACAAGACCGAGTCCAGTTCATGCCACGCAAGATTCTTTGCGTTGCTTCGCTGTGCTGCGCGTTGTTGGTGGCGACTTGCGATGCCTGACAGAGGTCGCCCTCGTACGTAATCGTCGGCGAGCACATTCGCAAATGCTTTTGTGCCGTCTGTTTGCCTGTCTGAGCTGCCTTGCTTTGCCGTGTGCTGCGCACGTGGCCAACTTGGTGACGCTTGGCCCCAAAAACAACTACAGCAGCAACAGCAACAGCAACAGCAACTGCGGCAGCAAATCATTGAAATGTCGTTAGAGGCTCGGGCGGCACGCGGCTGCGATAGTCAGGCGAACCGCAAAATGCTTTTAATTTCTCAAACTGATATGTACTTTGGCCAGCCGAAGCCGAAGTCAAACCAGAAGCAGAAGCCGGAGGGCAGCGAGTGGAGCATCGAATGGAGCTACCGGTTAAGCAATTGCAATTGAGCGAACTCGCTTCGTGATTGGCTATAAGTTCGTGGAGCACAGATTTCAGCAACAATAAATTAAAGTAGAAAAGCGTATTCATGCTCACTCTCTACCCCAATTATATACTACATTATAAATGCGATCCTAATTTGGATCCATGCTAATTTCTTTGTATATTTTGTATATTGCCTGAAACTGTCGCAGTTCGAAAGTTCACAATTTGCAACTTTTATTTGAATAAAAAGCATGCTCAGAAGCCAACAAACTACAAACATGATTTTTTTACTCATTTTATTATTAACAAAAAGAAAAAAAAAGAAGTGAACGTGGGTGTTTGTGATGCGCAGGTGAGCGACCATAGAAGGTAATGCTATATAGTCAAAACACCCTCGCAGCCAAGAGATGTGATTACGAGAGTTTGCTATACATAATCGTTGTATAATACATCGAAAAAGTTTCCCAGTAAAAAGAGAACGACAGCAACTAGAGCTAGAGCTAGAGGTAGAGCTCTAGAGATAGAGATAGAGACAACCCACTGCAATGTGAGCAATTAACCTTGGCTGGACTTGGAGTTGGCGGCGATGCCAGCAGAGAACGACCTACAGCAGCCAAACAAACAAACAAACAAACAGATATGACAACAACAAGAAGGTTTAAGGTTTATCAGTCAATTGAGTAACTGACAATATCGGAAAGTGATGACGTATCTGTCGAATACCCTTCGCAGAGACAACAAGTGTATGTTAGAAGTGATAATGTTGGCAAATTTAATAGGGTATCATAAAGTCAATAAGCATCGCTCACCGCACACCTACTTCTTTGTTGTGCGTGTGTGCTGTGCTGTGCTGTGCTGTGTGTGACCTGAAGCGGCGTTGGTGTCACACCCACAGCATTTGCGTGGTGGCTGCCGCTTGCTTGGTTGCCGTTGCCGCTTGCTTGGTTCATTCATCGTCTCCAGTTGAATGAAACGACAGCTGGCCGCAGTCTCAGTCTGAGACGTAGACAGAGACGGAGAAAAAAGAGTGGCTCAGTGGCACACGTCATCGGGCAGCAAAGAGATGTGATGAAGCCTACGCGACTGGCAGCTGGCATTGAAAATGCCGCGCGCGATTTGCATGCCAAGATCGCTGAGCACACAGGTAGACAGAGGAGGGAGAAGCGGAGAAGGGAAGCCAGCGAACTGCTGATGCATGACTTGGCTCTTGGACGAGCCAATTGTTGCTGATCGATTTATGAACTCGCTGCTGCTCGTTGCGAGTGCTCAGTGACGTCACAAGCGTCACACGCAAAACCCACATGCAGTTATCATCGACTCTATTGTGTGCCTCTCGCCACAGAGCACAACACAACACAACACCCTCTGGCACACTTCAAATGGGGCAAGCGGAAGCTTTTACAACGCAATGACGAAACTCTCTATGAGCAAGCAGAGGCAAATTCAGCTACGTAGATATTTATTTACAGATGCAGATTCAGATACAAGATACAGATACAGCGGAAGAGCGGAAGATTCAAATTCATTCAGAGGACAGCCCACTCGTCGTATGCGCAATATACATATATATACTGCTCTTTTGAGAGTAGGTTAACAAGAAACTATACTTGATGTGTACAGCTCTTAACCTTGATCTTGAACGATTCCGAGAGTAGCTGGCAGGAGAACGAGGATCGGTCGCGTATGATTTATGTTTTCTGTTTATTATTATAATAATATTGCGCTAAATAAAATATATATATTTATGTGTATATATGCATTTGTATAGTTACTATATTGGAGTTTAAACATATATATATGTATATTCACTTAACTTATCATTGTTATTTTTCTTTATATGATATATTTCATTTAAAAAATATGTTTGCTCTTTTTAGCTAATTGCACAAAGCTTTTAAATTAATTTAACTACGGATATTAAATATTATTATTAGCGAATTGTCTTTCTGGTTTCTTGCTGCTTTCATTCGCAATTTCTGTTTGACAGAAATGCAACCTGCACTAAATTACCATGAATTTAATTAATAAATTATTTTAACTTGCGAGAAAATTACGTATTTTGTCTTTTTGCTTGATTTTTTGTAAAGGAAATTAAAAGCTTTGAGCTGCATTTATTTTTTTTTTTTTTTGGGTATCAATTTAATTAAAAAAATATACAATAAATATTAGTAAAAAGCATGAGACAGCAGCTCAAAGAGTGAGTAAATTTTGTATCAAATCGAACAAAAGAAGCCAATCAAATCGAAAGATACAAATATATAAATGTAAAATTATAAATAGCGCTAAGATAAGCTAAAACGATGATGAGTGTTCTTCACATCACAAAACAACAAATAATATAATATGCATGTATGTATGTGTTTTTTTTTTTTTTCGATAGGTATTTATATAAGTTGAGCATATAGTTTAGAACTATATGATTTGATTTAATGTTCGCATTGAGCACGCTCATCATTGCACGGGAAAAGGTCGCCAGACGTAACCCCGCTTTTCAAATATATATATTTTCTAAGTTAAGATCAGAACTAAATGTAGACTCTGCGCAGCAAATTATCATGTGGTTTCTCTCCTCTCTCTCTCTCTGTCTGTCTTTCTGTCTGTGTTGCTCTCCAGTACTTGTATTGCACTAATGATTAAGGACTAACTAAAGCAGTCTCGGCTGTGTGTTTCTGTATTTAACTCCTGTCTTAAGTGTTTTCAGAATGAGATACTCTCTAGATACGCTGTAGAATATAGAATGGCACTAGGTTTGGTAAGCTACGCTACAGTTGTGAATGCTTCGGTTCGGTTCGGTTCAGTTCGGAGTCGGGTTCGGTTCGGTTTGGTTGGGATCGGAATTTGTTTGAGAACTGTAGCTTGGCTATGGCACAGTCGCCTTTAAGTAAGAGTTTTGACTAGTATAAACAAAATTGTTTAAGAATGAGCTGCCACGCCCACCAACAACGCTATCAACAACGCTAAACGAGCGGCGAGATCGTCTATTGGCCACGCTCCTCTCCATGCTGGCCAAGTGCTGCACACACACACCACACACCACACACACACACACACACTAAGTCGTAGTACTATGTTAATCCCTATAGCTACTTTTGCCTCCCCAAGGATCTGGCTGGAGTCAACGCTGCGCATGCGTGTGCGACATGTGCGAATGTGTCGAGTGGGGCGGTGGAACGTGTGGCACGTGCGCGTGGTGGGCGTGGCCGCCGTAGGCCTGCGCATGGGAGAGGGGCGACGCCTGGCCACCGCTGTAGCCGGACTGCATAAGACTCTGTTCGAGGCTGTAGTGCGAGGGCGGCGCCTGCGGGTGTGCGAGATGAGCGTGCCCATGATGGCCGTAAATCAATTGTCTTACTTTGGAGTCCTCGTCGGCGATGTTGTAGCTGAGCTCCGTCTCCTCGAAGCCCGTGGCGGACATGCGCTGATCGCCGCCACCGACGCTGGGCGGATCCGGCGAGTTGAGGCACGTCTGTATGAGCTGCTTGCCCGCCTCCGAGGTGATCATCGGCTGCAGCTTGCGCGTGGCAAATGTGTACACATGGCCCGTCTCGCTGGCCACCAGCAACATCACCTGGGTGCCAGTCAGCGTCGACAGCTCGTAGGCCTGCAAAAAGAGAAGAGAAAGAGAGTTGAAGTTTCGGTTAAAGATGTGTGATCTATTCGTAGACGCGATCGCTACTTCATCGAAAAGTGGAACATAAATTTGCAAATAAACTATGCGATTAACTTGCAACGATAACAGAGGCAGGCTGAGATTTTGCCTGGCTATCAAATTGCCAGAGAGGACCGCGTGAGATAGTGAGTGTAATAGGAGTTAGTCAGTCTCTACTTCGTGCTGCTCGTGAGTCGAGTCACGAGCGCATCTCTATCAGGAATAGCTAACAAGCTGGCTTTAGGCTACGTCGGTAGCCAAAGCTGCCTATCAACAGCTCGTAATTACTCTAAAGCGATAAAGTTGCTGCAAGAGGTGATTGGATTGGCGGGTGGGAAGAAGGAGAATGGAAGCTGGGAGCAGCCGAAGCATTGGCCGAACAAATCGCGGAAAGGTAAAGGAAAATCGCGCACAAAACGCGCACAAATCGCGCGCTTTGCACACAGCATTTATTATTAATATTAATGAAATTGTTGTACACATTGTTGTGACTGGCACTCAGATTGCGAATGAGAATGAGACTGGGAATGGGACTGGGACTCGGTGCACGTTGCACGTTGTTGGCTGCTGCTTGGCTGCCAATTTTATGTGTAACATGTGTAAATGCAAACAATTGACACGGCCCGGGCCACTGAGTAGGTGACGTTGTTCTCTTCCCAGGGAGCTGCTGCAACTAGACTGCAGGCGGCATCCAACAGGCAACAGGGAACAGGCAACAAGCAGCATGCAGTCAGCGATCCAACAATTCATGTCAATTTGAATTTCGAACACAAAGACAAAAGGACACGACACACTGCGAAAGAAGGGGCGGAGCCGGAGAGGAGCTGTGCTGCTGAGTCAGTGGCCAGATACGAAAACGTTGACAGGACAAGCCCCAGAGACCGTAGCGAGCGAGGCAGAGTCATTTGTTAGAAGGCGATTGTTGGCTGCTCCTCTGCTAGTGTCTTGCATGTGGCCAAAAGGCGACAAGGCAGCCAAACTGTCGGCTGCTGCAGCTGCTGCTGCTCTTATCTGTGCACCATCTGCCGCTGTTCGGGTATCAATACGCTTCCGTGCTGGCCACAAGACGCAGACAATTCCCAAGCCAAGCCAAGCCAAGCAAAGCCGAGACAAGCGCTTGGCCCCCAGCTTGGCCTCAGGCCTCGTGATTTCAATTTAACACCTTTTGGCGGCATTTTGCGCCTGCGGCCTGTGGCCTGTGGCGGTGCCCCATTGTTGGGCCGTTTTACATGGCAAACGACAGACGGAGAATGAGAATAAGACAGACATTCAGTAAGCATGTGTGTGTGTGTGTGTGCCACATGCGATCTTGCATTTATGCAGACAGACAAAGAGAAGAAGCGACAACCTACGCAATTGGGCCATGCCTATTCGTACAAATGAGATCATTGCGTTGACATTAGCTTACTTTTCACTTTTGGCCTTTTTTGGCCACTCACTCGCCAAGCGTACGATCGCCCACGCCCATCAAAGAGTGAACAGCGGCCAGCTGAATTTTAGTCGCTTTGCTAAATGCCCAAAATTGTACAGTGGAAAGCACCGATGATGTCCACAGGTTGTTTCATGTGTGTGTGTGTGTGTGTGTGTGTGTGTGTGTGTGTGTTTGAGTGCGTGCGTGGCGTCTGCCTCGATATCGACATCGGCATCGGCATCTGCCACAACTTGATCAGGTTCAATAACCGCAATTTGTACCCTGTAGGACAGTGTGCACGTGCTTGTGTATGTGTGTGTGTGTGCGTAGCGCCAAGCGAATCCATTGTATGCCTGTCAACTGTCCAGGCTGCGGACATCGATGAGGGCCACATCAAAGTCACTAAAAATATATAACAAGAGTTTTGTCCCTGTCAAGAGACGCGCGCCTGTCATAAGTAGGGCCCCAAAGCGCAACAACAACAACAATTGCTGCTGCAGAAGCAGTCAGCAATCCTGCGGAGAAACTCACAACTTTGGGGTCAAACATATTTCAAGTATTTATACTTTCAAATACAATAAATACAAATGCGATCATTGTTCTTACTGCGATTAGCAGCTGATCAATTAATCAGTTTACGACAAAGCTTTTTTTTACGTCGCTTATCATTTCAAGTTTTTATGTAATAGTCAAGCAATCTAATATTGTTTCATTAGATCAGATGAGATTCCACCCACGTACTCAATATAAAAATTTCAACCATGCTAAAAAACAACACACTTCGAGGCCAACTTGAAGTTTTTCCTTTTTGTGGAAAATATTTCATAAACTTTTGTTGTAGCTCGGATCGTGGCGAGATCGTGATTTAGCGTTGAAGCTGGCGATTTTTGACTTTATTTTTTTGGTTTTTTGCGGTGATCGCAGCAACTTTGGGGCCAAAGAAGTCTTTTAAAAAAATGTTAAGCATTTCATATGTCGCGGCCCGAACTGAGACTGAGACTGAGACCAAGACCCGAACGGGCCATTATGTAAGCTTGCGTGTGAAAATTGGTCATTTGAAGAAGAAAATCCAAGAGTCTTACTATTTGTAAGCACTGAACTGTTCCAGGTAAAGGAGGAGAGAGAGCAGAGCAGAGCAGAGAGGAGGCAACTTCAAAGGCAGTGGCTGCATCTTCGCATGACAATGAGACCAAGCAGCACGCAACTGGAAAAGCAACAAGGATTGGGATTGGGATTGGGATTGCAAATGGGATTGGTATTGGGGATACTCTTTGAATGCAATTGCGGGGCCGGCAAATTAACATTTTATGAAGCCGAAAACAAAGGGAAATTCGGAATCGAAATCGGAATCAGAATCGTGGCTACCACGCTTACACACAGCGACAGCGCCGTCGCCGCCAAAGTAAATGCAACAGTTGTCTGTCTGATGTAGGGGGCGGGCATGAGGCAGGTCGCACAGGTTGGGGCACGATAGTAACACAACGATAAAGCACTCTTCGGGAACAATGCAACCTGAGTACGAGGAGCAGGCAACGAGGAGGAGAATTTGTGGGGAATTTGGAATTCGGTAGCATTTATTAATTGCACATGCGCTCAAAACGTGCTCCACACTCGACTTCAAAAATGAGTTGACCAAAACGGAAAATTCACATTCAACAAAAAAAACTGCAGAAAAAAGAACTAAATTCAGTGGGGAGGGAAAACTGACATGATTATTGTATTATGCTGGCACATTAAGAGCCAAGCACCTATATCTAATCTACAATTTATTGTTCTATAAAGCTATGAACCAAAAATGAAACAAAATAAAAATTCAAAATGAGAAACAGAAGAGGAAGAATAACAAAAAGAGCAGCCAAATGATGTTGTAGGTGATTTTTGAGAAAACTAAAAATAATACAATATGTATAAAGAGACAACAGACAGGTACGATAATACGAGGTATCCTAGACATTCTATCTATAGTCGATATCAATCTTACATATGTAGCAACCACAACAATATATGTATATCCTTCTTCTTCTTACCTTCTTCATGATGCCCGTCTTGCGCTTCGAGAACGTTGTGTAGCGACGCAGCTTATTGTCAATGTATTCCATTTTGATTTTGACGCGTCCCTTTGTCTTTTTTGCCATTTGCGGGCGGTGATTTCTTATTGGGCAGCGCATTGTAGCCATCGACGCCGTCAACGTCGACGCCAGCAACAGCGACGCTGCCTGCAGCGCAGCTTTCCAACCCCTGCAACGTCATGCCGCCACCGCTTGATCGGTGATCTTCATAGCAATCGCTGCCACTGCGTTTCAGTCCGCGCGATTGTTGCTGCTGCTGTTGTTGTTGTTGCTGCTGTTGTTGCTGCTGCTGTTGCTGCTGCTGTTGTTGTTGCTGATGTTGAGGACTGTGCGTTTGGCTGTTGCCCAGAGTTTGGCACTGTTGCTGTTGTTGCTGCTGCTGCTGCTGCACCGCCGCTGCTGCTGCCGCCGGATTGGGCCGTTGCATGGCGAGACCAACGCCTCCGCCGCCGCCGCCCATGTTCTGCAACAAGCCGCCGCTGGGGTGGTCGGGCGCCAAGCGCCGCCACAGCGGGATTGCCGTAGATGTCCGCCTGATCGGCGAGACTCAAACCTATACTACTCATCGAGTAGTTTAGGTTATAGCGCGAGTCACCGCGCGCTGGATCCATTCTAAGGTAAAAGTTCTCCACCGTGGAGCCGTACAATAAATCCAAGGCACCACGCGCGTCTATTATTGCCGCTGCGGCACACTTTTTAGATTTTAGATTTTGGGTTTTAGCTTTACTTTTGCGCCCCCCAAAACACTCACAAATCGGCTGCTAGCTTTTTAATTCCAAAAATAAACACAAAAAAACACACTCGCACACACACACACGCTCACACAGAGAGGCGCGCACGCACGTTGTTGCTGTTTTTGCTTTGCTTTTGCCTTTGCCTCTGCCTTTGCTTTTACCGCTGGCTTTGTCGCTGAAGCTGTAGCGGCCGTCAGCTGTTTGCACTGTTTGCCGCTGGCGACGCTACAGTTATTTGCACAGACGCGTCTGCTGCCCGCGCTGCAGCGTGATACGTACAACGGTAGATTGATTTGTTTAATCTTTGTATGATTAGTAACAAAATAATCCGCGAACTTTAGTTGCAGCACTTAACGCACACACACACGCGGCGCAAGCACACAAGAAAAACTGACAACTGGGGCTGCTAGCTAACAGCGCCTTTAACAGTTCCTTAACAGTCGCAGTGTTGTGCAGTGGTTGGTGTGAATTGCGCGCGTCAATTTGTCAATTTGAATTCGCAGTACTAATGGGAGTTTAGTTGCAGTTGCAAATGCAATTCATAAAATTATTCACACAATATATTCAATATTGAAAACTGATAACTGTTTGTAGTTGCTGTTGTTGTTGTTGCGGTTTGATTTATTTGGATTTGTTGGTTTGGACGTATTTGACTTATTAGCGCTGGAGAGAGATGCTTGGCACTTGTTTTGGTCTTTTTTGCTTTATTTGCAGATTTAATGTCGTACTGCCAAATTCGAATTGCGTTGTGAACTGCGCGTGAGTGTTTGCCGTTGCTGCTGCTGCTGTTGTTGGTGTTGATGTTGTTGTTGTCGCTGCTGTTGCTGTTGTTGTAAATGTAGTTGTTATATTTGGTGCGTCTGGCCGCCTCGAGCTAACTTTGCGATCGATTGTTGCCTTCGTTGTGCTTCAGATGGCGTGCAAATACCTAATAACAAAGCACGCGTATGGCAAGCGACGGCGCAGCGGCGTTCAATGTTTGCTCCAAACTTGGAGCACAGTTGCCCACACAACCGGTTGCTGTCAAAGAGAGCGAGGCGCGAAAGAGCGCAAGTGAGAGAGCAGGTAACGTGTGCTCTTCACTGCCTAAGAGCAAAGAGAGCTTTATGTATGTACATAAAGAGCTTGCCTTTGTTTTTTTGTTGGTCTGTTGATCGAGGTTTATGGCTTAATTAATTAAGCCTCGCAGTCCATACGCTATTAGTCAACGCTCTCGCTCTCTCCCTTTCTCTCGCTAGCACTCTCTTTCGCTCGCGCAGTGTGCATGCGTAATTTACTATGCTCATTTGTGCAAACATCTGCCATTTGCGAGAATTTGATTGGCTGCGCCGACGCATAGATCGCATTGGGGCTGCCAACTCCGCCCACTTTCTCGGCTCGCATATCGCATCGCATTGCGCGTATCGTTATCGTTGTTGTTATCGACAACAGCAGTCAGAGTTGCGTTTATGTATTTTATTTTGTTGATGTCAAATAGTTGCGTGATTGAGTTTTTAATTAATTGCCATTTTGTTGCAAAAAAATAAGAAGAAGAAGGAGAAAAAAACATACAAATGTCTTTCTATATGTTACGTGCTCGTTGCTTATCAGCCCCGATTAAGTTAATTTGTTATTTTGCAACGAAGAATCTCAGCTGCCCATGTTGCAGTCAGGCAGTCAGGCAGTGCTGCAATCCCCCTAGGCCAGCAAAAAGCGATACACTTAAACTATGTGAGGAATTCAGCTGGCGAGGGCCAATATGGTCAGCAAATGCTCTAGAGGATTTGCGTGGTGCTTGCTTGCGGTGGCGGTAGCGGTGGCGGTGGCTCGTTGCTGCTGCCGGATTTCTGTGTCGTCCCCGAGTCTCGGGTATTTGTGCAATGTCCTTAAATAGGCGTTCGCAAGAAAACGCTTCCACTGTGCTGTGTTGCGCTGTGCTGGCCACGTGCAGTGACTAACAGATACAGTCGAGCTGCCAAACAATCCATCCATCGATACACCGGTTAACTGGCCAGTCAGGCACCAGTTGCCAGTTGCCAGTTATTGCTCCCAGTTGATAATCGGGACGAGAGGACACAAGACAAACAGAGAGACGAGACGAGCAACAAGCTAACTCAAAAACATCGACGCATTCCTGGCTCGTTCCCCGCTCCAAATGGCAAGCATTGCCTTTTGCAGCCAGCCTCGGGCTCAAGCGTCGTCTGCTCGGACGTTGTCGCCAGCCTGTCTCTTCCGCGAATAGCAAAAGCCACAGCAACAGAAAGAGCGTTAGGAATAGGAATTGTGGACACTGCTCCCTCTCGTCTGCATTTAATTACAAATGTGCTGGCTACCTGCCTGGGCTGCCTAATGATTTAAATTAATCATAATGACTGTCAAAATAGAACGCTGCTTGCCGCTGCTCCTGCTCTATAAGGCTCGACCCAGCAGCGGGTCGCAGAACCATCTTCAGTCTCCATCCAATCGCCAATCGAATCCGTTGCTGAATCTGACATTTCATCATACTGACACGCTGGCTGGCTAGTGGCCACAATGTTCTCACAATTCTATGGCTGGGCTCTGTGCAGCGCTTACTAATTGGTGTTTGCTATTGACTGTGTATTGACTTGAAGCTCTCCCCTCCTTCTCCTTCTCCCGCTGCCCCTTGCCACATGCCACATAGTTGACTGCAGCTGGCTCCAGTCCGGCTGCTTTGCTGCTGGCTCTGAGCTAGTCAGCTAGTCTGGCCTGTCCTCGAAGACAAGCAAGCCATATGGCTCCAGTTGTTGTTGTTGCCTCTTCTCATCTGGGAAGAACACAACGTTTTTTTGTTGCGTGTTGCGTTTTCCTTGGAATTTCTCAGCATTTCTAATACTTAATTATTTGTGCGCGATTTGCGAGCGTTTCACGTGCGATTATTCCAGCTATGCGTTGGTCCGTTGTCTCTCTCTGTTGATCCACTTATGATGCAATCGCAGTCAAATCCAAGTTCACCTTCAAATCTATAGTGAATATACTAACGAGTGCAGCTGGATCGAGATGTCTGTCTATATATGCAAGATTAGATTATTTTTAGCTGCGGCAAAAATGTTTGCTCCATTTACGCTTCGATCATTTTCGATCTGCGGCACTTTGGACAGCGTATTTATAGAGCTGCTCCAAGTCTGCGACATTAGATCCAGCCAGCGAGAATTCTACATGAACTGAGATACATATGTTTAAGGCAGATAAAGCAAAGAGCTGTTCAGAGACTCACTTCGGGTGTCTAATTGGGCGCTGGGGGTGACAATGATCCACTTAGCCACTTGCAAGTCGAGAAATGGTAACGCCAACGCCAACGCCAACGTCAAAGAAAAGTCCGAGTTGCAGTTGCAAGTTGCAAAAGTTGTACCAATTGCCAATTGGTGAAGTGAACACAGCGAACACAGAAGTCGCGTATCGCTTGGGCAGCTCATGAATAACACATAAGCAGCAGGATTGGGTTTGGGTTTGAGTTTGAGTTTCGGTTTTGGGATTGCAATTGGAATTGCGATCAGCATCGGCATCAACTCGTTGTTGCTCGTCTCGAGGCGACGCGTTACAATTTAAATAAAATGTGACCAAAGACAAAAGGAAAGCAAAAGGGCTTGACTCTCCTCTTTGTGGCAAGTTGCAGTTGCAGTTGCCAGTTGTCTACATCGCCATTGCCATCGCCATTGCCATTGTTGTAGTAGCTCGATATTACCGTTGCTCTGCGCACACAGGAAACAAAAGCACCGCTACAATCATAAAACGATTAACAGGTCGTGACCATTTCACCTGATTACCAAATGGCCCAAACTGATTTGCATGCAATCGCCGTTGACCATGAGCCACAGTCCCCCATGGCCAGGAGACAAGTGTGTGGTGTACTCGTATGATGGTCTGTGGTGTGGCAAGTGCCACTCGCCACTTGCCAACGGAAGTTCAACTCCCTTCCTCCCATTTACTCACTCACTCTGCTCTTCCGATTCGTCGTCACTTGCTGCTCAGTTAGAACTTCCTTTAGCATTTTAAGTAGCCAATTATTCGAATGCGACTCTGAGTGTGAGTGAGTGTGTGGGTGAGTGAGTGTGTGTCTCTGTGGTACAAAGTGTTGCACGTGCTTTGCATGCCACTTGGCTAATGATAATGATAACAAACGGATCCCTTCTACCTCTCCCCCTTTTACCTCTCCCACGCATTTCATTTGGCCAACTGACGTCAGTTTGTTTAAAGCTTCGATTCGACTTCGACTTCGATTCAGCTTCGACTGCGGCTACAAATTAGAACAGAATTATCCCACGCATCTCGGATAATGTACGCGAAATGCTTGATCGATTGCCAGTGATCAATAGTTGTTGTTGTTGTTGTTGCTGTTGCTTTTGCTGTGGCTGCTACTGAGCAAAAACTGACAACGACTGCAAACGACATCGACATCGACATCGACAACGCCGATCATCAGGACAGAAGACGGGCCACAAGGCAGCTAAGTCAGTTAGTGCTCCGTTTGTTAGCCTTTTTCTAGCTGAGCTTGGCGGATTTTCGTAATCATGAAACGGCTAAAGACTCTTCTATATACAAGGTTTATTAGTATGAGCGTTAAGATATGATTGTGGTGATAGGAAATATTTCTTGCGATGGAACCATAATTGGTTGATTGCTAAGATATTTTTAAAATATATTTACATACATATGTAGCAAGTCAATGCACAAACAGTATCAAATTTTAATCAAAATGTGGACAAGTTTATTTTCTAAGCTTGGAATAAAATTTGTTTACTCTTCCATTCAAACTCAATGTTTTATTTAAAAAAAAATCGAAGAATAGTTTGTTGTTATTCTTAAAATATACCAAATTAATAAACCAAAACTACTGAAATATACCGAAATATATATTTGGCATATATGTAGATATCATAAGTGCTGACAAAAAAAAAATAGCTCTATCTTTTATAACCAAAAGAGATGATCAGACCTGAGATCACACGAATAGACTGACGGATGGACGGATGGCTATCATATGAGACTGTTTCATATTGTTAGGTTAGCACTAGCAGACGAATTTTAGCCTTTTATTGGACTCTTTGGCCAACACTGTTTTCTGTAGACTCAGTCAAAGTCAAAGACAAACACAAAGACTGAGGATCGACGATGGCACAACAAATTTCAGCGCGTAGAACGGTAACTTATTTTTTCCACTTATTGTCAAGCGATCGAGTTGAAGCAGAAGTTGAATCCGAGCTGAAGCTGAAGCTGATGCTGATGCTGAGCGATGTCTCCAGCCTGGCTGTGATAAAATGTGCGTAAGTGATCAGTGCAGAGACGACTCCATGAGTTGGGGTTAAAATTCTTCGAGTTTCTTTTTCTTTTCATTTTTCTCTCCCCCTCTTTGAGTTGGACTCAGAGTCGGAGTCGGAGTTGGGAAGTCGCAGTCGGCACTTGGCAGCATTTTAAAATTACAAGTATGTAATTTTGCTGAAATCAAGCGCTCATATGAAAATTCCACAGCGAAGCTGTCGATCGATCGATCTGTCTGTCCAATCGATCGCTGGCTGCTGGCTGCAATTGCGGTCGATTTTTAATTTGTGCTGCACTTTGCCTGAAATCAGAGCAAAACCTCTGTGACTCTGAGACCTGGTAATGGGAATGGGAATCAAACACAGACTCAGACTCGGACTTGGAATGAGAATGGCAATGGGAATGGGGCTGATATACTCGAGATATACTCACTGGCTCGCTGCTGGCTCTTGTTGGCGACCTTATCGCGCCCACTGTGCGCACACAAAATGTCATTCTGTGCACGTCGCTTCACAAGGCATCCCAATCAGTCGGAGGCACTCTATGGCGTTTCAGGTAAGGCACAGAGCAGCCAACCTCTGGATGCAGGTAGCCAGCCTGGTTGGTTGGCTGTTTGGTTGGTTGGTTGGCTGGCTGGCAGCTCGTCATCATTATCTCTGCGCTGCCAGCATCACAAATAATATAAAAAGCACACAAAACAAATGCAACGGCAACGGCAACAGCAACAACAACAACAACTGCAAGCAGAATAAAACAAAATAAATAAAACAAAACAAAAGCAATTGCCCCCGGCAGACAGCGAGACAACCTCATGTCCATCTCCAACTCCAGCTTCAGCTTCAGCCTCAGCTCCAGTTCGAAGCTGCAAATAAACTATTTCAATCAATGCGTTTTGGTTTCTTTATCCCTCATCCTTATCCTCATCCTCATCCACCCCATAGATTGAGCTACTCTCTTCAGAGTTGAGGCCCAAAGTGAATCACAACAAAATCCAAAACTAAATTCGAATATTTCGAATTCAATTCTAATAAATCGAAAAAATCAAAAATGTTTATCTTGCTTAAAACTAAATTCAACATTCAAATACGATGTAGGCGATGGAATTTGAAAAAGACATTTCTCCAAGTAATTGTTTATTATTACTACTCATATGTTATATGAAAAATTATAATTTTAAATTGAGACTCAAATATTATTTTTTAAAGCGTTATAGAATTTATTTTATTAAATTTTAATTCAGCTGTAATTGTAATGAAGTTTTTTGTTAATAATTATTAATAGCAAATGATAAATTACACCGCGAGAAAATTCCGAGGAATTAAGCTATCTACAAGAAATAATCTTTGAATGCTTTTAATTCACCTTTTAGCAAGCAGTGTGACACTACTTGCTGCAAGCAGTGAAGAGTGACAAAATTAACAAGCAGTGTGACACTACTTGCTGCAAGCAGTGAAAAGTGACAAAATTATGCCCTGAACAATAGATGTCGCTTGCGGCACAACGCAAAAACTGCTTACATTACACGAATGCAATCAAGCAGTAAACTGTTCTGCTTCTTCTCGAAGATACTCAATAGATGGCGCTGACCACCGTCGAAAACAAGTTTATCTTGTTTACTTTTTCATGAACAACTCGGCGCCTATTCAAAAAACAAAACCGCCTGAATTGTAACATGAAATTTACTTGTTATAATTCCAGGCAAAGAAAAATCGAGATTAGTTTTCTTATTATTTCTCATAAGCGGTTTCCACTTAATTGCAGTGTATTTAACACCAATAAACGAAAAAGTTCGTCGAACTCTTTGCGGCGTTGTGTTCCTTTTTTTATTGTTTCATTCTTGTTTTTGTTTTGCTTTTGCAGTGCTGCGCTTCCATAGAAGACAGAAGACAGGCAGCAGAACGTAGCTGCTACTCGAGTGCTACCTGATGACGACGAATTTTTACTGCTGATTCTACGGGATTATCAAATGAAAGTTGGTTTTCTGGTCACTTGGTTCGCCGAAACTTTTCGCTTAATCGAATTGACAACAATTTTTCAATCGAAAGTCATCGTGTTGCAGTGCCGTGAGAATTTGGATAGCTCCAGATATACGATACGTTGTATGCTTGGGGCACTCATCATCGGGTTCAATGCGATCAGTTCAAATTTTAGGAAGTAACGCCAAGCCAACACCAGAGGAAGAAGCTGAATAGTAAAGTTTTGAATATACAAATAGATTTGCCTTAAAGATGACTTTTAATTGATAAGTAAACTATGATCAGCTGTAGTTAGTAAATTAACTGAACTTATAACATAATTAAAATCTAAATAGAATTTAAATAAACATTATGTGTTTAGATTTTATCCAAGTCTAAGTATTGACTTCAATACTAGTTTGTGTAATTGCGATATAGATTGCTAATGATTAAATTATTAAAGGAATTTCAATTGACAATTAGAAGTCAAAATCAGCATTTAATATTAATATGAATGGCTATCAATAGCATTATGAGCAAGAATTTAAAAGAGTTGATGTTACCGCTTTGCTTGGGTGCAACGAACGCTTGACTCGAGTTATTGTTATTATTAATATTATGTCGAATTTGTTGCTGTTCTGCTTGCTATTTTCTCTCCACTGCTATTTGTTTTTGTTTTAACGTGCACGCTTTATGCTTGTCGCTGTTGTTGTTGTTGTTCTTCTTGTTGTTGTTGTTTGGGGTTGGTAGCTTGCTTATCTGTCGTTTGCCAAAAAAAAAAAAAGAGTGAAAGAACAATAAGCGTGCATTTATTTTTTGGGCGAGACGTCGAACTGTTGTTGATAGTAAATACACTATAGTTATTGTTATTGTTTATTAATATCTATTCTATTGCGTAGCTTGCTCAATTGCATCAGCTGTGCTTTGTTAGCAAGTTCGCACTCTCGATAAGGTAATAAGAACATTATCAGCTGATGATTGGCAAATGAGGATTTGTCAATGTTACAACAAAGGTGCGTTGCAATTTGTGCAATACGCGCACAAGGAAGCAACTTTTACAGCTTGCACAATTCGGAGCAATGTAGTCATCGATATCTACATCTCGATATCTAAGCGAGTGTCGTCTCCCTCTGTGCTGGGCTTTTGTGCTGTGCTGTGCTGTGCTGTGCTGTGCTGTGCTGTGCTGCGATGTCTGCTGCAATCAATGATTTGACTGATAGCGTGCCCACTTCCCACTTCCCCTTACCCCCCACCCCTAACCACTGCTCTTCGTCAGCGGCAGCAATAAACGCTTATCGTCCATGTGCGGATGAGTAAGTTGCGTTCGCCGAGTATAAACAAAGGGTAAAGTCTCTCACCTTAAAAACACGCAACTTGACCTAAATAGCCAGATTAACAGGGAAAGGAAAGGCTGCGGGAGAGCATGCGAGAGAGGGAGATAGACTAAATGGAGACTTAACAAATTACTGCATTTAAGTCAACAAATCTACGAAAATACGAAACTACGAAGCGTGCTAATTTTTATGAATTTCATAACATCGTTTTAATCATTTTAATATAAATAAAACTCAAACGTTACGTGAAAGCTCCTCACTCACGCTCTCTTGCGCTCAGTCACGCATGCGCAGCAGCTCCACCAACAACAACAAGCAGTGCATCTAAAGCTTTATTTCCTTCTAAGCAGCAAGCAGCTCAAACACAATACAAAATGTGTTAGAGAGGGGGAAGTGCGTTGGAGTACCGACTAAGTTGTTTTTGTTGTTGCTATTGCTTTTGCTCTTGGGTCCACAATTGCTCTCTGAGCAGCAAACGAAAATGAAAGCGAACGCCCACAAACTTAAAGTCGTTTCGGCAGCAGTTCGTCACTATATTCGAATACGTATACGAGTAGCTTTTGGTTTGTTTTTGCGTGTGTGCTGTATGTGTGCGTCTCTGTGGCTCTACAGTGACGTCACATGCTTCGCAAAGTCAAAGTGCTGTGTCATTAATAGCGACATAAAGGAGTCTAGCGGTTATCGCAATGCGGACTAAAAAAAACACAATAGTTATTATTATTATATGTATGTGGATAGCATCTCAGAGTTCCAAATTTAGACTAAATTACTAAAATGTTTTTATTGCAAGTTAATTGAATTTATAATATTAATATTTGTATGCTCATATTAGTGCATAGTAAGTATTTGTAACTTACGTCACAGCAGTTTGACTTTATTTCTTGCATGCAACTCACAAAGCCAAAGCAAATGGAAAAAACAACACCAACAACTTGCAGGTTAAGTAAACTGCCTTGCAGCGCCCTGGGCAATGTTTTTGTTGCTGCTGCCTGCTGCCTGCTACTGTTGATTTTGGCGTTCCGTAGAGAGTAAAAGTGATTGGGAAAAACTTTTGCTTTTGCTTTGCTCGCTGCCGATCGCCCGGTTGCTGCGCTCTTTGGCGCTCTCAATTTCTTCGCTCTCGCTCTCTCGCTTTGGTCTGACCACCATCCACAGGTAGTTGGTGTAAAGGCAGCGCAGCGCAGCGCAGTCAACGTCGCAGACAGCGACGACGACGACGAAGTCATTTTGGGGCTTTTATGGCGCTTTGCCTCTCATTGTGTTTTGAGCATGTGTGAGTGTGTCTGTGTGAATGTGCTTGAGCTGCTTGCTTGTTGCTGTTATTATTATTTTTCGGCCGCCGTCGCTGTTAGCGTCGCAGTTGCGTTTGCGTCTCTGTCTCATTTTCTTTGCGCTGCTGTTGCTGCGCTAAAGACTTTTTGTCACAGTTACAATTTACCAAGTGTAAGAAGCGGACGCAAACGCGCAATACCGAAAGCTCGCTTGGCACGGCGCACAGCGCATAACGGTTCTTCAGGAGTTGCCTTCTAACACACAAAGCGCATACGCCGACGCTAACGTAACGTAAAAGCAAACGCAAACGCAAACGTCAGCGTCGACGTCAGCGTTGACGACTTGTAAATAAAGAAATACTCGCATATAAAATCTGTTGCATCATTGCTGAAACACTTCAGTCGCTGAATCGCGTGCGTGGAGGCAACACTTTCCGCGACAACAACAACAACAATAACTGTAAACAACAACAACGTGAAAGAAGAAGTGCGCGCAGCTGCAGTGACAAAAAAAAAACAAATAAAAGCGGCTTTAAGCGAAAAATGCATTAAACTGTTGTGAAATAAAAAATATCGAAGAAATATTTAAAAACAAATTCTAAGAAAAAATGTGTTCTGATTAAATCGAAATACAATATACATAAATGTGAATAAGTGTCCTAAAATCGACATAAAATGTAAATCGCTGCAAACATTTCCAAAGAACAGTTTACCTCAAATCGCTTGGAAGGGCCTAGAAAATGTTTTAGTGCCAGTCAGAGAATAGTGAAATAAAAATAAAAAGAAGAAGAAGAGCAACCAATATTTGCTAAGAGGAATTATCCCCAAACCCCCCAAAATTGACAATTGGAGCTTTGCAAAGAAAGGCATCAAAATTTTACCCTCATTCGCCCAACTCAAAATGCTGAACATGGAATCGCCTCAGATGTATGCGGATGCGGTGCAGACGCTAGCTCAGCTGGACCTGAAGAAGCAACCGCAGCCGCTGCCACAGCAGGCCACAATTGGCCAGATTACGCTGACGGCGATGTCCAGTGCACAGCAGCAGCAACAGCAACAGCAGCAGCAGCAACAACAGCAGCAGCAGCAACAACAGCAACAGCAGCAGCAGCAGCAACAGGTGACAACTGATGCGAACAACAATGCAACAGTGCAAGATGCGGCCTTGCTGGTGAAGCAGCATGCCATGCAGCAAATGCAGCTCAACAACAACAGCAACAATCTGCTGCAGAAGCAAATGCTGCAGCAATACAGCACACAGACGGACCTCGATGAGCTGACCACCCAGGAGATAACCCTCGACTTGCAGCACCTCATCGACGATCAGTTCAGGGATACCGAGACCTTGGGCATATTCAGTGATATGGTGACCAGTCCGGGCGGACTCTCTGCCACACTGCCGCCAAGTGGCATGGTAAGTGCAGCAGCCAAAGTGTTGCAGCAGCAGCAGCAGACGCTGGCCAATGCTCGGCAGCAGCAACACTCGTATGGCCGAGCTGCCTTGGCCTACATGCCACAGGCGGTGCACTCGAATGCCACGTACAACAATCACTCGAGCGACGAGAACAGCTCGGTGGGCAGCGACTCGAGCAGCACCATCAAGGAGGAGCCCATCGATCCGGACTATCGCAGGCATCTGCAGGAGTCGGTGAGCAGCCAGGCGGCGGCAGCGGCGTTCATCAACAACAGCAACGGGCTGTATAATGCGTATCAGAGCAACACGCTGAGCAACAACAGCAGCAACACCAGCAGCAACAACAGCAGCAGCAACAACAGCAGCAACAACAACAACAACAACAGCTCGAATAACAATTCGACACAGTTCACCAATCTGACGACAGCCAATGTGCTGGCCCATCACAATCTGCCGCACTTGACGGCGAACGCACAGCAACTGCTGAAGCACCACAGCAAGCTGCAACAGTCACAGCAACAGCAGCAACAGCACGCCCAGCAGCAGCAGCATCGCAAGCACAACAACAAGCATGTGGACAAGGGCACCGAGGAGTACCGCAGGCGGAGGGAGCGCAACAACATCGCAGTGCGCAAGAGTCGCGAGAAGGCAAAGGTTCGCTCCAAGGAGGTGGAGGAGCGGGTGAAGTCGCTGCTGAAAGAGAAGGATGCACTGCTGCGGCAGCTGAGCGAGATGACCAACGAGTTGTCGCTGCACAAACAGATCTACATGCAGCTCATGAATCACACCAATCCCGAAGTGAGTCGCGTCTGTCGGAGCTTCTTGAACACCAACGAGCATGCGCTGTAGCAGCAGCTGTGATTGACTGACGTCAGTGTGAATGAGTGTGTGTGCGAGTGAATGAGTGAGTGTGTGAGTGTGTGTGAGTGTATGAGTGTGTGACTGATTCAAGGGGGTAGCCTAAGCATAAGGATAAAAAGCAGAATCGCTTGAATCGCATGAATAATGCTTGCAAACACGAGTGCACTAAATATACTATATACTATATTTAGTATATTTGATTGAACTGTACCTGTTCTTGTGATTTGCTAACTATTTTGAGGCAGTTCAGGTTGTTTTCTGTTTTCTGTTTTCTTCTGACTAGCATAAGCTTGATTTGCTTACCCAATTCCTTTCACTTTCCTCTTCTTGACTCTCTTCTACTACTTTCTTTTCTTTCGTCTTTGATGCCTCGGGCATTCCTTCTCTTTTGTACATTTTTTTTTTGTTGGCTGGGCGTTTCTTAAACTATTTTCCATATTTTGTTCTATTTTGTACTTAATTCTAGTGTATTGTAAATTAATTTTGCACATTTTGATACAAATTATATAATTTAGTAGGCATAAGTTAAGCCAAAGAAAAATAAAAATGTTAATTAAATATATATATATATATCTACATACATATATATCTATGTACTATATGTGTATAAATGAATAATGCAAGCAGGAAAGAAAACATAAAATACAAAGCAAAAACAAAAACAAAAAAAAAAAGAATAAAACAAAAACACAAAAACTATTTATGTAAATCTATTTAAATACTTCTTGTATACAATAAATATGAGAACAACAATAACAACAACAAGAACAACAACAATTCTGGTGTGCAGCTCGCGCTATGCTTCTGTTTGCCCCTGCCACGCCCCGCTTTAGTTGTCAACCAATTATCATCATCATAATTATCAACAAAAACAAAACGTTTTTTTATTAGCAAATCTGTAGAGTTAAGCACAACTTCAATCGCTTTTTGTTGCACAGAAATCGAAGGAGGATTTCCCCTCCCCCCTCATCTACAAAAATGAATAATATTGTATATTAATCTAATTGTTATCTAGCAAATTTAATGAGAATGTAAGCAATATCCACACAACACAACACAAGAACAGAAATATTATAATGCTTGAAAGGGAAGTAGATGAAAAAATGCTATTAATTTGTAAGGCCAACGCAATGTTCTCATTTTAATTTATAATCGAAACGACAACAACAACAACAACAACACACAATGTACATCAAATATAAATTTTAATAAATAAAAAACACATGAAAAGCTTTTACATTAATATCGAGAATCGTGTTTTTTATTGAATAATGAGCTAATAAGTGTAATAAGTCCGTTCGATTGGTCAGATGCAAATCAAAAGTGTTGCCAAAAAAATGTTGAATTAAATGTCTGCCATATTTAGAGATGCAAGTGTCTGCTCTGATCTGATCTGTGGCTGCTTTGGCAGTCAGACAGCCAGGCAGGCAGGCAGGCAGGCAGGCGATAAGCTTTCTGGGAGACAGATCGCAGACCACAGACCACAGAGCTCAGAGCCAAAAGCCAAAAGCCCAGACACAATTGCCTCGACAACGGCGACGACACAATTTGACAGTAAGACAAACCCAAAACGAAAAGCAAATTTATAAACGACAACAGCACAAAATGAATGCAACTAAAAAGACAAAATTAACGCGCAGAGAAAGCCAAACAGCAGCTACAACAACCAGCGACAACAACAACAACAACAAATGAAATGCATTACGGCCCCGGGCAGATAATCACTTAAAAAGTTTTGGGCTTAGCCCTTTTTGGAGACCTGAGGCGGCCCTCAGACCAAAAAATTGTAATGAAAAACCAAAAAGATATATATATATATACAAGTATATACAACTTTCATTTGAGCTGCGTGCGTACAATTTGTCTAAGCACTCGAATCCCCGCACTTCGTTCGCTCTTCCCATTCAGTTCAGTCTGGGTTAAAGGGCTGCATTGTTGAGGCATTGTGATTGATGACAGCTAATTGCAGCCTCAGTTGCAGTTGCTCGGACAACAAAAAGTGAAATTGACTGGCGATTGACGTTGTGGGTGTTGCCCCCTTCTCCCTTCTCCCTTCTCCCTTTTTTTTTTTGTAAGCTCGACTTTGATAAGGGTTCTAAGCGGCTTAGGTGAAAGTGGCTGCCGTGTCAAATGCCAAATCAAATAGCAAACTAAATTCGAGTACGCATCGTAAATGCATTCACATCTGTTCATTCTACCATTTGTTCATTTCGCTGTGCCAACAAATTGACGCACAATTACTACTCAACTAAGCGCCAAGCACTGACATTCGCAGTCGCAGTCGCAGTCGCCGTCGGACCGGACCGGACCACACGACGTATGAGTTATGAGCTGCAAGCTGGCAAGTGATAAATTTGAGCGAGCCACACATAACATAAATTCGTTTTGCGGTTTTATTTTTATTTCACGCTCGCTAATTATGCGATCCACTCGAGCACTCGACACAAGTGATTCAGATTAAGCGAATCAAGTCTAATAAGAGTACTCAAAATATTTGCAAAATACCTATTCCTGCCTTTAGGGAGGAGAATTAGCCTCATGCGATGCACTTTGATAATCTTTTTTGAACTGGGAAATTTTTTGCTAACACTTATCAGTAATGTGTTATAGCAGCATTTAGTGAGATTGTGATTTAAAGCTGCCTGTTGCATTTAGTTATTCAAATCAAGTGGTGCAGCAATGTTCGAAATGAAAAATTGGGTCCCCGTTTTCCTAATTGCAGCTGCACTATGCGGTGTAATCAATTCTGAATCAATTTCCGTAAGTGAACCGACAAATGAAACTGAATTTTAGAATTCAATTCGTTCAATTAAAAAACAGATTTGTGAAGAGGCGCGCAGAACTGATGCGGAGTGTGGCTCCTATTGCTATGCGGTCTCGAAACCTTTGCTGCAGATGGCACCATTGTGTCATAGGAAGGATCAGGAGATATCTGAACTCAAGGATAAGTTGCAAGATCTCCAGAGGAAAGTGACTGCCTTTGAGGCACAGGAATCGCAGTGTAAAATATTAGATGAGCTAACGTCATTAAGAAGTGCAGTTGAATCCATGGCAAACTCAAGGGTCGTCAATACTTCGGATGCCTCTATTGAGTTAAAAAAATGTCAAGATCGCCTTAGTAATACGATCGGCTGTCGAAACTCAAGGACGTTACAGCAAACACTCACTGAAACTAGAGATCGACTAAAGAAGTGTTTGGACAAAGATGCAAATACGACGAATGTTGAAGAGAGTAAAGCAGAAGCAAAACCCGAATATCCTAGCAACTGTTTGGGGTCTAAGCGCCCTATTGTTATCCTTAAGGTTCAAGTTCCGGACATTGCACCCTTCCGTGTGCGTTGCAACAATGAAATTGCAGGTCCCGGCTGGATGGTTATTCAGCAACAAGTGAAGGGTTCCCTTGTCGATTTTGAACGCAATTGGGAAACCTATCGCTCGGGATTTGGCGACCTGCATGGCAGCCACTTTATTGGTCTGGAGAAGCTTTATCACCTCACAAAATCACAGCCCCATGAGCTCTACATCCATATGGTTACATTTCAGGAATTTGTAACCCAGGCGTACTACGACAATTTCCGAGTGGATAGCGAAGCTGAGGGATACAGATTAATCGACCTGGGCAAGTATTCCGGGGGCGCTGGTGATGCGGGGGATGCATTATCCTTCAACAACAACCAGAAGTTCTCTACACTGGATAGGGACAACGACAGCTACGATCGAGTTCACTGCGCCCGCGAGTTTAGAAGTGGCTGGTGGCACAATAATTGCACTGAAAGGTGAGTGATCAACAGACAGCATTAAGAGTTCGATTATTCAATTGATATTGAATGCGTCTATACTTATGTTTATTATATTATATGTTATATTACAGCAATCTCAATGGAATTTACATGAGAACAGATGAAGCTAGTAGATGGGGCATTTGGTGGAGACCTTGGCAGATATACACCCCTTTTAAGGCGGTGCACATGCTTATTAGACCCAAGCAGTAGCTCCTTAAGAATTACATGTGTATTTCTTTATATTACATCTTGAAAGTGCATTTCTTCACAATAAATTAATGTAAGAAGCGGTCGATCTGCAAGTTTGAATGTTTGAATACCAATAAATTTATTATCTAAGCTCAAGATGAAAACGTTTTCACACAATACATATGCAAGCCCATATACATGTGAGTACAATACAGAGCTCTCACTCATTCTCATTCCTACTCTCATCAGCAGCCTTGCTGTTCTTGAGTTTCGCTCTTTGCTTTTGCAAATGCAGATGGACATCTACTCTAAATGCGTCTATGTGTTAGAAACGACCGGCCAACGTTTGCTTTGGCAATCGACTATCGCGCACTCGTTTCAACCCACAAACAAACATTGTTAATGAGATTTGCTCTTTCGTTTTGCAAATGCAGGTTGACATCGACTACAATATGTTATGTGAGTGTGTCTGTGTGTAAAACACGATTAGCGAACGCATGTTTTGTTAATCGACTATGGCGTACTCGCTTCCACTTGCATCCAAACTTTGCTTTTGCAAATGCAGATGTGCTCTCTTTCAAATATCAATGCCTGCAATAAAATATGCGTGTTTGCTTTTACCTCTAAATTTTTATTGTGGACGCTCTTTAAAGAATGAAAATAGAGAGAGACTACAAGTTTCATATAACAGTAAGATTTTATCAAAAATAATCAAATTTACTAATATTGGTTTTTCATATTAGCTTTTGGAAATTTCTCTTGATAAGCAACCAAAATAAAAGCAATTTACATGAATATATCATTAATCGATGGAAGCAAAATTGCGGATTCTGCATGCTAGCTCATTAAAAACTTTTGAGCATCTTTTATTGGCAGTTAGTTCTCCTACCATAAACAAAGATTGGAATTCGTAATAAGCTCCTGAACATCTTTTACTTCTCTCTGCTGCACAACATTCACTGCATCTATTTATCGTTGAGATTACAGATTACAGATTCCAGCTTCCAGCTTCAATTTCGGTTTCGATTTCGATTTTGACTGTTACACATTTTGATCATTGTTGCCTTTTCTTTTAATGCAGGCAAAAGCAAAAGCAAAAGCATCGGCAGCGGCAGCAACAACAATAAAACGTAAACGTAAAAAAGTGGGTTACTTCATTTTTATTTTCTTGCATTTGGAGCTGCCACTAACTAACACAGCTACAACTACAACAACAACTACAACTTACACTAACACTATCACTTCCAATAGCAATACCCAAACCCATACTCAGCTCTGCATCTATGAATCTATCGGGGTCTATCTTTTTCTTTTTCTTTTTTTTTTTAGCACAGATTGAGTAATAGTTGTTGCTGTTGTTGTTGTTGCTGTTACTGGAGCGGCTGCTGCTGCTGCTGTTTGGTTTATATTTAAAGCCAAGCGACGCGTCGTGTCGCCCCTTAAGCAGCTCCCCCCTTTGATCACCACTCGGCAGTGGCTTGGCAGCAGCAGCGTTGATCGTGCGGCCAACTGCTGCGGCAAGCGCGGTTTCACTTTCTATGCCGCTGACTTTTGCTATCTACCAACAGCAGCAACAGCAACAGCAACAGCCACAGCAACGGCCACAGCAACAGCGACAACAATAATGAAGTAAGCATCCAGCAACAGCAAGTAAGAGTGCTCAGAAAGAGCATGCTTGACTGCAAGATACTCTTTAAAAGCGGTTGTCTTTGTTGTTGGCCATAAGTAAACGTTGAATTGAAATGACTGAATTTGAATATGTATTATTGAAATAGGAACTGAAGAAGAAGTATTTACAAAATGTGAACAAAAAACACACTTCAGCAATCAGTTTTACTTTTATTCTCTTTTTCCTTATTTTTTTTTCTTCTGACTTCTGTCTGTGAGAACAGTATATGTTAATTTACAGTAGCCTTACAGTTTATGTTATGTTATATTGAGCTTATGTAAACATATTCTCTCTTTTATATGTTATATAACAGCAGGTTGACAGTGTTTGTTATATTTCGCTGAGTTTATGTAAAATTAACCTCTTCTTGCTTATTTTTCTGCTTTGTGAGAACAGTTTATTTTATACTGCAGTAGGCTTACAGTTCTTGTTAAGTTATCTTGGACATCATAAAAGTAATTAGCTTTTATTAAATATTATTAGTACAATACTAAGAAAAATGGTATTAGTTATTTCATCTGACTTTTGACAACATAATTATCAAAATTATGGAGCTGCTGAACTCAACTGATGATCGAGTGCAGCATACCCCATGCGCGCTTTTGATGACTACAGGGTATGGAGACGTTAACGGCGTTGCTCTGTTCACCTCTTTTTTCCCGAACAATGCTTTGACTATTTTCTTTTCGGCTGCTAGCTGCGTCTCAGAGTGTGCATCTGAGTGTGGGTCTCTTATGTAATCAGCTCGCTGTTGCTGTTGTTGTTGTTGTTGTTTCTCTTGTTTCTGCGATTGTTGCTGTTATTGTTGCTGTAAAAGATGCCTTTTCTTTTGTTGTGCGGCTGATGACCAAGTTAAGATATTATGTTCGTTATGTTGCGCTTATTAACGTGGCCTACAAAATTTGTTATGCGTTTTGATGTTTGTTGTTTAAACGATTTTCCACCGTTATAAATCAAGCGACAACGCAAAAATATAGATATCCATTCCAAACTCCCCCGTCTATATATTGGCAGCCCCCCTTCTCCATCTGCCCACATTCCCACCTTCCTCCCCTTGCACAATGTTACGCAATTGGGGCATTAAATGCAATCCCCTGGATTGAATTTATAAGCTTCGGCTCTCCGGCTCATTCAGGCGGCGCAAAAGTTAATAACAATAACAAAAGATATTTGAATCAGCGAGTAGTTGCTGCAATAATAACAAAGCACACAGCAGCACAATTAAAAAGCTATAAATTTACATAGAGTATGCTAAATGAAAACAAGTATTTTTTTTTAGTTTCTATTGAAAGGGCCAGAGGTAGCTAAAAAATAAATACAAAACAATCTATACCAATTTATGATCTGGGGCTAGACCGAGGCTGAGGTGCAAAAATCATGAGAACTAAACAGTTCTCCAAATAGAATATGTGAGAAACTGAAGATGCCAAACTGAAGCTGTTGATACTCTTTATCTCTTTTTTATTTAAAGTAAATGATATAGGAAGCTGATCAAAAAGTCGATAGAGAATCACTTATAGAATCACAAGCTTTTATCCCGCTACCCAAACAGTGGAAGGGAAGAAAGTAACTTTATAACAACAGGAATTGGATGTACATATATAACAAGCAGATGCTATATATATACTTGATCAGCCCGAACGATACAGTCATGTCGGTCTGAACGCCTAGATTTTAGAGACTAAGAGAGTTAGATCTGTAATTATTTTGACTGTACATATTACTTTTATATACCAAATATACTTTTCGGTATTTTTCTGTATTTCTTAGCATATTTAAATTAAAATACTGCAATGTTTTGCCTTTAATGAGAAAGGGTAGCGAATATTTCTCATTAGTCCACACTTTCTTACTTGTTAACAGTTTACTTTTGTTTGTTAAATTATCACGTTTGCTGAGACTAATAATAAGTGATCAATTCCTATAATTAACATTAATTGACAGTTCTTATCGCAGTCAAAATCTCGGTCTAAAGTACATTTATCAAGAGTGTGTCAAGCTGCACTGCATAGGCGAAATTCTTTGCTTGAGGCAAGGGCATGGACAGAGTATGGGGGCTGGGGCAAAAAATATACGAAATGAAAAACTAAACTAAATCTAAAGCACTCACCCAAAGACCTATTGGCCTACTTTTCTTACAGAGCAACAACACAACTGAAGGAAATACAATAAAAAAAAATATATATATGTTAGAAAATAATCTCAACGCCAACACACATCGAATGTAAGTGTGTATATGTGTGTGTGCTGCTAATCAACAAAACATATCTGTGTGTGTGTGTGTGTGTGTGTGTGTGTGTGTGTGTGTTTGTTTATGTTTGCATCTGTGTTGGTGCCGCAAAATTTACAGCGCGCCCTTTTCCAAAACTTCTTGAAAAAAGCGCACGAAAACCGAAAAAAACTCACAAAAGTCGCGCGCGTCGCTGCTATTTTCATTTTTCAGCTGCGCGTTGGCGTCGCAGTCGCAGTTGCAGTCGCTGCTTTATCAATCTGCCAGCGCAGAGGGAGACGACTGACGGATGGGACAAACAAAAAAAAAGAAAGGGAGAGCGAGAGCGAGAGCGAGAGAGGCATGGAGTAGTTAAGTTATCGTAGGGCGTCGGAAAGAGATGAACGCTGGGCGCAGGGCGCGAGTGGGAAGTGTGCAAAGGGAGGGGGGCAAAGTGAGGAGGGGGGACCAAGACACCAGACACTTGTTGCAAGCAGGCAAACGCACAAACAACAACAAATTGACCCAATTTTGTGGAACCGAAAAAAAAAACACAAAACAACACATATTTTTTACAGCGCACAAATACACGCAGAGGGAACAAACAAACAATCCTAAATATGCCCTAGCCATAAAGAAAAGCTCCCTTAAAGAATAAAACAACAACAACAACGAGAAGAACAACGAGAATAATAAGAAATTGAAATTGTTGTTAATTTTTGTTTGCTTTGCGGCATTGTTGAGTTGTTTGCCCGGGACGCGGGGGCAAGTGATCGCCCAAGGGAGGGGAAATAAGTTGTGTTGCTGCAGCCAAACAGCAGAATTCACTTTCAATTTGGGCGCACTGAAAGAAGAAATGAAACAACAACAACAAAGAGAACAAGAACAGAGGGAGAACCAGAACAAGCATAATATCATATAGTTCGCTTGACTTTGAGGCAAATGTAGGTCAGCAGCTGTAAAAAAGACGCATAGAAGAAGAAAAACAAAAAAAAAAACAGAATAGCGCAGCATAGAAAAGAACAGACCTAACAATCAAATCGAAATATTTTGTTGTTTTTAGGGTGCCAATGGTTGAGAACTAACAGAGCATGTGCATCAAGCGAACGAAAATGGGATTGGAATTGGAATTGATATTGGCATAGGGAATGGGAATGGGAATGGGAATGGAAATGGGATGGGAATTGGAATGGGAATGAGCTTGCGAATGGATATTGAATTGAAATGCAGACTGCGTCTGGGTGGCTGCGTTTATGCTACGATCGCAGTCTGATCTTGTCTGCCTTGAGGCATTTCTCTCGCCAAGAACAACTCTTCAAAGGGCCAAAGAACAGACACTGGCTCTTAAGTAGGTCAACAATAGCAATTTGTGTGGTCAGTGCAGCAATCAAACATTTTCATGATCGCATTAGAGCAGCTGATTGCGATCGACCTAAAAACTAACGATATATGTATAGAGAAGTATGCTCTAAATTTTCAATTGCTTCCATTTTTGAATACGCACATTTAAATTTGGATGAGTTTTGAAGTTGACCTTTGCCAAACTGCAGTTTATTTTCATCTAAAAATCATCTATTGTCCCAAACACATTTTATTTGTATTCCGTTTAATCTTAAGATCATCTACTATATTCTAACACACATTTCACTGTACTTCTGATTTCTAAATTATGTTCATGTGCACCTTTTAAAAGAATTTAAATCAAGTGCAACGAAAGCCGTCAGATTTATAGTAATAAAATTATACTTAAATAATATAAAAAAAATTTCGTTACCAAGCCTTCGACCTTATAAAGTAAATATATTATTGATCAGCATCAACAGCTGAGACGATATAGTCTGAACACTTAGATATCAGAGACTATAAGGAGTCAAGTTTGTTTCAAATTTTTGCCACGTTCACTTCTGCCCCGCAAATCGAATAACATGTGTTATTTTAAAGTACAGTATTTATGATTCCTGAAAATTTCGATTGCGATCAGATAAAAGCTGTAGAAGTTATTTAATAAAATCCTTTTGTATTGGATAAAACAGTAGCTTTGACAGACAATCTAGTATATTTTGTTTTCTACTATGTTATATTTTGAATGCAGTACTATCCAATATACCAAATACATCCGTTAGTATATTTTAGTAATCGAACTGTTTTGCTTTTATTCAAAATGAATAGCCGGTACTTTCTTACTTGTTTAATATACATATTATTATGAATTTATCATAATTAAGTCTCTTGCCTGTTTTAGGGAACTGTGCTGCGAAGTGCTAATAGGTATGAGGATGTCAAACCAGTCGTATGAGCAACGCCTAACAACTTTTACGTAACTGACCTAAGCCATCTCGCCAAGTTGGCAGCCAGTTAAACGTGTGTTGTGCAACACACACATACACACACAACGATCGAGGCGGATCTCCACCTCGGATCCTAGCCCATTCATGATTCTAATACGAGCCCAGTAGCCAGCGCATTATCAATCAGCTACGCTGCGTCCCTCTTCAACTCCATCGATGCCCACACATCGATCGAATACATAATCACAAACCACCGAATTTTTGTGTTTCCATTTTTATGTGTTTCACTTTTACACGACGTGCGCCCTACGCGCGGCTGTTTCAACTTCATCAGAAGTTGGAGACAGCAGTTGAGGCTGATGAATAAAATTTGAAATTTATTTATCAATTAGGCGAGAATGAAACTTGCTGAGTAAGTAAACTTAATTCTAAAATATCTATATTTATTAACTATGAATAAAATATTAAAGTTTCCTAGATTTTACAGTGATTACAAACTTATACTATAGGAAATACAAAATTTTAAAATAATATGTACATATATATATACTAAATCGTAAGCTAGATGTTACAAGAAAGATGGGAGAATAAAAAAAAATTATTTATATTATATTTAGAAATACAATTAGACTGTCATAATGCTATATGGAATCCTCATACTTTGAATTGACATTTCGTTTATTGTTCATTTTCAATCTTTGTGTTGTTAAAGTGCTTCTTGCGTTATCCGATTCTTTACTTAATAAATAATAAAATATATAATATCTAGACGATAGCAAGGCTGGGTAGATCAGTTGAATTTGATTTAACTCTTCATTAGCTTGTGTAGGGTATTGAGGCTTCAACATGCCTTCCGCTGTGATTCTTCTAGTTCGTCTTCCGCATTTTTAGGTCACATGTGTGAGTTTTGTGTAGTCCGCATTTTGATTTGATTGGGTGTGTTAGTTTCGGATTTGTGTGTCTGTCTATGTGTGTTAGTATGTGTGTGTGTCTGCGTTTGTTTGGGCCATGCAGTGACAACTGTGTATCGATTACGCGGCCTTGAAAGTGAAAAGGTGTCGAGCGCGGAACTTTCGCTTTTCAGACATTTGTAATACGTGCCAGTGTGTGTGTGTATGAGAGTGTATATGTGTGGTTATAAGAAACATTCGAAGTCGAAATGAATTGCAAATTCTGGCACCTTTTAGAGTCAGGCTTCGCCCACTTGGAACAAACGCCCACAAGCCGATGGAGTTGTAGATCTTTGCTGATTTGCTGGCTGTCCAATTGTCTCGTTGACTGCTGGCAAAATTTCCATAAGATCTGTTTAGTCAAAGCTGTAAATTAATTGTCTAAAAACACAAACTGGCAACTGGAAACTGGCAACGGACAACGGGCAACCTCATTTCATAAGTAGTTGCAGTTAAAAACATTTTGTGGCAATTAAATAACTGGGCGGCCCATTATATAAGGAGGCACGTAAGCACACACATTTAATTGTTTTAACTACCTAGCAAAGTATTACATATTTTTCTTTTTAGTTTAAGTTTAAGTTTTTGTTTTTGTTTGCAGTGTTGTGCGTATTACAAAATACGAGTATCCAAAAACATAAACTAAGTCGTTTCATTAAGCCCATTTTCCTGCACAAGAAACAAACAAAAAACGAAAAAAAGATGAATAAATAAAACGCAGTTCCGTTAACGGTGCTTAATTATGCATACGCAAAAGAGTTGAGTGAAAAATGTGTTATGCGTCTGTCGTATCTAGGCACAAGTCACAAATCCAAATCCAAAAACCAAAATGCCATAAACAGAGCCAAACTAGGAGAGAAGAGATGCAGATGCAGATACAGATTTAAATTAAGAGTTAGATAAAGATACGACAAGTAAGAAAGCTATAGTCCATAGTACTCGACTGTGAAATACCCGCATCTGATATTCAATTAAACCAACTTCCAAAAATATACCGAATTAAAATACCAAAAAAATACTAAAATACTAATATAGCATACTATATACTATATACTAATATACTTTCTAATTATACCAAATTAAAATACTAACAACTGGAAATATTAAAAATATTGTACTACTTTGTAAATATACTACATATAGTACAAAATATACCATAGTCCACAAAATATACCATAGAGTACAAAATATACCATACAGTAGAAAATATATCAGATTGTATGTCAAAACAACTAAGACCCGATTGCAGTAGATGTTTTAAATTATATTTCTATCTCATGTAGTCTCTGAGATAGATAGGCGTTTATATTGACGGAAGGACAGACGAAAACAGCTATATCTGCATCAAGAATATATATACTTCATTGGCAGGGAGGTGTCTCCTTCTGGCTGTTACATACATTTCCTATAAAATTATAATACCCTTCTACAAAAATACTGTAAACTAATTGATGACGAAAGAGAAAGAGATAGAGATAGAGAGAAGCAGATATAAACGTAACTTTAAGCTCGCTGATGCGACTGTGCCAGTTACATGAACTACATTTCTTGAGATGCTCCAACCAGTTATAAACCGGAACTGGCGCGCATAACGGTACTTACTAGCTCTCAGCGTGAGCCGAAAGACGAAGCGGAGCAGCGAAGCAGAGATCGAATTGTCTCTCCAAGCCCATCCAAACTCTCACTCTCACTCACACAGTTGGCTTTGATTGTCTTGGCCTGGCTTTTGCCTCTTGCTTTTGGCTTTTGCTTTGCTTTTGCATTATTCATCCGCATTCGAGGCATTTTCAAAGTCTTCCTCTTGACCTTGGACTCAACAGCAACAACAACAACAGCAGCAGCAACAACGGCGGCAGCAGCAACAATAACAGAAACTGAAACACCAACGGCAACTTGTCGCCGTCTTCGAAAGCAGCGCCAAAAGCGTGTGCCACAAAAGAAAGCCAAACCACTTTTACTTTCAAGCTCAACCGGCGAAATGAGGTAATGTCGGCCTGGCCAACTGGCTACGCGACTCCGTTGCTCTTTCCCCGCTGATTACAGTTGCTGCTGCTGCTGCTTTTGGCGCCAAAATGTGGTGACACTCTTTCATTGAGATGCAGTGATTGAGTCTGTATAATAGGTTGCAGTATTAAATAATAATCCACGATTATTACTAATAATAGACTGCAGACCATAGCATTACTTTTCCATGCTCCATGGCAACTATTTTCTCTAATAGGAATATGTATTGGAAACCGTGTTATTAGTTAGATTGATTAGTTTGGAACATCCTTTTCATAGATTATTTCTATAGGCTTCATCATTGAATAAAAGTTTAAGATTCTCAATAATTATATCCTGCAGGTGATAGAGTTATTGTTTAATTAATAATTTAATAAGCAAGAAATTTTTCTAGTTAAGAATTTGGTATAAGTAATCTGTATTAAGTATACGCTCTGTGGCCTCATTTAGCTTAGCTACAACATAGCAATAAAATAGGAATAATATAGAGATAACATAAATGGAACCAAGGAACAACAAAATCTATAAACTTACTATTAAGTAGAGAGAGAAATAGGAAACTATAAAAATCATGCAACCGAAAGTGAGCTCGGAAGTACAATGAAATAGTTTCTATTAACAATACGCATTTGCTACAAATTAAGAATATATTTTATACTTTGGGATAAATTGAAGGTGAAGACTATAGAATTAACTAAACATAAAACCAGAATCTTAATAATTATATATTGCAAACAATTGGTTTATTAATTGTGTATCAAGTATGCGACCTGTTGCCGTCAATCTATTTGATTGACCAAGCCTGCAGATAGAAGAGCTATCTGCTCTATAATAATCCAAGTTTTGTCTCTGATATGAATTTCTGTATTCTTAATTATTATTATAAGTTAGATTAAATACTCCCCGTTATGCTTACATGCATATTTTGTACGAATCCCACTTTTAGATTGAGAATCTGTAGCTTGCACGACTGATCAATAATAATCATAGATTTTTAAGAATTATATCCAGAATACAAAAGAGTTATTGCTTAATTTCTCTGTAATTTCTTTGATATGCATTTTCCATAAATACTAGTATCAAGTATACGATCTGTTACCTTAGTGATTTGGATAGAGAAGATTGATTGTTAAATATTTTTAACATTAAGCATACATATTTGGTCCATATCAATTTTAATCTATTCACCAACTAACAGAGTTATTATTCTAGAACAAAAATCTAACTAAATTCTGTATTTTGAATTATTTTTTGCATATCAAGTATACGATGTGTTGAATTACATCAGTAGTTAAATTTTTTCCATTAAGCATACGCATTTTTATAAAACGAATTTTAGTTATTCAAATGAACTGGAAGTATAAATTATTAATCACCCTGAACCGGAGGCGCCAAAAAAGTTGTTGCCGGGGCGCCAAGAGGACCGCCAAGTGGCCAATATGAAAAGGAAAACTATGGAAAGGAAATTGAAATACAGACAGAGAAAAAAAACCTGAACTCAAGTGTTGAAGTATCTTGAACAAACAAACAAACAAGCAGGCAAACAAAACAAGCAGACGACAACGACGCCGATGTCGATGTCGATGCAGAGCCGTCAAACAAACTGGAGAAAACGAGGAGAGACAAGGGAAAGATCGGGGCCACTGGGACTGGAGATTGGGGATTGGTGTCGACGGGAAACTGGGACTCTGGGAGACTGGCTGACCAAAAAGGGGAGAGGGAGGGGGGAGCAGCACACTTGTAAGTGCATGCTAACATGTTTTCAACAATTTTTTATTTATTTATTTATTTATTAAAGAAACCGACAGCAAAAACAGCAACAAAACAAACGAGTTTGCTTGTTGTTGTTGGTATTTTTGCTGTTTGCATATTTAATACACACACTTAGGCCCAAAGACATGAGCACAAACACCGTCAAAAAGAAACAGGCATAACTATCACTATACGAGTTTATACTTATTAGTATAAATGTGTGAGTGTGTGTGTGTGTGTGTATCCCATATATGCATACATATGCATGAGTATTACGAATCTACCTAAATTCAAAGTGTGCAAAGTGCGAAGGAAAGAGAAAGAGAGAGAGAGAGCGAGAGAGGGGGACATAACATATTTATAGTTTTAGTTGACAGGCAGTTACATCACTTTAACCGTTATGCGTATGACATTAATTTGCATGCAAAGTCAGCCACAAATTAATTTCATATTCGAATTTATTATTATACTCGTTTGTTTTGTTGTGTTGTTTGTGCTCAGGTAGCTCTTCGTCTCTTTTAGATGCCCATCATACTTCACCTCTCCCCTCTTACCACTCTTCTCTCCTGATCATCTGCATTTATAGTTTGCCTAGTCACGCTGTTGTGGTTCTTGTGGCTTGCAAAATCTTTACTAACTATTTGCTCAATATTTTCCATTTCCTCACAGCTTTTCAAAGCAGCCCCCAGCAACAACAATAACAACAACTCCAACTCCAACTCCAGCAACAACATCAAAAACAACAACAACAACATCAGCAGCAGCAGTTTTCCTTTCGCTTTCATTGACGCGTGAAGTGGCTTTAGCATAGGGCAGGAACACGGGCTCAAAGCAAGCAAAGACTTTGAAATACCCTCACCTGAGGGGAGACACTCACGATCAGAGTGATAGGTGAAGCATTTCGTTGTTCAATAAAATAACATTCTTGATGAAATCATATATTTTCGGCTTCATTTACGGCCTGCTATTTAAATGTGCATTTAAATTATAATATAACGAAGAAATACTGAAATAAAATAATTATATTGAATTGATAGTGGTGTGGGATTAAATTGATAAATTGAAACAGTAAATACTAGATTTAGGCAACAACATTCTCGAATTAATTTTATACTAAAAACAAAATAATTCTATTAAATTAAGATTGGTTCGCGATTAAATTGATAAAATGAACGGTAAATACTAGTTTTGGAATACAATATTCTGAAATCTATAGAATCTTCTTTAACAATTTTATACTACAAATAAAATAATTATATTAAATTAATACTAGTTGAGGATTAAATTGATAATATTTACCGTAAATACTAGATTTATGCTACAACATTCTCGTATACATCTAATCTTCTTTTAAAATTATAAGCTAACTATAAATTTGGTCCACTTTAGTAAACATTTTTAATGCAGCCGTCGTTAATCATTCTTCATGTGGTGTGATCTGAGGTATGTAAAGAAATAAGTGACAAATATTTTAAAAAAATAAGTAGAAGTAAGTTTTATAGTAAATGGTAGTTAATTGGCAATAATAAATACTTTAATTCTCATTTTGAGTAAAATTAAATGTTAGCTCATTACCTTTTGGTAGCAAATATCGTAGCTTATATGGTAGCAAATTTAAAAAAATTCGGGATTTTATCAAGTATTTTCTTACGTGGGTTAAAAAAACCCCAATTATGTAGATATTGACACCACTTTGGTTTTTCTGCGGCGTATTTATACCGCTATTTTGTGTTAACCTTATTCACCTACATCCCTAAAGTATAGTTTCAGTGGGGAGACTGCAAGCTTTTAGGCAATTCGTAGATGCTCTTTTGTTAGCGCATCAAAGTGCTTAGTTAATGTGCATTACATTTTCGTGATTCTGATCAATATCGCCAGCCAGCGGCAGCGAGCGTCTCTATAGTTAATAGAGCTTTTGTTGCAGACACATTCAACGAAGCAGAAACACAGAAACACAGAAACAGAAACAGAAATGCTCCTCTAGCCTGGCTGCCCACAGTTGCCTGCTTCTCTCTCCCTCTCTCTGTCACTCTCTATCTATCTTTCTTTGGCTTGCGGGTCAATCGAGGGCCCAAATGCCATCGGAACTTCAATTTCAATTATTTGTCAGGCAAAATCAGGCTGAATAAGGCCCACATGCTGTGCCTGCATAATATCGAATGATCGTCGAATGATAATTGATAATGGAGAATGAGTAGGAGTGTGAGTGTGTGAGTGTGAGTGTGAGTATGGGTACTCGTTCGATTATATGGGTATGTTTGCGAGTGTGCATAACTGCATAAGAAACCGAATCAGGCAGAGGCCGACGAGGCACGAAGACAAGGCAAGAAACTCAAGCAAACCAAAACAACAACATCAACAACAACAGCAGCAGCAGCAGCAGCAACAACAACAACAACATCACCCAAAACCATAATAATATTAATTCCAGTGTGTGCTTGCTTCCACGTTCGTTTGTATTTGTATGAGAAACTGGGTCAGCGTGTCGTTTGAGCTTACACACACTCGCACATACTTCACACATACATATACTTACATGTAAGTTGCTGTTGCTGTTGCTGTCGGCGCACGATAGAAAGTGAAAACGAAGCAACAGCAAAAGCAACAACAACAACAACAGCAGCAGAGACGGCAGCAGCAGCGACTACGACAACAAAATGGCTATGAGACTATGACGAATGTACGGCATGAAAAATCACATAATCGCTGTCGCAGTCGACGTCGCTGTTGGCATCGCAGTCGACGCCAACAATGCTAGTGACAGTAGCAGGCAGACAGCAACAACAACTACAACAACGCACATAAGTGAATTATAATTTAGGGAAAATTATGCACGCAGCACTGTAAATATAAATAAATAAATGATAATAAAAAATCGAGGCACAATTTAAACATACGCCGCCTTTTTTTATTTTGGTCAACATCAAGTTTCTAAAAATTCCATCGCTTAAAGTTTTTTTTCTCGATTCACTAGCCAGTAATATCATATTAATATCATTTATAAAAAAAAAACTTTAAATAATTAATTTGAACAATGTTAAAATCGAATTTCCTGAAGATTCAAGAAGATATAATACAAGTTTTTAGTTTACAATCATTATAGATGGCATACTGAATGATATCTAGGCTCCTAACTGAATAGCTTGATTACAAAATTATTTATAAATGTAGCGTTAGATATGAGAGTTTTTGTTTACTTATTATTATTATTCATTGATTCATTTAAAAGATTTAATGCACGTGTATAAACTTAAATAAAATATATGCTGTAAGTAGTATAAATAGTTATTATATTAAAATATCTGATTCAATAACTATTTATACTATCTGCATCATACATTTTATTAAGTGCTATATTAATAAATATCATGCTTTATAAAATTGTTTCTTTGAAATTATGTTCCCTCAAATTAATAAGGATACTTGTTCTGCAATAGAAAAGCATAGAATCGAATCTTATATAGTTTTCTTAATGATCATTGCTATCATTGCTAACCACGAACTATTAAATCTGATAACTAAATAAATATTCAAAAATATTTTAACGCCACCGCCCGTCACAATATTTTATTTTCTTTTTATAAGAGATCTTCCATATCAATATGGAATAGGTATAGCGCCCTTGCAATGTCTATTAATACATATACATACATATGTACATATATATTTCTATTGTAATTATTCGATTTTTCAACTAATATTCATAAAACAACAACAGATTAAATCAAAAGTATCTAAATATATATTATAGAATATATATATATTTTTTTTTTAGTTCTAAGATGCAAACAATCCCAATATTCTCACTGGAAAAAGATAAGCTCCTTCAATTATGGATTTTCATTATGTGGCTTTCTGATAAGCATCTATTAAAGAAGCTTCATCGATTACATTACAAATGTAATATCAACCATTTGTGTACAATACCTAGGACTCAATTGCATTTAAGATTTTCATAAACAGCTGCTATTGAAGCTAAACAAAAATGTGTCAATAATTGGAGCTGCTCTGTAAATACCTATTGAGCAGATGCCGTGATAACTGCAATGAATAAAGCTAGCCGCAGGCGCTGAAACGTGATCAGGCAATTACGAATTGGCAGCAAGGGAAACAAAAGGCTCTTCAATTGCAAGTGAAGTAGTTGAATGTGGTACGAGGCATGGGGCATGGGGCACGGGGGGCAAGGCGGGACAACCGGTTCAGGAATCGCTATGCCAGAAGAGACCACACCCAAAACAAGAAAGCGCGTTGAAGAGATTTACAAACTGTGATTAAACTGTTGTGAGTGTTTGTGTTATGTTGTGTGCTGTGCTGGGTGTTGTGCTGTGCTGTGTGTGTTGTGTGTGTGGGCAGAACTGCTGCCAGAGAAGCAGCTTTAAGCCAATATAGCGCTGGACTAGCCATCAAGCTGTTAAAATCAACGAAGCGCTGCAAAAAATAAAAATAATGCGCTATTACGAAAGCCAGCGAAGATACTCCAAGTCAAGCCAAGCCAAGCCAAGCCAAGCCAGGCCAAAGCTAAGTAAAGACAAACCAAGTCGAACCAAGCTGAAGCCGAAGCCGAAGCCGAAGTCGAAGTCGAAGCTGAGTCGCAGTCGCAGTCGAAGTCGAAGTCAAGCTAAGCCAAGTTGGGCTGCCACCAAGTCACTAAGTCAGTCAGTCAGTCAGCAGTCCATCGGCCCACGGTATGCGCCCGATCTGCCCCCCCTCTCCTCCTCTTCTCCCCTCTTTCCCCCCTTGCAGCGACACACATATTTGCTAGTAGCTAAGTTTTGTTTTGTTTAGCGCTTGGCCTGGGCCTGGGCCTGGTTATATCATCAGTGCTCTTACGTGCCAGTCAGCCAGTCAGCTAGCCAAATGGTCAGCGGGGCTGGAGCGACCGACTTAGGAGCCCGCGTGCGCGTTTTATGCATTTTTAAAGCGGGACACCAACAACAACAACAGCAACAACAACAGCAGCAGCAGCAGCAGAGCGCTAAATGCTCGAATGGACAACTGGTTGGCTATTTGGCTGCTTTGAGTCAGCTTGGTCAGCCAGCCAGCCAGCCAGCCAACGAGTCCAAGTCTTCTTCGACGACTTTTGCTTTTGCCGTCTCACTCTCACTCTGTTCATTCATTCACTATCCCCCCCCTGACTGACTGTATTTGAATACTGTTTGACCCAAATTCGAGTTTTGTGCGCGCGCTTTTGGCCGACAAGAAAGAGTTAGTTACTAACAAAAGCTCAGCTGAAAAGTCAACAATGCCCCTTGCTGTTACTTTTTTCTTTTTTTTTCTTACTTTTAATTTTCAATCTCAACTACGTTTTTTTTCTCTGTTTCTTTTTTTCGCGCTCTTTCCTTTATGTGGTTTTATTTTGTTGTCAATGTAAATGCCATTTTTCTGCGTGTGAAAAGCTGTCAAAAATCATTTGTTTCGGGTGTTAAAAATGTTTTCTATTATAATAGCTGCGTCAGTTTTGGCCAGGCTTTAATGTCTTGCTATCTCACTTATCAGTTAACAGAAAAGTGTATACAATTGACGTTTTTTTTCTTGAATATATAATAAATATCTGCGCGTCATCAATGCGACTAAAAATAAACATAAATTTCCCTTTACTTTGTAAAATTTTTGTAAACAAAAATCAAAATGAGTCAGATTGTCCTTGAGATGCTGAGCTTACACTTTTTCTTGCATATATAATTTTATGATAAAAATAAAGTATTCAAAGTGTGATAGATATTCCAAGAAATCAGTTTTGAGTTTAGCTGCCGGATTTGCATTATTCGTGAACTTTGGGAAATTCAAATATTTGCTGATAATATTAGGAATTGCATTTAAAAGAAATATTGAGCTCAACATAAAGTGATTCATATAAAAGTTGATGAATTATTATTATTTCCCTTAGTCTTGTCCGTAATTAAATTAGCCCTATTTAACATAGTTTTATAAGCGCACACATTCCACATAACGCTCAGCTCGAATGATTCATCGTGAGCCAATTTAGGGCTGTTAAGGTACTGTACTCCGGTCTCTGAGTACTCTGAGTACTCGCACTCGCACTCATATGTTCATAACCACGTTCACGAGCTCACGTATCTCTGATTTAAGTTATTTTATGTTGTTGCTTGAGTCTTGTTTTTTTTTTGTTGTCGCCACATTTTTTGCTGTTTTTCTCTAATTTTATTCCTTACCTTTTTATTATTATGATTTTTTGTTGTGTCTGGTGTTGGCCTTTGCCTTAAGCCAGAAACATTTGACATTTTCATCAGTCTAATCTAACTCACATGTAAACAGCTAAATTTCCGCTCTCCGTTTATGATTTAATGTGCGACTAAGTATAACAACATTATCGATAAACTATAATAAAAGCTTATAATCATATTGTATGTAAGCATTTTGTGGTTCCCGTGAAGCGATACATATTTTAAACAATGAATTTACAATGATTCAGCAAAATGTGACTTACGCTATTGCTGGATATCAAAAGGAAAATTTGAATACAAAAAAGATTGCACATAAAAAAAAAGAAAAATTATAAATTTAAATTGAAAACTGAATGAAATAAAAACATTTTCTTACCAAAAATAAATAAAAAGTAAAAATAATATATTTATGTAACGAAATGCATTTTCATTTCCTAAAAGAAATAAAAAGATTTTTTCGAGAAATCGAGCAACAAGTATAACTAGTATAAAATTGTGATTAAAATGAAAATATAATTTTCTTTGTTGAAAGTTTCATCAACGTAAGGTGCACATTTAGAGTAATTGCATTAATGTATACAAATTATTATAACTTATATTTAAAATTATTTAAATTATATTTTTATATTTAGGGTTTTCTATATAAGTTTAAAATTTTATAAGGAAGGATACTATAATTTCTTTTTGAAATCATTGGTTTGGATCATTAATGCATTATAATGAGCTTGATCACGATACTACTACATTTATATTTATAAAAACTTTTATTGGGGATATAGAGTATATAATCAAATTTAAGGTATCAGATTGAAGCAGTGACATCCAACCCCATAATATATCATTGATCAGCAAAATTAAAAAATGTTATTTAGACAAGTGCGTGGATCTCTATAAACTCAAATTTGATACTAAGGGTTTTGAAGTTATAAAGCAGTTTAATTCCGATTTGTTATGCCACATTCCAAGAAACCATAAATTTCGAAAACTTACTAGCTCTGATATTGTTTTTTTTGTTTTTGGAATTATTCATTTAAACATTCTTTTTCAGCCAAAAATTATTTATATTCAAGTATAATTTGTTTTTGTGAAGCTTCTATGTGATTTTTATTATCTTAATGTCTGAAATATTTCAAATCCTTAAAAGAAAAAAATAACTATTCAAATTGACAAACTAAATATGTATTCAGCTTGTATATAGTAGCTTGTGGGAGCAAAGTACTTTCGACTAAACTGTTAATGCTTGATTTATTTATTTTAAAGAAAGTCAAAAGCCATTGCAACTATAACTTAGAAAATGTTTTGGTCAACAAAAATTATAATATAGGATAGGAAACATTACAGCTACTAGCATGTAATAAGGAGAAGGAGCAATCATAGCTTTCAATTAATTTTATGCTTTCCCATTACTCGGGTAATAGGTTAATGATTCATAATATTTGCAGTCAAAAACAAAAGCCTAAAAATAATTTTATGTAAAAGTATTAAATTCTGCAATTACTACTCAAGTAATTTATTGAAAATTGCATAACCATTTAATTATTAATTCACTGCAGTACACTGAAAATCTATAAATGAAAGATAAATTATTATTATGGGTTATAAAATTTACCTAGTTATATTAAAAAGTAGCTGTGGTTATTTATTACTAGCATGAAAACTATTAGAAATGATTCAAAACTAAAACAACTATTTGATTCATTAACTTTCTGATTACTTAAATTTCTTCTTTAAGTATTAATTCAGTTGAATTGAAAGAATTTAATTGAAGAAATTTAATTAAATTCCTATGCTGTTTTGAATGCACATTTTATGCATTTGCATATATTATACATATGGGAGAATTTCGAGTGAGTTTAGACTTCACCGGGATCTTCTCTGACGATGTGTGTGAGTCTGTGAGTCTTTGGCTGCTTGGCCAATTTCGCATTGTGCCTGAGATTGATGCCACAAATTGGTTCACATGGCATGACTCTACATTGAGTTTGGCTATCTAACATATAGTATACTATACTCTTGCCTGTCTGTCTGTCTGTCCGTCCGATGCTGGTGATGCTGATGCTGTTGCTGTGGCATCGACTGCGACTTCGAGTTCGACTTCGGCATCGTCAGCACCACTGTTGAAATCTGAAAACTTTAATTTCTGTTTTCTTGAGTTTTTCTTGAGTTTTTCTTTAGCTAATTTCGGTGCATTCTCGCATTGAAGTGGCCGACGACGCCGTGCAGCTAATTTCGTATGATTTTTTTGTGTTATTATTGCATGCTTAGATTGTTACTTGTGTGTTATTGTTGTTACGCTTCTTACAGCCGCTGTCAGTCAGTGGTGTTGTGCTGAGTGTGAGTTGATTGTGTGTTAATTAACTCCGACATCAGTCACACAATGCTGCAGTCACTCTCGACGCGACTTTTTGCCAGGCTGAGAACAGCTACTGGTCACATTTTATTTGATGGTTTATCACTTGCCAATTCGTGGAAGTCGCAGTGTCCAGCTCCAGCTCTCGTCGGTCATAATGTCATGTCTGAGGTTTATTAACCGTTGACATTTGTTTAACGCACGCCGCTTACAGTTAGCTCTATTTAATTTCTGTATGTTTTTGAATGTGCTGCGTGCGCCGTTATGACACATTTCCGAGCCAGCAGCATTTAATGCGAGTTATTCCCAAGAAAGACCATTGACAACGCCACACTATGGAGTGCTCCATTTTCTTCTGTTTCCCCCCCACTTGGTTACAAAATAATGCCCAAGTCAAAGCTGGTCAAAAAGCCTACTGAGACACTCTCTGTCTATTGGCAACGCTCGCAGTTGCTACAAATCAATCAAATCAAATCAAATCAAACCGAAGCAACGCAAAGCGAATCCAATCGAATGGTTGGCGTTGGCAATTTGTCTAATGAGTTGTTGCCACAGATAGCCAGTTAGCCAGATTGCCACGCAACTTAGGTGCTAATGATTCCCTCTCAATTGAATCAAATGAAACTCAATTCTCAATTGCACAGACGCTTTGCAATGCGGCGATTTGATGCAAATGCTAATTCAGCAGCAGCAGCAACAACAGCTCATTGCACTCACCTCCAATTGACTGATTGATGCTGATATATATATGTATATATTGTATTTATACGTAGATATAGATACAATAGGCAAAAGCAGCGCCTTAACAAAATGCGCATTTAGATGAAGCCGCCGAACTCGATGCTTTGCGGCTTATCGAAAACTGGCGGCAAGCAATGAACTTTTCTAACTAAATCAAAAGAATCAACAAACAATCAATCTGCCACTGCATAGCATATGTATGAGCTGCACCATCAAAGAACAGCAACGGCGTTGCAAAGAACCGAGCTTAGATCTGTAAACTGCATTATTACATTTTTAAGGAATGTGAAAAGTGACTGATAAAAAACATTTTGTAAAGTAGACATCTTACGAGTATGATATTATAAATGAAAGTAAAGATCATCCAAGATCATCAATTGAGTTACAAAGAACCGAGTTTAGATCTGTAAAATGCATTAATATATTTTTAAGGAATGTGAGAAGTAAAAGACAAAAACATTTCCTAAAACATACACCATATTCTAATTTAATAAATGAAATGATTATAAATAAAAGTAGAGTAGCTGCACCATCGAAGATGAGTAGCTGCTTTGCAGAGAACATAGTTAGTATCTATAAAGTGTATTATTATAATTTTAAGGAATGGGGTAAGTAAATGGCAAAAATATTTCCTAAAATATAAGTTATAGTAATGTAATAAAATATGTAAGATTTTAAATAAAAGTAGAGAATAGAGTATATAGCATATGTATAAGCTGTATGATCAATGATCAGCAGTACAGTTTCATAGAATCTAGTTTGGATCTATAAAGTACATCTAAACATTTTTGATGAATTTGATAAGTTAATAACAAAACAACACACAGCAAAAAAGCAGATTAACAAAAATGTAAAATATTGACAAAAACATTATTCTTACACACATATTCTTTTCTGCATATTACATTCCTGTAACTAATGAAAAATTGCCTTGGCCTGAGTTTGCTTTTAAAGTTAACTACAAATTACATAGACTAAAATCTAGTCACAAACCGATCATATATCATTTATTTATGACAGTCTTAAGAAAGCGCCTTTATGCTAATGTGAAATCTGGCAACAGTGCAAATATTCAAGCTAGCCACAACGCGAGGTGACAGATTCCACTTGAGTCACTTCCGCTGCAATTTGTGAACCACTTGTTAGACAGAAACTTGGCAACGTTGCAAGTGAACGTCTGCCCTGCCTGGTGTGGCCCAAGCCTCAAGCCCCAATACTCAAGCATGTGTAAGTATGAGGCATAAGCAATGTATATTAGAGGTATACCGTATGTTTACACATTTTAGTTGAAGTTTTTGGGCCCGTTGTGCGGTCGCATCAATGGCCACCAACTGCAGCGTGTGTGTGGGTCTCTATGGGTTTACCTGCATGCAATTACATTTCGTGAATGTGTGCTGTTCTATACAACTGTCAAAAAAACCGCAAGCCAGCTAAAATACAAGTACACAAGTATCAGAAAAATTGATGGTAAAAAAAGGAGGGGGAAAAACAACTAAAATAAACAGCGCACCATAGCGCCCAGATCAAGTCTAGTCAGCGTCGTTGCCTAGTCTTAGTCCGATCTAAACTAGTCGAGGCGTTGCGGTTGTTGTGGCCACTAGAGAACAACAACAACAACAACAACAGCAACAACAATAATAACAACGATATTAACAACCAACAGCAGCAGAGTGCATTGACGTGTTGTTTGCATGCCCCGCCACAGCAACAACCACCGCCATCGCAAGCAGCAACAGCAGTAAAGCTCAGCCCATCTCTGTTGTTGCCACCTCTCCGCACCACACCGCACCGCACCCTCTCCTATTGAATCGTAACTCTTCCTAACTCTTCTAGCCAAGCAAGTTTCGTTTTTATTTTTTTCTGAAGAATCGGAAAATTGCAGAAAACGAGATTTTTCGATTTGACGTGGAGTACATTGCACTTCGAGTTACAACTACAACTACACGAACACACCACAGCCACAGTCACAGCTACAGCCATAGACACAGTTACAGCTATGGCTACAGTTTCCAGCTGGATTCAGTCAAAGTGTTGGTACGCTCAAGCTGAGGATCGGTGCCGACTACAGGTACGCTTCAGAGAGCCACAACGATGTCGCACAGTGGGACAAACTATATGTACATCGCAATTAAATTAATTATTAATCATGCATAAGATTACAAGTTTTTGATTCAATAATAATTAAATTATTGAACTTAATTTATATATTTCAAACAATATTATAACTAAGTTTGATGAAAAAAAAAGATTTAAGTTTTAAATATAAAATATATATCATCATCATCATCATCAGTACCTTTCAATTTATATAGAATGTAGATGTGCTCATAATAGAATGATATAACAACTTCTGATTTAAGCCTTTATATTCAAAATATATTCTGCTTTAATTTCTATTATAAACATCCAGTTTAAGTTGTTATGATAACATTAATAAAAACCTTTTTATTATATTAATAAAATTTAATAAAAATTATTAAAATTAAAGGAAATAAAAGCTTACTGCATTTTTTAACAAGTAAGAAAGTTACAGTCGAGTGTGCTCGACTGTGAGATACCCGCTACCCATTTTTAATAAAGGCAAAATATTGCGGTATCATTTTCAAAATATACCGAAAATACTAAAAAAATACTAAAAATATACCAAATGGTATATGTGGTATATCGATATAGTACCGCATTCAAAATATACCATAGACGGCACAATGTACCAGATTGTCGGCCAAAGCAACTCAGACCCCTAGTAGTAGGAGTTTTTGTCCATACAAAAGTATTTCTTTAATTTTCTTTAATAACTTTTATCTGATCGCAACCAAAATAACTATTACAGTAATTATTGCATATACCAAAATTCGCAACTCTAGCTTTAAAATTACGCTTGTTATTCGATTTTTTTGATTTGCGGGGGCGGAAGTGGGCGTGGCAAAAATTTGACACAAACTTGATCTGCGTGCAAACATTACAAATGCTGTCGAAAAAAAATTATAGCTCTATCTCTTATAGTCTCTGAGATCCAGGTTTCATATGGACGGACGGACAGACGGACAGACGGACAGACACACAGACGGACAGACGGACATGGCTAGATCGACTCGGCTGTTGACGCTGATCAAGAATATATATACTTTATAGGGTCGGAGATGCCTCCTTCTACCTGTTACATACATTTCCTGCCGGCACAAAGTTATAATACCCTTCTACCCTATGGGTAGCGGGTATAAAAATAATAAATATACTTTTCCTGATGTGTTTTTGTGGGGTTCGATTTTAATTTTAAATTTATTATATGCTATTGCTGTTAAGTGTTATTTTATTTTTTATTTTTAAAACAAATATAATTGCTTCGAAAATATATTATGAACTGAATATGTTTTTATATATCGAAACAAAATATTTTTTCAAATATCATATTTAATGTGAGTTGCTAGAAGTCTATATTTAACATAATAAAAATAATATAACAAGATTAATTAATTTAATTTAAATCAATAACAAAATATATTTACAATAAATAATGCGATTACCAAGTAGTTAATAAATGAAACTTAAGATTTGCCCCACTGTACTTAGTCCGTCTCCGTTTTGGCACGTAGGTTGTTCATTCGTCGGCCGTTCGTCGACGTCGTCGTTGTTGTTATTGTTGCTGTTTGTTGTTGATGTTGTTGTCGTCTTGAAAACTGGGTCAATCGCTGCTTGAGCTGTTGTCTACGTACATTTATTTAGTTTTGCTGTGTTGTCTTGCATCTCGTTGCCTGGTTCGACTGGATTTGGATGGACAACTGGTTGGGATTCGGTTCGGGCTTGCCGGGCAATGGGAGGCGGTGAGGTGGAAAATCTGAAACACCAAAGAGTGTAAATTGCAAACTTTTTTATTGTCTTCTCATTTGCCTATTTCTTTGTGTGACTAACTGGTTGACAGCTCGACTCGGTTCGACTCGACTCTGCTCTGCTCTGCTGAGTTAAGTTTAGTTTCAGTTTAGATTTGCCCAAGTACGATTATATTACAGACAGCAGAAAAAAGCAAACATGATTCTCAGACCTAAGAACTTCCGTTCCCGGTGACTTTAGTGACCTGCTCTCTGTATGTGTCGTTTAATTGCAAGTGACATAACTGTTAAACGCACTTTAACCACTTCAGCTTGGTCACTTTGACAATTTACAGACGTTGAGAGTCTAGACGGAACAACGTGTGTTGTTGACGTCTGCACAGAATGCCGGCCGGCTCTTTCTGCAAAACTGGTTTCTCGATTTCTTCTGGTTGTTATGGTTCTTGTTCTTCCCCTTACTTATGATCTTTTCTGTTCTGTTCTTTTCTGCTACGTTCATTCTGGCAAGTAATTCGACAATTGTGGGTATTCTTGTGTGTCACGAGACCAACATCAAGGTTGGCATCGCGGGCCAAAAGGCGGGAACTTTTAATGTCTTTAATGTCTTTCATTTCAGCAGAATTTGTAGCATATGCATGAGAGTTAGTTAATGGAAACGATTGTACGACTGTGAGATCGTCCTCAGATATTACCAGCGCCTATTTCGGATTTGAAGCTTTTATGTATGGAAATATTTGGGGGAACATAAAAAGTTAAGGAAGTAAAATGTATGCCTATGTTATAAAAAATAATCAAATAAAAAATATTTACATATCTAGAATAATTACAAATATTTACAATAAATTCTGAACTAATTTGAATAAGTGTCTGTTAGCGTTTATCGCTCATGTGCTTTGAAATGTATTTTTAATGTTAAATTAGTACTAATGTTTGAAGTTTTTCTTTAATTTGCTTTAAACACACGTTCATTTAACCGGGCAGTTCAATGTGACCTTAGCTAGAAATTAAGGCTGGGAAAGTATACTAAAGGCTGAAACGGCGATCATTATTTTCTGGTAACACTTTTTATGGAATAGTTATATACTGACAAAAGGCGCCTCATTTAAACTGCCTTATATTTTCTTTACAATAACAGATGGCTAATTATATAATATCGATTTTTAGAAAAATGTTTTATTGAAAAAAGAATAAGACTAAGAGAATTAATCACAACACTTGAAAACTAGTAAAATACCATTAATGCACTTCTGGTTTGTTTCAATTTTTTTATACTAAAACATATTTGCTACTTTTTTTAAATAAACAATTTTTAATTATTTATTCATGTATAATATATATTTTCTCTCGTGATTTGTTTAAATGATGTATATTGTGGCGGTCACACCTGAGCAAAGCATTTCTCAAAAAGCTCCCGGTGAAGCGACACCTAGCGTCTAATATACGAACTATTTGAGCGATGTGGCAACGTTGCTAGCGGTGGGTTCAAAACTTGGCTAAGCATGGGCCGCATACAAAAGGTTTAGATTTTTATTGAAATGGTTTATTTTCAATTTTAATACACCGAATATATAATTTGCCTTGCTGTATTATAAAAGACATTCACAAAATATGAAACATATAAAAATAAAAAAGATTTAATACCTGGATAGCGGCTGAATTTAAATTTTAAGTGAACTTTAAATAAATCAAATTTGTAATGGATGCAATAAAATGACAATCCACCTAACTTCTCGCAACACCAATTGCATTACATTTACTCAGTTTTGAAAATACATATTTAATTATATGCAGAAAATAATTAAATATTTGAGTAATATTAAAAAAAGACAATAACTCATAAGATGTATTTTTTTGTAGCTAATTTGCAATTTATTGAAAAAGTTTTGCAGAATTATTCTTCAAGTTTATAATTAGTTAATTACTTGGGTAATATTTAAAGACTACTAGAGAATTATGCACAGGATGCTAAGAAACAAGTTTGTGCTTAAGAATAATACAATGATATATTCAAATTCAAATTGTTTCAGTAGGATTGATCTTTGGGTCTTCATAATGTGTTACAAATACTCGTAATATTGCCATTTGAGTCCAAACTTATGCCTGTCCGTCAGTCTTCGGTGAAATTTGAAATATATAGTGTGTGTTTTGTAAAATGAATAATTTGATAAAATTGTGCAATTTATGTGATTTCATATTATTGTTGTTCTCGTTCTCATTTGCGTTCGCATTTAAATTGTTTTATATGCTCGTATATTTGACGTATAATATGATACTAAATTGTTGATTTTTTTTCTTGTATATAAATAATTATTTATGTATAGTAAAAACGTTGTAAAATTGCGACTTAAATTAGTGAGATTAAGTGTAGAGATGAAGAGGGCAAGCAGGTGAAAGATGAGGGTTTCACAAAGTGAGAGAAAATGGCTGCGAGAAATGCGATAGACGTGCCTTCGTGTAGACTGTAGAGTGTAGCGTAGAATGAAGTAGAAGAAAGAAAGAGAGCGAAATGATTAGTGAGTAGTGTGATTTGGGAGTAACGAGTCGTTACTGATGAGTAGTGGAGAGGGAAGAGTGCGAATAGAGAATGGCGAATAGTGAAAGCGAGTGAAGTGAAATGAGAGTCTTGGAGCATTTCCGGCTGATGATGTTTTGAATTTCTGTCAAACTACGCTTGACATTTCCTGTATTCGTGAGTGTGACTGTGAGTGTAAGTGTGTGACTGTGACTGTGAGTGTGTGTGTGTTTGGCTTGGTTATGTTGTCGCGTCCCTTTTTCAGAGGATGATGCAGTGCTTGGCCCGCAACTGCTGCCGCATGCCACGCATAAAGACGTGCTGCTGACCACCGAAAAAGAGACGCTCACGCACGCATCTCATTCCTCTGGCCACACCATTAAATACAATCGCCCTCGACCTCCTCCTGGTTAACATCGTGATCGAACTCATCATCGGCGGTGGCCTCCTGGTACTGTTGGTACTCCGACACCAGATCGTTCATGTTGCTCTCCGCCTCGGTGAACTCCATCTCGTCCATGCCCTCGCCGGTGTACCAATGCAGGAAAGCCTTGCGACGGAACATGGCCGAGAACTGCTCGGAGATGCGCTTGAACAGCTCCTGGATGGCGGTGGTGTTGCCAATGAACGTGGACGACATCTTCAGACCCTTGGGCGGGATGTCACAGACAGCTGTCTTCACATTGTTCGGAATCCACTCGACGAAGTACGAGCTGTTCTTGTTCTGCACCGCCAACATCTGTTCATCCACCTCCTTCATGGACATGCGTCCGCGGAAGACGGCGGCGACTGTCAGATAGCGACCATGGCGAGGATCACAGGCAGCCATCATGTTCTTGGCATCGAACATCTGTTGGGTGAGCTCCGGCACGGTGAGGGCGCGATACTGCTGCGATCCGCGTGAGGTGAGCGGCGCAAAGCCGGGCATGAAGAAGTGCAGACGCGGGAATGGAACCATGTTGACAGCCAGTTTGCGCAGATCGGCATTCAGCTGGCCTGGGAAACGCAGGCAGGTGGTGACACCGGACATGGTCAGCGAGACGAGGTGATTGAGATCCCCATAGCTGGGATTGGCCACCTTCAGTGTGCGGAAGCAGATGTCGTAGAGCGCCTCGTTGTCAATGCAGTAAGTCTCGTCTGTGTTCTCCACCAGCTGATGGATGGACAGCGTGGCATTGTAGGGCTCGACGACCGTGTCGGACACCTTGGGCGATGGCACCACCGAATAGGTGTTCATGATGCGGTCGGGATACTCCTCGCGTATCTTCGATATCAGCAGCGTACCCATGCCGGAGCCAGTGCCTCCGCCCAGCGAGTGCGTCAATTGGAAGCCCTAAAACAAGTAGGTTAATACAACTGAATCAAGTTTAATCGGGAGACTGGGGATTACCTGCAAGCAGTCGCAGTTCTCGCACTCCTTGCGCACTACGTCGAGCACATTGTCCACCAACTCGGCACCCTCTGTGTAATGACCCTTGGCCCAGTTGTTGCCTGCGCCCGACTGGCCGAAGACAAAGTTGTCCGGACGGAACAGCTGGCCATAGGGACCCGAACGCACCGACTCCATGGTGCCAGGCTCCAGATCCAGCAGAATGGCACGTGGCACATACTTGCCGCCTGAAGAACGCGAAACGGCTATTTAAAGGGGGCAATGAATCATCTTGTTTGCTGAGGCTAAGAGGGAGACACTTACCCGATGCTTCGTTGTAGTAGACACTGACACGCTCCAGCTGCAGGTCGCTGTCGCCCACATAGATGCCGTTGCTGTCAATGCCATGCTCCTCGGATATGATCTCCCAGAACTGCAAAGAAGAAGGGGAGAAAAAGCGTGAGTGCGATTTCAATTTCAATACTACGTTAATAATCAATATTCGTAATCAGCTTAAGTTGATCAGATGTCATTCCTGTTCTTCAGTTTGTATAAGCAAATTACACCTCTTCATAAAAATCTATTTTTTGTGAAGAAGATACTTCATAATGAACATGTTTATACCATTTTAATGGCTCGGGTAGGCGTCCCAGCTGGAAAAGATATTGCAGCTATTTTTACACCTCATCTTCTCCTACTCCCGGTGAGCACACCGGGTGAAATCAGTTGCATTATGAATCTATTTTTGTTTAGCTAGCTCTTGGGTGTCCATATATGAGTAGCTTCTACAAAATAATTACTTATATGCAGCATTCTAATCTATATCCAGCAGCCATATAGTTTATCTTATCGCTGACTGCAAAGTCAAACTGCAGTCAGCCATCTGTCAAGCTCTTGGCCAACAACTTCTTAAGAGCAGACATGACGTGCATCAAACTGAGTTACGAGCCATGTCCAGTCATCGGCGAGGTCATGTTGCCAACCGCAGAAACCGCCCAAAGAGCACTTCAAACTTCATATACAAATTATTTGAAATTCCCTTTTTTTCTTCTCCAGATATTTTTTGAAGGGTGTGGGGAGAGGGGCGGCATCAAAAGTGAGACATATTGTACACTGTTGAGGCTGAAAATTTATGTTTAGCTTAGCCGTCAGTTGTATGGCTGCCGCATGCCCTGATTTAGTGCTAAATTTAAAAGAAAAAGAAACGTCGCAGTCGCTGTCGCTGTGGATGTGGATGTGGATGTGGATGAGGAACGCCGCTGTCACAGTCAAAAATAGTTTTTCGAGTATACTTTCGAAAATGTATTTCAATGCAGCATCACAGTGTCGCGGCATGGGACATTTCCAAGTTGAGAGACTTCATTCTGAATGCCGCCGCACGGCAACGCTCCTGGGGTGCAACCTTATGCGGCGAAAGTGTTAAAAATAGCGCAGCAATGGGCGTTGCACGATGTGTGTTGCACGTTGCCCGTTGCCCGTTGCCTGGTTGCCTGTGGGCACTGGCCAGATACCAATCCGAACAACACACAAACCACACACACACACGCTATACTCTAATGCTGAGTCATAGCTAAACTGCAGGCCAACGACCTGGGCGGCAACTCGGAGATACTAAATTAACCCAGCAGACGTCAGTTGTAGACATCGACAACATCATTAGGAAGCAAGAACAACAGCGGCAACAGCAAGCAAATCAAAAAGATATTCGCCCTCGCTCGTATCTCATAGATACAGATACAGAAGCGTTTATTGCGGAAGCGCACTGCAAATGTTTTGCTGCGTTTAACATGCGTCTTCATCTCTCATTCGATTATATTTCGACTATTTTTCGACAATTTATACCCAAAAAGGGATCGCATTAGTTTTCATTAACAAGGCAACGACACGATCCCATTGAAGCGCAACGCATTCTTTCAAATTCCAATTGCTATACAGAACAGAAATAAACAAATGCCATCGAGGAAATAATAAAAATGTTATCGCTTGAAGTGCTGCCAACCCATTCCCAATTCCCATTTTCAGTTCTATTCCCATTCCATTCCCCATTCCTTTCCCCATTCCCCAATTCCCAAGTTCATTTGCTGCTATATTGTTGTCTGTATCGTTTCCCTTTGGCACTTGAACTTGACGTGTGAGTCGCTAAGGAGAATCACAATCATAGTCCAGACTGCAGCAGTCTCCAATCTCCACTCTCCAGTCTCCAGTCTCCAGTCTGCATAGTCTAGTCTTCTGTTTGCAGTCACTGGCGCATCGACGCAGACGCAGTCGATGGCGTCTGCGTTTGCTTTTGTTTATTTGAAAGGCAGCTCAACTACTCAACTAGTCGGTACAATCTCCGCAAGATCATCAAATTTAATTGGAGTGTGGCCGTTGCAATTATGAAGCTTACAGCAATAAAGCGCAGTTTGTATGCCGGACGGAGCCAGCCAAACAAACATCATGCAACTTGTATATTGCTTCGCTTGGGGCAGCAGAAACAGCGGCAGCAACAGCGGCAGTGGCAACAAAAGGGGTAATAACAAAAATAAATTAGCACACAAAACTGTTGAAGTGAAAAGTCGTTTTTCATGTCTCCTACTCTCTTTCATCTGCTCCTCTTTCTACTTCTTCTTGTCTTTGCTTTACTTTCAACTAATTTGTCTTTTTTTTCTTCGGATTTTTCCTTTTGATGATAATGCTTTTGATAGTTGCGGGAAATTGCTTTTTTTTTGGGATAACTATTATGATTGGTCAGAGGATGGGGATACTTGTATCGTGTACAAAGTCCAGCTGTGAAAATTGTCTTTAGCTGCGTCATGCTTTTGCGATCGCTTACACCGAATGCATTAGATTCAATATCAGAAATGCGAGAATCTGCTGGAAGTTGATCTATCAGCGTCACGATCAGTCCAATTAAATGAAAATCAAATTAAAAAATCAAATTAAAAATAATAGAATTTATGAATTACAGCGTAATGCTATCGATAAATAGAAAAACTTCAATTCATCAAATGTTCTGAGTAGAAAGTTCTAAAGAAATTTCAGAATAAATACAAGATATTGTGAAACCAAGAAAGAAATTTCTTTCTGACAATGATTCAAAAGTCATTGATTTATTTTCTAAAAATAAAAACATAAAGAATTATGCGGGTGCTGATAAACAGTTTAAAATATAATTTAATGTATAAACTTCATTTTGAAATCCTCATTTGTAATGAAATAGTCTGACTTTAAGAACCAACCAGAAATTCCAAATGGAATTTGTAATTTATTGACAAGAGTCTGCTGTTGGTTGCTGTCTGCTTCTGGTTGCTGCCGCCACATGCCACTTGCAGCTAGAAACTTAGACTTGCAATTAGTTTTAAATGTTGCCGCTGCTGTCCTGCCATACTCCTCGCCTCGCCTCCCCTTCCCCTCTCAACTCCACATGCGATCAGCTGCCGACGCCCTCATTAAGTGTTGCATGTCTGTAGCTGCCCCATCGTTGCTGCTGTCTTTCAGTTTGTGCCACTTGAAATCACTCGGGCATGAACTTTGAAGCCGAAGCCCGTCTGAAGCAGCACAAGCACAAATCTTAAGCTTCCCGCCTGCTGCCTCGTGTCGGCCTCCTCGCTCCTCGCTGCCACCTTCAATTGCCTCACCTACAGCGCAACACTTGCAGCTGGACAGAAGAGAGAAGATCGTCTGCAGCTTTATCGGCTTTTCCGGCAGCCCTTGAAAAAAAAGCGCAACAAATGCAAAAAATCATTTTCACATGATGGCAAGGCATTTGGCTATGCTCCCCTCCTACCATCTCTTTACCCCCCCGAATCTTTGCCGCCTATCAAAAGCATTTGTCTTTGCTCAGCAGTTCAGCAGCTCAGCAGCTGTTTTGTTGTTTCAGTCGTACGAGAGGGCGATAATAAATCTTTCAGAAGAAACGCCTGAAGTTTGTTGACTCTGCCAGTGCATTGGGTAGACACACAAATATACTTAACATACATATATATATATATATTTATTCGTATTCGAATATATAAAATTATAATTGTTATATACTTATTTGTGGGGGCACGAGCTGATTATTTAAAATGCATTTATCGTCTTGTGCTCAAAACGGAAATTCGAAATTCATATGGGCCCCTATCCTGCCCCTTGTAACTTGTAACTGAATCCGAGTGCAGGCTCTCTCTCTTTCCCTCTTTTATTGTACTGACCAAATGCACCCTCACTTCTCACTCCTCGATTGGCAATTTGCTATAGCATATGGACTCGTGACTCACTTCCTTTGTGCACTTGTGCGGTTTGAATGATTCCAATTGCGATGCAGATTCAAATTCCGATTTTGACTCTGATTCTGATTGTGACTTTTGATTCTGATTCCAAATTCAAAATGTACTCAGGGGTATGATGGCCATGGAGATGGGTTAGGTAGCTGCCACGCTGCCCCTTCTTATTGCCTCACACATTTGAAATGTCCACTCAGCTGTTTCTCAATCTCTTGGGTAATGTGAGACCGACGTCTTGCTCAAATTACCAAGTCGGCTTCATCACCGTCGCCGTCACCGTCGCCGGCTGGTTTAGATAAACAGTCTTCGTATCTCATTCATGGTAAGTAACTACAGTCAGTCAGTTGATATACACAAACACACACACACGCTCGCATACAGACACCGACATGTACTGCCCCATAAAACCATTACTATGCCGAATTTCTGAGAAATGCTAAGCGTTAGCGCTAAATTAAGCGACATTGACCCCCCCTTCTACACTTGCCCACTTCTTCACTCCACTTCTACTTCCCCATCCACCGTCCACCGTTCACCGGCTGCTTGTCTCATTTCCCACAAATCGCGAATCTCAATTGAGTCATGAATGCGGCGCTGGAGGTAATCGCAGTTGAAAAGAAATGAAGTAGAGAAATCATCGTCGTACTATTTTCGCTTATCTTGTGCTTAGGAATTACTTTTATTTAATTGTGCGTTATAGTTCAATCATCGCTCGTTTGCCTTTTAGCTTTTTATCAGCATTTGCTTAGCGTGACACACTTTGTAGCCTCCATCGCAGGCTTGTCATGTCAATGCCTGACAAACCGGTCTGATCTTGCCAAAATTTACAGCCTCAGTAGCAGCAGGAGTAGCTGTGGCATGTGGCATGTGGCATGTGGCATGTGGCACATGATCGTACGATCAATTGGCAAACCGATGATCGGTGAGGGCAACTAAATGTTTTACATACTTCTAATTGCAGTTGATTAGCTAGTGAGTCAATTCACAACTTAACAGTCTGAAAATACTTTTATGAGTGATATTTCCCCAGTGCGATCGCTACTCAACTTAACTGAACTTAACTCAGCAGCTGTTGCTAAAATATTATTTTTAATAAACAGCTGTTTAAAGTGAATTGTAGTTGATTTTTAACTACTTTAAGTATACAAGTGCTAACATAAAGACTTCTCTCTTTTAGAATATCCTTTCTATAACATCACGATCATTACACTTTTGAAAGGTTTTCTCTACAACAATTTTCTTGCGTTTGTTACATGCCATAAATTAGAGTTTCCCCTCTTTATTCTTTACAACAATGTGGCATATTCTTTCATTTTTTCAAATTTTTGGCCTCTTGCGGTTGCTCTGGCTAATAAAGGAAACCCAACAAAGCGAAAAGATACAACCGCAATGATAATTCAAGAGGTTTTTGGCATCCACGCATCAGTCAAATGCACCATAAAGGGAAGTTGAGGAATGAAGAGCAATTGCAATTGTTCAAAGTAAAGCTCGGTAGTATTAGAGCAGCAAAATTACGGATCGTTTAATAATCATAACAATTTTAATAATCACAGTGCAAGTGAAGGGCACATCGAGTGCTTGATGAACCAAAGTAAATTTCTTCGCTTTGTTTTCTTTTTTCGTTTTTTAATTTTTTTTTATTTTCGCTACGTCGGTCGCATTGCTCATTTTTTGCACTTGGCATTTTTATTTGCTTTCATTTAAGTTTTCTTTTTGTGTTTTATTCTTTATGTTTATTCGTTGGCCTTTTTTTTCTTGTTGTTGCTGTTGTTGTTGTAGTTTTTATTCGTTAATTTTCTTTTGCTTTAATTGCTAAATACGCTGTAAAAGGCGCTGGCGACGTTTACTCGTATTCCGAGTTGTGATCGATTTGGAAACTCATTGAAAAACGTTTTCGGTCAATGTGCATAAATTAGCTGCGTTTGCCAAAAAGCAGCGCAGCAAAAAGCACAGCAAGAGCAGAAAAAAAAATCGAAACCGAACCGAAAAGTAAGACTTACCTTAGCGCCAATCTGGTTGCCACATTGGCCAGCCTGCAGATGCACAATTTCTCTCATTTTGATTTATGGGTTTTGATGTAACAATTTAACAATTCTTCTTCTGCTTCCTTTGCGTGGGACTCGAAAGTCGTCGTCGATGCAGCCAATTACTCTGAACCTGAACCTGAACTGAACTGAACTGAGCCAGGAGGTGGACTATAATTCTTCTTTAGTGTGTGTGTGTGTGTGCTGCACTGATTAATCTTTTGAAAGGAGGGAACCCGAGCAGAACGCGCAACTTAACCGCACAACGCACAAAACTCAACTGATCGCAGCGACGCAACGTTGTCGACGTTCACGGCCTAAGAATCACTCCCCACTTTGCGTTGAGTTGAGTCCCCACAGCCGGCCCAACCCAACCCGAAGTCGAAGTGTCTTCGGCTCCGTCATCGTTGTCATCGGTGCTTCGGCTCGCTGCCGCACGAACGCGAGTAGAGTGAGAAAGACGATCAATCACACACACCGAGATAGAAACACATATATACACATGCAAGCAAGTGCTACTGCAAGTACATACATACATACATACATACATACATACATACATACATACATACATACATACATGCATAAGTACATAGTATGCAAGCCCTGCTCCCAAGTCGAAACATTTGGAACGTTTTACTTGACGAAACACAAGAGATGTGTGTAGATTAGTGATTGAATTGATTTGTACTAATCTTAAAATCTTATGGATTATTAAAGCATATTTTAAAGCTGTATTGCTGAAGACAAATTATATTTATAGGGTATTCTAAGTAGAGGCAGACTTTTTATTATTATTGTAGGTACGTTTCTTAGGAGAGTTTCGGTCACTGTGTCTTGAATTCATACCTAATATATTAAGATGATTATATATTATTAAAGAAAATTCTTAATTGTGTTTAGGAAATGAATATAATTTACAGGGTATTTTAAAAAGAGACAAATTTTTAATGTGTATATGGGAATTCTTTATTTAATTTATTTATTTACATGTTAATTATTATAAAAAATAATATAATAACTAAAAGAAGGCAGTGCTAGCTACTAAGGCTCTGTATTTAAATTTATTTTTAATATGTTCTTAAAATGATAATCGCTTATTAAAGGTTATTCAAAAGAAATTAATACTACTAAATAAGCTAATACTATATTAATAAGCAACAGCGTTGAATTTTGATCATTATCTTAGACTTTTTATTATTTTTATCATAATTTTATCATTCAGTTGTATAGATTATATAGATTAACGTTTCATTCATTTCGAATTATTTTAAATGATGATTCATTTTAATAGATTAATTTATGTAGATTAATGTTACATTCATTTGGAATTCTTTTAAATAATGATCAATTTTTAAATAATGTATAAAATTGTGGTAAAAGTCTTAGATAATATTTGCTGGGAATATTAACCATATCCAGTCTTGAGTTTAATATTTAAATAAGATTTTTAATGCTCTAAAATGATGATCCATTTTTAAAGAATATTTTAAATTGTGCTTCAGCTGCAGGTGAATACTATTTACAGGGTATACTAAGCCTAGTCAGCCTTGACTTTTGATGATTATATTGGATTTGTTTATTATGGCAGTTTCAGTCAGTCGAACATGACGGGCCAAGTCCAGAGTAACAAAAATATTAGGGATGCTATTTTGGTTTATGTACAACATGAAATTGTAGCTGTATCTGAGGACATCCGTCTCCGTCTATCTGTATCTGCATCTGCATCTGCAAGTATTTGTGGATGTATCTATATTTGCATTTGTATCTGTGCATTAAGCTATTCGGTTCGGTTGCTTTTGGAGCTAAGCAACGGCTGGCATCCCGTCGACTTTTCCTGTTCTAAGTTCACAAATTTTCACGCTGTCAACTGCAGCGACTTTCACGTTCTAATTTTATCAGCACAACATTTACAGGTATGCAACACACACACATGCACTTTCTTGCCTCTCGCATCCCGCTTCGGTGCCACAACTTTGACTTCTCTTTCGGGGCGCTTCCAAAAAAGTGTCACCGCAGTCATTAGGAGCCATTTTGTACATGGCTTTTTGTTTTGCTTTCATTCTGGGATGAGCCCAAAACGCATCGCATGTTGCATGCATCTATTTTTGGCTGCACTTCGCGTCGTTAGTTTAACGTTTTTAGATGTGCACTTGAGATGTGGTTGGCGCTCTTTCCTCGGAAATCAATCAATTCCCAACGCCAAGTATTTCAAGCAATTTGTAGCCGTTTTACTTTCAAATTACTTTCAAGTTGCTTTGCCTCAAGTGCCATCTTTAGCACATTTGATTGTTTCATGAGGCTGTTGGAAGTCAGGCCAGTAAATTGCATTTGCAGGCAGGCTTGTGGTCAGCATACGGCTAAATTTAAATATATACCACAAAATAATCTTGAATTTACGAGCATGAATATGTAAGTTATAAAATGTTGTACATTTATTCCCCAACAAGAGCAGCAAACTAAATAACCAACCCAGGTCTCGGTCCAGCCTCAGGTCCAAGTTCTGGCCAAAACAAATAGAACAAAAACATAACAAATACTTTTGCTGACAATTTTTTGGTTGCCAAAATAGAGGCGGACTGATGACATTTACAATCGTTGGCGTAGTCCAGGATAATTGAGAGGGGGTCTTAATTTCTTTCATTAATAAATTAAATAAAGGAAATTACGAAATTTTATTTTAATATTTTAAATACTAAAATCTGAAAATGTTGAGTAATCGTTCAAAGTTATACTTTAAACCCCATTGGTCCAGCAGAACTGCTTATGTCAACACACTAACAATAACACACACACACACATACACGCACGTGTTCTGCGTCAACTGTTGTGCGGTCGAACCCAGCCTCTCCCTTCCCCTCTCCACGCCCTAAGCGTAAGCGAGGCGACCCCGAAATATATGTAGTATAAATCGTTTCACAAAAAGTAACAAATGTTTTTTTAGGATTTGTGTTTTGGGAATTTCTGCACTTGTGTAAATGTATACGCAATACACGCACACACACATTTATATACACACACATACACGTTTAAGGATAATATGGCAGAAATTATACAACACATAAACATAGACAATCAAAATGAAAATGCAATAAGAGTAGAACACAAAAATATGCCAGCAAATTTTTCTATGACCTGTCAAAGATTTCATTCTTCAGCGGACTTTGTAAAAGTTTTAGCTAAAGACATTTTAACTATGGTATATAAATTAAATTTTCAAACCTAAACCTCGCCATCGCCACAGTTTTGGTGATAAAGATATAAAACTTGGCTAAAATGTTCTTAGAAGACTGGGCTTTAAGCTTACAAATTATATATTTTTTATAATAATATATGAGATTAAGATACTCCCAACCAATTTCGAAATTTTTTTTTGCTCGTACAAAAATTATCGTATTGAAAAATGTGTGCCAAAATAATATAGCCATATTCATTAAAGAGCTAAAACATAGAGGCAGCTTACATAGCCATAAAAAGCAATTTTATGTATTTAGAATTTATATTTATTTCAAATTTGAATATAATAATAAATAATAATTAAAAACAAAAAAATAATATTAAAAACATGCCTCAAAAATAATACAACAACATTTCCATGGTTATAACCGCAACCCTTAAGGCAGAATGATATTATAACTTTGCGTCTCGAATTTTACTATAAACAGTCAATCGCAAAAAAATGTAGAAATTAGATAAGAAATACTTTTGTATGGGCAAAAACGCTTATTTACTACGAGTCTTAGTTGCTTTGGCATTTTACATGTAGTACTATGTCAATGTACCAAATATAGTCTTCGGTATATTTTTTTTAACATTTTAAGCTATATTATTTGGTATATTTTAAGAATAATACCGCACTGTGTTGCTTTTAATCAAAATGGGTAGCGCGTATTTCACAGTCGAGCTCACTCGGCTGTAGCTTTCTTGCTTTCACTATTGGAGCGATGCATTTTTTTCTTAATTTTTATTTACAATCTGTCTTGTGACAATAAGTAAATTTTATGACTGATATTTACATAACAGGTATAACAGACTTCCAGTGAAACCTGCTATTAAATATAACTTGTCGTTTATTTTAATTTACCTTTTAGGGAGATCAAGAATGTGAAATCTTTTGAGTCTTCTATATGTTGAGTTATTGGCTAACAGACCAAGGGCTAAATTATTTACATGATTGTAAAGTCTGTCTGTATATTTCTAGAGTTGCATTCAAGCGAACTTTTTTGCATCTGAGAAGGGTATTCAAAAGCAGGCTTAGTGTTCTCTGCTGTTATTGCAAAGGATTTTATTTATACGAGTACACAAACTCACACTCTTAATTATAAACATAATTGATTGATTTGCGCTTGTGGAAATTTTAATTTATTTTCACGATTCAGTTTTTAATGTGAATTTACAATTACGTAACAAGCAATGCGATTATTTCCACTCTTGTTCCCATTATTGTTATTGTTGTTGATGCAAAAATTAAAATTAATTTCAATGCAACTTAATTGCAAGCGTATTTTTAGTGCCTTTTGTTGGTCGATTTTTAGTCCTTCGGCTGCGCTTGTTAATTGAATTTGATTGATTTTTGCTGATATTGTTGATGGAAAAATAATATTGTTGTAAAATCATAACCAGTCTGTGTTGCACCTGTCAAAAAAATACAGCCCAATACAGCCTGACAAAATCAGGCAAATCTGCTGCACTTCAATGTGCATCAGATTCTTAAAACTTTCCATGGGGTATTTTAATAATAATTACATTTCCATTTTACACAGATTTAGGAATTGCATAATTCCAGCGAGTTAAAAAAAAATAAAACAGTTAAATATCTGTAAAGTTGTTCCTTGTTGCTTGTCAACGCTCAACAACAAATTTGTGTAACTAATTTTTCAGCGACGTTTTAGCTCTGCTTGTTGCAGCTTGTCAACAGCTGCTGTTTGGTGCAACAATAGTTTTTGCTGCCAATTAGTTGTTTTAATTGCAAAAAAGGATGCCTTCGCAACATGGAGATGCGCAACAGCAACAGCAACAAGCGACTACACGCTAGTAAATGGGTTTTTAATTGATGCTTGCTGATATCACACATACGCCGCGTGCACCTATCTATAGCTGTAGCTGTAGCTGCAGCTTCGTGAAAGCTGATGCTCCTGCTGCAAGCATCCTTTACGAGCCGCGCCGCAGTAATTTCAATAAATTTTGCCAATGCCCTAAAAAAAAAATATTAGCATAATAAAAGCGCGACAACAAAACAGAAGGGTCAATATTGGCACAGTGCGAAAAGCGAAGTGCGGATGGAAGGAAAAGCGAGGGAGGATGGATTCGGCAGGTCCTTTCGGCTGTAGGCGAACGCATTGGCACATTTACACACAGCGAGCATTGCTGAATTTATGACAGCAACAAGCGGCAGGATACGGCATACGGATATAGTCAACGACCTAAATACGCATAATTTGCCTCGCTGAGAAAGCAGAAAGGCGAGGGGAAGGAAGAGGCGTGGGCGTGTCAATGGAGCATCGCGTGCATTGATCAGCAATAAAAATTCAAATTTTGCCAAAGACGGCACAAAATATTTTGCGCCCAAGTCACCAAAATGTGGGCAGTTGTCCTTCACAATACCTTATGAAAGGGAGTTTCGACTTCGTTCAAGTCCTTGCGACAATAAAAGAGGAAGATATTCATATTGATGTCAATGTATTTTAAAATAAATTGATTCACACTTAAGAACTATTTTTAAAGAAATAAAGTTGATTATCAAGTTCTGATATTGATAGAGTACATTCACTATTCGACTCGCCGCTGTAAGTTTTCAGTCTTGAATGTCCTTAAGGAGCTTTCTGGAGTGTAGACAATATTGTGACTTATACTTAGATATTACAATACACGTTGCTGTAATACATATGCATATATATATATTTATATATGTTGGAAATGCTTTGTTTTTTCTTTTCCTTTCGAAGGATGGGAGGGGGAAGCAAGGAGAAAGAAGTGGGAGTAGCTCGTTTCACATTTTTGCCAATTGGCCAACAAGTGTTGCCAAATTGCGTTGCGGTTGCTGGCCATAAATAACGGTACTTTTGTCATTTATACACATAAATTGCAGCAGACGCTGAAACGCGAAAAAACGTCTGTAAGCCAATGCAGGCAACGGCATTGGGCCAGTATGCTGGATACCCAATCATGGCCATGTCCTGCTGTTGTTGCTGTTGTAGCTTTGCTGCTTGGCTAAAAAACGTGGCTGTCACATAGGCCTGCTGCCTGCTGCCTGGTGCCTCGCTCTCTCGCCCACACTAACGACATTGGCGTTGGTGACACAACGCAGCTGTCGTTTGCCATTTGGCAATAATTGTTTAATATGCGGGCGCATAAAGGCCGCCAAGGACTGCCCATAAAAAAACAACAACAAGAGTAGCAGCAGCAGTCGTAGTAGCAACAGCAACAGCGGAAGTAACAACAACAACAGCAACAACAACAAGCTAAAGGCCAAACTGTGTCTCGGGCCAAACTCGTACAAGCGAAACCTAAGCAAAGCCACAGCCACATCCAAAGCCAAAACTAAACGAAGCCCAAAACAACTCGCTAACAGAATCGCACACGTGTGTCCAGTGTGCGGTGTCCAATGTCCTGTTTCCTGTTTGTTCATTCCCCTTCGCAGCCCTCCCACTGAATGTTGGCACAGCTGCTCTCGCAACCTGCGCAAGTAAGTAAAAAAAAATTTTTTTCCTGTAATTGCAGGTATTCTACAAAAGTATTCATATTGCATAGATTCCTCAGCTGAAATATTGTAACTTACAACATTACCAAACGTAATTACCTAACTGAATTTCAGATGTGGAAAAACAGTATTCAATAAAACAATCAATATTTAATTGTGGAGTATAGGTTTTGATAATTGATATAAAATGTGTATAAGTGTGTAAAACAAAAACATCATTCGTGATTAAAATGTCAAAAAAGGAGCCTTTTGGCATTTTTAATTGAACAGCCTGAAAGTATGCAACATATTTTGTTGAGCAAGTTCTGTCGAAGTTGACCAATTAGCTTCACATCTTCAGTTGTTCAATCAGACAAATAGTAGGGCCTTTATTTTCCTGAAATGCGATTTAAAATACGTTAAGTATTTACTTAAGCCCACTTGTATTGTAAGTAATCAGTGCACCAAAAAGTCAAAACTTCAAATGAACAGCCTGAAAGTATGCAACATATTTTTCTCAGCAAGTTCCATCATTCTTGACGATTTTGCATTACATTACTTTTGTTAAATAAGACAACATGCAGAGTATTCGTTTTGTTAATTGACATAAAATGTGTAAAGCAGCTGCATTAGCTCACTTAAAGTGTGTAACGTAAAATTGAAAACAAAAACTAATTGCGTACCAAAAATGTCAAAACGAGCCGTTAGCTTATTGGCAATTTCGATTGAACAGCCTGAAAGTATGCAACATATTTTGTTCAGCAAGTTCCGTAGTCGCTGACGACGGCGACGACGACGACGAAGCGACGTCGAAGCCAAACAGAAACGCCAGCGCCGCCAATGCCGCACATGCTGACTGCAGTTAATTACAAAACTGTCAAATCCAAAAGGTGCCACGAATCAACGAGCAAACGAAAATGAACGAAGCGGGCAAACAAACAGCGCGGACTCGCACACATACATTCCCACAAACACATGCGCATATACACATTGGCAGTGGCATGCCAAAAGCAGCAGCAACATCCAGTCAGCCATTTCAAACACACATACACACACACACACACACTGAGACATACAGTGAAAGAGAGAAAGAGGGAGAGAGAGAGTAAATAGGCAGATCAGCCAACAGATGCCAACGTATGCGAATGCTTACAATAAAAATACAAACACAAACAAAACAAAGGCTTGCGAGTCGATGGCTAAAGGGGGCGAATGAGTAAATGAGGGGAAAAGACACGAAGTAGGCAGTTGCATTGTGTGAACTTTTTTTATGTTCGCCTCCCTGTGAGCGTGTGTGTGTGTGTGTGTGTGTGTGAAATATAATTTTGTCGTATTGTTGTATTAAATGATGTCAACAACAGCCGCCCAGCTGAGCTTGAGTCTCAGTCTCAGCTGCAGTCTCAGCCGCTGTCGCAGTCGCAGTCGACGTCAGAGCTTCGATTGCTGAGCCAAATCGAATTTAATTGCATTGCCGCACGTTGGCTTTTAATTAATTTTTGCTGGGCGACTACTGCAGATGCAATTGGGCAACAGCAACAGCAACCACACACACACACACACACATTCGCACACACCCGCAAAACAAACTTAGCAAAATCTAGCAACAAACAGTCGGCAGTCGGTAGTTGAAGCTCGGACATCAAACGTCACGCACAGGTGCAATGTAATTAGCACGAACCTGCAAAGCAGCAGAGCAGTCGACAGAGGAGCAAACGCAACAGGAACAGCAACAACAACAACAACGTCAGCAGTGGCTGCGAAAGGACAACGGGCAGCGGTGGCTGCTGCGTGCCACATAAAAACAAAAGCAAGCAAAACCTTTAAGCCCAAATGCATACAAGCAGCCAGCGCAGAGCAACAACAACAACAACCTCGCTGGCATTAAGTTATTATCGAGCATATCCGAACTTTCATTACTCTTAAATACCAAATTTGTAAGGTTTGATAAGTCCATTCTTCTACAATATATACAATCCATAATAGTCTATACGCTTGTTTAATAGATCTGAAAGGCCCCTCAGAAACATAAAGAAAAATATACATCAAATGAATTGAACTGCAATGAATTTGTATTATATTTTAACATGCTTTATTCTTATATATGTATTTTTCATATATATATTATTCAATTATCTTTTCAACGCCGTTATTAACCTTTTCCGATAACATTTATATCTATATGTAAATTTGATCGAAAATGGCCAAGAATGGATCGATAGATCTTTAGCTTTAGCTTAGCGAAATGAATTTAATTTTTGTTTTGTTGTTTTTTTTATTTCTATTTTTATTTATGTATTTATATTTTTATATTCTATTTTATATATATTTGTATATTTATATGTGTGTTTCTATATTTACTTATTACAGTGATAGTACACTGAGAATTGAGAACTTATTATACTGAGCATTTGTTTTGGTTGTTCTTTTTGAAAGCCTTTTCAAAAGAATTTGAAAATTAAAAAAAAAAACGTATAAAATGGTATTTAAAATTAGTTGGCAATAATGTTTGGTCTCTACGTAGTGAACAAATAAAGAATATATACTTTTATGAATACGGTATAATTACGGTATATTGCAAAAACCGATTGCTGCGTGTCGTGTCTTAGGTGCTTTGATTAACAAACTGGTACAATTTGTATACTAATATAACGAATATTGTCTTCGGTATATTTTAAAAATTTTCAGCATATTAATTTCACATCTTTTATAAATAATAACGTACTGTATTGCTGTTATAAAAATTAGGTAGCGATTATATCAAAGAGACTTTCTTACTTGTTTTATACATATTGGACTTTTGTGTGCTGTATTGAGTATAAAACCTGTATATGTAACTTTAAGATCTATTTTTTAAACCATATTTTACATTAAAGCCATTAAATGTTAGAAATCTGAAACACAATCATACATACTATATATACAGTTAAATGAATATGGTCTAAGTTGTATTCCTGTACCGAGTGTAGTGCACTTTGTAGTAGAGCTTGCTTAAAGTGAAGTTACTCGCAACTGAGAGTTACAAGGCGTTTAGAGCAGCTGATGGACTGTCGGTTTGTTGTGGCAACAGCATGGATCCCGTTTGGTTCTTGTTCGCCTGGCAGCGTTTTAATAGCTTTGAAATTCCAATGGCAGCTGTGGCGCCAAACGCCAACACCCGGCGCCCAAAATGAGTTAAAGGAAAGAAACGGCAGAGAGCATAGACCGAAACAAAGAAGAAAGACAGAGAAAGAGAGAAGGAGAACGAGACGGATACAGAAAAGGAACAAAAAGCGATTGCCGGCAAACTCGTCGAACATTTTGAAAAATTATTGAAAAATTTTTAATTTTTCTCCTTAAACGCGAGTGCGACGCACACGACAACGACAACGACAACAACTACGACAACAGCAAAACCAAGAACTGTGGCAATGGCTGTCGATGCAGCAACAGCAGCAGTTGTTGTTGTTGGTGGTGTTGCTGTTGTTGTTGATGTTATTGTTGTTGCTTTTATTGATATTAGCTATGCATGCCCTGCCCGCCAGCGAGCAACTGCCATTTTGTTTATGACGGCGACGATGCAGCCAGCTGAGGAAGCATGCAACACGGGGCATGCCATTTTCCTGCCAGTGATGATGGTGACAAAACTAGCACGAGTCGCGTTTTGTTGCACTCCCAGCTGCCCCATTTGCCCCATCTGCCAATGCAACTTTATGCGCATTTTTTTAAGCTCACGGATACATTGCAATTGCTCTTGCTCTTGTTATTATACGAGTGGAGTGATGTACTTGCAACAGTGGAAGTTGCTCGTGTTGCCCGGTACTGGGACCTTTGTTTTTATATTCCACACATTGGCGGTTTCATGATAGGGTAATCGAAAATATCATAGGTGCAATAATTATGAGCGATATGGGTTAAAACATAGAATTGCCAAAGTGCTAAGTATGTTTGTAATTAACAGAATATGGGGTGATATGTCTGTATAAATAATAGTATATTTTTATACCAAATATATTCTATAGTTTTAATTAATTTGGTATTTCAAATAATTGTCAATATGAAAACATTATGATTCTATCTTTTTTTGTAAGCTAGAATTTTTAAGAAATTGTAATGAATGTAATATGCAATATTGTAACAGGTTGACAGTGTTAGATAAATAATGGTATGGCGAGGATAGCGATATTGTATATTTAACTATAATATAAGTAGAATTAAGTACTATAATGATATACCATGCTAAAAGAAGTATCGGGCAATCAGTGTTCACGAGTTAAATATAGGGGACATTAGTTAGCAAATAAAACCAGCTTGATGAAAAATATACATATAAACATTTACATACATACATTAATAAAAACGTGGGCTTTGTTGCGGGTATAGCTTGATGAAGCCTAAGACAGTCACAAAAGAGCCTTGTATACCCTTGTTGAACTTACATGATAGTAAAGGTAGAGGACTATCGATAGGTTGTGATCGATAGTGTCGATAGTGCAATTCATAGTCGCCTATAATATCGCCTGACATACAAATTTTGACGCATTGCCGCTTCTCTTGTATTTTTTGCCGCAGCCAAGGCATTTTACAAGTTTTTTTTTATCGCCAGACCTTTTGATGGCTCCATCGATAGTGGTTGAACCACTATCAAAAGTGTCTAATGCTATCGATTGTGGTTCGATTGCGCCTAACCATTGATAGCACCATTGATTGTCCTTCTCCTTGCTCTTTCGGTTACTATTGCTCTTTTAACTATTATTGCTGATAGAAAATAGATTGCAAATATGACGATACCTAATGAATATATGTATATACCCAATTGTTTAATAGACAAAATAATGTAAGAAAGAGGTTAATCCATTAATCCATTTCAGTTGATTAAGTTGATACTGGATTTTAATTCTTATCCGAATTTACCTAGTTTGCTCTGTTATGGATGTTAATCTGATAAGCTCCTCTAATAATGAGTTTTGTCAACTGATTAAATACTTGATATCTCAACAAAGCAATTTGAAAGTGATAAAATAGTGAGAAGAAATTGGTTCAGCGTTGTTACATGGTCCATTTATAGTGCTAATGATAGTTATAGACATTTAGTAAACGTTCGCTAACTATGCAACAATTATTGCTGACTAAAATGCTGTCTACAGTTAAGACTGTATCCAACAGCTCAGAATTTTTTGTTCTTACGTTGCAACTCGGGACATAGTTGAGCAGTCTTGTGGTCGTGGTCGAGGTGGCATCGTGTGCTGCACTTAGCCTTAGCTGGGATCCAATTCGTTGCAAGAAGGGGCTTTGTTGGTATTTCTTGGTTTTTTATGATTGCCTGCCACAACTTTTTCGCCATCGATATTGGCGCTATCGACGCGTTGCGCTGTGCGACGTTGGCGTCTTTGTCGACTTTGGCTACGCAGCTTGTGGTTGCAACTCAGAGCCAAGCAGCAGTAAAAGCAACAGCAACAACAACAACAACAACAAGAACAACAACAACAATGCGAGAGTAACTCTAACTGCAGATGCCTTGTTGTTGTTTGTATGGATTTTGCACATCGTTTATCTTGCTGCTGTTGTTGTTGCTGGGACGTCGCGACGCAGCTGCCGCTAGCGAACTGAAATGGCGTTAATGTTGCAACTGCAGCAGCAACAGCAGCAACCAAATGGCCACAACAGCTGCCAATGAGCGAGAACTTAATCTTCGGGATTTAACACTTTCGATATATCTTGGCCGTAGCTGCTTGCTGCTTGCTGCTGTCTTATGTGGTGCAGGAGCAACCGGGAATGTATTGGCGACCATTATCGGTTCAGCTGTCTTTTTTTATGGCCAAGTTATTGGAATGAAACGCGCTCGGCTTTTGCTAAAGTTTCATCAGTCGTTTCTTTTGAGTGTTACAACTAAGTAAGTGGTTGTAAGCGTGAGTGTGTGTGTATATACAAAAAACAATTGCAGTTAATATCAAAGTGAGCCACGCCTTCATACTCAGAGTCCTGCAGTGCCCGCCTGCAAGGACTTGTACTGCTCCGCACTTAGCTCTCTGTAGACGCCATCGCGATTCAGATAGTAAATGATATCGCTGACTCTGTCCAGATCGTATCCTTCAAGCGCTAGCTCACGCTTCTTCAACTTGAACGTCGCGGTCCGAGGAATCTCGTCCATCAGGCGGATAAAGAGCGGACGCGCATAGGGAGGCAGACTGCCACGTATCACAATCGAGAGATAATTGATGTCCACCTTGCGTGACGGATCCACAATGGCCGCCATGCCTGCCTTGCCCTCCACATGGGGAATCTGCAGAAAAGAAATGCGGTTTAGTAAAAGTAAGAAAACTACAGTCGATGGATGGCTCCTTGAAAGCAAAGGAGTGCAGTATTATTTCAAAAATAATTAACAAGTAAGAAAGCTAAAGTCGAGTGTACTCGACTGTGAGGTACTCTCTACATATATTCTTAAAATATACCCGAATACCGAAAAATACTAAAATATATAACAAGGCGTATACTTGATATATGGATATTGTACTAAATTTAACATAGACCATTGCGAAAAAAAAATAACGGAAATGTCAGACAATGCAACTAAAACCCGATTGAAGTACTCGATGTTTGGTATACAAAAGTATTTCTTAAATAACTTCTACAATTTTCATCTAAACGCAACCGAAATAGTTATCAATATACCAAATATAGCGCTTAGTATTTTTAAATAATTTTTTGGTGCATTGATTTGGTATATACTAAGAATAATAGCCTCTTTCCACCTCACTCAGTTTTTCTACGTTTTTTAAAGTCCCGTTTCGGGGTTTCCATCTGCACGAACCGAGAAATATGGGCAACGGTAAAATTCTCAATATGGCCGCTCTGAAATGTCAGCTGTTCAAATGTAAACACGAGTTGGCGAACAATTCAAAAAACAGCACGCGCATTTTAAAATGGAAAATTTTATTAAATTGCAGGATTTTTATGAGGATTTTGACGAAGTGGAGGGAAAATTAGCGGAGTATAGAGTATAGGCCATTGCCAATAGTAAAGAAATCGCCATCAGTTTGGGGCTATGTACATAAGTAGATTTGCTGGCAGCAATGTAATATTTACATAAATACATTTACTTTTAGCAACAGCATGGGTGTTTTGGGAGCGCGATGTTCCTGGAAACAACGAATCATTTTTTTAATATAATTTTCAAATTAATAGGGAGGAGTTTGGCACCCTTGTGGAGCCTTTGTGGATTGGCCAAAAAAGGCACTACATATATCCTCCCATAACTCGAACAACATAGCCTCGTGGATGCCACTCCACGATATTGACGGCTTTCGAGTTTTTTGGCTCATCTAAAATATACAAAATTTGCTTTAAAAAGCAAAATAAAATTTTAATTTTTCTATTTTCATACCTTGGCGCACTTTAATGTCAGCTGTTTTCTTAGTGGTGAGCTCTTTTTCGTTGTCATATCGATCAAAATATCGATAATTACCCAAAAAGTGCGTTCGCTATTTCTACGTAGCTCGCGAACGTAGAAAAACCGACGGTTTTTTCTTATGGGTTTTTACATGGGGCGAACGTAACATTCGGCCTGAACGTGAAAAAACCAAAGAAAACCAAAGAAAACCGTGCGGTGGAAAGAGGCTATAATACCATTAAAACTGTAAAAGCTCTATCGCTTATAATTTCTGATATTTACATAGGCGCTTATACGGACATTCTGACATGGATGTATTGTCTCGACTGTTGACGATGGTTAAGACTTTATGGGATCGGAGATGACTTTTTCTGCATTTTACATATATTTTCTTTAGTTACTGTATATTATAGTACCTGTCTACCCTATGAGTAAAGGGTGTAAAAAGTAATGGGAATGTAATGTGTTACCTGCACCCCATAGACAACACAGTCGTTGAGTCCAATGCAGTTGGTAATGATGGCCTCGACCTCTTGGGTGGCCACATTTTCCCCGCGCCATCTGAACGTGTCGCCGGTGCGATCCTTGAAGTAGAAGAAGCCCAGTATATCACAGACAACCATGTCTCCCGAGTTGAAGTAACAATCGTCCTTGGTGTACACATTACGCAGCAGCTTCTGCTCCGAGGCCTCCTTATCCGCGTATCCATGGAAAGCACTCACCGCTCGCCTGGCATCCACCTGACCCACCAGCAGTCCCGCCTCCCCAGGAGCACAGCGCATGCAGTGACCCTTCGCATCTCGCAGAGGTTCGCCCGTCAGCTCGTCACAGCGCAGAATCTGAACTGGATACAGCTTGCGACCAAAGACAGGGACAAAGCCAATGGCGCCAATGCGATTGGTAATGTTGATCAGATTGGAGTTGCCCTCGGTTGCGCCATAGATCTCCCCGATTTGAGGAATGCCAAAGCGGGTGACAAACTGCGTCCAGATCTGCGGCCTGAGACCGTTTCCGTACATGAGGCGTAGCTGGTGTTGAGGCGTCTGAGATTGCTGCCCCGCTTTCGCGTAGGGCGTGGCTAGCAGATAGCGACACAACTCACCAATGTACTGGGCAACGGAGCAGTTGTTCTTGCTGCAGTCGCTCCAGAAATTCGATGCCGAGAACTTCTTACGTAACACCACAGTGCTGCCATTGAGCAGGGCGTTGCCTACGCCCACGATGCCTCCGGCCGTGTGGTACAAGGGTAAGGGATTGTAGACCACATCATCGCGATTCAGTCCCAACATGTAGAAGGTGCCCGCTGACATGAAGAGAAACCGCAGATTGGTGATGACTGCAGCCTTCGGCAATCCCGTGGTGCCCGAGGTATAAACATAGAGCAGCTTGTCCCGGGCGGAGCACTCCAAGCTGCGACTCACGGGCAGCGGCGTCTGGCCGTTGAGCGCATTGCTCAGCTCAGTGGCATCTGGCAGTAGCTGGTGCTGCTCCTGATCCGTAAACTGATAGATGGGAATGCCGAGTGAAGGCATTGCAGCCAGCACATCAGCTAGCTCAGCACCCACGATCAGTGCCGTCGCCTTGGCCACCCGGATGCAGTGCAGCAGCGAGTCGCCACGCAGGTGCGAGTTTATCAGCGCCGTGACAACACCCAGCTGACTGAGACCCATCCATATGCAGGTGTACTCCACGCGAGTTTCCATCAGCAGGGCAACGCAGTCACCGCGTTGCAATCCTCGCTGCTGGAAGTAACCGGCCACCTTCTGGCTGTAGAGCAGCGCCTCGCCGAAGCTGAGCCGACGATCGTCCATTATGAAGCAAGTTTTGCTTGGCTGCTGCAGAGCCACTTCCTCAAAGCAGTGGGCTACGGTGCAGCCCTTGCGATCCTTACGAAGCAGATAGAAGTTGAGTGCCACAAAGCGGTGAAAAGCACTAGAGAAGTGAGAGTCAATCGTCAAGTTCTTTATAGTTAAGCAACTACTCACAGGAGATCCCTGCGACACGTCATCGCCAAGGCATAGATATTTGTGGGACTCCGCAGCGTTAGAGCCATTAGAGCACCCAGTGTGAGGCTGGCCAAGGCGCTGTCCGAGCAAAAGAAGGCAAAGACAAGGCTGCCAAATATCAGAATGCAGAGACGAGTGGCCAACTTCTGCTTCATATTGAGCTCCAAGAGTATCTCCATTTTGTTCTCCTCCTCCTTCTCCTTATCGCGCTGTTGCTGCTCACACTTACTCACTTGAATATATAGATATTTACATTATTGAGTCACTTAATATAGTGTTATTGAGTCGTATTATTTTTATGTGAATTGACAGTCTTCAAGTCCCAAACTAGATACACCTCACTTTCACACTTCTCTTCACGCACACGGCCAATGACTGACTAAGCACCACCGGACCGGCCCTAACAATCTACATGCCTGCCCGACTGTGCTTATCAGGTGCAATTTGCTTTGATACGCTTTTTACTACCAAGAATTACAGCAGACCTTATCAATGAGCATAGAACGGGACTCACTGATTTCCAGGTGGGGTCGACGAAGGTGAGATAACGCGTCTAGTGTAAGCTAAAGTTGGGCAATGTGAACCTCTATTAACAGTGAGCAATCGCAACAGTGCAGTAAAGATATTACTCATGGTGATAGGCATATACGAGCTTAGCATAGAGATTCAATCAGTATCGTATTCTTATAACCACGTGCATTTATCGTATCGAACACTTCAAGCATAATATGCTAGTTAAGAATTCTATCGTATGTTTTGTGTAAATGCAATTTATATTTACATTTCAAATTGTAAGTTTTGAATATCTAATTCATTATATTTCTTTTTTTGTTTGATTCGCCTGTCAGATACCAAAACCATTTTAATAAGAAACAAAGCTACAGTCGAGGTTGCTCGACTAATATATGCTATATATTGGGTATATTGATATATTCATTCAAAATAAAATAATATAAAAATCTGGTAGCCAAATCAGTTAAGACCCGTAATAAGTAGCCGTTTTTGACTATACAAAATTATTTCTGACATAACTTCAAAAATTTGTATCTGATCAAAATCAAGTTTTTATCATAAAGCATATAGCTAACAAAAATGTAGCTTTCCAACAGATGGCTATATAGTGTCGTTTTTTCATGATGATCAGGAATACACAAATTTTGTAAGACATAAATTTATAATACTCTTATACGAATTGACAGGAAAGTTAAAATTCGAATTACTTTGCAGAAATTTCCGCCTACAAACCAATTGATTGATGATTGAGGGCTAATCTTATCCAAAACTACAACTTAAATATAGTGTGAGTATGCACTGAGTGGTTTTCTTGCTAATTAATGCGATTCATATTTTCAATGGTTCCCGGGAATTAAACTATTTTGGGCAAGTACCCATAACTTTTTTAGAATACCGTTCGATAATCGAATTCAAAGAAGTTTATTAATTGAAGTATGCAACGATTAGCAAATATTTCACAAGCTAATACAAATTCAGATTGTTTATCTTTCTTGTTGCCTAGATTAAATTATTGTTAGGATTATTGCTATGCTTAGAGTATATAATAAAAATAATTTCATTGTTCTTTTTGTAAGTACTATAAATATTTTTCTTTTAAAATTTTGTTGAATAATGAATTATAATTATATTTTTCATGATATTTACAGTTTTTAAATTTGACACAAATCATAAGTTTTTAAAATTAAACTGTTCATTGATAAATTATTTCCAGTGAACATCTTTCTACTCATTTCCTAGATGTAATTTGAGTGCTTCTCTTTACTCTAATTTGTAGTAATAATTATAATGAAGGGCAACGAATTTAATTTCATTCGAAAACATATTATCGTATAATACTTGCGAGTACATAACAACATCAATTAGGGCAATTAACCCATAAAATCGATTTGCTCATAAATTGTTGTGGAATATTTAGCGTGATATATAGATAACACTCGGGTTGAAGCTAATCCAACTTATTTTTATTATTGTTATTGATACATTAACACTCGCTGCCTCAAGCAGCTGATTTCACAGTCGCAGAATTCTTATCGCGACAGAAACCAAACAAAAACATTGAAAAGTAGAATTCACAACAAAGCAGTTGCATATACAAATAAAAAGTCTGATAACAGACAACTGTGGACTGAAAATGTGTTTCACGCTTTTCAGAAGTTCGTGTTTACTAAATACCAAACAAATATATTAAATTATAAATGCACTTCAGGTGAATAAAGTCGCGCAATAACTAAACATAAGGGTTAACATCAAGAATTTTATAGTAAAAACAAAAACAATACAACGGTAATATCAACAGGCGCACGATAAAGTTCAATGCTACTTCTCTGTCGTATAGTAGACGAGTAAACGGGCAAGGTACAGTGGGTGACATACTCAGATTTTTCGAATTTGTGTTAACAACTAATTACAAGTTATGGTTTATAAATTAACCCTATATAAGCAAGGTGTCATTTTCGTTCAGTAAAAATGATTTGTTGATATAAAATAATGCTTTAAATTAATAATCGACTGTAGCTCTATTAAAATTCATGTAAAGAACAAAAAAAGGAATAAGAAAGCTACAAACGAGTGTGGTCGACTGCGAGATACCCACTACCCATTCTTAATAAAAGCTAAACAGTGTGGTATTATCTTTAAAATATACCAAATATACAAAAAATATATCGAATGATACATTTAGTACTACATTATACTATTACAACATTCCAAATATACCATAGAGCGCAAAATATACGGAAAACCAACCAAAGCAAAAGCATCAGCTGACTTTTTAAAATCTATCAAATATCCCAAAATATTACGAAAATATACCGAATCTTAAATAGATCGATATACTACTACATTCAGAATATACCATAGGGCACAAAATATACTAAATTGCCAACCAAAGCAACAGCAGCAGCACTTTTTTGGCAGATTTAACGAAGAATAAAAATCATGAGAAATACACTTCACTAAATTTTCGGCTGCTCAATAATTATTATTAACTGTTGCAGCGTCCCACGGTGCAAAGTGCGTCACACATAAATATGAATGTGTTTTCGCTGTCGCTGTAAGACTTGACTTGATCTATGCTAGAAGAAACCGGGACCTTGACTTATTGCGTATGCGACGCACATAACATTTAAACGGTTCTACACATGCTCTCTGCCCATGGCTTTTTCATTTTGGCCGTCTTGACTAACTTGGCTGCCATACGAGTGCGATACAAAGTAAATATTCATGAGCCTGACACTGACTTTTTGTTGGCATTGCTAGGCAACAGTTGACTGTCGGTCAGTCTCTTTGTCGGTCTGACACTTGAGAGGTCAATTCACTTTTTAAACTTCTATGCAATGCGATCCGCCGATTGCAGTTGTTATCGCATTATGCATCGCTTGACATACTTTTTGCAATATTCTCGTCACAGCACAGCACACAGCAAACAACAATATCACGAGAAAACACGCGAGTCTCCGAATACGTTCTATCGTCAGCGAGAACTAATTACAACTGAGCGGTTTTTTAGCGTTCGCTTCGCTTCATGCCGGTTCTATTTATTATTTCACGCAGTATCAACAGATGACTGAGAGCAATACGTTGCCAAGAGAGAGAGAGAGAGAGAGAGAGAGAGAGTGTTTGGGAGAGTAATTTAATCTATGAATGAGATCTGATCCATTAACTTGCTATATGTGTATTGGAAAATGATCATATTCGATTGTCATCGAATGACCTTGACTCATAAAGTACATTTTACATTTTTCTACCGAAGTATGTAATATGACTATATAAACTTAATAATTATGCTGAGTTCGAAGAAAAACAAATATGAACTTATATGAAGAATACATTTGTATGTGGGCTAATTCCACAAAAATTTACGACTCCGATAAAAATGAATTAATTTTATTTAATTTGATTTATCACGTATGTATGTAAAAAATTGCAGTAGTACAAACAATTTCAACTTTTTTTTTTTATTACATTTTGGCTATATGATTTACAGCATCTACCTATCAACATTTATACTAAAAGAACTCAAAGCAAGTGGAAAATTTACAGCTGAGTGTGCTCGATTTTAATACATATTTTGTCTTGAATTAGAATAAAACAGCGCAGTCGCTGTTATAAATAATATTATAATAAAACATTAGTATCACGATATTTTATTTCAGCCCCAAACATACCATAGGGAACAAAATATACCAAAATGTTCACCACAGCCAAGAAAGCCTATGCAGCTGCATCAACCTAACATTCAACACCTGATTTTACTTGAAAATCTAAAGAAACATTTATGCAATGGAATGCTTATTGCAAGCTTTTCGGCACATCGTTTATGTCTTGTTCAAAATATTCTATACTTTTGTGCTGTGACAAAATATTTGCTGCTTATGAATTCCCCATCTTAATAAAAATTTGTATTCTATTATTTTAGTATTTAATTAGGTTCAACAAATTGAACAATTTTACGAATGATGCCACATTCTTTAAAAATATTTTGTGGCACGTGACAACCTTAAGTTTCTGCCATTAAGGTGTCATTTAAAGGTGCATTACTATTTTGAAGCTAAATGAAATCACTTTCAACAGCATTATTACATTGTTTGTGGTATACTGAATATTGATAGCAGAAATTGATTTTAAATATATTTTGTGAGTAAATAACATGTTGCTTGCTCTTCAACTTAAAGATTGAACTTCTACAAGTGATCTACAAAGCGCAGATCAGTAGAATTTAATATTGGGTACATCGCAATATATTGAATGTGGCCATAAAAAGAAATTTTTATATTTAATTAAACGCATTTGCTTCGCCAGCGAATAAAAGCAAAGAAAAACAATTTGTCCCCACGCAACCAATCTCAAACAAAGAAAAATCCAATGCTAAAATAAATTAACATAAAGCTGGGTAGCTGGCGGCAGAGTCGCTGTCGGCGTCAACGTCAACGTCGGCGTCGCAGTAGCTGTCAAATGCCGAGAGTAGAAATATAAAAAATATATGTGCATACTTTCGGGCGGCGTGTATAAAAAATGTGCTCACACTTTTGGGCAGCTTTTTGAGTTATAGGCGGTGAGAGAGGAACCTTCTGCTGTGATTGTGTATGTGAGAGCAGTTAGTTTGACTCTGTGTGTGTGTGTGTGTGCCTGTAATTGACACATGTTACGCGCACAAAAGCGGCAACTTGCGCTCTAACTGCGTCTCTGTGCTGAGTCTCCTTCACTTCCCCTCCCGGCCAGTCCAATCGTTATTATCGACAATGGCGCCGCCAAAAACACACACATTCTCTTATACACCCAGAAACACACACACACACACATAGACATAGGCAAGCACACGCACATGTTCTTCACTGCTGCTGCACAGCCTTCAAATGCAGGCTACCTCAGTCAACTTTGTTTGTAGCCGGCAAAACCAAAAACACACACACACACACACATCAGTAATATAGGAAGCGGGGGAGGAAAGAGGGAGAGGCAGCTTGCTTGCTGATAACGTTAGCGTCAGCTGTGCAGCACTTTGGGGCTCGAAGCTCGGGGGCAAAGGGGCAAGGAGGAGCACACGTGAGAGGCCCGGACTTAGAGTCGTGGCTGGCATCGTGCGCAGGCGAGCGTCAAACGTTTGTACCTTGCCCCATTTGCCCCCAGGCGACAGCATCGTGTGCTGCATGCCCCATCTCACTCGCTCTCTCATTCTCCGTCGCACTTATTGCCACTGCTGCTACTGCTGCTGCTGTGTTTGGCATTTGTTTGTGTTGTCAACAAAAGTTTCTTTGAAATCAGTAACAGATGTCGATTGAAATGGCACAATTGCTGCCTGCGTCGCTGCCAGCGTCGACGTCGTCGTCGTTGTCGTCGTCGTCGTCGTCGTCGCTTCGTTGCCTGCCTCAGTAAGCAGCTGGCGGCTGCTGTTGGCTCTGAGCTCGGGGTTCTGGCTCTGGTGGCTGCCACTTATGATGAATATTTTTATGCCAGACACAGCAGAAAGCCCGATTTGCCAGACGACATTGTGCTGCCGCTAGTTGCCAGCATTTTAATTAAAATTTTCACTCAAGTATAACGTTTTAATGTGAATGCAATTTAGCCAATCGAAGCTAAAGGCATCGCGAATAGCGACCATTTGTTCTCTGACTATATTGCAACTAAAAAGAACCGAAGGTGGAAGGGAGAAATTGTTGCTGTTGTCGTTGACAACATGCCCATGTCTGTGGCTGGGCTGAGCTGAGCTGTAGCTGCTGGCGATAACAAACGATAACTGCATGTTAAGTAGAAGCTAACGAACGAACAGATGGACAGTCGAGTTGACTCGAGTTGAGAAGCAAACAAAACGACAACAACGTATGCTGGCAGCACAATGAGGAAGTGGCTAGGAAGGAGCTATTTGAATACATGCCTCGCCCCGAACCGTCCACTGAGCTGGCTTTAGAAAATCACTCAGGTAGCAAAATGCCATCATCATCATCATGGCCATGCTCATCATGAGAGCTTGCCTCTGGTTGTCCGGTGAAGGGTTGCAACATACACACACACACATGGAGAAAAAAGAAGGAAAAACACTCACAGCAATTCCAGACAAAAGCAAAGTTGAGCCATGCTGATCCTGAAGTGTCTACAAATGTGTATGCGAGACTATGTACATATGTGTGGGTATGCACGTGTGTGCCAGTGTATGTGTGTGGCAGCCACAAGCCATGTGCGCTTGTGTGCAACAAACGTTGTGGGCGCCCCCAGGCAGCGCAAGGCGAGGCACTAACGAGCTTTTGCTTGCTCTTGCAATGCGACAGCAGCAGGTGTGCCACACACACACAGACACACACACACATACTGAGGGCACAGCTGAGTGACGATAATTGAAATTTCATCACAGTAGTTTGTGGTTTTGTTGCACACAGACACACAGACACACACACACTCCCTAATGTGCAAATCATGGCAGCACATCGTGCAGCAGTTGCAGTTGCAGCTGCAGCTGCTTTGTGTTGCCTGCTTTTAGGCAGCATCCTGAATCCTGAATCCCGAATCCCATAAAAGATGAATCGAATCCGAAATCGTTGTTTGGTTTAAAACACTTTATTTCTTGGTTTCTTTTAGCCTTTTTTGTAGTTGTTGTAACATTTACTTTACTTGCTTGCTGCTTTGCTTTTGGTTTTCATTTTCGTTTTCATTTTCTTCTTGTTTATAGTTAAAATACATTTAAATATTGATTTAGAGATACAATAAATACTAATTAATAAATTAAATAAATACTCAATAAATTAGACACAATTCAAAATATTGTAATCATGTGTTTAATAATAATAATAATAACTACTATGTTCAGTTTTATTTTCTTTTTTTTGTTTTGTTTTGTTTTGGGTTACCTATCGCCTACTTACAGCTCCATTAAATCGTATTCTGTAATATGTTGAAAGTGAGTGCAAATACTTTAATTTCAAGTGCTCAATGTGCCTAATTGAATTCAGCTGCGATTGAATGAGTTATTCTTATCAAATCAAATTGTCATGGAAAACAATAAAGTGATGAAATCAAAGTTTACACCCATTCAACAGCTTCTCAAGTTTTAGTTTCTATTTTTCTTAAATGCAAAAGGAATTTTTGCAAATCTTGATAGAATGTGAATTTTTCATCTTTATCTCGTTTACTTTAAGTATCATTTAGAAAACTATTTGGAAAATGTGGGAAACGTGCTCCTCATTTTGTTTTTGGTTTTTTTTTGTTTTTTGGTTAAGGTTTATCTTTAGTTGAACTGCATAATCGTATATGTAGGTTATGATATAATCATATAATCAGAGAATCATATATGGTATTGGCGCCTCCTTCTCCTCGTCCGCCTCCAATCGCCACGTTTAATTTGACTAGCACAAGTACTTCTTCTTGGGTTTCATCATGCGAATGCGTCATTTGGAGCCCAGGCCATTGGGCACCAGCGCACTGGGCGTGCCACCACCCACAGACGCCACACCTCCGCCACCCCCGCTGCCTGGAGTGCCACCAACCACCGCAGCTGCTGCGGCTGCTGCAGCTTCACGAGCGCCAACTGCGGCTGCCTGAAGATGAGCCGACGCTGCGGCGGCGGCGGCAGCTGCTGCTGTGGGAGTGGGAGGAGAGCGGGTGGCCATGGCACTGCGATGTCCGCTGGCGCTAGTCGAGTGTAGATGCTTGGCGCTCAGCTCGCTGGCTCGTGAGTTGCCGCAGACCTGTGAAATGAATGAAGGAAGAGATTTGTCGCAATGTAAGTATTGGTGTTTTATCCCGTTTTGGTCCGTTTGCTTCACTCACCTGGTGGTGGCTGTCCCAGTCCCTGTATTGACACGATGCACTGCAGTAGCGAGCCATGTTGCAGCCGGAGCAGGTTTCAGTTGCCTTGCGACCGCAATTCCAGCACTGCTGTTGCAAGTTGCTGCCCTGTGTGGCAAATGAAATGCATAGAAAATTAGAAAAAATACCTCTAGCAAGTAAGAAAACTACATTCGAGTGTGCTCGACTGTGAGATCCCAATAAAAGCAAAACAGTGCTGTGTTATTATTAAAATATAACACATTGTTATACCGAAAAAATACTGAAATATTCTGAATTATATTATTATTCAAATATAAGACATCAATATAACGAAAAAATAATAAAATATACCAAATTGAATTATTATTAAAATATACAAAAATATTATTCCGAATTGTAATATTATTAAAAAATACTGAATAAATACTAAAATATACCGAAAGGTATTGTTCTTTAAATATTCTGAATAAATACTAAGATAGGCCGACTAGTATTATTCATATAATATACCGAATATATTCATATTCATATACCGAATAAATACTAAAATATACTGAAAGACATTATTCTTTAAATATTCCGAATAAATACTGAAAAAACTGACTGGTATTATTCATAAAATATACTAACATCGCTTATTAAAATTGACCGAATTTTTATCTGATCGCAACCAAAATTTCAGATATCATAAATACTTTACTTGTTGTATTGAGCAAAAATCATATCTTTCTCTTATATATCCTAGTGTTTCATACGGACAGACAAACGGACAGGAGTATATCCTCTCGGATGTTTACGAAAATCAAGAATACTTTATTTTGTTGGAGAATGTTCCTTCTTCCTTGTCATACAGCCACAAAGTTCCCCAAAAAACACCTCTAAAAGTAATAAGGTAAGGGACTTACATTCTGTGCGCTGGTTATGGAAGGCGACTTGTTGTCCAGGTCGCGCTCTCCGCTGGAATGACGACTCATCTCCATGAAGAACTTCTCCATGCGCAGTCGCTCCTGGGTCATGATCTCTGCAGCCCGTGTCTCGGCTGCCACCACGGCCCTTTGGATCTCTATGACTGCTTGTCGCTTCACCTGAAATCAAATCACATTTAAAATTTGTCGTGGAGGAAGGACAATTGATAGACAAACCTGTGTGACGGCATCTTCTGCATTCCGCTTGAACTCGGCCACCTTCTCCTCGGTCTGGCGACGCAGCTCGGCGAGAGCAGCCGGAGTCACCTCCTGGCTGTTGCCACTGCCGTGCTGTGGCTCAATGCCCCGCTGTTGCAGTATTGTGATGGCTCGCTTCGTCTTGTCAACCATCGCCGAGATGCAGTTGAGCATAGTGTGAATGTTCTTCCACTCCTCCTCGCCACCTACGCCCCCAACAGCTCCCCCAGCACCACCCACTCCGCCACCTCCTACGCCAGCTCCTGGCAGTGCTGCACCAGCAGGGGCATTGTTGCCTCTTGCCACCTGGGGCGGAGCATGTCTGCTGGCTGCGGGCTGCAAGTCCCGTTCGTCACGTTGCATGAAACCTGCCGCAACTGCCACATCGCCAGCGGCAGCCGCAGCCGCTGCGCTGTAGTCGAAGGCGAGCACCGAGTGACCTCCAGCCGGATGCATGGCCAGTCGCTTGCTAGCTGGAGCGTAGCCTGATGCGTTGGCTGCGTTGGCGCCTCCTCCGCTGGCCATGTACTCGCTCCACTCCTGGAGTCCGTTGTGTGCGCCGTGCTCCATCATGGAGTCCGAGGAGCGTCGCTTGAACAGCGACCCGCCATTGACATTCCCAGACGTCGCTGGTGGCGCCTCCAGTTGCACGAAGATATCAGCGAATTCCGCACTCGGCACGCCGTGAGGCGTTAGCTCCATTACGGACTGCTCGTTGCTGGTCACATACTGCAGCGGCGATTGGTTGGTGGCCCTGGCCAGCGCCATAATCTCGCGCTGCATCAGCACCATGCTGTTCTTGAGCAGCGGCATCACGTACGGACGCAGCGGCAAGTTGATGGCCTCCTGCAACGCCAGCCGGAACTCCTCCAGCGAGATGGCGCCACTGCACAACGAGAGCACCAGAGCACGCACTCGTTCACTCACCTCCGGTTGGCCGAGTTCCTGGGAGAACTGCACCAAGGCGCCCAGAAACTTGCGCAGCTTGGACAGCAGACGCGCCTGCTCCACGTGGGCAGCTGCTGCAGCGGCTGCGGCAGCGGCGGCTGCCAGGGATGCGGCATGTTGTGATCCCGGCGTCGGGGATGTGGCTGAGCTGGCGACACCGCCATTCACCACGGGCGAGGCGCTCGCATTGCGTTGTGGTCGCTGATGCAGATGCAGCTGCTGTGGCGGAGAGTGCGGAGAATGCGGCGCCATGTTGCGAACCGGTTCAGGCGGGGAGTCCGGTGGTGTTCGGCACAGACGATCTCGTTCCCGTTCCCGTTCCCTTTCTCGTTCTCTTTCACGCTCTCGCTCGCGACTGCCGTTGGGCGTGTGCTGGCTGCTGGATGTGTTGTTGCTGGCGGAGATGGACATGTCTTTGCCGCTGTTGGATGAGGAGGAGGTGGATGAGCTCTTGTCGCCGTTGCTGTTGCTGCTGTTGCTGCTGCTGCTACTGCTGCTGTTGGCTGTTTGGCAAAAGGAAGAAGCTCGTTAGTTAGTTAACAATAAACAACTTTGAGAGAACAAGTTGGAAAACAGAAACTCCCTGAGCAAGGAAGGGGAAGGGACGTGGGGCAGACACAGGATGTTCAGGCCAAGCGCATTACAAATGCATTAGTAGCTGGATCTGCTGTAGCAGCTTAAGCTCGGAAGCTGCAACATTAGCCATGCCACAAATATCTGTAGTATATACGTATATATATCGCTTTCTCTCTTGACCACAACAAGCTACAGCACTTGTCAGGTCTTGTCCCATCTTGTCCTGTCCTGTCCTGTCCAGTCTGCTGACCATCACCACCCTGCTGCATGTTGCATGTGCGCTGTAGGTTGCAACATTAACAAATTTGTTTGAACATGGGAAATAAATTAGCAAACAGTTTTGGGTGCCATTTGCCAGGGAACAAGCCCAGCCAGGCAAGCAAATCAGACGCCACGCTCTAATTGCAAGCCAAGCAAAAGGCTGTAGAGAATGGTGATGGAAGAGGGATTGGGAATGAACCTGCAGCAACGCACTCGACACTAGCTCAAAAACGTAAAGCTTAACGGAAAAGCCGCACCGCGCAGATGGACCAGAAACGAGTTGCTGACGAACGAGAGAAGCATGGAACAAAAATGGCAAGCTTCCAGCTTCGCAAAACGGCGGCAAATGAAAACTAAAGTGATTTTGTTTCACGCTAAGTTATACTACATGAAATTCCCAACTATAACATAAAATCATTTCCTTTGTGCCCAAAGAACCCAACGCAGATAACATTCTTGATCAGTCTTAACAACACAGATGATATAGCCATGACCCTCAATCTGTCCGTCGATACACGAAATATAGATTTCGGTATATACCGATACATCAGTATTTTTGTTGGTATATTAAATTTAAAATAATTTAACGATAATACCGCATTTCAATATCTTTTTGATATATTTAATTTAATGATAATACTGCACTTTTTTTGTTTTCTTTTTGCTTTTTTTGCAGGTAGCATATTATACGTGTGGAAATCATAAGCTGAAATGTAATTACCAAAAGACTAGCCCAAAATATATTCAACTAAATTGATGGAGCCTAAAATATTACCTTTTAAAAAAAAAAATTGTTTTAATAATAACAAAATTTGATAGTGCGAAATATGATAACGAATTTCTTTATTTAATCTGTGCTTATTTATTTCGTTGTCCTATTCTAATTAATGTCAGAAAACTGAAAAGATCGCAGCTGTGAGTTATTGTTAACAAAGTTGGAATGCTAGTTTGATAGCTCTAAGGGTCAAATACTCACGTTATATTTACTTAAACCGTAAACAGGTCTAAAAATAGTTTTATGTACCTATTAACTTCTTCTTTTTAAGTCTCCCAACTCATATGTCTCTTCTCTCCCAGAAACTCTTTTTGGCATCTAAATTTTGCATAGGAAATTCGGTTGGCGAATGTTTTGTCGCCTGTTCTACATTGGCGACCAAACACGCACACACATACACACACACACTGACAGACTTATACACAAACTTTGTTTGCACAAGCTAATGGAAATTGTTTATATGAGTGTGTGTGTGTGTGAGGGAGGAGGGTGAATTGCTGGTTGGTGTGGGGTGCAAATGATGCCACTGTTGCCACTGTTGCTGCTTTTGCTGCTGCTGCTGCTGCTGCTGCTGCTGTTGATGACGATGACGATAGCGATGGCGATGGCGTTGGCAACGTCGATGCTGCTGCTGCTGCTGCCGCTGCTGTGGCTGCTGCACAGTTTGCTTTTGTGATAATGATTGTGGATACAGCTGCAACTGGCTGTGTTTTCACAGCCATTCAGGCACGCCAATCGAAGGGACATACACAAGAGACCGAAAGAGAGGGAGAGAGAGAGGGCATCACTCAACTGAGTTGGCGGCGGCTTATCAAACGCCAAACATAGACAATGATGGATCACATGATGCCGCCTGCCCTGTAATTGGCTACTATGCAAAAAAAAACCCACTAAAGAAGTAGAAGAAGAAGCAGTAGTAGCAGAAGAAGGCAAACTAAGTACAACAGAACGAAGCTGTCGCCCACTCAGCAAATGTATCTGTCTGCCCGTCTGTCTGTCTGTCTGTATCTACATCTGCCGCTGTATCTATCTGGCTATCTATCTAACTGAGTATCTAACTGGCTGCTGTGTACAATTGTAAAATATTGCAGTTGGTTTGGTTGGGGCTTTAAAGTTTCGCCGGCCTCCGCAAAAACCACAACTGACCCAAAGTTATGCCTCAGGGGAGTGGAAGGGGGTAGTTTTGGGGAGGGGGTAGCAACAGCACACACAGCTGTGACTGGGCACGAAAAATGTTTCGGCCACGAAAAACTATTTACGAAAATTTTGTGTTGACAATTCACATATTTTCTAAAACATAATGTTGGCCATTTGCTGTCTCTCTGCGAGTGTGTTGAGGGGGGGGCGGTCGAAAGGGGCGTGGAAATGCGGCATTGTGGGAGCCTCAACGGCTGGCGCAACATCAGCATCAGCATCATGAGTGAGCTTCAGCTGCAGAAGCAGCAACAGCCATCGATTTAAGGTTACGTATACGCAGCATGGGCCAGTGGCATTCTGTTTGCCACTCTCTCTCTCTCTCTCTGCCGTTGCTGTGTGTGTGTGTGTGTGTATGTATGCGGGCAACAGAATTTGCACAGCTGCGTCCCATAGATTGCAGTCGAGCGCACAAAACGAAACGTTGGCAAGTTTAGCTTGTGTTGTTGTTTCTGTTTCTGTTGCTGTTGCTGGCATAGTCATTTGGGAAAACAATCATTTTGGCAAATATTCATCATGCGCAGCTCGTGATTATCATCATCATGAACATCATCATCATCATCATGGCCATCAGCAGGCGGCCGTAATGAAGTTGATACTGCTGCAGTTGCTGTTGTTGCTATTGTGGGCGTCTATGCAACACACAGCAAACATTTGTTAAACAAAACTTCTTCTTTTATAGAGAGAGGAGTATTTCAGTTTTGAATGTTAATTTGAGGGAAGCTTTTGATAGAATTTAAGCGCCTTATATGCAGAGCGAACACACGCACACACACACACACACACACGCCCACATCAATGGCCTGGGAATTGACACAGCTACAGAGGACACAGGTATGCACAACAATAACAGCAACACAACCACAGCAACAACAGTAATCAAAGCAAAGCACACAAAACAGCAGCCCCTAAAAGCATGCTACGCTTTTTTTGTTGCTAGATGCGGGCTTCTGTTGCTGTTGCTGCTGCTGTGGCTGTGGCTGCTGCTGTTGCTGCTGTCGTTGATGTTGCCGTTGTTACTGCTGGGAATGCCAACAGCGGCTGTTATTTTTTGGGCTAACGAAGGAAAAGAAGTTGGAAATGGTAAGTGGCCAAAAGGTAAAAGGAAACGCTAGCTGCCTCTGTTACCCACATAGAATACAGAGCGAGACTTGCGAGACTATTTGTGATGCGTAAAAGCAGTTGAAACTCAACAAAGTGACTACAATACTTTGCTTTGTTTATTAAAAAGTGTCTCTGAAAGTTCTCACTACTCTATGAACATCATATTTAAAAAAAAAAAAAATTACTTGATTTTCGCCAGTAACAAGGAATTTTGTCACTCGCTGAATATTCTCAACACTCAGAATATTAGAAATTAATCAAAATGTGCTTAGCTCAATCTGAGTAGTATAAACATGGTTATTTAAATAAAAATGAATTATTATTAAGTTCCTTATATTTTACGTCAAATACAGCCTGGGATTCTTTGTACATTATAATATTCTTTATAATCAATTGCTTTTGAGGTATTTTAATTATTAAGCAAAGCAACAAAAATTATATGTATTTTTGATACAACATTTCTTTAAATTTAGCAGAAAAAAATATTGGACAGATAATCTTGTCGTGCTTCTTAAATGCTTCTTAATTCATTGATATGATAAGTCTCATAAAACAATCGGAATACTTCCACGATATTAAGTTAAACAAGTATGTTCCAAAATCAAATTGTTGTATTTAGTCTTTTATGAATATATTCAGTAAATTGAATAAAACAATGATTCCTAATTCAGCGGCAAGAAATCTGTGAACCCAAGATTGCGATATCATAGAGAAAGCAGCTCAAACAAATCTCACCCCTCGCTCATTACGGGTTTTGTTGTTGATTCGTGTTGCTTTGCCCTGTCACAATACGCGTACAAACAAAACAAAAACACTCAATGAACTCAATGGCAATAGAAGAGGAGAGGAGAGAAACATACACGCACACAGCTGCTGGCATTCACACCATCAATCGTTGTGCCTGTCGCTTGGCTGCACTTGTGCCATGAATTCCCAAACCCAAACCCAAACGCAAACTCGAACGCAATCCCAATCCCTAGTCGTAAGTCCCCAATTAAACGCCTTAATGTATGGCAGCCAAACCCCATTTCACACTCACATCTCGCTTGCCACATTCCACTGCCACTTTCCACTTGCCACTTCCTATTTCCCACTTGTGTCTCCCATATCTCGTTGTCCATGCCACACTCACCTTTAAGCCGTCGACTAATTGCAGCCGCAGTTGCTGCAGTGGCCGCTGCTGCCACAGCCGCTGCTGCTGCTGCTGATGACGTCGTTGATGATGACGCGGATGAGGCAGCTGTCGATGTGGCCACCGCTACTGCTGCCGCTGCTGCTGCTGCCGCTGTGGCAGCGTCATAGGCGTCCTTGTCGGTAATTTCCTCCTTAATTATCGCCTTGCCATCGAGCGCCATCTGTAAATAGTCGCAAATTAGTTGAGAAATTTAAACAGACTGCGTTTGTTTTGTGTGTGTTGTGTTGTTGTTTCTGTTTCAGTTTTATTCGGTAGACAACAAAGGGGCTCCAAATTGTAATTATAAGACTGCCAGGCAGTCAGACATTTTGTCAGCATGTCCAGGTTCCCATGCGTCTACCGAAAACATCAAGTGACAAAGTTCTCACATTATGATTTCAAATTATTTGATTTCAATTTGATTAAATTGTTGTCTGACATGCAAATTGGGCGCACCATCAAAACACAAAGCTCTCGCCTTCCCTCACTTCCCAAATCAGACGATTTAGTCCGTGTTTTGGGCCTGTGACTGAGACTCATTATGGGCAGCTGTAACGTTGCCTTCGGGCCTTAGCTATGCGGTATTATTTATCTGTGTTCCGATAGTAATTTGAACCCCACAATTGGAATTGTTAATGCCATACAAACAAGTTGCAAACTATTCTGATGCAATCAGGATAATACAAGACTGCATTAAAAACATAATGAATAATGAATTTAGAGAGAAGCAACATTCGGTATTTATAAAAATATATAACATATTTTGCGAATCAAAGCTGCGGACAATTTGGAAGCAGAAAACTCCCTCATACGACCTAAACTACTTCTGTTGAATATGTAAAAATATAATAAGAACATGTCTTAGGGAAGAAGAGAGAAGGCATTTTAATGGATTTTAATCCTAGGGAAAATTAAACACGGAATAACAATATATCAATAGATTAGGAACAGGCTCTGAAACTGAGATAAAGAATTATGGTCCAAAATGTTTGAATTCAGTCAAGAAGTTGAACTGATGGAAGAAATAATGCTCAGAAGGGGTACAATAGATCTTATAGGTCGTCGAATATCCTTTCCCCAAATAATAAGAGTAATAACAAGTAAAACTCGATTGTGCTCGACTGTAAGATACGCGTTACACATTCTAAGGCATCTAAGACACATCTAAGACACATGCCTAAGGCTATATTTGGTACCTTTCTACCCTATGGGTATCGGGTAAAAAAAGTATTCATTTAAAACAATAAGCTTAGAAAATAAATGATGCAGAAATTGACACAAATGGGCAAACGGAAGAATATATTGGGCTTACTTTTCTAATTTTAATTTATTACATTTCACTATACACTATGTAATGACAAACTTGAACATTGAAAATAAAACTAAACTAAATAGCGAAAGATGTCAGAGCAATGAACTATAATGAAATGATTATTGAAGGCTCTTCTTACTTAATGATTTGCAGTAATGATTTCAATTAACTGCAACATTTTAATTGAGTCGTAATCACTTGAGTGTAGATTTTGCCAGCTTGCAATGCATTCATCCACCTTGCTCCAATCATCCACACTCACTTGCTCACTTGCTCACATGCTACCACCGCCTTTCATTCAACAATGCAAACAGCCTGCACTTACCACCTATTAAACCAATTTTCCCCCACTCAACCCAATCAGAACCGCAGAATCAGAATCAGCACCCTTTCGGCACGCACCTGCTCATGCTCATGTTCATGTCCGGTTCGGTTCTGTTCTGTTGAGTACAGTTCAGTTCAGTTCAGGTCGGACTAATGTCGAGTGAACATGGGAATATTTTGTTGATTTTTATCACTAAAATATGTAAATACCTGGGTCGAACTGTGGGAGTTTGTGCAGCTTGCCGGCTGCATAAACAAAAGCGCAAAAGTATAAAAAAAACACAAATACAAAAACAACAAGAGCAAGAAAAATAAGAGGCAAGGGGAAAATCTGCTCATTTTCATTCATGTTTTAGATCCGCAGTCCGCAACCCGCCATCCCGCAGCTCTCCAACTACCCAAAAGCAAATGCCAGAGATTGAATCGACCATTTGAGGTGTAAAAACAGTTTTTAGCGCAATGTTTAAAGTCAATCGTCGCATTTGGCCATATTTATTCAACGAGTATTACAAGTGTGTGCGGAAGACACAACGAGTGAGAGAGACAGAGAGAGACAGAAAAAGAGAAAGACTGAGAGAGAGTTCTTGGACAGCTGTTTCACATCAGGCAAATTACTAAAAATGCTGCAAATGAAATTCTATTAAAAACAAACACTTGACATGGCAGCTGCCGTTTGGCAAAGAGGCTAGACGAAGGGGCGCCACGGGGCGCGGGGGCCACTAATGACGGATCCAGCCGGCATATGGCGTCTATAACACTTGTCAACTGTTTGGCCCGGTATGAGGATGGTAGGGAAGGCTCGGGCTGTGGCTGTGGCTGCGGCTCTGCTTCTCGCTCTGGCTCTGGCAAATAACTAACAAAGCAAAACATGCGTGACAGGCGGCAACAACAAGTGTTTTGTGTGTGCGCCAGGTGAGTGGGCGGCCAAGTGGGCGGTTGCCCTGACTCAGTTAATAGCTTGGCTGGTTGGCTGCCTGCCTGGCTGGATGGTTGGATGGCTGGCTGGCAGCAGCTGCCGCCGTTTGCCAGTGGCAGAGGCAGTGGCAGCGACAGAGGCAGAGGCAGAAACAGAGCCATAGACCAGAAGAGCTATGACGAATGAATCAAATGTCAGAAGCAGCCGTGTTGTCGTCGCTCAAGCAGCTGTCGCCCTGTCGGCGGCAGCAACAGCAGCAACAGCAACAGCAGCAGCAGCAGCAGGCTTCAACTTGAGTTGTTTTCCTTCGCCTCCCAACCCTTGGGGGCAGCCACTTCAAAGCTGCCTCAGTTTGAGCTTCAGAGCTAAAATGGAAAATGTCACCCGCAGAACTTTTGCCACAAAACTTGGGGCAGCTGCCAAGCTGGCGCTGCGTCGGCATTGGCGACGACGACGACGACGACGACGACGAGGCAACGGCTGCTGGCAAAATTGCTAAAAGAAAAAGTAATTATTTAAACGATGCGGGGGTGGCGGCAAGGGCGGCAAGGGGGGTGGCGAAGAAAAGGACGCATCGTGGGCGTGGCAACTATTAGGCAAGCCGTTAGCAAAGCAATGACAAATTAAAAGCAACAGCAACAGCAACAAGAACAAAAAACAACAACAACAACAACAACAGCAAGTTGCGCATAATTTTCAATTACGAGTATGCCTTGGCACAAATCATAAAAAAATTCAACGACATTCATTTAATTCGTGTGTAAAAAAGGCCAAAAGCAACGGCTCTGACTGTGGCCATGTGGCTGGACTCCAAAGCATTTTATACTTTTATCCCTTTTTCCAACAAAAACACAGCGATAACACACTCACAGCTGTGCGAGAGGAGCAGCAGTATGAGGAGGAGGATAAAGAGGAGTGGAGAGGAGAGTTAACGAAAAGGCGCGCCAACTGTAATAACAACAACAGAAACACAGCAGCAACATGAAGGGTTGCTAGTATAGGAAAACTGTATGCGGTGGGGAGAGGGTTGCAGGGGGTGGCATGGCAGCTGAGAGATGTGAACGGAGTCGTGGTGGGGAGGTGGGGAAAGGGGGGAATGGCTGAAATCACAGCACAGCTGCATGTGCTTTAGCTGTAAGCTGCCAGTTCACGTTCTTGCCACGTATGTTTGTATCTGTGTGTGTGTGTGTATGCGTGTGTATGTGTGCAAATGACAGCAGCGTGGACGAGTCCAGTTAACACGCACACACACAGTCCAGCTGTGCAATTGTAGTTGTGTGTGTGGACTGCGTCATTATGCACAAGTGGCGCTCGCCGCCGACGCCGTCTGAAAGGGATTACTGGCGACGACACCTGTGCAACAGCAGCAACAGCAGCAACAACAGCAGCAACACTAACAACACATGTTGTACATTTCGACAAAAAGATACACGTACATATTCCATTCAAGTGTATGTGTGTGTTTGTGTGTGCGGCTCTTCAGTGTGGTGATGTGTGTATTTTACAGTAAAAAGGTTTTTTTTTTGCAACTTGCCGCGTCAGCTGCTTCATTACACATGAAGTTGCTAGTGCAAGCACTCGCAAGGGAGTTGATAGAAAAGTTGTTGCAAGTTCAACTCTAGTATTCAACTAGAAGTGAAAATGTGAGCAATACTTTTATTCTTCGATGTATTACTATCGTTTATAAGAAGAAAGTTTTGTTTATAAATTACAGATATTTTATTTTAGTTATAGGAAATTTCTTTACTTGAAGTAATAACATAACATGTAACTTAAGAACAATTGAAACAATTTGCATTGATCATCATCATCTTAATAAATTTAATTCTATCAAAAATGGTTTTTTAACTTCTTTTCTTCGATTTCTCAAATGCATACTTTAGTGCTTGCTTAATACATTCTCTACCCATAGCTTTCAATATGCTTTATCTTGTACTCTAAAGTACCTTTTGAATGTAGCAGTACATTTATGTACCAATTATAGCTTTTGGTATATTTTAGTATTTTTTCGGCACACTAATTTTGAAAACTTCAACGAAATGGGTACCGGATTTCGAGCATACTCGACTGTAGCTTTTTTTTACATCTTGTAGTGACGTATTAAGATGCGCCTATCCGATTTCAGATTTTGCTATATAAACGTTACAAGTTCAAGTTCGAAATATATGAATGAAATAAACAATCTAATTGACTGATTAAAAAATGAACGAACCAACTTATTAATTTAATCAAATGATCTTCACACAACCCTTCTATAAAGTTGTGTCATACTGTTCTGAACTAGTTCAAACTAAAGAATTAGTCAAGTGAACAATGATGGTCGTAAATTTTCGTTTGGATCGTTCTTTATTGTTTATTAACAGACTGAAAATTAACATAATATAAAGGTTCTCTAACAGTAGAAGTCCAGCTTAATGAAAATATAAGGTCGGATACGAACTAAAAACTAAATAGAAACGAACTAAATGATCTAAAGAAACAAAGAGATCGTTTAATTCATATTTAACTACTGAACGAGTTCACCAAAATGAACCACAAAGCATAATTCAATTTTAGTTTACTATTAGTTGACAAAGTATTGAGGCAACTCTCGAGGGATGCGCTGTATGTCTGTTGCCACAAGTGTAAGTGTGTCTGCAACGTGCCACAGCATCAGCGTCATTTTAAATTACGCATCACACGAAAACACAAACAACAATTTAACACTAGCCACCGCACGTGTGTGTCCTCTTATGTGTATGTGTGTGTGTGTGTGTGGGTGGTTGGGTGAGTGTGTCAGGCATAATAAGATAATGGTGTGTCACATCTACCAACAACAACAGCAGCAGCAATAACAAAGAGTGGCAGCAACAAAGGAAGCAGCATCAGCATCAGCAGTGAAAACAGAAACAGTTGAGCGAGTGTTGCGCTTAATCGGCTTTACGGTCTGTTTTACTTCCGATATGAACTGTCTTATGCCCCGCCTGGCCGCCTGGGCATTAAGTGGCCAGTCAGCGAGTCGCGAGATGGCGTTGCAGCTGCAGCTGCAACTGTTGCAACAGCAACATCAACTGTAACTCGCAACTGCAGCTGCGACTAGAACGGATAGTTGAACGTCTGTTGCCAGACTGAATGTTGCCAGAATTTCGATTATGCAGCTGATGCCTCGCAGCTGTGGCAGTTGCTGTTGCTGCTGTCTGCTGTCTGTTGTCTGTGGCAAATGCAATTTTCTAGCGAAACGAGGCCGAATTGTTGCCAATTGAAGATTTTCCAACTGCTTGGATTGCTGTTGTTTCTGTGCTCAGTCTGATTGGAAAATCATTTTCAGTTAGTGCAGCACGTGCCACAACTCCAAGTTGCCATTGCCAGTTGCTGCCTTTTGTTGTTGATTGCTTGTGCAGCCAAGTTGTCTGCAGCAGTCGAGTTGAGTCGAGGGGTAAAGGGGGAGAGAGCAACACATGTTGGCACGTGCCATTGACGCTGATGTTGTGGCCAGGGCTGCACTCGACAGTTGCTGTTGTGGTGTCGTGTTGCTGTCGTTTTCAATTAAAAATTGCGACTGACAGCAGCTGCTGCTGATGGCTATGGTAGCACCTGTGAAATTGCTGTGCATCAAATGGTGGCACACAACACTTTTTTGCTCATTTCGCAAGCGGCAACCATTAGCGACACATGCTCGAATCGATTGATGTTGCTGCCTCCTCGACAGCAGCAACAGCAACAACAGCAGCAGCAATCTCTTTTCTTTCTCTCTTATTTTCTTTTTCTGACCAACAGCAAAAATCTGTTGCCGGCACTTGAGCTGCAGCTCAAACAACTGTGCCACATGACAACTTACAAGACGCAAGAAGAAGACGAAGAAGAAGAGGAGGAGAAAGAGATGGCAGATATGTTCTCTTCCGTACTTAAATCATGCAGCTGTTGCCACTTGGCGAACGCAGTTTTTCAGTTGCTGCTGTTGCTGCTGCTTCCTTTGCCACTTGCCACTTGTCCCTTGTCCATTCCAATGTTCTCTGTTCGCTCTTGCCTGGCATCATCTGCGTTTCATCTGGCGCAAGAAATATTGCGGCAGCTGTGTCGTTGTCGTTGTCGTCGTCGTCGTCGTCGTCGCCGTTGTCGTTGTCGTTGGCCGACGCCCCTTTTGCCCGGGGATGCTCTGTGTGTATGTGTGACAAGGTCAACGCTGTGTCTGGAGATTGAAGTAGAGGCGGCTGCAAATTCAATTCAAATGTTTTTGGCTCAAAGCAGCAGCGGCGGCGGCAGCAGGAAACCCGACCAGACAATTTGGGCGCTTGCCAGCAAAACGCAAAACAAAGAGAGCGGGTTGAAGGAGGAAGGGGAAACCAGGGGGGTGGAGGAGGACAGTGTATCTGCGCTGGACATGCCGTTAGTCGTGGCATTTATATATGTATCTTTTTTTTTGTCATCTTGTGCGCACTATTTAGAAAATGTTTTAAACATAAGAGGCGACAGTTTAGGCCAAAGGATTGTAAAGGGAAAACGCGAGACTGAGACTATAAAACAACACAATGAAGAAACCGTTGAAAGTGGAATCGAAACATTGAAGAAGATGAATGAATTTTACTGCACTTGGGGTAGTATTCTCTTAAGTTCCTCAATAGCATCAAATGTACAACTGGACACATGCCACATGCTGCATGCCACTGTTAGCTTAACTACGCTTGGTATTTTCTAAAAGTATAATAGAGCTTATATCATGCGCATAAAGAACTTATTGACATTGCCTTTTAATTTTGCAACGATCTTATATCAATTTACCAAATATACATTATGGTATATTTTTGTATTTTTGCGGTATGATTTATTTTATCAGAAAATATACAATTGGACACATGTTAACTACACTTGGTATTTTATATATATAAGTATATAAAAAGTGTTAAAGAACATCTTATTTATACTATGTTACATCAAAATACTAAATATACAAATCGGTATATTTCAGTATTTACGGTATGAAAATATGGCAAAATAACTTTTAGCACTGCCTCTTTTTTACAATGTTATTAAATCACTATACTAAATAGACATTTTGGTATATTTTGGCATTTTTGGGGTATGATAAAATGGTATATTCAAATAATAATACCGCATTCTTTCCTTTTATTGAGAATGGGTACCGGATTTCAGAAAATATACAACTGGAAACATGCCACATTCTGGCTGTTACCTGCCACATGCAACTAACTGTTAAGTACACTTGGTATTTATGTATATAGATATGTATACTTGGTATATTTAGATATATAAATAGAGTTAAAGAATATCTTTCCAATGACTATTTTACACAAAAATACAAAATATACATTTCGGTATATTTCAGTATTTTTTGGTATATTAATTGTGTATATTTAAATGAAAATGCTTCATTGTTGAGAATGGGTAGCGGGTATTTCACAGTCGAACATGCTCGTCTGTGACTGTATTGTATTGTAATTCATATGTGAGTACCAAAAAAAAACTCAGACAAACAAAACATTGTTCACTTTTAAGCTATTTCTACTACCGTTCCTTGCATTGTTTTGCGCAAATAAAAATAATTTCAGTTTATCCTCGTTTTATGTGCTCCAAGCCTGCAAAACATTTTTGGAGGCTTCTTTTTGTGACTTTGGTTGGGAGCACGTCTTTTTAATAAACTGCCACTTGCAGCGACAACAATTTTGCAGTGGCGCAACAGAAATCCAACCAAACACACACACACACACACACACACACACACAGACAAAAAGAGAGAATGGTCTGAACAAATGTAACTCGAAGCTAGTTCAGCATAAGAATGAAAGAGTGGGAGAAAATAGAAGCCAAGAAATTGTTTTTGACTTTTTCGATTAAGAGTGTGCTCACACACACACACAAAAGTTGAAATGTGTGTGTGACATTTTTGGAGTCTTGTTTAGCTTTGAGCTTTGCGTTGTTCTCCTTGTTCTCCTCGTTGTTGTTAATAAGCAAATTGACTTATTTCCGGTCGCCATTTGCATTGTGGTTGTCGTTGTCGTTGTTGCTGTGTCGTTGGCTCAGCTGTTTGGAGGCCAAACAAAATGGCGCCTCATTAGTCAATGTCGTCTAGGCAGCCACATGGGCGTGCCTCCAGAGGGGGGTACGTAGTACGTACCTCTTAATTGCCTAGGTGTGAAAATGTTGCCTCAACTTTATTTCGTCTGTCAGGGGAGCGAAATGCGAAGTGGAGGGCGAAGCTTACAACGCTAATGATTGATTGAGCACTTGATGGATGGCTGGCTGGGCAGGGATTTTTGGGTTGCCACATGCCACATGCCACATGCCACATGCCGTATGCCGAATGTTGAATGCCGAATGAGGCATGCCACCCACTAAGTATCAAACAACAGCTGCACTTGTCATGTGCATTTCCACCTGCGCTTTTCCTCTCTCTCTCTCTCTCTCTCTGCCTGCGCTTATTACGCTAATAACTTTGCCCTTTTCACAACGCTGTCAATTTCAAATGCATTCACTGAGTTTTCCTCTGGCCTAATCGTCAATGTGTCAATCCAATGAACTGACACTGCGTCCAATCAACCAATTTGCCCATTTATCCATCTGTTGCATTATTTATCGGATCCTCTTTTTTGATTAGCCAACTCTTTCAGCTCTGATTCAGTTATGCCAAATAATTTCAATTAACTAAACTCATTTTAGACAGACATATTGGTTATTACTTCATCTAGTTGCTAGCAAAATTTATTGCAAATTCTTTCTTCAAAGTGTTGAAGTATGTGTGAAGGTGCAAGCTGATCTAATAGATCAATCAATCTACATAGGAAGACTCTTGAATACTCTTCTATAATGAAATATATATTATAATATTATATTATATCACATTTTTTATTTCTTTCAATGCAATATTCTACTAAAATTAAAATTGTAAGAAAGTGAAGAACTTATTGTTACTCACTGCATCAAAATCATGCAAGTTCTTTAAAGCACTATTCATTCTTATTTTATTATTTTATTTTATTTATTTTAAAGCACTATTAAGTATAATACAAATCAATTGCAGATACAATGTATTCAGCAGACAATACAGAATAATAATCATAACATTAAGGGGACTATTTAATATATTGTATATATCAAATATTTTGTAACATAACATAAGATAGTAAGATGTTACCTTTGATCCTTATATTGCAATTCAAATTAAGTAAAATGATACAAAAAATAAGTTTAGTTCAATTATTGCACATCGATACTGTGGGCAATCATTTGTTCTGCAATTCCAATTGATAATGATAATAAGATGTGCTTTGCCCACTCACACAAACTAATATGCCCTCAAGTGTTTGAAGCAGAGTGCAGACAGCGCTTGCTCTGAGCCCACAAGCTGTTCAAATGTTTATGCAGGTGTCTTGCCACTGAAGGCAGCAGCAGCACAAAGCAATTGGCAAGACGTAGCAGATGTAACAGAGCAAAGAGGCAACACACAGCACAGCAGCTGGCTGAGCAGCAGAAGCATAAGCAGAAGCAGACACTTGCCACTCTTTCTCTCTCTCTCTCTCTCTCTCTCTTGCTCTGCCTTTTTCTTATCGGTCACACTGAGCAGATCATTCAGCAACAGCTGTCGGCTTGTCAAGGCCAGGTGAAGGCAGAAAGCAGAAGGTACCAAGGTACGAAGAACTCTGACTCATGCAACTTGCAGCATGGCCCAAAGATTGCTTTGCTGCAGCTGGCCAAACAGCCGGATTTGTGGCACGTGCCTCAATTAGGCAACATTATTATTGTGAGAATCAATTCGAATGAGATTGGCGAGACAAACTCACCCTTATTATGGAAATGAAATAAATATCTAAATATCTTTCTGATATCAATTGCTGAGCTGAGAAGTTTTGTGTGTTTGCCGCTTGGCGAACAAAACATTAGAGAAGACGGCACGGCAATTGGAATGACAGCGAAGCCAGCTGCAATAATTTGCAGCTGGGATGCTCAGCCCAAGGCCATCAGAAACAGATGGCGGCTAAAGTCATTGGTTGGCAGTTGGCAGTTGGCAGCAAGTTTCGCTCATCCTACAATAAATCTCACGTGAACACCCCGAGGGGGAAAGAATTCTTGTATTTGTAATTTATAATTTCGCACGTGAAACTGACAAAATGAATATGCTGCAGAATATTTTTGTGTTCTTCCGGCAATGCAAAAATGCGACTCTAGTTTGGGGCAAACATTCACGCAAATAAAAAACAGATGCGTCGCACTTTCAGATATACATACATATGTATGTATGTATTTAAAGAGCCACCAGATTCCACAAATATGTATTTTGAGTGTGTCTGTGTTCTGTTGTCTGTCTGGGACATCTGGCGTTATCGCGGCATGGTCAATCAGCATGTGTTGCGCTCAGCAAGGAAGCGAGGCAGAGGAGAGTCACACACACACTCACACACACATATACGCAGCATTGCATTAACTTACCATTTTGATTCTGGTTGATCTTGTCGAAATCTTGTTGCTTTCTTTTTTGTTCTTTCAGCACTGTTTGTTTTGTGGTCTTTGGTTTACTTGGCTTGTTTATGTTATTTACACGCTGCACTCTGCAATTTAGTTTGGTGCATTGTTTTCATTGTATTCTTGACACCCACTTGAAACGCAATGCAATGGGCGGAACTGACTAGCAACCAATTGCGATTGAATCTCGCGCTTTAATCGAATTTATTTGCACATTTTTGTTGATTTATTTTCTATTTATTTGTTGCTGTGAACGCGACGCGAAACAACAACAAACAACGAGCGAAAAAAGCGAGAATCGAAGCGATGCGATGCGATTCATGTACCGGCATGCCGGGCCACTGGCAAACGACTGAAGCGACGCGCTATGGCAACGGCCACGGCAACGAAATTCCAAATTTCACGCGGGACGAAACGAGAGAGTGAGTAAGAGAGAGAGAGTAAGATGCGGCTGCTGCCAATGTTATCGCTTCAACTGGCTCCGCTATGCAGCAGCGTGACATCCGTTTAGTTGAAAGTTGAAATTGTTTGTGAGCGCTGCTTCAGTTTCAACTTGCACAGGTAGTAGCACATGTATCGTTCTCGTCGTTCGTACGCACTTCGGCAACAGCATCGGCTTCGAATTCATCTTCGGGCGCAACTTCGGCTTTGTTGTGCGACTCGTGTTTTGATTCGTTTGTGTTCGCTTGCATTTTGCATGGCGCTTGCGCAGTTGTCTGCTCCCGTCAGAAACAGCTGTTCAGCTGCTCACATTCACAAACACACAAAACCAGACTCCCTTTAGGCTTATCAAAAGGACAGAGGACAGATGACAGAGGCGGAGACAGAGGGAACAACAACTGCCTGCCTAGACATCGTCGCAGTCTACACTTCCTTCTCATCTGCTTCTTTTTCTCTCTTATTTCGCCTGGCACCAGCCGGCATTTGGCCCCGCTGGGCTATTAACATCAGCTGCTGTCGCTGTTGCTGCTGCTGTTGCTGTTGCTGTCGCAATCGCAGCCTCCTCTCCCTCCAACCATCGGTTCGTCTCGGCTGCTGCCGGCGGCAGCTGAAAAAATTCCTTTTTGGCAGCCGAAATTTCTCAGTTGTTGCTGTTCTTGTTATTGTTGCTGTTGCTGCTGCTGCTGCTATTTCGTTTTATTTTCGCTGAAATGTGTTTCACTTGGCATGAAATTCCAGTTGGCATTGCGTTTCCAACTGCGTGCCGATATTTAAATAAATTGCCAACCAATTGTGCACACACATACACACTCGCACACGTGTGAGACAGATGGAGTACTCACGCTCTCACTCTCTCGAACTCTGTCACACGCCTTGGGGCAGAGTAGCCCAGCAACCCTCCGCCCCCAGCCAGTTGTTGTACATTTGAAAACCATTGAAATGGCCTTATGCGCGTGTTCACACCATGTCAAATGCTTAGACCCACACATAATACATATAAACCATACCCCCACCCCAACTCCAATCGCAGCCGCAGCGCAGAGTAGAAGTTCAACGTCGAAATGAGCGAGCAAATTAAAGGCGATTTCGTTTCTGGGATTGGGGATTTGGGTTCTTCTACAGCTGTGTTGGATTATGTGCGACAGGGGAATGCGTTCACAACATGGAATGGACCAAGCGCAGAAGGAAATTTCGAAGACTGCTAAGGAGGAGAGCTCTGTGCTGTGCTGTGCTATGATGGAGTGCTTCTTGATACCCCTGAGAACAGTAGAACAAATGAAACGGATTACTTTAGAGCATTGGCTGCCGAATCTATGAAATATTTAATGTATTTCTAGAATTGAATTGCGGCAATTTGGTCTTGGCTATTGGTTAAATCGATTAATTGATTACTGGTTATTTGTACAGCGAATTGTCTTCTAATGGATATATCCGTATGTTGGTCTGAACTAGAAAAACTACTCTAAGAGATCACTTTAGCTGTGGTGATTATTTTAGATTATTTATATTTCATCCACTTTATAAATATAAATTCTCCAAGTAATCCTTCCTCTTCTTCCACAATTCATTTGAATTAGGGAATACAAAATATTACTGAATTGCATTATATTTTGGTACTTAGCAATATCTTAAGTGTCATTTAAATTAAGTAGATAATTACGGAGTCGATGCGCTGCAGATCAATCAATATTTGATAATGGCGCTGAAATATTTGAATATTCTAACTACGGCTATTAGAGTTGACCATTGGAAATTGAGTCAATCAGCCAATTTTGGCAATAAAAGGCCAATCATCTTGCAGCTGCTTGGTCGCTACTCAGAGCATCCCCAACCCTGACAGTTGTGCCACAATCCACAGTTCTAACATTGCTTGCCACAAGCAAAAACCGAAGCACCCTAACCACAAACTTTAGCGTAGCCCATTTGGCACTCGTTATGGGGTAAGGGGTAAGGGGTAAGGGGTAAGAGTACTCGTCGAAGGTGGCAAAAGGGGGCGACGAAGCAAAATCTACGTAGCCAGCAACTGCTGTTACAACTGGCTATGGTTTTTGTCCTGTTCTCCTTTGCAGCGTCTTGCTCCATCTCCCCTTCTCTCTCTCGCTCTGTGGCATTGCCACTTGGTAACAGTTGGCTATGGCATCAGGCGGCAAATAATGTAAAACGCCATTAGGCGAGATTTTCTCATACAAACAACAATTGTGCATTGGCACACAGAAGGCAGCTGACGTAGTCGATGGGCGTCTGGGGCGTATTGGTGGCTGGCTGGCTCGATGACTGGTGGATGGAGATGGGAATAAAACGATGGAGGAGGGGGCACGAGGTGTGTGCCACTTCGTATTGACAGAGCAGCCGCTGTGAGCTGTGAGCATTGGACACAGCAGCATTTTTTATGCGCATTTTGCACAAGCTGCGGGGAGGTTTCAATCTCCCAAACGAAAACAATTTGGGCAGCAAGTGGCAACATTTGTTGCTGCCTTTGCCGTTGCTGTTGCCGCTGCTATTGCAGCCGCTGCTGTTGCTGTTGCTGTTGGTGTTGGTGTTGCCTCTGCGACAAATTGAATGAAATCACGGCAATTTGGCTGCCATAGCAACATACACACAGCTGTGACCAGGCCGAGAGTCGACAATCGGCAACTGAGAACCAAGAACGAAACGAGAGCAGAGTGAGAACGTTACCAAATGGCCAATTGCAAATGTTTGCCTTACTCTTGACGCATAATTGAATTATTAATTTTTATTTTAAATACGAATTTATATATGACAGTTGTAGTTGTTGCTGCTGCTGCTGCTGCACGATGCAAAGTCTCTTTCATCGGGCAGCAACAGCCCCAAAAATTGCGGCGCGTATTTATCTGACTGTGGCGTGTACTGTGCTGATAAAGAAGTTGTTTACTCAGCTCCAATTCAGCAGCAAAAACACACCGAGTCCACCCTCAACACCAACGCCAAGACCTTCCTCCCTCTCGAGTGAGCTTCCTTTTAGGGCAGCAGGTCAGAATGAAGCTGTTTGTATAGTGAGTGAGTGTGTGCGACGCGACATTGACTGACTTTTGATAATAAGCTGCCGCAGAGGGTGCTGCACAATAGATAACTGGCAGACGAGTGCGAGCAGATAACCGATATCCCATCTTCCTCACATGCCTTACTTTGCTCCTCGGAGCATGCTCGGCATTGGTGTAAAATTGTTTATGTATCTGAAAAACTCAGTCGAGCTCTTCCTGCAAACACTTGCTTTGTAGAAATGTGTGGAGTCATATTTTGATGGCTTCCACCTGTGGCATACTAAAATTAGTTGGTCATCCAACTTCCAAGAGATATTAATTTCCGGAAATGCTAAAAGACGAACATTTTGGTATTTTGGTATTGAAAATAGTTTCAGGAAATTTTCAGTTGCGAGTAACCCTTGCTTTCTACATAACATACTTATACAATTTTCACAGTTTTGCAAAAAGAATAAGTGTTAAAAAGAAATTGTTAACAATTATTCTAAAAATGTAGATGCGTATTATGGATCAAATTTTTGGGATTAAACTTAAACGTTGAAAAAAATGATATGGTGAAAAAAGGAAAAAGATCATGACTAATTTACTTTGGGCTGGGACAGAGCGGACTGAGGCACTACTTTCAAATTAAAATTTAAAATTTAAAAATGTTAACTTTTCCCATAAAAGTGCACACAAAGAGGTTGGGTTGCGTTTGATAAAAATTTGTGCATTTATAATGATCGAAATTTCTGGGGCAGAACGGACATGTAATGTAAAATGTAAAATGTAAAATGTAAAATGTAAAATGTAAAATGTAAAATGTAAAATGTAAAATGTAAAATTTAAAATGTAAAATGTAAAATGTAAAATATAAAATGTAAAATGTAAAATGTAAAATGTAAAATGTAAAATGTAAAATGTAAAATGTAAAATGTAAAATGTAAAATGTAAAATGTAAAATGTAATGTAAGAGCGAACAGAGCGGAAAAATAATTTTTTTCACTAAAAAGAAACATAAGTTAAGACTACTATTGCTCCAATTCACTGTGTTAACATTAATGTAAAATTTGGAATTTTGAAAAATGTTAACTTTTGGCATAAAAGTGCACACAAAAAGGGTTGCGTTCGATAAAAATTTGTGCATTTATAATGATCGAAATTTCTTTTTTACTTTAAATTCTTAAAATTCGATATCTACTTTAATGTTCCATGTAAAGGAAAATTACAAAATGTGAAATTTAAAAATTGGTCGCTGGTGGACTGTTTCAGGGATTTGCCCATATAAAATGTAAAATTTAATATGTAAAATGTAAAATGAATAATGTAAAATGTAAAATGTAATGTTAAATGTAAAATGTAATGTTAGAGCGGGCATAGCGGACAGAGCGGACAGAGCGGACTGAGAGGACAGAGCGTAAAAAATGTAAAATGTAAATGTAAATGTAAATGTCCGCTCTGTCCGCTCTGTCCACTATATCCGCTATGTCCGCTCTGTCCGCTCTGTCCACTATATCCGCTGTGTCCGCTGTGTCCGCTGTGTCCGCTATGTCCGCTATGTCCGCTGTGTCCGCTCTGTCCACACAAAGAGGTTGGGTTGGGTTTGATAAAAATTTGTGCATTTATAATGATCGAAATTTCTTTTTATACACGCTACCCATAAGGTAGAAGGGTATTATAACTTTGTGCCGGCAGGAAATGTATGTAACAGGTAGAAGGAGGCATCTCCGACCCTATAAAGTATATATATTCTTGATCTATACGATCTAGCCATGTCCGTCCATGTCCGTCCGTCCGTATGAAACACTGGATCTCAGAGACTATAAGAGATAGAGCTATAATTTAAATTTTCGACATCATTTGTTATGTATGCCCACTTCCGCCCCCGCAAATCAAAAAAATCGAATAACAAGCGTTTTTAAAGCTAGAGTTACGAATTTTGGTATATACTATAAATACTATAATAATTATGATTCCCGAAAATTTGGTTGCGATCAGATAGAAATTGTCGAAGTTATTAAAGAAATACTTTTGTATGGACAAAATCGCCTACTTACAAGTACAAGGGGTCTTAGTTGCTTTGGCTGACAATCTAGTATATTGTACCGTCTATGGTATATTTTGAATGCGGTACTATATCGATATACCAAATATACCATTTGGTATATGTTTAGTATTTTTTGCAGTATATTCGGTATTTTTGAGGTATATTTTCGGTATTTTAAAGGAAAATTACAAATTGTGAAATTTAAAAATTGGTCGCTGGTGGACTGTTTCTGGGATTTGCCCATATAGCCTGGACAGGACAGACAGGACAGGACAATGCTCACAGCTGTTCATAGACAGACAGACAGACAGCGGACAGAGCGGCCCAAAGTACACAAGTCATGATCTTTTCCCTTTTGTTCACCTTATCATATTTTTCAACGTTTAAGTTGCTTTCCTATATTGTTTCATTTAATGAATTAAATGCATCTCAAAATATAATCTTATGACTTAACCGTGAGTTTATTTCGATTGGAATTTACAGCCAGGATATGGGTAAATTCTAAATAAAAATTTTTCCATTATACACAAAGCATATGTCAAGAATAATGCCGCTGGCTGAGAATAACAGCATATTTTCACACTAATTTTTAATATATTTGTACCAACATATGTATAAGAGTAGACATTTCCAACCCCATAGAGAATACATGTTCTTGAGCCGGATCTTAACACATTTTGAGAAAAGTAATAACGAAACTAAATAAATTTAATTGGAGTTATACTTTTGTATAGTAATATACTGCTTATCAGCTTCAATTGAGTTTAAGTTCTGCAATATTTTGAGTGTTATTATTACATTCTAACTGAACATCGTTATAATATCGTATAATAATATTCAGTATATTTTATTACACGATCATAACGCTACTCCAAAATAAAAACTCCCTTTGTAATTTATATTCTTATTTAAATGTACTAAAATTATTTCTTAATAAAATTGAATAAAACAGTATTTAAAAAATGTGTTTTCATTGAATTTAAATTGCAGTTGACGGAATTAAAACTTTACTTTTGAGGCACCTTTTTTAAGAAGAAGATATGTTATTGCATGTGTCATACGATTTTTTTAAATGTAGAGCTTCAAATATTTGTGCAATTGTTAAAAAAAAACATTATGGAATTAATCTGATATTTTATGGATTTAGTCAAGTTGAACTATTGAAAAATAAGTAGAGCTGAAAGCAAAACTAAAAGTGTTTGACCTATAGAGCGCATTGCCGAGTTGCATTTTTGCTCTGACTGTTCCACCCAGACCAATGCCTCATTTTGACTAAGATCATTAAATTTTTCTTCAATGAGAGTCTTTTGGTCACTACTTAGCGCTCGCTCACGTGTTAGCACCTTAAAAAGCGGTACAGAAGCGATTCCCTTGTAGCCGCAGAGAAATGCATAAGAGGAGTTATCCATGGAAACCATTTTGAAGGTGACAGACGTCTCAGATGTCTCGTCATTGGTCCAGCTAAAAATTCCATTCTTGGCGTTATCGTCCCAGGGAAGGAGAGCTGAATCTATTTCAGGTTCCCACTTCCCATCGACGGTGCTCACATACTCCAACTTGATGTTAATCCTATTATCACCATCAGGAGTAGCTTCAATGGAGTACTTCAGACACTGGGCATCATCCTCATCGGATGCACGCGCAGCCTCATACCAAGAGCCAGCGATCTAAACAATAAAATTCATAAGTGAAACTAATTTCGATGACGGGAAGAAAATGTCTGCACACATACAGCTTCCAAATCGGTTGCTAATCCATTGTGCGTAGTGCAGGAAAACTCCGGCGCAATTGTTGTGGGTTCATTAGTTGTAGGATCCTCTGAGTAAGTTGTCTGCATAAAGCAGCCGAGAAGCAACACTAACACAATCGAAATATTACTATGCATTGCGATTTTTGACAACTATTCTGTTTGAGATCCGTCTAAGAACTGATATAAAACAGAAAATAAAGCAGTTTAAGTACTGATGATAACAGCGCTTATCGATATTACTTTCATTCATTACTTTTTCGTATCGTAAAGCTACACTCGGCGAATCAGTAGAGTGAAGCAAAGAATGCTACAAAGTCACAAACTCTCGAGTTTACTCGACTGCAAGATACCCGTTTTTGTAATAAAAACAAAAGTGTGCGGTATCACATTTAATTATACAAAATCAGCATTCCAAAAAATACTAAATTATATTAAAAATATCTACTTAGTGTAATGATATACTAATATATTCAAAATATACCATAGTGTTAAATATTCTCAACCAAATCCGACTGCAGCAGCATTTTTCTGACATATATTATTATAATAATTTTATAATATAATAATTTTTATCTGGTCCAAACCGAATATTCAGTTAAAAAGACTGTATTTATTAATATATGTACAGAAAGTCTTTATATATAAAAATAATAATAATTATAATTATTATTTCTACATATTGTTATTCAATAGATAGAAAAGATAGTCTCCCTTTTGACTCCTGATTTGTTACTACCTAAATTTTTAAGTGTACAATGGGTCGTAAAATAAGCGTCATTAATCATGTTAAATGAAAAGCGATAAGCGAATTTATTGTTGAGCAGTGAGCAATAAGTATTAATCTGATAGTAAATGTAAGTACTTATTCGTATGAAATTCGATAAGGGGAAATATTTGATTGAATATTGTCGATTGGCGAAGAGGGAAGTACATAAAAATAAAACTTATATTACTCATTACTATTATATATTATTAAAGTAGTCTGCCGAAAGATACAATTCACTTTCGCTATCAAGCGGAAAATTTTGAACTGATTCATTCTTATTCTGAAATGTTTGCCAAATATTTTAGCTTAAAGTATCGATGTTAGTTTCGTATTCAATTAATTAATTTAATATTTTTAAATTCCATTAAATGAACTCTTTTTTATGACATGATGCTGCAAGCTACGATTGCATCCTGCTGGTTGTCCTGCTCAGCGGTTGCCTTGTCCAACAAGACGCGTAAAAATTGTCACCGGCAGTGACAACTGACCTGAGGCTGCCGAGCCGAGACTGAAGCTGTGGCAGTGGCTGAGACTTAAACTGATGCCATCTCTTCCTCGGGGTTTTAATACATTGCCTCCCGGCGAGCTGAAGTGAAGGATGAAGGCATAACAGTGCTTCTGCCACTGACGGCAACTTGAGTGTGAACAATGTAAAGGGATTTGACAAGGCAAGACGAGGAAGACAGTTGTTCTAAGAACTTATTGAAATTAAAAAAAAAGTCCACGAGACTACATATTTATTTTCTTAATGAGCAAAGCTGTCGAATACATTCAGAAATTACTGAAGTAAAACTTATTTCGACATCTATTTGACTGTCGTTGATGGGTTTCAAAGAAATGACGATGAATTAGATTAAATTTATGTACATATATATATGTATGTATAAACTTCTTTGTCCTCAATCATTTACTAATTAAACATCAATGGCCAAGTTAATACTATGAACCTGTAGTTCGAACGTTATAAGAAAGCTACAGTCGAGTGGACTTGACTGTGAGATACCAAATTAATTTACCAAATTAATAAACAAAAAAATGCTTAAATATACCGAAGATTGTATTTGGTATATCAATATAGTACCACAATTACAAAATACCATCGAGTATAAGTTACACTAGATTATTAATAAATGCAACTAAGACCCGCTGTAGGTATTTTTTTCCATATGTACATCCAAAATTTTTATTCGATCGCGAACAAATTTTCAGGAATCATAAATACTGTTGTTAATATTGTATGTACCAAAAATCTATCTTTAAAATTGCACATGCTGTTTGGTATTTTTACTATTTTCGGGGGCTGAAAAGATCTATATCTCTTATAGCCTCTGAGATCATGTCGTTGACGCTGAACATAGCGTGGGAGATGCCTCATTCTGCTTGTCACATACTTCTTCTGCAGTCACAAAGTTATAATACTCTTCTTCCCAAAGGGTAGCGGGTATAGAAATTCGATTTTTTTATATTTTTACTTTCAATATATTTAATTACTGATTAAAATTATTATGGCAATGCTACTGTGCAAAAAAGTACTTGAAACAAGTAAGAAAACTACAGTCGAGTGTACTCGACTGTGAGATACCCGCTACCCATTTTGAATAAAAGCAATTTATTTTGCGGTATTATTCTCAAAATATACCAAATATACTGCAAAAATACTAAAAATATAACAAAAGGTATATGTGGTATAGAGATATTGTACCGCATTTAAAATATACCATAGACGGCACAATATACCAGATTATCAGCCAAAGCAACTAAGACCCCTAGTAAGTAGGCGTTTTTGCCCATGCAAAAGTATTTCTTTAATAACTTCGACAATTTTTATTTGATCGCTTGTTATTCGATTTTATTTTTTATTTACGGAGGCGAAAGGGGGCGTGGCAAAAATTCGAAACAAACTTGATCTGCTTGCAAACATAACAAATGTTGTCGAAAAAAAATTATAGCTCCATCTCTTATAGTCTCTGAGATCTAGGTGTTCATACGGACAGACGGACATGGCTAGATCGTCTCGGCTGTTGACGCTGGTCAAGAATATATATACTTTATAGGGTCGGAGATGCCTCCTTCTACCTGTTACATACATTTTCTGCCGGCACAAAGTTATAATACCCTTCTACCCTATGGGTAGCGGGTATAAAAATCAAGCATCTTCCGATTAAAATCCAAAGGTTGGGTCTTAATTGAATTCGACAATCTCGTTTATTTTTTATTTCATTGTTTATTTTAAATTTAGTAGTATATCTAAATAAGAAATATAGTATAATTTAGTATATATTGATATACAGCTTTCTGACTTGTTTTATAATGTGCCAACTAGTTTTCCCACAACGTTAAACTATTTCTCGAAACTTTTTTTCAGAAGAGATCCTAAATAGAAATTTGTCAGATAACCAATATTTTTTTTCAATTGATCTTTTTTGTATATAAGAGACGGTTGATATTGATTTGGCTTCTTCTGATCAGGCATCCAAGATATTTTACATTAGTAACCTTTTCAAATCTATAGCTTTCATATTAACCTTAAGGCGATAGAGTTGGCAGAAAGAGAGAGAGAGAGAGAAAGAGAGAACGTAAAGAATCTTATCTTATTAAATTGTGTGTAAATTTCCGAGTTCAAACATTCACTTTTTTGACTGTTTGTCAATTCGTCTGTCAGTAAATAATCAGAACAAAGAATATATGTAGATAAGTTAACGCTAGATTGTTAAAAGTATGGCGTATGCTAACTGAGCTTAGGAATATAGGGATGACGAAATTTGGGAAACAGCTGTAACATAATTGCAATACTCAAAGGACTCAAACGGCAATTTGCTTGCTGCTGTTGCTGCCACTTGCAACATCTACTGCCAGCAGCTATAGACAGACGTTTGCTTAACCTACAGACAGTAACAGCGGCATACTGGCGAAACCCAACTGAGTGTGTGTTACGGCGAGTAATGCCCCACAGACACAAAAACTTGTGGCAACATTGGCAACAACAACAGCAACAGCGGCAAAAGCAGCAGCAGCAGCCACAGCCACAGCAGCAGCTGAAATAAAACCAAAAAAGCAAACTAAAATACAAGGACAACAAAAAAACGTTTAAGAAAGACGCGTGTGTCTGTGTCTGAGCAACAGCTCGAGCAGCAGCAACAACAACAACAACAACAATGAGAGCGACAGCAGCAATGGCAAATGGCAGCAACAGCAGCAGCGGCAGTAAGAGTAACCGTTATTAAAGATTTTGAATACCTAATTATGAAAATGTCAGACGCAAACGTTTTTTGGGGGGCAGCTCGCAAGAACTACAGAAAGAGCGAATGAAATTGGGGGTAGGGGAGAGGCAAAGAGAGTGAAAGAGAGAGAGAGATAGAGAGTAGAATCTGATGTTGCTGGTTTGTGCGTTGCGATTGTGTGTGTGTATGAGTGTGTGTGCGAGTGTGGGTCGCCTGCTGCTCCTGCTGTTATTTTTGTTGTTGTTGCTGTAAAACGGTTTGCTAGTTTATTGTTGTTGTTCTCACTATTATTGCGGCCAAAAGCAACAGCAGCAACAACAGGCGAGGCAACAGCAACTACTACAACAGAAAATTGTGTTTGTGATGTGCCTGGCAGCCAAAACGTTTCGCTTCGCTTTGCCTCAACTCAGCAGCAGCAGCAGCAGTTGATGGTAGCAACAACAGCAGCAACAGCAACAACAGCAGCAACAACAGCAGCAACACCAGAGACAGCGGTAGAAGCAACAGCAAAATATGAAAAATTCCATTTTCATGTCACTCAATTGAATTTCCATTCAAGTTTTCTTTTATTTTTCGTCGCTTTTCTCTTCATTTTTTTCTGTTTTTTTTTTTTGGTTTATTTTTGCAAGTGACTGACGACGTCGGCAACGGCTCTGCGGCCATTTTATATTTTTGCCACGTGTTTATACATGTGTGTGTGAGAGTGTGTTTGAATGTTTGTGAGTCTGTTTTGTATTTTTGGTTTTTCCAGCTAAATTAATTGCCTACGGAATTGTAGTTAGTTGCCATTGTCCAATGTGGTTGTTGTTGTTGCTGCTGCTGCTGCTATTGCTGTTGGTGTTGGTGTTGGCGTTGGAATCTGAAATACAAATACAAATACAAAACATATAGAAAACGACAGCAACATACACAAATACACACAAATACACAGGCACATGAGACTAGTCAACAATGGCAAAGCCAAAAGTCCTTTACGAGTTTATGGCAAAAATAAATAATTTTTGGGTTTATCTCAATGGCATACAAGTCATTTGCAGCTGAGATTTTTTCCACACTCCTTCTCCCCTCCCCTCTCTCTTTCTCTCCTCTTTCTAGTCTCCACCTCTCTCTCGCACTCTGTCTTATTTTTCTTTTGACTTTTTCTGCTGTCCCAGTCGTGTTCGCTCTGGTTTCGCTTTGCGATTCTATGCAGGTGAATAGGTAAATCTAGAGAAAATCGTTGGGGTAACCAAAACCAGGAGGTTGACGATGATGAGGGAGACGAACAATGATGCCAATGAAATCTGTGCAACAACTACAGTAAACGAATGCTCAACTTAGCATTGTAGGGCAGCTATTTTATGCCAATGAATTCTCAAATTTGGCATTTAAGCAAGTAAGAAAGCTACAATCGAGTGTGCTCGACTGAGAGATACCCGCTTACCATTATGAATAAAACCAAAACAGTTCCGTACCGCAAAAATACTAAAATTTATTGTATACCGAATGATATCTTTGGTATATTGATATAGTAACACATTCAAAATATACCATAGAGGGCAAATTATACTAAATAAATAGTCAGCCAATGTAACTTAAACAAAAATATTACTTAAATAACTTCCACAATTTGTATCTGATCGTAACCCAATTTTCAGAAATATATACATATAGTTTATTGGTTCGGAGATGCCATCTTCTGCATCTTACAAATATTTCCTTGAGGTACAAAGGTAATAATTAATCCAATTGACCTCATACTTGTCACAATTACCCGAAGCGGTTACAATTTAACATGAAATCCAAAAGTAGTTTTCTAATCATGGTTATCTCATATTATAAAATAATAGCATATATCCTTACAAGTTTGAGTAGTGTGCTTAAAGGCTGATTGTCAAACTCAGGCAGAAATATCTGCACATAGCATAAAACACTGAAAGCAATGAAAGCTGCAATTTGTAAAAAATACACTGAAAAAAACAAATTTTTAAAATCAAGAACATTCGCCTTAAAAATTGTGCTCTTTAAATAAAACCACTATAAGAATAAATTCTTAAAACTAAGAACATTAATCTGAAAAATGTTAAATTCTCAAAATAAAACCAAAATTACTAAATTTGGGTTATAGATTCTGCAATCCATCCTACAAGAATTTTATCTAGATTTAAATGTTTTCGTGCATATGTAGCTCAGATAGTTCATCTTTCGAGAACCATTTTTGCATTCTAAGATAGAAGGTCCAGGGTTCAGGTGTTGCGCGAATCGACGATAAGTATTTCATAAGTAAAAGTGATCAATATACAACTGAATAATAAAACGAAGTAAATAGTAGAAAACAAAATATAATATAATATTTTTTGATCTTATAATAAGATTCTTATCTTATTTTCTTTTTATTAATAAGAACTTGCGTCTTATATCAAATTTCCTTGATGTGTTATCTAACATTATGATTTTCATGTTCTTTGCGCACTTTTTAGGTCAAAATTCTTCCAAATTATTATTAGTTTACTAATACAATTTTTTTTAAATCAGAATGAAAGTATTGTAGATTCTTTTCCGAGTTGGAACAATTACGCAAATGTGTGTTAAATCAAATAAATGGTCCAACTAAAATCATAATATAAGCTGTGCAACCAAAATACCAAGCAAATCCCTTTCCACGTTTCGTACTTCTTACATTTCACCTTTTTGATTTTTAGTTGAAATAAATTAGTGCTAGACAATTAATATAATTTTCAGTTTTCCCCTGTACCCCACTGAAAATAGCTCAACGAAAAACTTCATGTGGACTGTGAACTTTGCCTGGTTCTATTTGCTTTACCTCATTGTGATCATAAAAGAAAGTTCTAATACGATCAAATGGAATGTTTATAATCACATTTATCAGTTTTATGGTATGGCATTGTCATAATTCGATAATTAATTATATATTACAGGGTAGAGATATGCGAATATGATGACATCAATGTGATAACAAGTTAGATTATAGTATATTTGGGTATAAATGGTATTTGATAATTCACAAATGATCATATAAGAAAACTTCTCTTACTGCAGGATAGATCTCCCCAAGTTTATCTAGTTCGTAGTTTGACCTCGTTTCCAATTCCTAAAACATAAAGAAAGCCGCTCATACTTAGTAGCACAACATTTGTTTTTGCGGCTTTTGTTTAGAAGCTGACAGAGCTGCCAACTGCAACGCATGCTTGCCACGCCTCTGTTTCCCCTCAGCTCTGCAGCTCCTCTCCTACTTCTGAGGCATATTTATTCCAACAATTTAAATATAAATTTTAAAAAAAAGAGAGGAGAGAAAAAAGCTGACCAGCCGCTTGGCATTGGCGCCTGCTGCTGACAAGCTGACAGTCCGCACCCAGGGCAGGCAGCGTCCCCTACCTCCCTCCCTCCCTATCACCCTTCCTCCCTTCCTCTCTCCGCATCTCCCCGCGTGCTCAGTCAGCGGCGTGTTGTATGTGTCTGTGACTGTCAACGTTTGCAGTTGTCATGCTTTTGCTTGAGTAATTAAATATAATTTTCTTTTGCGTTTTACACGGCAACAACAAAGGCAGCATCAACAGTTCTTATTGTTGCTGTTGTTGTTGTTATTGTTGTTGCTCAGTCAGCTATCAAATGCAGCTCATAGCACTGAGTGCTGATCTGGCAGTACAAGTGTGAGAGGATTGATTGTTGCTGCTGTTGCTGCTGTTGCTGGCACCAACAAACGATGCCAAGCGGAAGGCAAGATTTAAGGACATGGGGTATTACGCATACGCCGTGTTGAACGAATCGTCAATAAATTTTGGCAAATATTTGACAAGGTTTTTCAGCAGCTACAAATACATAGTGTTGCTGCTGTTCTCGTATGTTGTGTTGTGTGTGTGCAGCTGCAACGACAACAACAGTCGCATCAATTTTTTGTAACATGTTGCCAAACATGGTTAAGTTACATCAGTAGTCATCCACACCCACTCTCTAGCGCCCACCGTCCACTGCCCACAGCTGTGGTGGCTACTTAAATGTCGTTATGTTGTCGGGTCACGCGCGGCACAATGTTCATGTCCGTGTCCATGTGCCTAGTTGGTAGCAGCCACAGCAGCAGCAGCAGCAACGACAGCAACTTTATTGCCGCAGCAATTATGCGTAGCTAATAAAAATCCCTGTATCTGCATGTGTGTTTATTTGTGAGTGTGTTAGTGTGTGTGTGTTTCTGTTTGTGGGCGGGTGTGTGGCTAATGGGCGAGGTCACAAGAAGAAAAACATTGCAATCGACATCGACAGCTTAGCGATTTATGCGTGCTAAAATAATTAATGCGTTCATTTATTTAAAAACGTGTTTCGGCATTCAAATGAGATCTCGAAAGTGGTTCAATATAGATAGATTAACCCACTGTCTGCACAATGATAAAACTTCACAGGTCACTCAATTACATGATCATTCTTTTTATTGTGATGAATTTCACAGTACTCAAAGAGCGAGCTTTCATATGTCATGGAAATTTAAAAAACTTTGAACGAAAATAAATCCATTTTTTTTAGTTGTAGTTTGAACAAAGAAAGTTTATTATATGATAAGGGTAATAGGGTATAATAGTTTTGAGCGAATACGAAATGTTTGCCATATCCAATTTAAACACCTCCAAAAACCGAGATAATATTTATATGTTTACCTTAATTCTAGCGCATATATCACATCTTAGACTGTACAACTTACAATATTTCTATATTTGAGACTATTTCTAATAAGAACTTTTCAAAATAGCATAAAGTAAGAAAGCTAAAATCGAGAGTGCGAACTTGAGATACCCGCAACCCACTTTGCATAAAAGCAAAAGAGTTCGGTATCCATTTTAAATTAATTTTATGCAAAATTTCTAAAAATTAACAGAAGGCTATATTTGGTATATTAATATAGTACCATATTCATGCAAAATATACCAGATAGCGGCCAAATTTTTAGAAATCATAAAGACTATATCAATTATTGTATATATGCGCTACCCATTTTCAGTAAACATATACCAGATAAGTAAACTAGAATAATATTAAAATATACTTAGGGCTATATTTACTATGTAACATATATTATACTCAAAAGTATATACCATAAAGTACAAAGTATGCCAGATTGTCAATCGAAGCAGATCGAAAGACACAACTGCAGCAATCGTTTTTTATACCCGCTACCCATAGGGTAGAAGGGTATTATAACTTTGTGCCGGCAGGAAATGTATGTAACAGGTAGAAGGAGGCATCTCCGACCCTAAAAAGTATATATATTCTTGATCAGCGTCAACAGCCGAGACGATATAGTCATGTCCGTCTGTCCGTCCGTCCGTCTGTCCGTATGAGCACCTAGATCTCAGAGACTATAAGAGATAGAGCTATAATTTTTTTTCGACAGCATTTGTTATGTTTGCACGCAGATCAAGTTTATTTCAAATTTTTGTCACGCCCACTTCCGCCCCTGCAAATCAAAAAAATCGAATAACAAGCGTAATTTTAAAGCTAGAGTTACGAATTTTGGTATGTGCAGTAATAACTATAGTAGTTATGAACCCTGAAAATTTAGTTGCGATCAGAAAAAAATTGTGGAAGTAATTAAAGAAATACTTTTGTATGGCCAAAAACGCCTACTTACTAGGGGTCTGAGTTGCTTTGGCTGAAAATCTGGTATATTTTGAATGCGGTACTATATCGATATACCACATATACCATTTGGTATATTTTTAGTATTTTTTGCAGTATATTTGGTATATTTTGAGAATAATACCGCAAAATATATTACTTTTATTCAAAATGGGTAGCGAGTATCTCACAGTCGAGTACACTCAACTGTAGCTTACTTACTTGTTTTTTTTTTGGCATATGAAATTATTTCCCTATTTGATCATAACCAAATCCGGAATCATAAAAGCTTTATTTATGAATCGTGTCACTAGGCTCAAATTTACGACTGCTATTTGGATTTTTTGATTTATTGGGACAGAAGTGGTCGGGGCTAAAATTTAATTTGAATATGCGCGCAACAGTTAACAAAGAATTGCGGCATTTATAGTTTTATCTCTTGTAGTCTCTAAGATCTAGTGTTTCACACGGATAGACGAACATATCTGTATTGTCTCGGCTGTTGACGCTGATCGAAAATAACATATATATGTATAAATACTTTAAGGGGACGGAGATGACTCCTTCTCCATACATACTCCCTACATTTGGTGGAGTCACAAAGTAATAATACTTTATGGGTAGCGGGTATAAAAACGAAACTATACGAACTGAGCTCAAGTATACCACATCAATATGCTGAAAATATACTTAAATTCATTAAATGGTATATTCGGTATACTATGATATTTAAAATATACTGCATATATATTTCTTATTTCCATTCGATTAAAGCCACATTTACAATAATTGAGAAATTATCCAAATAGATTTCTTTATTTCAAATATAATTTTAAGGAACCACAATATTCAAGATCATTGTTTAAATTTGTTTTTTAGAGTTCAGCAATTTAATTATAACATTGGAGAAAATTAAATAATTTTAAGTTAAGACATTCAAATTCTGTATGTTTTATGATATGCTACAAATAGTATTATTCCCACATTTTAGGTAATTCGAAGGTTATGATTCTTTGCATCGAGATTCGAGCCACTGTGAGGTGTTTTAATGAGCTGGCCTAATTAACATTTTAACCGACTTTAAAGTGTGACCTCCACTGAAGTTCTTCCACCAAATGCCGAAGGCGTTATTAATTTCAAAATCAGAGTAACGCCCGTTCAGATTGCTAAACAAAATGAAGATCACATACTAGATTAAGTAGATTTCAGCATAATAACAATACTCACCTTGAAATATCGCAACTTTTGTACCACCAAGCACTTGACATCTTGGTAGCACATCTATCGCGACTATCATTATTAAATGTGAAAAATTTTGCATTCAGATAGTCTGACATTGCATCGTATACGTCACCAGTAAAATTTCCCAGCTGAGATAGTCGATACTGGCCAGTTTCACGGGATATTAAGAAGTGGTTATATCTTGCATGGCCGATCGTACCATCGAAGGCTTCCAGGTGAATGTACAATTCGTAGGGTTGTGTGTATGTGAGTCTGAAGACTTTCTCCAATCCAATAAAATAGCTACCATTGATGTCTCCAAAGCCATTGGCATAATTAGACCAATAGTTATTAAAGTCAACAGTTCTTCCAACTCGACGTTGCATAACAATCCAGGGAAAATCGTTTGTTATATTATCACAGAATACCTGAAAGGGTCTTAATATTCCGGCTACTTGTATAGTTTTTATGCCCGTTGATTGTTCACAGTTGTCGGGATAACTAATCGATTCATTAAATTTACTTTCGAATTGCGTCACTTCTGTAACTTTAGTTTCTTTCAAAATAGTCTCAGCTTTGAGTTTCGGAGTTGTGGCTTTTATCTTATCCGGCATTGTGGATTTGTTGAAAAGCGCTTTAATTTCCGATACAACTGAACTTTGGCTTATATAGACTGCCTCCTGGACTGCTAACTGCTTCCGTAGCTCTGCCACCTGATCCTTCAGTTTGGCTATCTCCGCATCTTTCCGATAGCATTCGGGTGCCATTTGGAGCAAAGGTTTGCAAGCCTCGTAGCAATATGATGCGCACTCAGATTCCATTTTTTTTGTGTTATGGCAAAACTAAATATTTGATGGAATGGTAAAAATTTGTTGGACATTGCAGTAAAGTTTATTTGCGGAATGAAAACTAAACTAGGTTAATCTAACTAGTTGTTATGATCACAAACAGACAGACAGAATGACGAATAGTCTGGGGTCTTTATACCTCCAATCTATAGGGTACATTGTGTCAGCAGGTTATGTTTACCTCATAACGTATATCTATGTATTATTGGTCAGAGTTAACAACTAAGCCGAAAATTCCATGTTGGTCTGTCCATCCGTTTGCCTATCCGTGTATAAACTATAGAATATAGCGCTATAATTCTACTTGACAGCACTTGTTATTTCAATATACATCTCCTCTGATATATATTTCAGTATTTTTTCGGTATATTAATTTGGTGTAATTCAATAATTCTACTTGACAGCACTTGTTATATCTATGTATATATCACATATACATTCCGGTATATTTCAATATTTTTTTCTATATTTAAATGTAAATATGGTTTGTCTGCTAACGTTTAGTGGGTATCTCACAGTCGAGCACACTTGAGTGAAGCTTTCTTAGTTGTTGCTATTTCTACCCGCTACCCATTAGGTAGAAGGGTATTATAACTTTATGCCGGCAGGAAATGTATTTAACAGGTAGAAGGAGGCATCTCCGACCCTATAAAGTATATATATTCTTGATCAGCGTCAACAGCCGTGACGAACTAGCCATGTCCGGCTGTCCGTCTGTCTGTCCGACTGTCTGAAACCCTGGATCTCAGAGACTATAAGAGATAGAGCTATAATTTTTTAGACAACATTTGTTATGTTTGCACGCAGATCAAATTTGTTTCAAATTTTTGCCGCGACCACGTAAATAAAAAAAATCGAATAACAAGATTAATTTTAAAGCTAGAATTTAAAGCGAGTTTTATACAATAATAACTATAGTAGTTGTGATTCCTGAATATTTGGTTGCGATCAAATAAAAATTGTCGAAGTTATTAAAGAAATACTTTTGTATGGGCAAAAAGGCCTACTTACTAGGGGTGTTAGTTACTTTGGCTGCCAATCTGGTATATTGTGTCGTCTATGGTATATTATATTTTTAATTCGGTACTATATTGATATACAAAATTTACTATTTGGTATATTTTTAGTATTTTGTAGTATTTTTGGTATACTTTGAGAATAATATCGCAACATATTGCTTTTATTCAAAATGGGTAGCGGGTATCTCACAGTCGAGCACACTCGACTGTAGCTTTCTTACTTGTTATAAATAATGAAATAACACCTCGTTTTTCTAATATTTGTGAACACTAGAATATTTAAATTGTAGATGTGCAATATAAGTGAACTAGTTCTTTCCGGATTTCTAGAACTCATTGCTAGTAAGGGGTTAAGTGCTGCGATTTGTTGAATTGCACAAATAAATTTTTCAGCGCCGCAAACAATGCTGACAACAACAACAGCAGCAGCAGCAATAGCAATAATAATAATAAACAACAAACAAAAAATCAAATATGTTAAGCGCCATTTAAGCGGCATCGGCATTGGATCGTTCTGTGTGCGCTGCCTGCTGCATGAGATAATGCCCGACTCTCGCTCTGATGTGTTTGTATATTTTTCTAAAAATTTGCACGCATTTCGTAGCTGTTTGCTGTTGATGTTATTGATGCTGTTGCCGTTGTTGTTGCTGTTGTTGTTGTTGCTGTTTGTTGTTTGTTTGTCGCACATGTGTGCGGTTCCCAGCAACAGCAACAACAGCAGCGCCTCTGAAAAGTATGCAAAGCAAAAAAGCGGTGCGCTCCGCACGAATTTTGGTTGGGCGTGCGTGTGTGTGTGTGTGTGTGTGTGCTTTGGGGTGGGGCGAGGGCGTATGAGGAATGTGGGAAATGTAAACGGAATTGTTTTGCTTGCTCAGCGTGTAAGTGTGTATGTTGACGTTGGTGTGTATGCATGTGTTTGTATGTGACAAAGGGATAATGACAAGCTGCCGAGGAAGCACCCACAAGCCATGCCGGCACTCGCACACACACTCACACACACACATACGAAACACCCACTCATGCATTGGCAGACACAAGGTGATGACGTCGCCGTCGACGTTGGCATCGCTGCTGACGTCGACGGCAACGGCGACTGCGCTGCGTTGCGTGTCTTATCTACAATGCGGGAAAACACGCACGCAACTCAAGCAAAACCAAGCAGCGGGTTGACACAACAAACTTGTGAATGTGAGAATGGGTCCTGAGTCCTCGCCCTTTCCCTTTCCCTTAGCCATGTTATAGTGGTCCTTTTGCACTCTGCGCATCCTGCTTAGTTACTATACATGGAGCAATCAAAATGTGTTTTCCTAGTTCGCTGGCCCATTTCCATTGTCCTTGGACACACATAATAAAGGCAACTTCCTCCCCTCCCCTTCTATTCTTTGTCCAAATTAAAACGAATCAAATGAGTCAGATGAATGCCTCAATGCATGAATATCAGATTGTCTATATACATATAGTCTGGCTTGACTGAGAACGAGCAGCAGCAGCAACAGCAGTGCAACTGAGCAGCTAAGTGACAGCTTATCAGCTGACAAACAAATTCAATTTTTAGCTAATCTACTGAAATATCACTTAATACACGCTCACTTACCGATTCACAGAAAGACTTTTTAATTGCATAAGCAAGGAACAGCAGCAAAATATATTTAGAAAACATTTTACTTAAATTCGCACTACTTTAGCTAACTTGACTTGCCAATAGCTGAAAATAAACTGAAAAAATTAGATTAGCGTCAAATAATAAATGCACAGTTTATACTATAAACTGATAATAAACGTTTCAATCAGATTGTCATTAAACGTCAATAATGAAATTATAAATTCTCTAACCCCCATGTGTAGCATCTTTTTATATAAATATTTTTATTGTGTTGGAGTACTGTGCAAGTATATGAAACACAATTACCGGACAACTCTATCAAGTGGACCCCTCCTCCTTCCGGTGAACTCATCTTATGCGGCAATCGTTTTGGTTGTCATACATACAAAAAATTGTGCGTAGGTTCACAGCCATCTTCTAGAAATTTCACTGTACACTGTGTCTTGGATTTTAATTCATATTTTTTGTATTAAAAAAAATTAAATTTTCTTAAAATAAATTGAAGTTTAAGGGAAAAATTATAAATGGACGCCACCATAATTGAATTTATTCTGACAGTTTCTATACATATTCAATTTGGAGATATTTATTATTAATTTGATTATTTAACGTCGGCTATGAGCTGTCGACACTAAGAAAAACTTACCTTTAATAAACTGTAATTATATAGAAAAACTATTAAGTATCTTAGCACTATCAATATTCAATTAAACTCTATGAATAATTAAAAAAAATGTATAAATTATTATATGTATATGTATATATATGTATATGTATATACATATTATATACATATTGTTCATCGACTTCTGGCAATATGTCAATATGAACCTAAGTTAAAAATTAGACCGCTTTTCTATTTCAAAGTATTTTGATGAATCAACTATAAGCTTCTTCTTCTTCTTTTATTAAGGCATAGTTACTCTACAGAAAAGGCAAATTACAAACTACGACATTTTCGAAATCGTTTTGTTTGAGTTTTCAAAATTCCTTAGCTAGTTATTGATTTCATAATTTAAAATGTAAAAACTAGACAAAAATATTAAGTCAACAATCCCAGCATTGAATATTCGACACGCTCTAGTTTAATTTTTCAAATGTTTTCAATATTATAAACTTTAAAATTAATTAAACCTCTTTAATATATTTAATAAATTGATAATTCTTTTATATAACAAGTATACTTACATATATTAAAATTCAATTAACATATTGCTTAAATAAATAAACAAAACAAAAAAGAACACCGAGCGAAAAATTATATTTACAGTATTTTATCCGTTACAGCAGCATTTCACCACAGTCGAGGAGTTTGAATACAAATTCCAATTCACCACTGTGCCGCTAAGGTGAAATGCTGGAATGTTAAAACAGCTGTAGCTGTTAAAGCTCTATGAAGCGTGCGCAGCGCGGTGCACTGTTATTACAACGGTATTTTACAGCACTACTCTTTCAAGTGAACGTTATATTTGAATTGCATTGATTCCTAGAGATTGTATTTGTTTGTTCAGTAATGAAACATTAGTTTTAATCTCATTAAATTAATTGCACTTTATTTACGAATAAGACTATCTTAATTTGTATTAATTAATTCTATAAAGACTATAAAATAATTTGTTCCATATTTTCATTACTTTTTGTTCAACTGGCGTCCTTTCAAATCAAAAGTGAGCAATCAATGAGCTGACATTGGGAATTCGATGACGACGCCCACGATGACGAAGATTCTGATGACGACGGTGACGATGATGACGAGACTAATTTAATGACTATTGTTCTTTGACTCTGTGAGTATGAAGGGGCTGAAGAGTCTAGAGGCAGTCGGTTGTTGAGCCACAGGGCATTGCGTAGACATAAACGTTGACATAATCATAAACATTAACGTAATCATATATGTATATGGGTAGTTAGTTTAGTTTAATTACTAATTATCACATAGTAAACTTATTGTGTAGTTGTTGAAATTTGCACTGATTCGATATGCTTTGACTCGCAGTTGACTGGATGTTCCATTGACCTGGTCCGAATGTGACGAAAGCGGGGAATACTTGCTCAGCCATAGCCCAGCAGATACTTGGGCAGGTAGGTAATCGATGAAATCAGGCTGTAACTGTTTAAAAGAGATGTGGCAAGTGCGAAGGACGTACAATATATGGTCATTTATTGTCAGTTTTATATTATATGTGTCAAAAACATTAAAGCTTAATACATAAGTAAGCAACCTTCAACCAAGTTAGGCTATAAAATATACTTATATAAAAATATTTACATAGTGCTTGTGTGCAACCTTAACCAAATGTGCCATAGACCACATCCAATGGCTCCCAATTACTGTTCTCAATTTCCGGTTGTGGTGTAGTCTCTTCAACGCTGCTCCAAGTGTAAGCCCAAACCAAGGAGAAAGAAATGAATTAATTGCACGATCTTACAGTGAACAACAAGCAACAAGCAACAACCAACACAGCTTAAGCGCAAACAACAACCCAAATAAATCAACAACACAATGGACACGGACGAAGCACATAAATGATTCTATCTACACGATACATACGAATTGGTTAGGCCGCGATAGAACCAGGACTTCCAGGACTTCGAGGAACCCTCATCGATCTTGGACTCGACATCGGCGCAGAAATGCCGACGATCATGGGATCTTCCGCTCTTGCAATCGCATAGCATTCGCTTTTTGCACTCAGCATCGCAGGTGGGTCGAGCCGGTGAATTCTTCCAGTAGTTTCTAATGAATGGAGCTATTAATATCTGCGCATTTAATTATGGTAGCTTACATACTTGTAGTACATCTCGAATAGTTCCTGATTGTCCGTCAATTCATTGAGAAGCTTGTCCCAATCACTGGGTCTCAGAGCCTTCATGTTGTAAGCAGCCCTTGCGGTGTAAAGTTTATACCAGATCGGGTAACCGTATAGATTTGCTTCCTTCAGATTCATGATCCATGATTCGTGATCAATAACTAGGCGAGTCGTCATATCATGATCACCGTCCACCTAAAATCCCATGTCATTAAATTACTGGCTTTAAATTAATTCAATATTTCAGTTCTTACGTAGTAGATGCGATATCCGGGATTCAAATCATAGTACGGCGATACAGAGGGTCCGATGTAGGCGATGCTGTTGGGATGAGCTGAAAACAGAACGGGTAAATAAATGAATTCAATTTAAAATGATCCCCCATTCGACAACTTACTCAGATCATGAGGATCGTAGAACATTTCAAACTCATCAAAGTGCGTGTGGCCATAAAACTGTGCCGTGATTGTGCTTTCGTAGCGTGAGATGATCTTATAGAAGTTACGTGACCAGACTTTCAAGCAGTCCGAGTGTCCGGGAGGTATGTGGCCTATAACGTGAACTTTCTCATTGGAGAACTCGGCACTCTGCAGCTCATAGATGAACCTAAAGCGAGAGAGAGTTAGAGAGATATCTGGAGTAAGATCTAAAGTCAATTGTTTTCTTACCATTGCAGCTCCGTCGCGGGATCCGTGGAGTTGAGGAGCAGCCACCAGTTCTTGTTGTTACAGTAGTTCATATTGAGCGAAATGATGCGGAATCCAGGACGCACCAGCACCGAATAGAAGGCGCCTCGTCGCACCGTGTGAGAAACACTTTGGGGCAACCAGCGACGCCACTGAACATCGAGCTCATCGTACAGCCAGTTGATGGATATGTCAACCTGGTTAACATAGGGTGGAGGGAAACTGTTCACCGGGGCACTCTCGTGATTGCCTAAAGCTGGAAAGATGGGAATGCCAGGGAATTTCTCAGTCATCTGCTTGACAGTCTCCTTAATGATCTCCAGATTTTCCTGCTTCGTCTGATTCCACACATCATGCGGTGGCAGATCCCCCGTCCACAGAATGTAGTCAATGTCCTTGTGCGTCTCAGCGATGTGAGCCAGCATATTGTCCACCGTTCGCTTGGGTGTATCGCACTTCCTGTAGTCTCCCCACTTGCCAGCTGCAGCATTGGGATTCGCAGCTCGACCACTGCTCAATCGGCAGCAAAGTGGCTCATTACAATCCGCATTTGCACCCTCGACGTAGTGCGGATCGTAGTGGGTGTCGGAGATGTGTAGGACCTTGAAGAACGGTGCCGCTTCCATGGGCATGGGCAGTTCTGATAGGCGAGGAGGCTTCGGTACCGGCGGAAATATAACCTCCCACTCATGGTAGGGATTGTAGACATCGCCGCAGCCATCGCCAATAATAAAGCTGCACAGCTCATCGGGACCGAGATTGACACGCTGCAGTACATAGATGACCTCACTGCCAAAGAGTTGGGCCACACCCTCGCATACCCGAGGACTCTGTATGCTCAGATTAGTGCAATATTGGGCAATCATCTTCATGAGCTCCGCTTCCGTTTTGCCGGATTTAATGTAGTGTTGCAGCAGTCCAGCACCTGCCTTGCATGCCGTGCAGGACACCTTCGACATGACGCTGTTCTCGATTTCGAATGCCACCTGCTTGAGGTTAAACAGCTTTAGTGCCTTATCCACAAACGGTGGATACGTCAGTCCATCTCCAGCCGTGGCATCGTACCACAACATTCGAGCCGAGGTGCGATTCCTCTTGAGAGCGCGCAGCCTCTCGAGGAACTCGGCATCGCTGTCGGAGGGTTCGCTGTTGGTGCGGTTGGCATGGTACTTGAGCTCCACATGCGGGATTATGCTCCGAGGTTGCACCTCAATACGCCAGTCGTCCAGCTCTGGCTCCGTCCAGTTGATCGGCGCCCGCGCATTTGTGTAGAGAAAGGGCAGACCTGTTGAATTGTTGAAAATGCCGTGTTGAGAAGTGGTCAGAATTTCCCCTCCCCAGCTGCCCCCGGGTACATACCTTCGATAACTGTAAGACCTGCTGCAATCGCAAGTGCCGCAATGAGCCAGCAGATTTGCCGGTTGACCATCTGCTGTGTCGGTGTCATAACTTGCCTCGTCTGCAGCCTCAGCTGCTGGCTGTGCTCTCTCTGCAGACTCAGACTCACACTAGCCGCTGCTCAATTCACTGTGTCTGCTGCTTTGCCGGCCCAGCCAGGTATTCACAGAGGTAGCCCCACTTGACCTACATTTTGTGTGTTACACAAAAACCAATAAAAAGGAAAGACGAAACATAAGCGATCATGAAATGTGATAAACTTGTTTACGCTGTGTATCGTTAATGTTCATGCATAAAGTATGACATGTATGTAGATATAATATGTATATGTTGGTTGGTCCTCCCTTATTGTCATGTCATTGAAATCTTGGCCACTATGGACGCACTTATGAAGTGCTTTTCTATATCTTTAAGTATTAAGAACCACGGAATACAACGTTGCAAAAAAGAAAGTGTTTTGAGGTCAGCATACAATCGTTGTAAAGATGGAACGATTTAAAATTCTCTACTTATCACCATAAAACACAAAATAATACCATTTCTCTTCAAAATACTTAAATACGACAGAAAAATAAAATATACCATAAAATGCCATAATATATTATAATCATAATGATTTAATATTCACAGCATAAGCAAAACGAATTGCGTATTAGTATTATTTCTGTTTACATAGACATTAAACTTGATGACTTTGATAAATATTAATATTAATTATATACTGTTGTATTATTATTAAAAACTTTGATAATAATTATCATAGTAAGAAAACAAAGAGGCCATTGATCTTTGAATCCATGTTTCAAATCAAGCTTAATCCGCTTTCACCCCAATGCTTATCAACAACCTTTTTAAATGTAAACATTGATTAATTGCTATAGTACTCTCTCGAATACCGAAACTAAAGACCGTTTAGCTTTATGTTAGGTAAGAAGATCACTATGAATTTATGGGGCAGGAAAGCAATTTATTAATCATAGGTTAATCTCTATGATGGTATTTTGTAGGTGGTAATCGGTTGACTCATTTAAGTAAACAGATGTCAATGGAGTAATATCGAAAAGAAAACAAACCCATATTTATTTTCATAGTACTCTCTCGAATACCAAATTTAGAGACTAGAGACTAGAGACTATGAATAAGAATTTAATCAAAGATTAATCTTTCTGATGCTATTTTGTTATAGATAATCGGTTGACTTGTTTAGGTAAACACGTGTCAAATAGGAATAGAAACGGAAAGAAAACAAACGCACATCACATAAATCATTTTAGTTAAACAAAAGTGTTGCAGTTGCAGTAATGGCATTGCAACCGCACACACACGCTCATCAAATGACATTCCACATTCCAAAAACGGTTCGCCAGTGTGTGTGTGTGTGTGAGTGTGTGTTGTGGGTGGCTAAACATGTCTGACACATGCAGTTAACGAGTTTTTAAGTGCTGTCAAAGTTTGAATACGCGTTCGCCCTTAACAGAAATTGACAAATTGATTTTGCATCCCCTAAAGGCCAGAAGTTTCTGCTCGATGACAAACAGCATTGCCCAATGAACCCACAGTGAAATATTCATATTTCACAAATCACACAATCGTCAAAGAAATTGCAATGGAAATATTTGTGTAGTTACTCGAGGCAGCGTCATATTGCATTTACAATACCTTTCCTTTGTGTCAGTCAGAGAAATGTTATTATTATTGCAAATAAATAGTTGCAATACTTGCAACAAAATATTTAACTGGAAGGGGTTATTCTGATTCTTAAGAATGAAATTCAATTGAACCATAAGAAAATCAACAAATGAATTTGTTGATTAATCCATGCTTGACATACTTAGTGTTGATTTAATCAAAATATAGTAAAGAGTACTTGTTGTTTGTTTTTGTAATCCACCTTTAACCGCTGCAAACCGTGTCGCAGCGATAATGCCCAGATGGGAGCGTCACATGATAGCCCGATGTTGGATCGCTATACAAATTGATTTGTTTGCAACGTCCAACAGATAACCTTAAGACCATTTGTGTCTGTTTATTGTGTGCGCACAATATGCATAATTTCAATGAACTCGCTGTCTCGCTCTGCAAGGGGCGGGGTGCCGGGGCAACACTCGGGTGTGATTCGGTGATTCGGTGACTTTGTCTTGGTTCGGTTTGTCCCAATGCCGCGCAGCATGTGCTTACTCGCATCGTAATGGGTAATTGGCATACCGTGTTGTGTTGTGTTGTGTCGTGCCGACCAGACAGCAGACTTTTAGTTAAGGGGGTAGGCGGATCGAGGCGGGACGGGGCGAGGCGGGGCACGGGATGATGGTACATTGGCCTCTCACACATGGAGTGAAATCGTCAACGAGATGGTGTGTAATAAGAAATAAGTGAATAGTAGGGTCCGAAACTAAATGCAAAAAAAAGCAAAACAAAACAAGAAAAAATTGCGCGGCCTTTCATTGTTCATTATATTTATTTTGTGTTTCTTGTGATTTCGTTTTATGCGAAAATCGAAAGTGTCTGCGACAAACTAAAGTCAACTTTGCACTAATCGACCACAATGGGTGCTGGGAAAACATTTCATGAATTTTTCCTAACAATGCAAACTAAACTAGTTTTCAGTTTTTATTTTTGGGAAAGGTTAGTGCTTAAACCTTTAACTGAAGTCAACTTTGCACTATGACAAGCATCAAGTCATTAGTCACGGTGATTCTCAGACCTTAAGAGTTTTCATTGTTCAATCAATCCACGCTCTCCGAGCTGCCCAACGTGTGCCGAAAAGCCATATCCATTAGCTTATAATCGAGCCCAGCGACAACAGACAACAGACACTCGACATAACGACGCACAAAAATTCCGTACGGCAATCACACCCAAAAAAAAAAAAAAACTTTCACTTTCTTTAGAAAATATATTATTTTTTTTTTTTACTTTATCGTATATACAATTTTGTTTCTGGCTGAAAATGTTTCAAATGGAGAAATGTGCTAAATAGCGAACAAAGCCCAGTTCCACAGTTACACTCTATGACTCGATTATGTAGCTCGTTGTTTTTAGTTTCTTAGTGTTTATTTACGGTTTTTTATGTCGTTATTAAATAACGGTGCAGTCGTCACGCTGCATGTAATGCTTAAATTAACTTTTCTTGTGTTATATGTAATAATTAAGAGTGAAAATAAAAGTGATATCTTTTGAATGATGCGTGATGGTACAAACGACAGTGCATAATAATCATTTTTGCCGCTAATGACAAAGATAATTAAGAAATGAGTATTCATTAATTAAATGCAATTCTTTTAATTTCATATTTCGTAATTATGTATTCCCGTTCACTTTTGGCTAATGACCTCAGTGGCCTCAATCTGTAGAAACTTGTTAAATTCTTGGAATATTTTTAGAACTCAGCCGCACCTGAAAGTCACTTATTTGACTTTCTTTTCTTTTTGCAGGCAGAATTACGCAAATGGAATCACAATAATGCCCATATTAATCCAATTGCTGATAAGAGATTTCTGTCACGTTCCAATGTAACCAGATGATTTGCATTTTCCGATTGTACTCGTAATTTTGTCATATGTGGTCAGAAGGTGTGAAACTGACAGCTTGCGAGAATGATAGTGGTTGGCTAAGTCTGTGGTCGGCCTATATTTATATAGTTAGCACTATCTAATTAAGTATGCAGATAAGTTACTCACGTTTGGAACAGAAACAAAAACGGGAAAACAAAACCAAAAACAAAAACGGACTGAAGACTAAAAACAAAAGAGCAACTGCCAAAGGCGGCCAAAACTAATGAAAGCGCTGCGTAACCAGACCCAAAGAAGACTTGCGTATGTCACACGGAATGACAAATGTCGATTTACTGCGAGAGTGAAACGAACTTAGCAAAAGAGTGAGCGAGAGGGAGAGGGAGAGGCAGATACAAGATACAGGAAGAGAGGGAGAGCGAGAACAGTAGCTTCAGAATGCGAGGCCAAACAAAACGGTTGTTTCACAGCGAACAAGAAAAGTGAAACAGCCGCTCTGCAAGTTGACCGATTGACAACATGAACAGTTGATCAGTCTCGGAACTGTCAACTCGACGACGACAGCACGTCGTAATACAGATTTTGCAAGCTGCACGTAAAAGCTAACTGAAAAGCTTTACACCGACAGACAACGACGACAGGCGACAGTTGCGCATGCGTAAATCGACATATTGTGGACAAGTGAAAAGTGTTGTTGTTGTTTTTTTCCTTCACTTGCGAAATGTGTAACAAACACAACTGGTTTATATTTTGACTGGGTTATGGGTTATGGTTTACTTTTATCTTAAATGGTTTTACCTGTGATGAATTTAGAGAACTTTGCTCAATTAACACAGAAGCGAGAGAAACTAAAGCTGCTCTATTGATTTGAGTTGATTGTTGTGTTGGCTTTGGTTTTTGATTTTTCTGTTGTATTTTGATTTTGGTTTTGCCACTTTTTCTTTCTTTTGTGGCCGCTTTTCTATTTATAAACCATGTGCCATAATTCGCCACTCTCTTTTGTGGATTGGCCTCATTTATTTACATTTCGCTTTGTTTGATTTTTACATTATTTATTTTACAATTTTCTCACTGCTTTTCAAAACACTTTTGGCATGCGCTAAACTATTGAAGCGACGAACACTGATTAAAGAAGAGACACGTACCCGCCGCTTGTGTCTGCGCCCGTCCCCGTGACCGTTCCCGTGTTGTTGTTGGTGTCGTCGTAGATTTCACCCGATTGGCTGGCTGCCTTTGTCGGTTCACACGCGCGCGCTTGTTGTCTTACCGAAAGAGCGAAACTACAATCCAACTGCTCAGCACGAGGCCCAAGCAACAACTGAGCAACTGCAGCTGAACATAACGGCGGCAGCTTTCGAGTCAAGCTTGCAGAGCCAAACAGCTGTTCAGAGAGTCAAAGAAGCAAAGAGCGAAAGAGAGAGCGCTGAAGAGCGTAAGCTTTCGATATTCTCATTTCATTAAGTTCACAATAGGAGCGTGATGAATTGTTTGGCTTGAATGTTCGCTTCAGTAATTCTCGACATTAATTAGGGTGATGCTTATCTAAGTAAGAACAAGTGGAAAAACGGAAACTGTTCAAAATGATATACAAGCATATAAAATGAGTTGTTACTAAAGAGTTAACAATAAGGCAAATTAAACTTAAATGACTCAGAAATAATTATGGATTGCAACTTTTAAATGTTCTACAATATATTATTATGCCACATTAACATATAATTAGAATGGCAATTTTTTCAAAACAAAATTTGAGCCTATCAGTTCGCTTTATTCATCTTTGCTTTCGCTACAGTCAACAACAAGCTGTTGCATTACATTATTCAGCTCATAATTATAGCACAATCAGGGCAAGCATGATGGATGACGAGCTTTATCAGCTGTTCGATTCCATTGACGCATTCGGCATCGTCGCTACCGACTTCTCTTTGTAGATGGTGAAGATCTCGCCTGTTACTCCTGTGAAATGGCTCAGATTGCTGTCGTCATCTTCGTCGTCGCCTTCCTCATCAGTTTTCTCATGGTGATCCTCAACGGGTGATAGCTGAGGTGCAGTTGGGGCCTTGCAAGCTTTGGGATAGCAATGCCAAGTTACCTGAACGCCACAGCAGAAGCAACGATGACTTCGCTCGGTTGATTCTTTCGGCATCGCCGGATTCAAGTCCATTTCGCCTTGCTTCTCGCGATTGTGGGAGCAGCAACAAAAAAAATTGCGAAACTGCTCTTTCATCTTTCCGAGGCAGCGAAGGGTTTGCGAGAGGAAAGTGTAGAAAATGGGATTAAGGGCACTGCTGGTTAGGTTAAGCAAGCCGAAGCTGAAGTAAAGTAGCCATTCAACTGGGGAGGAGAACGCCCCATATAACCGCAGTATGAGAAATATCCAACCAGGGAGACGCAGACACATGAATGTGGCCATCATTAGGATTACCACGTGCACCATGCGACGATGACGTGCCACACGCGCCGCTGCAGCCGGACTCAGCTGCGGCATCGCAGTCGACTTGCTGTTGCTGTTGCTGATGATGTTGCTGTTGCTGGTGGCGATGTCCATGGAGGCAGCCACACTAAAGGCGGTCATCATGGCATGTGTCGTCTCTGGCTTGCTCATCAGATAGACAAAGCGAGGCTCCTCGTTCACCTTCTCCGGTGGCTGCTCCTGCTGCTGCTGTTGGAAGTGACGTCGTTGCCACAGGCGACGTGCAATTGTGCCATTGAGAAAGAAGAAGCCCACAATGCAGGGTAGAAAGATGAGACTGAGCAGTATCATATTATAGACCTCAATCACTCCCTGTGCGCAAGTATAAATAGAAATGCAAATTGTTTAGCTGATAAGATATGAAACACATGTCAACGGCATGTTAAGACTAGTACGCAGCTCCAAAAACAACACCCCATTGATAAACGAGATTCGGAACGTATACGTAAACAACCCCTTTTGAAATTGCTCTCTAAAAATAAAGAATCTAATTATATATACTACGTTTAATTGCGACTTCTCTGGGCTTATCTCGAGCTGCGTATTAACCTTTCGATTGAACTCACAGTCATGCCTAAGCAAACGCTAGCCAATTGCAATTCGCTGACCACCAGCTCATCCGTGTACTGCAGATAGATGTGCTTAACACCCGAGATGACAAACAGAGGCACGGCACAAACGACCGACGTTAACATAATGCCACCAACGCACAATCCGCAGAAGAGCCAACTCGGATTCCAGATGCCCGATGCTGCCCGCCTGATGGCCATATAACGATCCGAGGCAATGGCAACCAGTACCAGGCTGCTGAACATAATGGTAGCAGTGTTCACGAAAGGCACCAGACTACACATGAAATGTCCCAAAGTCTGAAATAAAAGAGGGTTAAGCAACTTACTCGAGTTGTGATGGAACTCCGCTTACCCAGAGTTCCAGATACGGGGCATTGAAGTGCGCCACGTAGGCAGTGGTGAAGCTCAGCGAGTAGAGTAGATCACTGCAGGCCAGTGCCAGGAGACAGGTGCGGAAGAAGGGTCTAAGCTTGCGCCTGCTGTTCACAAAAAGGGTGCCAATATTACCCACGAAGGCGATGGCAAAGAGCATGCCCACCAGGACCATGAAGATGCATCGCTGCTTTCCAGGAAGTTGACACAAATCCTTAATTAGCACAATCGGATATGCGAATTCGCCAGAATAACGAGGGAGCGAAAACGACAGCCAAAGTGAGGGAGTCAGCGACATTTATCGGACAGCCCTAAAAGTATGCAACGATTTCCAAATATGTTTGCCTAGTTCAACGGGTTTTGTTCAACTAAGCAGTGAATAATGTGTTGGGGCATCGACTACCGTTCAGCATTTAGCTCGCAATTATCAACGGGTATCGCAGTGTCTTATCAATCGCCATCATTTAACTGTTAGCTACCAAGCTGATTGCTATCGCTTGTCCTAGCTAACTAATTGCCCAACATGCGATGAGCGATTGACTAATATTTTATGACTGAAAAGAAAAAAATCCACAAAACAAAACTCAATTCAAACAAGTCGATTTCTTATTATGAATTGGCCTTCTCGGTTCTCTGCATAGCACATTTTATTGTCCACATTATCTAGTTAATTATCATATTTTGTAACTTTTAATGAAGTCGCCTCAAAAAATACAGCGCATATATAATGCATACATTTATAGCTTTAATATTATTTTTCTGTATTCGTACAATTAGGCTTAGCTAAATTATATTTAATATCTATGTATGTATGTAAAAAATTACAAAAAATTTAATTGTGGTAAACTTAACAGCAAAAGCCTAGCGCTAAATAAAGTTATCGTTATCGGTATCGGTATCGCTATCGTTATGTTTATCGGTAACTATTTTTTTTAAGTAAAAACCAATGCGAGATTTCAAACAATGAACACACATAAAACACAATCGTAAACAATATACAAAAAACATTTAAAGCTAGACTTAATTTATATGAAAGAATCAAAAAAACTTTGCTCAAAATACTTGGAATTCGTTGGCAAACACAAAGACATGCACACATAATCGATTGATCGAAATAACACACACGCAAGCACACACAAACATTCACATAGCTAAGATACGTTTGCCATTTAGATGTAAATATATATAGTCTTTTATGCTTAGCGCAAAAACCCGCATAGTTATATGTAAATATATATATATAGTATATATAGTATATTATGGTATTTAGATAGATTTTTCAATTTACTTTTTGTTTTCAGTTTATGGTAGTTGAGTGGATTAGGTAGCTTTACAACGACGGATAATTTCTTGCTTTGACAAATGCTTTCTTCGACAGAGTCGCAGCGTATTGCGCATACGCCTAGTAGTACTCGGGCTGTTCCTGCGACTCCAAGTCCACGCACTGGCTGCCCATGTGCACCGTTAGCGTCTGATAAGGCAACGGCTTGCCCATACTCAAGTTGGCAGTCACATAGATCAAATAGCTATCGCCAGGCGTTAAACCGAATATCGTCTCCATTTCCAGTTTATCGTTTGGACTGTAAAATCGATGAAATGTTATACAGATTCGATCCATCCAATAGCTATTTTTTTTACCTGGGCTGCTTTTCGCGACAGCGTATGAACTTGAAATTCTTGTGCTGCGTTATTCGCAGTGCTCCAAAGTCCATACAATAATTTGTGTATTCCACGCCACTTCGCTGCGGCAGACTAAAGACAATCACGCAATAGCTAAAGAAGAAAAAATGTAGTATATTTTATAACTATAGACTATTTATTTATTTAAAAGGATAGTTATAATTAAAATTAATAATAACACTATTGGTAAAGCAATGGCAGCGAAGGGGTTTAGCTTAATAGAATAAAAATGAGAAAATATCAGGAATATGTAAATATTTAAAAAAAATTACTTCATATTTATAAAATTTACTCGCTTTAGAAACCGTTCAACAAAGCTACTGATACAATATTAGTGGAAAACTGCAATCAAGCTTTGACTGTAAAAGACCCTTTACTTTTTATTAGGCTACTAATAATTCGCAACTCGAATTCTTTTCTTATGTGTAATAAATAATTTGTACAATCATATTTGTTCAAAGATATTATACTTTAATTTGAATGTAACTTAATGCATCTTTTTAATGTGGACTTCAAGTATTTGTGTTATTTGATCATTATGAAGATTTGATACTGACTATAAAATGACGTTTTATACGTTTGGAAACGTTTGCCGTTTACCATCTACCATCTAATATACTGATTACACATGTTGTATTTGCATTATGGAGTTGACTGCAGGTATACAAAAATGCTAAAATTATTTCAGAATATGAAAATATATATTTTGTTCCTAACGCACATTTCGACAATCTTTTTTAAAAGTAAAGGATTTAACAAAAAGTTATAACAAATTATTTTTATGCACTTTGATCTAGGTGCACTTTAAGAAATATAATCTTAACTTTATTCTTGTATTAACTTACCTCAGAGCGCGCTCATCCGGAGAGCTGTTCCAGGCTAATGTTGTGCTGGTGCAGCGAGTGCGCACATTGAATACGGTTACGTTCTTGGGCAGTTCCGGGAGATCTCGAAATAGTCGCTCGCTGCTCAGTGCCAACTAAAAGTGAGAAAGGGATTGCAAAAATTCCTATTCTTTATGTCTAAGAGTCTATTATCTAGGCTTAACTTACGCGCACTTTCTGGGCTCTCAACGCTTCATCCTCGTTGTTGGGCTCAAATCGCATGAGATATCGTTGACCTGGTTTGATGCCCTCTTGCTTGATATAGGTGGGCGCATAGATGTTGCCCAGACTGGCGACCTCTTTGTGGTGATGCAGTAGCTTCACGCGTATCTCGCTGCCAGCACAAGGCAGCAGCAGATAGCGCATAAAAGGCGGAGGAGGCGTGGTCGTGGGTACCTTAAAGCTGTACACCTGAACGCCATGCAATCCGCCAATCTTGAGTAGAGAAAGATTCTGCTCCCGCAGTGCCGTTGGGTTCGTGCGATTGAAGTGCACCTGAGTGCTGGCCAAGGGTAATGTCATGTTCTGAAGCCGCTGATCCACTCCGAAGATCTGCAGTCGATAGCTGCTGTTGGGCTGAAGTCCGCGAAGTTGTTGCTGCGTCCTTGCTCCGGTGCACACGATGTGCAGGTTATGCCGTGGATTGAGGTGACGAGCTCGCTTCGGTGCTCGTGACCAGACCAAATCGAACATGTTGCTGGCTCCCGAGCAGGGAGCAGAAGCTCTCGAATTTGTCTGATGTTGTTGTTGAGTGTAGGCATAAATTGCCTCGCAGAAGGTGGCAAAGTCGTTGACTTCCCCGGTGCCAACTTGTTGAACCACCAAGCAATAGTGCATTGCATGGTAATCGAATTTGCTGTGAAGGGAATGAGTTAGGAATTAGAGCGTCAGTTATTAATCTACCAATATATCAGTCAAGACAGAGCTTTAAGATTGCACCCACCTACGCTCCCATTTAACAATCAACTGACGTTTTCGCACCCGATTCTGAGTGCGGATGGCGATGCGATGTGAGTGATTGAGCATCGCCGATGACTGCGGATGCTTGGCCTGTGCCTCCAGCTTCAGAGCGCCGCCTTGTCGTGCCTGCACAAACAAATCGTATTGGCCACGAAGGGCGCAGGGGAGGACCAAACGGCCCATGGCGATGCCAGGTCCCTTGGCGGGCGTTGCAAGTCGCAAGACGTTCGCTGTGTGTAGGCAAAGTAAATGAATTGAGTTGGTCAGTTGGTGTTGCATCCTTGAGGGGCGTGACACAAGTCAGAGCGTACCTGTTTGATTGTAGTAAAGCTGACGTGCCACAGGCAACGAGAACAGAATCGTCAGCGGTGTTGAGTTGTTTAACTTCAGCGCGAATCTGCGAAAAAGCGAAACAAGGCAATGAATTGCGGTGGATGTGATTGTAATGTTCTCCACCTGGGGGAGAACTGAACTGAACTGCAAACTGTTCGCGCTCTTTGTCAAAAATCATGACACTAAATTATCATTCACAATTTGTTTCGCTGATGGTGTCCGAGTCCGTTTCAAAGTCAAAGTCCAAGTTCGAGTGCGAGTCCGGGGTGAGTCAGCGCCTTTGGCAGCTGTGGCGCTGCAACAATGTTGCAGGCATGAGTTCAACGGGTTTCTGCTTGCAACAAGAGTTTCCTCTCCTCTCCTCGCTTCCTTCTTTTTTCGTTTCTTCTCGAGCTTGGCAGACTTGAGAGACGCTCAATGTTTTGTTTTGTAATTAAATGCGAAATTTACGAGCAATCTTTCTAATGACAAAAGCCAAGACAAATGTGCTACAGTTCGCACACGCCCACACACATACACATATGAGACTTATGTGCGTGTGTGTTGGTGGCGGAAGAGAGGACAGCGCCATTGCAGCAAAGTGACTCATTGACTTGGCTTATGGCCGGCCATCTCAAGTTTTATGACCGGCTACTTCCGGCCAACGCCAACGCCATTTTGCAAGCCAACCTCCCTCCCTCCCCTCTTGGAGGATTGCGAATTTGGCTGCACCGCCAAAAGGTTCCCAACTGTTTGATGGAGTGTTTTAATGCATTGCCTTTGTTGGCGGCCATTTTCCGATGGCGCCACAGCGACTGCACAAATATTTGCTTTAATTCAAGCCTCGCATGTTGCAGTTGCGATGACGTTCTTTATTTTTTTTTTTGTTGCCTGATGACAGTAGTCAATTACAGAGGGCAAACACAACAGACTCAATGCGCCATAGCCGAATCCCCAGAAGCTGGTCATAAATGATTTAGGTGTGTTGCCATTAACCGATGTGCCGCATGCATTGTAGGGCAGCAAACGCTAACAAACACACAATAAAGCCAAACACGCCAACAATTGTCTCAGTTGCTCAACCAACGTTCAGCTCGAAGTGTGCATGAAAATGTGGCCCAATTTCGCGGTGTTGCTGCTGATGCTGATGGGCACTGAGGCGATTGTGAATCCATCGAACGAGTCCGCCAATATGGTCATCTACATGCTGCCCGGCAAGGATGTGGGTCCGCATACCTGGCAGGTGGGCGTCGACTGTCTGGACAGCTTTGCTCAAATCTTCTTCTACCGCAATCCGATGGAGCGTTTCACTCGCGCCTACAATCTGATGATGACCAACGTGTACAACATGTCGCTGCCGGCAGCTCTCATCCAGAAGGGCTTCAGCAAGCGCATCAATGAGGCCATCAGCAACACATCGATGCCGCCGGAACGTGAGTTCTATCAACTACGCGTCATCTCGGATCAACTGAATTCGAAACCCTCGAAAATCTTTGGCGAAATTCTACTAGCTGACAATTATGTCATCGTTGTGGACAGCGTGGAGCGACTGCAGAAGATGATGAGCAAGTATTTGACTAAGAGTCGCTCCTGGAATCCAGGAGCTCGCTTCCTTGTGCTCTACCATAATCCAGAGCTGCGAGATAAACCCTGGAAGGTTGCCTCGACGATCTTCAACGACCTGATGACCAAGTTCTATGTGCATCGAGTGGCTCTGCTTTATGCCAACTCTTCGACGGACTACAATCTCTTGGTGAACGATTACTACAGCAACATCGACTGTCGCGTGCTCAGTGTGCAGAGCGTGGGTCAATGCCAGAACGGTCAGCTTTATCCCTCTTCACATGCGGTTCATGTGTCCATGCTGGATTACATAAGCGGCTTCAGTCCTCGCAACTGCACCTTCTACGTCTGTTGTTCTATTGCTGCTCCCTTCGTGGAAGAGGATTGCATTGTGGGACTCGAGATGCGGATATTGGGATTCGTGCGCAACCGTCTGGGTTTTGAAGTGAGTAATACGAAACACCGCACGGTCTCAGACGTTGCAAATCAATAGGGAAAAAAAAATTGCAATTTTTTCCCAACATCCACATAAATTTTATTAGAAAACGCCTTCTTTTAAGTATAGTTTCCCATTTCAGAATAAATTGACTGAAAAACTATTAAAGAATACCGAAATCTACATTAGATATATCGATATATTACCATTTTTAGAATATACCAGCGTACAAAATATACCAACTTATCGACCAAACCAATTAGGACGCGAAAAATGCAACTGCTATTGAATAAAGTTATTCCCAACAATATCTTCCTTACAGACCAATCAGACGTGCACTCGGGACACACGAGGTGAGGTCGATGAAGATGGCAACTGGAATGGTCTGCTGGGAAAATTGTCCGAGGGCGAATGCGACTTCATAATGGGAGGCTTCTATCCCGACAACGAGGTGACTGTCGACTTCTGGGGATCCGACTCTTATCTCCAGGACGCACACACTTGGTTCACCAAGCTTGCGGATCATCGCCCCGCCTGGCGAGCCATGATCGGCATCTTTGCCTGGAACACTTGGGTTAGCTTTCTGCTGGTGCTTGTCCTGACCTGGCTGTTCTGGTATGCCTTGGTTCGGATCTTGCCGGAGCCAAAGTACTTTCAGCAACTCAGCTTGACAGCCATCAACGCCCTGGCAGTGTCCATAGGCGTGGCAGTACAAGAGCGACCCATATGTGAGGCGACAAGATTGTTTTTCCTATCGCTGACCTTGTATGGCATTAATCTGGTGGCCACCTACACCTCGAAGATGATTGAGACATTCCAATACCCTGGCTATCTACATCAGCTGGACGAGCTGGAGGAAGTGGTCGCTGCGGGCATTCCCTTTGGCGGTGAGGAAGAGAGTCGCGATTGGTTCGAGAACGACGACGACATGTGGATATTCAAGGCATACAATTCGTCCGTCGACTTTAGGCCACGCACTAAGAACCTCAAAGACGTAGAGGAGGGACTGCGCTGCATTCTGAGCAGCCGTATGTACATTATGCAGAATCGACATGCAGACGACATCTTCGCCTTTCCCCAGAACGTCTTCACCAGTCCCATGCAGATGATCATGAAGGCGGGCTTTCCCTTCATGTTCGAGATAAACATGGTGATCCGCTACATGCGGGATGTGGGCATCATAGCGAAGATCGACTCGGACTTTCGATTCAACAACACGTACCTCAATCGCATTGCCAAGATGCGGCCCAACTTCGCAGACACTGCCATTGTGCTGACCACGGAGCATGTGAAGGGTCCCTTTGGCATACTAATCTTTGGTATTTGCAGTGCCTCTCTGGCCTTTCTCCTCGAGCTGCTCTACGTTTATCGCGGCTGCAGGCTACGCAGGCGACAGCGACGCAGGCAACTACGACGCACCAAGTGGCGCAGGGAACGTTATCAACTCCGGCAGGCAATGGCTCCGGTTGTGCGATTCACGCCCGTCAAGAGACGCAAAGTCCTGTAAGGCAGCCAGACAAACAAAACCAACTAACCAAGTAGTTGAAACCATAAAAATTGACTCAATTCACATAAATTTGCAATTGAGGGAGCGACCACGACAACGACAAAGGGAGAGAGAAGAGATGAAGGCAGAGTGGCAACATCAATGTTGGGGTCGTTGTTGTTGTTGTTGTCGTTGTCGTCTTTGTCGCTGTGGTCTTCCTCGTTTGTTGCTTGAATGTCTGGCCTCATCTGGTTGGTAGTTGTAGTTTTCACGCGAAATACTTAAAATCAGCGACAAAATTCTATTTTTGCAACTATCAAAAGCGACGGCATGAAAACAAGCAGACAGTCAGGCAGTCGGTTGACTGCTTGCTTGCTTGCTTTCTTTTGCTTTAGTTTGCTTTGCTTTGCCCTCCAGCGCCATTTCCATCTCAGCTTCCATCTTCTTAGCTTGCAGGCTACAATCTCTCCCTCCCTTCTCCCTCTCCTGTTCTTTCACAGTTTGCAGTTCGTATTTTTTGCTCACACAAATTGACAATCTGCATTGAATGAATAGTATTCCTGCGTTTGCTGCACCAAAATACAAAGAACAAGTTTCGAATGGAAAACACAGATAGTACTCTAATAGTGAATAGTGAATGGCCAGGGAACAAGCTAGTTCACATAATATGCTTATAAGCACCATAGTTACCAAATGTATTTGTATAAACTTTGAAATTTGTGGCCCAAATAAAAGAAGCTCTGCGATTAAAACTTTTACACTTCGATAGTTTAAATGTCAACCCAAAGAGATTAGAACACGGTAAGGTGAACAAGCTAAAGTCACAATAAGCTCAACAAAACAATCAAAATAAGTTCCTCAAAAAAAGGTAAACTCTTTATATGGTGTTGATGCATATCTAGAACATTACTTTTACAACTATTCTAAGCTCTTTTCCTAGCTGCGACTTAATTTAAATTGCTGCGAAAATACGTTGTACAATTAAAATTATAAAATTTAAACTTATTTAATAAATATACAAAAAAATACTAAAAAATAATGAAGGCTATTATTGGTATATCGATGTAGTACTACTTCATTTCAAATATATTGTAGAGAAAAAATAAAATATGCCAAAACATTTTTAAGAACTAACATTTTAAGAACAACAAAATTTTCAAAACTTATAAAATCGCAACAATAGCTTTAAAATTGGTATTGATTTTATTTATTTATGGAGGCTATAGTAGACAAAAATGTAAAACAAACTTGATCTCCCAACCAAGACAAGTGTCATCATAAAAAATATTAGCTCTATCTCTTATAGTCTCCATCATCTAGATGTTCATACGGACAGACCGACAGACGGACAGACAGACGGACATACATCCTTCTGCTTATCACATACATTTTCTGTAGTCCTTATGACAAGGTATAAAAAATAAATAATATAAGAAAAAAAAAATATACCAAATGTTATATTATGTATATCGATATACTCTTATATTTAAGGTATACTATAGATATGAATCGAGTCGGCTTACCAAGATGCCTTTTTCTGTTATCTGGTTATATAGCTTTCATGTTGGCATAAAGTTATAATACCTCCGGGTATAAGTACACTACTTTAAAGTACTTTAAATAGTTAAAATATACTTTAAAGTAGGTAAAGTAATTACAATAAAAACTCAACATATTTGAAAGAGAATAATTCACTCAATTTTATTAAATTCTGCGATGAGATTATTCTCTTACTTCTCTGTAGATGTTTGTAAGAGGTGAATAATTAATTAATTTAGTTTTGTTCTGCGATTCATTCAAATATTTTAGCGCGCAAAACTTTGTTGCAAACATTCACATTCACTAGATTACTCAGAAAGCACTCACAAAATGGGCACAACGTGCACTTAGTGACTGCACTTTAATGCAAATGTGTGTGTGAGTGAGTGTGTGCGAGTGTGTGTGTGTGTTGATTTGCTTCTGTATTTTGGTGAAATTGTAGACTATTGAACTATGGCGTTTGAGCAGTGTCTGATGAGTGACTAAGCGACACTACGGAGTCTGTCTGTCCGTCTGTCCGTCCGTCTGTCCGTCTTCTCAGTCTGTCTCGCCGTACGTGCGACGCCCAAGTGTCTGTCTGATGCGCATTCTATTCACACTCAGTCCCATGTGGCAGTTGCAGTTGCATGTGCAGATGCAGTGACATGTCTGTGTGCGAGTCTAAAAATATCGACTACAAGTTTATTTCGAAGCGATGCTAAAAGTCGTCAACGTTTGCCGAAGGTCTGCGCACTTTCTGGCGAAAAATTATGCTGCGCATTTTATGGCCAACAAATTTTAGTGCTCTCTTCTTATTGTTGTTGTTGTTGTTGCTGTTGTTGTTTTTATTATTGCAGCTTTTTTTGATACGCTTACAAATAAATAGTTTCACGCCATAAACCAACACGCGGAGAGAGGGAACTGCGTTTGTGGGGGAGTCAACCTCCCCTTAGTCTATCTCAGTCTCCCCTCTCACTATCTCTCTTTCTGTTGAGTGCAATAAAAGTTGTTTACAACATTTCAAGCCTGCGGCGAGCATAAAAATGCAACGGCAGCAGTAGCACCAAAAAATAAAAAAAAAAGAACACAACACAACACCCGAGACTATAACAACAACGCATTAAAAACGATTTTGTAGTTTGTTTTGATTTTCGGGCCATTGGCCAAATGCGTGTATGCTACAGGTGGCAAGTGGCCCAGTCCCAGTTGCAACACACACACACACACACACCAACACACAGATACCAGCAGCCAATTCCGATTGAAGTTCCAGTTTGCAAGGCAGATATTGCGCCGTCGAATTAAGTCGTAAAATTAATATTTATGATTTGTTTGCGCCAACGAATATAAAGTGTAGGCCGAGTTGTTCCTTGATTGCTTCCAGCACAGGAGCTGTGTCCTGTCTGCCAACTCTTCTTCCTCTCTATCTCTCTCTCTCTCTCTGTCTGTAGAATCAACTTCTACAGTCGGTTAACAGGCCGTGCAAGCATCAAGCAGGCAGATCGCTTAATTCTAGCAAAACTCTTAATGACTGAACGCCTCATAAACTCCGCGTTCGCTCTGCGCTTTTCACACGCTCCACAACGGCAACTCGAGACATACATCACGTAGCCGGGCAGCTTGGAGGTGCTGCAAACCGTGCAATAGGAGCACTCGCCACTTGCCACTTGCCACTGGTCGTGCGACAATAAAACCAAAAAAAGAGCGACATTCATTTGAATGTATGACATTCTATGCCAAAATGATCAAAGTTATATGAGCACCAACAGCAGCAACAACAGCAGCAGCAACAACAGCAACAGCAAAGGCAAGCGCCATTCCAACGTGAAAAGGTTCGCACGTTCTTTGACGAAATAAAAGACAGAAACTTCAAGTTGAAAATAAAAGCAATTTCAAACAGGAAATCCAAGATAAGGCAGATCGAATTTTACATGCACTTACTGAGACTGAGTTGAAGTCTGATATTGTAGTTAATATATAATCTCTTTTTAAAATTCGTTGCTTAATATGCTTCCACATTTGTAGTTGATTGATCTTCATATCGTAGCAAACTAACCTCAAACTACTTATTGGGCATCGAAGTTGGGGAAAACAAAATGCCTGCCAGGTTGAAGTCTGATATGGTAGTGAATATATAATCTCTTTTGAAATTCGTTGCTTAATATGCTTCCACATTTGTACTTGATTGATCTTCATATCGTAGCAAACTAACCTCAAACTACTTATAGAGCATCGAAGTTGGGGAAAACAAAATGCCTGCCAGGCGCGCGTTAAGCGAAAACGTGACGACTTGTCTTGACCCAGGACCAAACGAGGGCAGGCCAAGCAAAAACAAAAAAAAACACGAAAAAAATAAAATAATAATAAGGGAACAACGAAAAAGTTGCTCATACGCCACGTGCAACGCGGTCGCAGCTGTGAGCCTAACAAAACCAAAAACACACACAAACACTAGCGTAACTTAGACAAATACAAGTTGTGGCATGTGGCAGATGAAGAGGGCGTTCAAGAAGTAAGAAGCAGAAAAGATCTACACACACTCACACACACACACATTCGCACTGCTAATATTTATGGCAACTGTAAAAATCTGGCTGGCTGACTGGCTGCCTGGCTGGCTTTTGTGTCTGTGTCTATGGCTGCGTGTGTGTGTGTGTGTCTGTGTTTGTATTTGTGTTTGTGTTTGGCCAGCCACACGTCGTGGTTATAAATTATTTTTGTTGGTTTCTTTTCCAATGCTAGTGTGAAGTGGAGTGGGAATGGCGCCCAAGTTGATGTCCTGCCCCAGTGGCATCTTCGTCCTGTTACCTCAGCGTGTGTTTGTGTGTGTGTTGGTTATTGTTTGTGGCTCTCTAATTTGATTTGTGTGACAGACGGCGACGCCAGCGCACTTAGGCGCATTACTCAAATTAGAAGTTGAAGCACTTAGCTCAGCTCAGCTTACGAATTTACAAATTACAACTTAAGCACTGAGAGTTTTACTCACCGTTTCCTCTGCCTCTGCTCAAGGGCAATGTGGACAGGCACATCCACATACAGATCCTCCACATCGTCAATGCTGTTCACCATTTTCTCGTAGGCCAAACGCTGGGGGCAAACTGCAGAGATCGCGGCATGTGACTCCTGGGAGGAAGCTGGACTGATGCGATTGCTGATCAACGGTGAATGAGCAATCTCTGCCTGCAATTGCGCACAGCTGAGCAGCAATAAGATCACCAAAGGTTGCCGTCGCATTGTGATTATTTGATTTGTTTATTTTCGTGGTATTTTGTAGATTATTTCTATAAAGTCTTGCGGCTCTTCTGGGGTCTTGAGGTGTGAATTTGGGTGCGCTCTACGTAATAATAATAATCTAGCATTCATTTATTCGATCGTAAATTTAACCATATGTCTAGTCAATTTCAGGTCTGAGAAAGAATAGGTACTATATATATTCGCTATAAATTAATGAAATAATGTGCTAATTAATTTTTCATTTCAATTCATTAGAAATCTTGACTGTCAATTGCATTGTGACCACTAATCGATCAAAACTTTAGCCTCTGCTCTTCGGCTTAACCCACAACAATTGTTTTATTTAGCTGTTAATCTTCCTTAAGCTGATTTAAGTTTTCTGCTTGACCACTTCAGCGTCTAGCTGTCATCATCCCCCGCTGTGACCCCCACTCCAGTCCCTTTATTGCCTTCCTTCTGCCCCGACACGCTCTAACCCCTCCCTTCCTTCTACTGCTGGGCACAATTAAGGCCTGTCGAACCTTTGACACGCATCACTGTTGCTTTCGGGGCTGTGACAACTTCTTTAGCTTTAACTTTAGCCAGCCGAATATCGCCAAAAAAGAAATTATTTTTAGCAGCGCACTGCGGCGGCTTTTTAAGAGTTTTTCTGTTTTCCTTCTGTTTTTTTTTTGGGTTTCTTACTTTTGTATTTCTCTTTATTGGGTTTTTTGTTACTTTTGTTTTGTTTGCTGAGGGGCAGCCAATTAATTTTTGGCCGCACTGAATCGATTCTTGGAACTGTTAGATTTGCTAATTGCGTCCACACGCCCCCAACACACGCACAAGCACACTCGCACACTCACACGCACACACACACATTCACATGGGCAATTAATATTCTGCGAATTTGCGTGCGCTTCGACAATTTGGCAACGCCGCGTCGTCAAAAGGGAGGCTGGTCCTAGGCAGGGGGTTGCCACCTGTTGTTGCCCAGCTAAGCAATTAACGAACGAAGTACGCCTACCACAAACGCGAACACATACACATACACAAACGCATATACACGCGCACTAGCACAAACACACATTCGCTAGTTAGTCCCTGGTGCTGTGTGTGTTTTTATTAAGGCGCGTAACATTTATCGTTGGCCAGTGTGTACCGTTAGCTAGCGGAATCTCACTAAACCTTTTGCTTTTGCTCCCGATTACAAAAACATCGAAATGTTCACACAATCTCGAATACTGTTAGATAGAGGAATCGCGAATCACAGAGGCACGCGCGTATGTCGGAAGCTGAAGCTGCTGCTTCCGTCTGCCTTGACGAGCAAACACAAAATGAGAGTCGTGCGCAAAGCAAAGCAAATGAAATCCCGAGGGCAGCTGTCGTCGACTGCTCTGCTCTGCTCTGCTCAGTGCTCTGCTCTGCTCTGCTTTGGCCAGCAGCAGCAGAGAGTAGGCAGCAGCGACTGCAGCTGTGTTTACGAAGATGCCGCCCCAAAAAAGCACGAAGATATTTGCCGAAGTGCCAACTGCGCTGCCAGCACACTATGTTGAATTTGACCCGTTTTTGTGGCCAAAATTAAAATTTTTGAAATTAACAAGATTTTTGAATGCAGGTTTCTTGTATAATGAAGGTTATTACTGTAGAAAGGTATTTTAAAAAAGTGGGCGTGTCAACGCCCACAGAAATCGAAAAAAAGCGAATATCTAAAGCAATTTTTAAGTTAGCGACCCCAATTTTGGAACTCAGGATGAATGTCCTATTTCAAATGCGTCCTGCAAATTTGGTCCAGATCGGATAAAAAATATGGAAATTATTCAAGAAAAAAAAAATCGCAAAGGCTTGACCAAGGGCTTGTTTATCATTTTGCGAAAAGTGACGGTTTTTTCAGGGTTTAACGCAAGTAATCTTAATAGGACAGCAAGATCAACAAGTTATGACAGTGTATATGGCATTTTGTTTCTCGCAAAAGCTTCTTGCTTACGCCACACTTCTAGCAGTTCTGCAATTCTGATCAAAATGTTGCTCACTAATAATTCAAATTACGCAAAAAACCGCAAAAAACGCATAATGAGCTTACATATTATGAATTCAGAATTGACAGATCTACAACATGTATATGGACACTCACTGAACAAATTTGAACATTTTAGTTAAAACCTTTTGGAAAGTTCAACTTTCTTTCGAAAAGTGACAAGGGAAGAACACTTACTAAATATACAAATTGTTAGAAAAATGCGAACAAAACACGCAACATATTAGTATCAACACATAGTAATAACTTGAAGAAGTAATATTCCTTTTGAATTTTATTATTTAATGATTTTTTGTGGAAGATATGCCAATTTGAAATTGCACCGCAAATTTAACATTTAACACTGCACGTGGTGTCCGCTTACAACAGCTAACTTTAACAGCTGTTATTTTAACATTAAACTGTTAAGTTAACATTTTAGGTATACAATATCGCGATTTGATCATTTCTTAACATGGTAACATTAAAAAAACGGAATTTTGAATACTTGCGAAAAATGAGTTTTGGCCACGAAAACGGGTCAAATTCAACATAGTGCAGCAGCAAGCACACATTTGTTGGTATGTGTTTGTGTTTGCGATTTTGAGCATGTGTGCATGTGTACATATGTATGTTTGTATGTTTGTATGTGTGTACATACATATGTATTTAAGTGTTTTTATATATAGCTACTTCTACTTTTTTCTTTGCTTTAATTAATGTGCCTGCCTGCGCCTGCTTCGGGCCTGCTCCATTGATGAGGCGGCCAACTTCGACTCGTCTCCGTCTCGGTCTTCGTCTCCGTCTCTGTCTCCGTCTCCTACTGACTTTCCCATTGTTATAGGATTGTGCTTTATTGTTGCTGTTCTTGCTCTCGTTCTCTGTGGCACCAACAATTTTCAATTTTTGAATTTCATTTTCATTGAAAGCAGAAACACAGAACACAGAAAATACGCCAACAACATGTAAAACATAAAATGCGTTTGTTTTATGTGCGGCACGTGACTTTGAAGGCAAAAATCCGAGCGCCACTGAGCCGCAACAACTCTGCACTCTGCACAACTTGAAATCCGATATTGTGCCTCGAAAGCACACGGAAGATAAACAATTGAATCAGATCCAAATTGAGATACTTTTGCCTTCGCGTCAAGTGCATATGCGTTGATCCGCTGACTTGTCCACGCCCGTTCCTGCAACTGGCAATGGCAACTGACATCTGGAGTTTAGTCTCCATGCCCTGGCAGATCGTGTCGCAGTCCGTGTTCAAGCCGTTGTTTCGCTTACTTTCCATCTTTCGGGCCATAATTGTTACAAACACATATGGGAAGACTAGAGTTGAGTGTGCTCGACTATGAGATACCAACTATTCATATCAAAGAAGTTCAAAGCAATGGGAATGCGGTATTATTGTTATAATATACTAAAAATATATATGGTATATTCATACTATAATTCAATACAATGGAAACCTTTTCGGACTACCAAAGAAATACAATACAGTATTAATAGATTATGGTATCGCTATTGACACGTTCGTATGTAGTAAAATACAAAAGTATTTAAAATATATATATGTTATATATATTGTGGATATCCCTTTACATAATTTGTTATTATTATTAAAAGTTTTTATATTTTTATTTATTATATTAAATCTAATATTAAATTCTGAATTTAATTTACTGAAAAGAGAGTGCTGGTTGATGAGGTCTTAGACTTTGGCACTTAATAGTAGGAAACTGAAAGTGAAAGTTAATCTAAGGGAGTCTCCAACTTTTGCGAAATCCATGCGATCGTAAGATCATATACATATGTATATATTTGTCCTATTCCTAATCAAACTTGTTGTTCACTCCACTGCGTTATAATACTTTGTACAGAATATATTATTATTATTATATACATATTTCAACTATATACATATATATATATCGTAATTAAGCTGAAAATTACACGATATCTTCACAAAATCCATACCTTATATTCAGAAAAACCTTACTAAGATATTGTTTGAATTTTTAAGATTTACTTAACATATAAGATACTCAACTGATATTTACTGCATACTAGTTTGCTTCTTATATTAAATATAATAGTAAGCTTTCTGTTGGTTTACTATTGCTGATGAGCTCAGTTTTGTTTTCAATTACTTTCAAAAATAATCTACTGATTATATATAGATATTGTAGAATGGCAAATCAAACATTGCAAATATTTTTATTTTCATTGTCTTTGCCATTGTTTTTATGGAATATTGCTGACTTTGCTCACTTTGTCAGACTCCCTGACTGCGCATTTACCTTAGTTCACTCGAGGTTTTCCCGGAATTTTGGTATACGCAGGAAACACACGTTTTTGGGGGCCCGTCTACAGTTCGTAGCTCGTAGTATCGAATTCTCTGCAAGTTAAGCTTAGATATACAAGAGCAACAAATTAAAATGACCTAATCAGCGGCGCTGGAAATGAGACGCGGATGCGGAATACACCTGATGACAGCGGACACCACATATTCGTAACATATAGTATATCGTACCATTTGCAGTTCACTGTGGATACTTGTTGTTGAGGGTAAAGAGGGGGACAGCGGGGCAGCCTTGACGGCGCCGCTTAAGAGCAAAAGTTAGTCTTGAAGGATGGGAGCGAAGCTGAGTTGAGGTCGGTTCCTGCCAGGCCAAGCTCATGCATAATGCAAGCTGCTTGCCAGGCTTTGACTTTGGCTTTTGCCTTGCCCCTGGCTTTGATGGTGGCCCAAGCGGCGTTGCATTGCATTTTTTAACAAATTAATTATCGACAAAAAGGTGGAACGAGTCCCAAGACCGACTGAGTGAGTTTATGAGCAAATGCCACAGAGTGGAAATAAATGACACGATCTTATACCCGGTAACTTGAGATGTATGGAATCGCTTAAAAGATTCAGCAGTTGAGGAAGATAAGAAATATATTTATATATACATACATATGTATATCATAGTATGTAACTTAAGAACATATTTTCTGCTTTAATTTGGAAACTTTAACTTTAGAGAATGTTTTCTTAAATACTTTTTCCTCTAAAAATTGTATTCATTGTTTTTCATTAATTTTGCAACCGCAAGATATAACAAATATATTTATATGTATTACATTAAGAATAAACATATCTAGGAACTTTTCTTAAAGTCTCTTTTCTTCTAAAATATGAAAATTTGTTTCCTAAGTTTGAATGTAATCAGTTTAAGTAGATAAGTCTAAATTCACCTGGAAAACTATCTCATTTATACAATTTATTTAAATGTTGTTCTAATACTACACAAGACTGAGAATATAATAGATGGTGCAGTGAAGAATAATGTTTTGTACTTTGTATGCTTTTTTTCTAATATGTCTATTGTGACTTTATTAATCTGTTCCCTTTTGTGACTTTACTCAACTTTAATTAAAAATGCTTATATTAAAGTAATCCATTCTGTATTTAAATTCATGTTTCCCGGTATCTCAAAGTCGAATTGTTAAAAGTCAGGAATAATCGATGGATAAATGGAATGACTCTGAGTACAACTCAATATGTAATTGTATGGGAAAATAATGAAATGAATCATTAGTTTAATTCACATTTTGCGATCTGCTATTTCAATTCATTCCCCGACTTCTGCTGCTGCTGCTGTTGCTGCTCCTTATTCGCATTCTCTTGTGACTGCATCCACGTTATTGGAACAACATTTTTGCCTCACACTCGCACTTCATCAACGCGAAATGATTGGCACGCCATCGTCAACGTCAGCGACAACGACAGCAAGATGGCCAAGAGAGGCAAAACGGGGGCAAAAGGAGCAGGAGCAGGAGCTGAGATGCTGGAATGGTGATTGGTGGCTGCAGCGGCGACAGCCTCCGACATGTGTAAAGGAATCGTTTAAAATAAATGACAGCCGCGCCCCACTCCGCTCCACTCTGCTCTGCACTGCAGCTCTCAGCGTTCAGCGTTCCCTGCATAATTACCAAGCAGAGCCGAAGAGCAGAAGAGCACACACACGGCAGATCACAATAATCAATACGATGGAAGATGGAAAAAGCATTGCCGCGCACCTCTGTGCCTTGTATACCCTACAAAGTATTTGGCCAGATGAAGTTATTAAAGATCCCTGCCACATATAAGGTATCTCAGCGTGCAGCTCCTTCTCTTGGGTACGTGTGTGTGGTCCGGTGGTTCACATGTTTTCGGTGGCTTCGTTTGAACTGAACATGGATTGCTGGCTGCTTCTAGCTTCTAGCTTCCAGGCGTGGCTAGATCATTTGTTTACACGCATCCATCGAGCGATGCAAATCCATCATTCACTCTACGAATGCATTTTGGCCAGCTCAGGGGTTTTTATCACATTACAACACCGTTCCAGCCTAGACAAGAGGAAGCAGAGAGTTGCCGCGGGCAGCAAATAAATGTTACACATACGGCCTGGGCAAGCTGGGTAAAACAGCTGCCACCAGCACCTGGAGGTGGTTGCTAGAAAGACAACTGTTGCTACAACAAGAGAGGATAGAGGGGGAGGAGTTGGAGGAGCTGGATGAGTGACGGCTGGGCGTGGCAGTTTGGCAAGAAATGGCAAAGCAAATTGAGGGAAAACTTTTGCTTAGTCCTGCTGGGCTCAACGCTTTATCCTTGGCCCATGTCCCGTGCTTCGTGTTTCGTGTTTCTTGTCCGTCTCCATCTCCTTTTTCGTCTCCTCCTCTTTGGCCTTCTTCGTCAGCGACATGCCAGATCCGGGGAAAATTGTCAACTTGGCACGCATTTTATTAAATGAAAGAATGTTTCCTAGCAAGGGGCAAGTGGAAAGTCACTGAGGGCTCAGCTGCTGTCAAACTTATGCCAAGCAAATCGAAAGATCTCAACGCACAGCCCACAAGCCCCCACAAACACACACATACACAAGGAGAGGGTCATGGAGAGGGTCAGGGAAAGGGAAAGGAAGGGAGGGAACGAGCGCAATGGGAGCTCAAAGACGACAAAGTGAAAATTTTTTAATTGCATTTTTGCCAACTGTCGCTGCGGATTATTGGCAATGGCAAGCGATTCATTTCGTTGGAAATTGCAGTGGAAAATCTTTTGCGCTTTTCGCGCAACACAAAAGTTGCATTAGGCAGCGAATGTCCCTGGGGAGGGAAATGCAATGGGACAGGGAAAACTCAACGGCAGACAATAGCAGCTTGTATTCAAAATGTGCAACGAGACATTGCTCACTTTGCACAAAAAGCAGAAAGGATATTGAATAAGGATAAGCACAGGAATACTTATGCTAATGAGCAACTGCTCCAGAAAGCCCGCGCAGGAAGAGGGAAATATGCTGCAAAAGGAAAAGCCTTAATTGCAGTTAGCTTTTAAGAAAACAAAGAATGAAAATGCTGGAAAAAAGGAAAATACTAATTCCGATACTTGTGTTTATTTTCTTTATTTAACTTGCAGAAATAACAGAGCTCAAGTTTCGAACTTTCTTGCAAATAACTAACTATACTCCAACTGATTAAAGCATACCAATCAATTCAAAATTTATTAAAACATTGCTTATGTCGAAATAAAGCCTGTTAAATGCGTTTTAATACACTTTTTGACACGCTTTTAATTAATGACTGGGGCAATAGAAAATGCTTTAACGATTGGTAATTCACTGAGAATTAAAACGAATAAGAAAACTACAGTCGAGTGTGCCCAACTGTAAAATACCCGCTACCCATTTTGAATAAAATCAAATTAGTGCAAAATATTATTATTCCTAAAATATACCAAATTAATATACTGCAAAAGTATTAAACCATGTCAAATGTTATGTGTTTGGTATATTGATGTACTGCCATTCAAAAAATACCATAGCGTGCAAAATATACTAGATTGTCAGTCATACCAAATAATATACAAATTTATCTGATCGAAACCAATTTTTCAAGAATCATAAAGACAATAGTTGTTATTGTAATTATCGACTCCAATGAAAAATATTATTGTTCCTAAAATATACCAAATTAATATACTGCAAAAGTATTAAACCATGTCAAATGTTATGTGTTTGGTATATTGATATACTGCCATTAAAAAAATACCATAGCGTGCAAAATATACTAGATTGTCAGTCATCCCAAATAATATACAAATTTATCTGATCGAAACCAATTTATCAAGAATCATAAAGACAATAGTTGTTATTGTAATTATCGACTCCAGCATCAAAATTCAGATTGCGATTCGATTTTTATCAATTTGCGGGGCGGAAGTGTTGTGGAAAAGTATCTCAATTTATAATATTATTCCTAAATTAAGGAAAGCAATAAATATTCTTTAGGAAATCGAAAAAATCGGTGAGCGAACTGCTGAAAATTCAACATTTTATTGTTCTTTATCTTATATATTGGCTACCAAATTAAGAGAGAAGTCAGTTAAGACAACAATAATTCCAACTACATGTAATTTAATTTGTTATAGAGTTTAAAGTATCGGTATTGCCAATGTTCAGAAGTACCTTGAGTACAATGTTTGATAGCAAAAATTACTCAGTCAGCAAAAGTTACCCTTTACTTTCCCTTATTGCGCACAATTAATTAACAATACGAATTGTCATACATAACTAAATATCCTACGCACACATTTTGTACACACTGATTCCTGCTGTATTTTTAATTTTTATTTTGTTTTCTGTTTTTTTTTGTTTTTTTTTTTTTCTTTTGGTTTGCGCAAATCTTTTTGTTTTTGTTGTCATCATCAATGTTGTCTTCGCTTGTTGCTGCGGTTTTTTTTGTGTTTAAACGTTTCGGCTGCTTGTCATGCGATGAAAGAGCTTTTGTGTCAGTGCCTTAGTATGCGTGTGGCTGTGTGTGTGTGTGTGAGTATGGTTGTGTGTATGTAGTGAGCTGTTACGCGTTGCCACCCAGAAACTCAAGTTTATACGAGCGTACATATTCCATCATCATCACCATCAGCATCATCATCATCATTCTCATCCTCATCCTGGTTGCTGTTGTTGCTGTTGTTGTTGCTGCTGTTGTTATCGTTGTTTTCGATAAGTTGTTGCTGCCACGCAACCTGCACGACAGCAGCAGGAGCCGAAGCTGTGGCTGAAGCTGGAGTCGAGCCAACAGCATGCCACACAAAGGTAACACAATGATGAGCATGTGCATGAGGATGATGATGATGATCGATGCCCTTGCCAAAGCCAAAACCAATGCCAACAACAGGCGATAGTCAACAACAAGAACAACAACAACAGCAACAACAACGATGACGAGGACGATGATGATGTCGACGGCAGCGTTTGATTTGCTTCGCCTGCAACGCAGCCCATTAAAAGTACAATGACCAGAAAATAACGTTATTAAGCAAGCGCCTTTGGACAGAGGCACAAAACCCAAAAGCCTTAAAATCAAAACAACGCATGGTACACAAGAATTGCTCCACAACACGCACACACAACAACACTCTGTCTGACAGAGAGAAGACACAGTTCCACAGACCAGGTTTAGCTGCGTGTTGTGTTAAAGCGAGAGCGAACGATGAGCCCAGTTTCTGTCTCGAGTCCCAGTTCTCGCCACAGCTCGCGATCGAAAGCGAAAACGTTGGAGGTCCGCTACATAAACAAAGCCCAGCCAGAGCAACAAGCAACAGTCTACAACAACAACTGCTTCATACTTAAAAGAGTTCATAGGATACTCTGTAAATTTTAGGCAATACTGATCAGAATATTTTTATTGGTTTACTAAAAAAGTATGCCCATATTTTATAAAATTTGGTATTTATTAGCTCTTTTTGATAGCGTTGATGTGTGATTGCATGACATCTTTTCATTCAATTTAGTACAACAAAAATTTAAAAATTATTCACTCTATCAAAAAAGAGATAATAAACGCCAACTTTTATAAAAATATGGGCATACTTTTTAGTAAACTAATAAGTTGCGATGGTCAAGGTATGAAATAAATATTAAAAATCAATGCATTTTTTCAGCAATATCTTTTTCTCTTGAATTGATTTTGTTTTGTATTGAATTTTAAAAATACACAAATATAGAATATCAAAGCATAAGCAGCTGTTGGTCAGAAAGTATAATAAGTACAGTGAGACAATCTTAGTTTGATAGTCCTTATCCATCCACAGGACCTTCCAACGAGGTGCCTAGTGTAATATAATATATATATACTAAAATAATATATAACATAATATTGTATGATTAATGCATACATAATATGAATAATTGTTAGTACTTTTTTTAAGGTATACCTTGTCAAACTGCCAAAAAGGTAGCAGAACACAAGTTAAATAATAAAATATCGTGATCGTGCAGCTAAATGCAAATAAAGTTAAATTCAAGAATTATGATTACTTATAAGAATCACCTGCTTTTTTAATTTTTGTTCTAGACAAACTTTCCGGATTTAATATACCCATTTGGAGATTGTTTTTGCGAGGTATACTTAAAAAAAAACAGGCCAAAACAATTTGGATTTTATATTTTTTGTATGCTGGTCTAACTGTTTATCACATGAGTTCCAAACTAATTGGTTGACTCTTTTGAGTTGGGTTAGTTTTGATTAGAAGACCCATCACAAAGAGAGAGAGAGAAAGAGAGATAGAGAGGAGGCAGACCCTGGGCGGGAAAGAAGGCAGTAGCAGGTAGTCAGTGTCGAGCAAACAAGCCCAATTACATAGTATGTAGTACAACAAAGTTGACACCACTCGCTCTCTCTCTCTCTCTCTCTCTCTCTCTCTCTCTCTCTGCCGCATCCTCTATATCCATCTCTTGCTCTCTATCAAAGCGAATACTCAATACAATGCATTGCCGAATGCTGCCCCAAATTGCAGTCGAAAAGGCGCCCAACTGCAAAATGCCTCTGTGTGACTGCGGCTTAAAATTGATTGAAATTATCAGCTTTGGGTTTTGGCATGTCACTGTGAATACACGTATTCACATATGTGCTAGTGTATATACATATGTGTGTGTGTGTTTCTATCTGTATGTGCGAGAGACATTTAATGGGTTAAACGAGCCAATGTGTCGTCGCTGTCGCTTGCCAAGTGGCTTACGCTTGTTACTTAATTGGATTTGGGTTAAGCTGCAAAATTACGGCCAACATAGCGCACAATAACAATAAACTTGTAGTTAAAGTCCATCTCTGTATGTGTATGTGTATGTCTGTGTGTGTTGGTGTGAGTTCTATGCTGATGAGAGCGTTTAATGAAATGATTGCTCAAATGTCCTTATCACAGCACAACAGCAGCGATATGCAGAGAGCAGAGAGCGAAAGAGGAGGGAGAATGAAGACTGCTGCCCAAGCAAGCGTGTCAAAAATCAAACTGAGGTCACATTCCATGTAATTAACAGTGGCAGCATCTTCGCATTCCAAACGAATGCCAAATGAAATGCTTGCCAAAAATAACCAAAAGCAACAAGACCAACTGTCAACATTCAAATGCCAACCGAGCGCCATTATGACACATCACACACAAATGCGACATACGCTGAAAAAAAGAATGAGAAATTGAAATGAAATACGGCAGGAATTATTCAAATTTTCATATCTCTTAAAAACTAATTCAATAGAAAATAAAAGATTTTTATTAAATCATTGAATTATTAGGTTATCTAAAAACAAGTAAGAAAGCTACAGTCGAGTGCACTCGACTGTGAGATACCCGCTACCCATTTTGAATAAAAGAAATATATTTTGCGATAATTTTCTCAAAATATACCGAATATACTGCAAAAATACTAAAAATATACCAAATAGTATATTTGGTATATTGATATAGTACCGCATTCAAAATATACCATAGACGGCACAATATACCATATTGTCATCTAAAGCAACAACCCTAGTAAGTAGACGTGTTTGCCCATACAAAAGTATTTCTTTAATAACTTCGACAATTTTCATCTGATCGCAACCAAATCATAACTACTATAGTTATTATTATATATACCAAAATTCGTAACTCTAACTTTAAAATTACGCTTGTTATTCGATTTTTTTGATTTTCGGGGGCGGAAGTGGGCGTGGCAAAAATTTGAAACAAACTTGATCTGCGTGCAAACATAACAAATGCTGTCGAAAAAAAATTATAGCTCTATCTCTTATAGTCTCTGAGATCTAGGTGTTCATACGGACGGACGGACAGACACACAGACACACAGACGGACAGACGGACATGGCTAGATCGTCTCGGCTGTTAACGCTGATCAAGAATATATATACTTTATAGGGTCGGAGATGCCTCCTTCTACCTGTTACATACATTTCCTGCCGGCACAAAGTTATAATACCCTTCTACCCTATGGGTAGCGGGTATAAAAATTTAAAAAATAAAACAGGCGCTGTGAAGTTACTTCATTTATTATCCGTTAATCTTTATGCACTACACAATACTTAAACTAAGTTATTGTTACGTTCTACTCAACACTTAAGTGTAGTATTTATTAAGTACTACATTCCAAACTTAAAATAAAAAAGTATCGATAAGAGAAGCAACAAATTGGAGAATTTATAATAAAACTCAACTTGTTTGTGATCGATGCTAGAAGTAGAATTGTCCTTCGATTTTCATTTTGGTTTAGTTCAGTATTACTTTCTATAGTTCATTTGATTCGTTCGTTCTTTCTATTCGATTAGCCACATTGTAGTGTGTTCGATCTTTTCAGTTCCGTTTGTGTCCGCTTTGTTTGTTTCTGACTTATTCTGCACTCTGAATTATTCGAGTTCATTTAGTTCGTTATTTCTATTAAAGAACTATAATTTTATGTTAATTTATATACACATTTATTCATTTCCAATAATAGATAGCTTATAGTTTTTAATATTAATATTAGAGTCATTTTGGAGTGAACTGAACCAAAATGTGTTATTGACGGACTTTCTAAGGCAATCTGTCTAAATGAAATGACAATGGAACTCTAACAAACAAAAGGAATGAAGAATAATCGGGAATGGGACTCAAATCTCTTAAATTAAATGAAAGACTATCCAAATTGATCGATCGAACCAGTTCAGATTGAGACAACACTGCTGTAATCTAGGAAGAATATTGTGAAATAGAAGAGCAACCAATCAAACTTTCAAAAAAACTAAATATAACTAGAAAGATCAAGCGAGAATATCCACTTTAACAAAACAGAGTATTTTATAAATTAAAATTGAACTTGTTTATAAAATGATTCAATTAAAATTTATATTCTCGAGTATTACTAAACTAATGTATAAATACAGTAGTGACAATATTTCATTAATTTTTCACAAATGTTGCTTACAATAACCAAACCAAAACAAAATTCTTTAAAGATTAAATAAACAATAATCTTAGATCAAAGTGTGAGATCTATGTTGAAAACGTGTAGACAATTCATCAACAACATGACATTGGTATGGATTATTCAGAGAATTATTGAGCACACGTTTTGTGAAAGGGAAAGTATTTGAAATAGTTGAAACTGTGCCAAAAAAAGAAATAAGAAAAATATTTGCACGAGTTTATAGAATAATGAGTGTGGCGCACAAGCGTAATAAGTGTGCGAATAATTGATTCATTGTTTGTTTTCGTTTCGAATATTGAGTGTTTTTCCGTATTTATTTTGATAATTCTGGATCACAGTGTTATTTCTGGATCTGTGAATGAAAATAAACAAAAGCGAAAATGTGTCGAGAAAGTGAATCAATTGTGATCAGTCAAACAACTGCTGATCAGACAGTTTGCGTGTCGGATCACTTTCGCTTGTTATTGCCAGACAATTACTCATACTTATTGCCCATCTAATGGCCAGACCAAAATACTTTACTCTTCTTGGTTTGGGGCATTTGGCATTTGGGTATTTGGCATTTGGCATTTGACATTCGGCATTCATAGCGCATCTAACGCTTCCAGCAGCTTGCAATTTTGACATGCTTTTTTACATTTCTAACGTTGCTTGACTTGACTGGGATCGCAAAACTATATTTTCCACAACATTGTAATATTGTTGTTCTCTCTCCTCGTTGTTGTTGTTGTTGTTGTTGTTATTGTCTTTGTTGTTTTTGGTTGGGTGCCTGGTAACATGTTGGCATTGCCGTCACCATCAGTTGACGTCGTTGTCTGTCATTTCCCCTTGTACAACAACTGTTAGTTCGTTTCGTGCACATACACACACTGACTGCTAAAAGTATACATCACGCTCTCAAAAACATTCACCAACATGCTGCTGCACTTCACACACAAAAAGGTCCCACACTAAAACAATAATAAAAGGTTGACTTGAATGTGTTCAAAAAACTATTAAAATGAATTTAATAGTTTTTTTATTTTGTATGATTTAAAAATGTAATTTGATTCCTTTTTAATTTATAAGCATTTCATAATAATATATTTGGCATGCAAAATAAATAGAAATTGTATTAGAATAAAGCTGGCATAAAGCATTGTTGGACACTATGATGTGTTTTGTGTGTTGCCTTGCTTTCTGTTCTCTCTATTTTTTTTTTGCCTCCTGTGGCAACATATTTCACTGCATAATTTCATAGTTGTGCTCGTAACGCATGCAAAAGACAATAGCAACAACAAGAACACCCATTGTGGGAGCAGCGAACTAAAAACTTGACATGGGACAGCCGCAGCCGTCTAACTGACAGTTGTCGTTGTCTCTTGACTTGTTTTTGCCTCTGCTCCTGTCGCTGCTCCTATTGTTGTTGCTGCTGTTGTTGTTGTTGTCGGGTGCTGGCTTGTTATCATTTTTTAATAACATTGTTGCGCAGAGCAACGAATTTGCATAAAACACAACGCAACACACAAACGCACACACACGTCAAAGACAGTAACAAGGGAAACGACGGAAGCAACAACAACAAAAACTTTAAGAGAACGCCGCCACCGTCCAACACGTGGTATGAGTAATATCAGCTTAAGCACAAGACAATGACACGCGCGTGCACTAAGTGAGTGTGTGTGCTAGAGAATAGGATGTGTATACTCGTGGAATGTGTGTGTGTGCGCACTATGAAATAAAACAATTTTCATACAAATTCCGTGCATTTGCATAAATTTCATTGGGATGTCGCCGTCGCCTTCATCGTCGTCGTCGTCGTCGTAGTCAGCGAAGTGCAAGTGCAAGCACGTCACATCTTGATCCCGGGGGTTGAGTTAAACTGTCAGCCATGGCAACTCTATGCAACCATGGAGCCTTTAACGAAGGCATCAAAGCGCAACATTTAGCCAAGTGCATGACAAAAAGGATAAACTTTGTGTGTGACCAACTTTTTGTTGGCTTGGCAATAATCATAAAATTTCACTGCAAATGAAACATGAAACAAAAAACCATTCAAATGTATGTAAGTATGTAAAAACTAGAAAGAAAGCAGCATGTGATTGCAACATAAAAGCGTCCTTTACAACTCGTTGTCGTCATTTCGAATGCCCCTTGGCTGCCTCAGCATTGAGGTCGTGTCGTCTCCTGATGCTGCGCCTGCGCCACAAACTTTTCCGTTTGCCGTTGCCGTTTGCCGCCTCAATAGTTTTCAACGACCTCCAGCGAGCGTCTCTTCCTCCTCTCCCTTTCGCCCTCTGGCTGCCCTTTCCCACGGTGAACACTGCCCATCGGCTTTATTGAGGTTTTGTTTAAGCTTTTAGCGTACTCTTCTTTTTCGAAGTACTTGGCTACCCAGCCAAACTTTTTATGTTCGCGTGTGTGTGTGTGTGTGTGTATGTGTGTGTGTTTGCCCGGCAGCATTTTTGCAATTAGGCAACAGTTTCAATTTTTGTGTGTGGCTGTGTTTTTTTTGCTCTGCTTCTGTTTCTGGCGCAAATGCAATGGAACTTTTCAGTTTTTCGGCTACAGTTGCACAGTTTTCATTGCTATCAGCGTTCAACACATACAAAAATGCTGCGTAATTGAGACTGATTGTGGACACGGCGGGAAGAGGCAAGAATAGAGATAGGGACAGTGACAGGGAGAAAGAGAGCGACATGGAATGGCAGCCTGATAAAGTTGAGTCCTCTGCTGCGTGTTTGAAGTGAGTTTCAAAATTGTATTTGCACTCATACGAGCATTCGAGTGTGTATACGAATGTGCTTGATTGCCTCATGAGATAGAATCATAACGTATATAAAAGTTAGTTAACAAATTGAGTATTTTATAAGGATTGTGATTGCGATTGCCATTGCGAGTGCCCCCTGATGTACACTTTATGAAGTGCACAAGCAATAAGTATTTATTTCAACACTAATTTCAAGTATCAGTCCTCAATTTTCAATTCTGATTGGTTCCCGAATTAGTAACTGAGCAATAAATTCAAAAATAAGTTATTAATAATTTGATTTGCAATAGAAGTGATTTCGAATGGGTCAGGTCTAATTTAAATAAGTTTAAGTTAAGTTTTAAATGCAAGATATATTAAGTCATTAATAGGGAACAATAAAGAGGAAACATGACCAAGAAAGCAAAAATTATTAGAGCCCTAATTACTTTTATTATTTAATGCAATTATTAATAACAATGCCATGAATAAAAATGCTACACTTTGTTCCTAATCTACAATTCGAGTCCGCTCAACAATTAGATACTCGCTAGCCATTCTTGATCAAAACAAAACATTGCAGTATTTTTTTTAAATATAGCAAATGAATATACTAATTCTACAATATACCGAAAGCAATATTTGTACATTTGTACATTTATACATTCCAAATTATATCATAGAGTACAAAATATACCATGAAATTCAATTAATTCAATCAATGCAAAACAAAAAATGCTGCAACCTATTTCCTGAATAGATTCCACAATGTAAACGCAACCAAATTTTTAGGAATCATAAAGTCTAATATTAATATGAATACTGTTAATAGTCTATTTGCAAAAACTCGATATTCGATTTGCAGGGGAGGAAGTGAGCGTGTCAAACATTTGAACAAAATTATAGCTTTTATGTATAGTCTCTGAAATCCAGTATCTTATAGGGTCAGATTGACAAATCTGTAGCGTCCCGGCTGTTGGCACTGATCAAGAATATATATATTTTTTGGGGTCGGAGATGTCTACTTCTAATAGTTACATATGTACAATTCCTATTGAAAAAATTGTATAATATATATCTTAAAATTTGTTTAAGAAACAATTTGAAATAGCAAACAAAAGTTATAGGAATCAAATAGTTATTGCGTTGGTTGACAATTTATGGTACAATGCTGAATGTAACATAGTAGTATATTGATAAATCAAATATGCATTTCAGAACATTTCAGTATTAATATGGTATATTAATTTGGCATATTTTGGTGATGATAATACTGCTTTGTTCTGCATTTATTAAAATAGGTAACGATTATCTCATAGTCACTTGAATTGTTATAATTAAACATCGCATTAAAAGAGCATTTAAAATGAAATAAATTCTTATTGAAAATATTCTTATTATCAAATAAGATAGATTAACTGTGGGGAGCACTTAGTAAAATGTGTCGCAAATTCAGTCTTTTTTCATGGGAATAATCTTAAATGCTGTGAAATTCAATTCAACACCATAGATGGGGCAAGGTGACAAGGCCTGAGACCATCAATATAATGTGCGTGCCGCATTATCAAACCTATTTATTTGGCAAACAGCTTCAGCAGCAGAAACAAAGATAAACTAATACGCACTTATCGCTGCTGCTGCTGCTGCTGTTGCTGAACCCAAGATGAAAGCTAGAATAATGACAGAGATATTTTGACCAAAGCCATGGCCATCGACAGGCATAGAAAAACGTGCGTGAAAAGGAAAAAAGTGGGGTGCTTCACAAGCTGGACAACCGAAACCGAATAAGATACAAAAATGTTGACCACGTTGACAGCTTAACGTACAAAATTAATGTGACAATATAGCCGAAAGTGCGTGAGTGTCTCTCGCTCTCTTTCTCTCTCTGTCTGTGTGTGTGTGTGTGTGATGTGGGCTCAGCATAAACATGCGAGTGTAGAGTGTAGACACACACCCGCACAAACATATTGTGTGTATTGTATGTGCATTGAGGCAGATAAACATGTTGCCAAAATGACCAACTATCACACACATACGGACACACACACAAAGATGAATAGAGAAGCGAGCAAATAGCTGGCAATGATGCCAAACTGTCTGGCATTAATTACGCACAAAAAATGCGAGACGAGAAGGCGAGACGAAATGAGTGTAACTAATGCAACCGCCAAAGTCCAACTCATTAAATGGGCCCATTCAAGTTTGGGGACGCACAACAGTGCGTATGCGTGATGTAATCTAATGCGATGCGATATGCCAGAAAACAAACATTAAAAGTTTTTATTGCCCCACGCTGCATGCCCCATGCACTACTCTCGCTCTCTCTCTCTCTCGTTCGCTTGTCGGACAGACAACAAAAAGCATTAAATTACTTTATAATCCGTTTATAGCTCGAGCCGGAAGTGGCCGAGACACACACACACACACACATACACAGAGGCAGGCAGAGAAAATGAGAGATAAAAGGACATCGCAGCACGTTTTTCTGCACCCCTAGGAGGCAGCTCAACAACATAATCAAATCAAAGATTACGTTGAAACATTGAAATTACGTACGAAGCAGACAGACAAAAACACACACACACAAACACACATGTTCATATACTCTATGAAAATGAAATGTGTGCCTGCTCATGGCATTGTTTGGTAAGCTGAGAGTGAGAATGAAATTATACACAAAACAAGAAACTATTATAGAAAACTCTTCTATATGTTTTTGTGAATAGTTTGCAGACGAATCTATGTTGGATATACCTTCATAAATTGTCGATAACAGGGTATTACTATCAGCTTGACAGCCCCAAACAATTACACACATATAGTAAAGTATAGCAGCCCGCTCATCATCATTCTTCCTCCCCCCAGTTAGTAGACAACCAGCAGAAGTGTAACAACTAACGTAAACAGCTTCAGCCAAAGTCTTGGCTTCATTCACAAGCAGCAGACGCGTCGCATGCTTTTAGCACCCACTGTTTGGCCAGGCATGCGCAGTACGCAACAGCAAAACATATGGCAACGCTGGCCAGCTAGTGGCTGAGGCAAAGGCAAGCGACACTCGAACAGTCGCTGCTTTCAGTTGGCTCGGTGCTCTCGACTCGCAAACGACGCGACTTCACTCCGAAGTGCGTGTGTTTTATTCAGTGTGTTTGTTGCCTGTTGTGGCAGAGTGCGACGTATTGGTGTGCTTCTATTTGTGTGTGTATGCGTGAGAGGGCGCCAAGTTATTGTGTCTTTAGCAACCAGCAGCAGCAACAGCAAACAGCAACAGCGAGAACCATAAACAGCAACATTAAACCACCTGCCACGGCGCGTTGCTATTTTCAATAGCAATAAAAAAAACAGACAAAAAAGCAACAGCAAAAGCAAATATATACATAAACACACTCACGCACAAAGCTGACAGCCACTTCCCACTGACAATTTGCATAAAGAAGAAACAACAACTAGACAGCGAAATTGTCGGAAGTTGTGTTTAAACAGCATCTGCAGCAAAGGAAAGCGAAATAAATTCGCTGCGCGCATAAGTAGGCAACAGTTTTTTGTTGTTGCGGCCCACAATGGAAATGGATGTCAATCGCCAGGCACAACACAATGCCAACCTAATGACCATATCCGCCCGCTGTTGTCCCACCAACAACAATGCAGCAACAGACACAACAGAAGCAGCAGCAACAACAACAACAACAACAGCCACGTCCTCGTCTTCGTCGCCCTCGTCGTACGGTTGTTGCGGCATCTTGAGTCGCCTGTTCTGCGTGAGTCGCCACAAGGCGACACGCTTGGTGGCAGGCACTGAATGCAGCCAAACCGAAACGCTATTCATGCAACGCAAAACACTAACGACTCAGCCAGCGGCAGCAGCATCGCAGCGACGTCGACGCACCCCTCAAGAAATCTATTTCGAGAGTCGCGGTAAATCCTGCAAGAAGCTATTGAAATTCAATGGCAATTCCAATAAGGTGAGTGCCAAAAAATGCCGCTCTGCGATTTCCAAAGTTTAACGTGAGTAACTGACTAAGCGAGCAGTCTGAGCTTTTTATTTTGCTTGCCAATGACGAGCAAAATGCGAGAAAAATATACTTGCTTCTGCACAAAATTGATACAAATTTAAAAGCCCTGAGATTACCGGCAAAGCTGGGATTAAATAACTTTAAGAATAACAAAACAGCAAAGACAATTTACTGACATCATTTGGGTATAACAATTCAATAAGTCGATGATATCTTTAAACTAGATTGAAATGCGGAATTTAGCTACTTATTAAACTAAATATAAATGTATTTGTCTTAACTTTTAAGAATTCAATAAGTCGATTATATCTTCAAACCAGATTGAAAAACAGAACTTAGCTGAACTTAACTGAATAAAAAAGTATATAGATCCACATTTTAATTTAACCTTTTACAATCAAAATATGAAAGAAGTATTCTTACAAAATATTAGATTCATTGAATTCATTGAAATACAATTTTATAGGATGCTTTACTCAAAAATATAATGCGCATATTTCACAGTTTACATTCGCTTAATGCTTGTGCTTTAATTATTAAGAATTAACTCTGAATAAGCACATAATAAATTATGTGGAAATTAAAGTAAACATTTTTAATTGGAATTAAATATCCTCTTGGTAGGGTATTTCTTTTTTCTTTCTTTGTGAACTCAGCGTTTTTTTTTTGCCATTGATGAAATTTTATTGACTTGACTTTTAATTAAAGCGAAACATTCATAACTCGCATCAAAGAACTCTTAAAAGTAGTCGAGAGAGATTGAACTTTAACACAAAAAGCACATGCAATATGCACAAGTGATTAGAATTATTGCAAAATTTGATATCACTACTTCTATTATTTAGTGGCGCCTGCAAGGTGCTCGAACACAATACTGTGGCGCCACACACTCGAGTAGATTGTTCTTCTATTATAGCCGCACTCAGGCAAAGACTCATATTCGTGCTCATAACCGTAGTCATAATATTTTCCATATAAATCATTTAGCATTGTGGCTGAGCCCGCAGTGCGCATATGAAATATTCCATGCTGTTAAATGCGGCACTAACTTAAAGGCTATACTCGTATGTGGCATGCTACAATGTTCAGCACTCTGTGCTGCTCCTCTCCTTGGATGCTGCTAATTAAAAACGTGCAAAAAGCAAACCAATCAAACAGGTCGATGCACAACAATGGCCAGCCCAAAAATCGCTTATGTAAACTCGTGTATGTGCAAGTGTGCATAAGTGTTGGTGTATGTGTGGCTATACATATGGTACTAAGTGTGTGTGTGTGTTCTAAAGGATACAATTCAATGCAAGCGGCTGTCCTCCAGGCACAAGCTACGCATTGAAGCGCAAGCAACAGGATGAATTTGTTAAACAACACGAACGTGGAGCAGACGCTCAAACTCGAACTCCAACTCGAACTCGAATCTCTCCCAGTGACTGGTGCCTCACTGGCATAGCGAGTCCATCTCTGGACTCTGCTATGTGAAATGTGAAAAGTGAAAAATGAAAAACTCATTCGCCCTATCAAGTGACATCATCAATTTCAGTCTATTTTGCACTGACCAGCCGAATGCTGCAGCATCTGCTTCTGCTTCTGCTCTTGCTCTACCACAAAAAGTGCAAGGACTACGTCAGACTACGGGCAGGAGTGCAAGCTAGACAGAGTGGCACAGGGCATCAAGATATTTATGCAAATCAAAAAAAATTTAAATTTGAAACCACCTATTCGAGTGATCTGGAAATAGCATTGTGCTGACAGACTGGCTGACAAACTGACTGACTGAGCTATCAACACGCAACTCGGTTTGTAAGAGTTAGGAGGTTGCAATTTGTACACAGCTGTTTATATTGCGCACTAACGCAGTCAATATTTAAAATTCCTACTCTAAATATCTATATACATATCGACTGACTGACTAATTAAGTTCTTAAGTGAGCAACTATCAAGGCACAATTCAGACTGTAAGAGCTTGGAGGCTGCAATTTATGCACAACTAATTCCAATATTTGATCGTGCAGCTAAGGGTAATTTTTCAAAATTTGTACTCTAACTATCTGTAGTGTAAAGATATCGTTTGTACTGTCTGACTGACTTATTAACTGACTCAACTATCAAATCCCAGTCCGGATTGTAAGAGTTAGGAGGCTACAAATTTGTGCACAACTAATTAAATTATTTGATAGTGCAGCTAAATGTCTTTTTCAACAATTTTACTACATCAATCAGACTGACTAAATGACTGATTGACGGTAAGAGCTAGGAGGCTGCACTTTATACGTAACAGTTCAGTTAATTAATTAGAAGTCATTTTTCAAAAAATTTCTACTCTATCTATCTTACTGACTAACTAATTAGATGACTAACTGATTAAGTGGCTGAACTAATAACGCATTGCCTTTATGGTTAGAGCAAGGAGGCTGCTGTAATGAACACTACTATGTATCGTTTTTTTAATTTTTCAATATTCCTCCTCAAGCAATCATCTTAGAATTTGCACATAAAATATTTCAACCTATGAAATAAATAAAACAACAAATACACAATCAACTTGATACGGAATTGACAAAGCATCCTCTATCTGACATTATCAGGTCGACAAAGATCATTCAAGGAATAAACTTGAGTCGCTTAAGGAAGAATTAAAGACTTCTTCCGAGCAAGTATCGTTCCGAAAACTACATTCCAAATTCATTAATAAGAACTTCAACAAACTGATCCCAAAATGCAACGCAATCTGGTTATTATATTACCAGATTTTGTAAAACTCATACCCACAACCAAAATTTAAATGAAATCATAAATTTTTGTAAAACTCTTTGAAAAGCCTTTCATCCACTTGGTGAATGTTTCAAAATAACTGATACTGTTTCTAGCTGTTGTAACAATACGCGAGAGGGTTTCTTCAGTTTAGAGTTTAATTTACACCTCACTCCATTCCATCGATTTTAGAGTGAAGCTATTGTACAGACATCTGAGCCAAGCCACAGGGCGGGTAACCAAATCCATTTACAACCACCTAAAAAACCTACCCTTTAAACAAAATGCTTGGGATTATATTGCACTCCGGAAATTGGGGGCGGCTTTGTTACCTCCAACAGACACTCTAATATCATTACTTTTATGTCATCAACTAAGCTCATTGGAAGGCAGCCGTGAAATGCAGTTAGTCTATAAGGTGAATACCAAAACAGAAACGAGGTTCAACAAGGCAAACTGACTTACAAAACTGATTACAAATGAATTCAATTTAATTGAATAAGAAGAATAAGAAAATAAGTGAGCAATAGAAAGGGAGCAACTGTAATTGCCTAATTTTAAATAACTTTGAAAGATCCAATAAAACTTATATTCGGAGAAGTAATAATGATAATAATTTAAATATCAGATTATTACTAAAAACAAACCGATTAATTTCACAATATTAAAAATAGATAAAGAAAAAGTTCTGCTTTTAATTTGAATACCAAAACAGAAGAAAAGTTGAAAAAGGAAAAACTGACTTGATTACAAATGAATTCAATTTAAAGTAATAGCAGAATGTACAGGAGTTAACATCAAGAAAGAGAGTAACTTCAATTAGCTTATTTAAAATAGCTTAGGAAGATCCAATAAAACTTATGTTATATTCAGAGTAGTAATAATAATAAGTTAAAAACATTCCAAGCACTTTGATAATATTTTCAATTGATAAAAGAGAGAGCTTTGGGAGCATTCGCTTCATATCAAGCACACTTGCTTTTAATTGTCTGCATTTTGTGCACAAAGTGCCCATTACGAAGTAAACAAGCCAAACTATCGTAAACTTTGGACAAAGCAGCTTAAAGGCTTCATTTCTTTCAGTTTATCAGTGTCGGAGGCACTTCCTGCTTACTTTCCTTTTCCCTTTCTCCCTCTTTTTCATTCCCTCTCTCTCTCCCTCTCTCTCTCTCTCTTTCTATTTGTGATTCTGTCTCTGATTGTTAAACATTCGCTCTGCCAAGTTTGCGCTTCAAAGAAATCATCATGTGCCAACATTAGTGACTCAGCACATGCATAACAAACTAGCCCCAAGTCCGATTCCCTTTAATAGCCAATAATTATGCTATGGCTGGTTGCTGTAGCTGTATCTATGGCTGTTGTCGTTGTCGTTGGTTGTTGGCTGCTGCCTTCTGGCTGCTGCCTGCTGTTGGCTGCCAGTTCCCGGAGATAGCTCAAATGCAAATGCAAATCAAGCAACTGCCCGGCAACAAAAGCCGTGAGAGCTCAAACAAAAAAAGGGTATTATAAAATGGACAGCCTCGGTCGCTCACTCGCCTTCTCGCTAGCAAGCGGAAGTGACTGCCCCATCTGTCTATCTTCCTGGTCCACCCCATTATCCTCCATCCTGTCCAGTCTGCCCAGTCTGTCGCCTCGCTGTCAGTGAATATGTTTTGTGCGCCTAGGCTCACTCTGTATGCAAGCATTGAAAGAACAGGCCATGAGATCACCCAGCCTCAAACAGAATTGAGTTATATGTATGCAAAATAATTGAAATATAAATTAAGATTTTAAAAAATGTATAATTTTTAAGTAATCAATAATAATTTTATAAAATAATATAACATGAATAAGTAAAGAATGAATGAAGAATACATTAAATATGAAAAAGGCGTTAAAAAAATTGTCTATTTAGAAATAAATACTGCTTTTGACTAATGCATTATTTTTATTCAAAATATTCTTCATTCATTCATAATTAAAATATATGGGCATTTATTTAAATCTTTATGAAATATGAAAGAGGATTAAAAAAATATATAATTGTATCTAAGAATTGCTCGTTTAAAGAGAATGAATGAGAAATAATGGCATCAAGGCTTATATTAACATGGTGAAATGTTTTTTAGAAATGCAGATGAAAAATACATAATTTTTAACTAATATATAGTATAGAGCAATAATATTAAAAAAAATGCATTGCTTGTATTAAGTCTTTATTGTGAGTGTATTTAAATCATTCAACGTGGCGAAATGTTTACATATATAAACTAAATACAAAAGTAGATTAAAAAAATATATAATTTTAAACTATGAAATGCTTTTTTGTATAGCAATATACTTTTATTATGCTTATATTACTTTATTTATTTTTGTGAGTATATTCAAATCATGCAACACGATGAAAAGTTTATTTGCGACACACACACATACATTCTCGTAATTTCAAACCCATGCAAAATAAAAAGCAAAAAAGCGACAGCAGCTTTGCAACGTTGTAATTGCCAAGAGGCAATGAAGAGAAAGCAGAGACAAAAGATAGAAAAGAAAAGGACTAGAGGAAGCTGCCATATGTCGTGCATCTCGATTAAGCTCCCCTAACGTGTATGTTTCTGTGAGGGGCCATTGAACGCCGCTTGAGCTCTGCAACATTTTTAGAACACGGCTAATGTGCTCGGGACAACTGTCGCATTGGTTAAACGCGGTTTGCAGAACTGGTGGGATCCGTATCCTGTGTTTTGTGGTCAACTGAGTTTGCTGTACCGATGATTGGACTCCTACTGTGACGTTCATTACAATCAGCCCTGATTATGTCCGGCAAAAGTTAAGCAGGCGCCGACGACAAAAAACACAATTCGGGAGCAAATTTATTTCAATGCCTCGCTCTGGTAACAAAGAAACGCTTTAGCAGCGACGCCAACTATGAGCTTATAAAATAAAAAGATAGAAAAACTCAAGCTTTAACTTTGAAAGACCCAGTACTTTATTTGTAGACAATGATGTCGGAGTACATTACTGAGATATTCGTAAGAATACATACATTGATTCTTTGACGGAAGACGTAAAGGATTTCTCTTCATTATTACATTGATGATAACTCTGATTTTTCACAATTATTTGACACAAAAATAATCACAAAAAATAATATATGTGCAGCCGACAAAAAGTGTTGAAAGACTGGAATTACCAAAATCCCAAAAGATTATTTGATTCAGAATAAATTTTACATTTTATATGATTTTGTATAAGGTCAATTGATTTAAATATTTTGTTATCTGTATTATTTTTATTTTTATAAGACTTTCTATTATTGTCTTAAGTACACATATTAAAATAAATATGTTATATTTTTGCTTTTTTTGTAACAAGATTTATTAATATAATAATAGAATAGAAGTCTAAATTCTATAACAAATATGGACAGCAGATTCTAAGTTGAAACATTGTCTTGTTTCGAATCTAGCACCAATAATTTTTGTATATTTCCTTATTCAGTATTTAAGTTATGTACACTGAAGTATATATAAACATATTGTCTTTAACTCAAAACATCTTAAAAACTAATTTAATTTATTTGATCACGGTTGACATTTTCTCGCTTGAATTGAGCTCAGAATTGAACATCCTTCCTCTACTTGTTACATCGTTTTTCACAAACAAAATAGACCATCCTAGTTTTTTTCGGTATTTGGTCCAAGTCATAAAAATGAACTGTTAATCCAAGTAGTTGAATGGACTGCGAGTCAGTCAGCCCTTTTTCCAGAGCAGATGAAGCGTTTGCCTTTTTTTTTTTGACTGTCCTCTCTGCGATGACCCCTCTCAGATACCAAGCGTTGACGATGACAAGGGTGCTTTGCCGACTCACTGACTAAATAAAATTGGAATTTATTATCCTGATTTGCAGCCAGAAACAGCAGCAGCAGCAACAGCAGCAGCACCACCACCCGAAGAAGAAGCAGTCAAGAAAGAGCGACAGCAAGTGAATGAGATAGAAAAAGCAGCCAAAATGGCAGCGGCAAAATCCAGTATCTATTGCTACGTTTACCAACACTGGCTCATCGTCGCGTCGCGACGCGTTGTCTGCAGTCCAGGCTAAAAGCCAAGAGACGCCGATAAGTAAGCAGCACTTTTAGATTTATTCACCATGGCGCTGATTTAAATGCCAGACAAAGTTTCAGTCACGCCTACAGCTGACAGCTGTGGTGGGCGTGGCTGGCTTCTTAGCCCACGCTTTCAATGCCATCCACGCTGGACGCGCTTCTGCAGCCTGCACAGCAGCTTAACTATGCATTTCAGCTAGTTTATTAGAGCTTAAAACCCAGTAAAGCAGCTAAGGCGATTTACTTGGGCCCATAAAACTACCGCAACCCACAAGGCGTATGCTTAATTTTAGTTTGTGGCGTTGCCAGAACCCTAAATAGATTGCGATTACCAAAACTGCTGAGTGGCGAGTTTTGCGATTGTGGCGACGATAATTTCTCTGAGAAAGCGAGAAGCAATCCAATATGTCAAAAGCAGAAAACCACTTTAAGTAGTAGACTATGAAATTGGCCAATTTTTATATTCGCCCCTTTTAAAGCTGAAACCAATCCTTATGATAATTTTATTAAGCAAATACTGGCACCACTTGGTGTATATTTTTTTTTTATGGTATATTTTGTATGAATGAGTATATCGATATGCGAAACGAAGGTTTTTCTATTAATAGACTTTGTTTACAATCTAGTATATTGTTATCTAAGATATATACTATCCATATACCAAATATAACATTTGGTATAATTTTGTATTTTTTTTGTTATATTATATTTTAGCAATAGTTGCAAGCTGATGTGCTTTTATTGACCACTATTTTTAATGCAGACCTTCATAGTATAAATCTTCAAATTGAAGTATATTCTAATCTAGATTCAGTTGAATTCTATCATTTATTTGAACTTCAAGATTAATCATCAACATGAGCAAATGAATGCGTAATTTAATGGGTGACAAATGCACTTCCATCGAGTCAGTTGAGTACTCGGAATTCAGCTTACTTTGAAGTCAAAAGGATTAGGGATAGCTGGCCAAAAGAACCCTTCACTTGCACGTGCTGTTGCTGTCAAAACGACAGAAGGCACTTGCCTAGCCAAAGCCAAAAAGAGAGACTTTTTCAACCGGAATTCTGATGCAAAGTGCAGGCAAACCGTTAAACCACCAAGCGGAATAACCGCAAACTTTTCTTTTATACCCCCTGTTACTCCCTCTTATGCCTCTGTTATGTATGTTTCACACCTTGTTTAAAATAAAATTTCGCTGGAGTTCACTGGGTAAGCAAACTAAAACTAAAACAAATATATATATTATATATGTATGCTGTCAATGTTAAGGAATTTTTTAATTTTCATGCCTTTCACATTCAAAATAAATGTTGTGCTTGAATTGTGTGTGTGTGTGTGTGTGTGGACGCGAGGTGTGGGAAGATGAGAGTGTGCGGAGGTGTGAGAGTGCGAGAGTCTGCCAACACAATTTCATTTCACCTGTCGGATAAATGTGCCATGGTAGATGCTGCTGCTGTTGTTGTTAGACAATGTACAAGAGCTACGCTCTACATAAAGCATGTTTTCTTATTGGAGAAGCCTGTGCCTCTGTCTCTCCACAATGTGCGGAATCGTTTGCTCCTCTGCTGAGCTGTCGGGAGAGGCTTTCAGAGGAGCGACGACGGAGTTTGCGGCGTCGTCTGTTGTGACAAATTGCGTTAATGCCAAGCTAAGCTGCTGCCAAGAGAGAGAGCACAATAGGGCCACCTGAAAAATGAAAAACAACACTCGCTTCTCTCCACTGTTGTCGCTAAAATAATGCAGTTAATTATTGCAGCATCTATTTAGCATTCGAATAACTGGCTTTACAGACTTTGCTCATTGCCTATGGTAATTTGTTAGTGACTGGCGCCTGAAAGTATGCCATAGTTTTTGGATATAACTGTGCTGTGGCCGTTGCTGTGGCATAGACAGCAATTTGATGGCACACAGCTGCCGCTTGATTAGCTTTGTGTGTGGCAATTTCGATGGCACATGTGCTGTCATGCTACGTTTGGTTCGAGACTGTGACTCTTGCCAGCCAGCCTGGTGGAATCGAGTCGAGTCCGGAATTTGATGGCAAACAAGATTTGTCTGGACCCAAGCTCAAGCTGTGTGGTGCTCCCATTTTGTCTTTTGCCAGAGAAGGAAAATTAAAAAGAGATTTGTGCCAAAATTAAAAGCAATTTCCTTTTCAGTTGCTGCCAAACAAGCCGAGAGCGCAAGAAGAACTCCTTTCTAGCGCATCAATTTAATTCAATTTATTTTCTATGCTCTGTATGTGTGTGTGTGTGTGTGTGTGTGTTGAGCTAATTCAATGAACTAGACAACAAAATAACTTAAATTTTATGTACGTACTCGTACAAGTAGAGCAGATAAAGGAGCCAGCTTTAAAATGTCTTGATACACTCGAATAAACTTGAGCCAGGCCACAATATTCATCGTATTCATCCTCATACAAGTCTGACAAAGGGGAATGGCAGGCTTTGCAAATTTGACGGCTCGACAGGAGGCACTCGGAGTCATCCGACCAGCACACATACACAGCATGCCATCCCCATTCCCATCTCTATCCACATTCCCATCCTCATCCACATCAGCAGCAAGAGCGCTTGATATTTGATGGATGGTATCGCAGATATGTTAACGTGCTGGCAGCCAACGGATTCGCGGAATGGCGACATTATACAGCGCCCTGTCATGCCCTGCTATGCCGTGCATTTGATAAAGGAATCACAATGGGGCTCGCAGATGAAACAAATAGAAAATCCTTTTAGAGTAGATAAGACAGGGTAGGATATTGACTTTGGAAGAGAAAGAAAGTCACTCAAACTATTCAAATAAACAAAAATTAAAAGATAATAAGAGAAAGAGTTGAATAGTTAATAATTAGCTTATGTGTAAAAGCTATTAATTATAAGTAGAGACCCCTTACAAATCAGTAAAAGCATTACAGTACCACTAAACATTTCAAAACTCGTCTAACATATAACTGTATTATTTTTATTTTACAAGCAACAAAAACCTCGTCAATATTTTAAGTATTCTGCCAAAAATTCAATTAAATTATATTTGTGAAACATCGAGCTCCCACAGTGCAATTGGGTTGGGCTGAATAACATTAAACAAACTGCTGCCTTTAAAGCAGACGCAAATAAAAAGATTTTAAGTTAGGCACTGCTTGGCAATGAAATACGAGGGCGAGACGTCAAAGGGGGAAGCCGATTTTATGTGGCGCCATATAAATTCGGAGAGTCCGTACTTCAGGCGCCGCATTACGTTTATGGTTGGCTAAATTAAACACAAGAAGGCAGCGCCGCCAAAGTGGCAAGGCAGTCAGCTGGATGAAAGGCAGCACGAGGGAGATGAGAGTGGAGGAGAGAGTAAGAGGAAGGGGGAAATTGCTACAAGTTGCTTTATTTTATGCGCATATTTGCGCATATTACTCATACGCCCGGCTGGCATACATCTTCATTTAAGCAAACGTCTTCGACTTTGCCTCCTCCACCTCCTCCCTGCCGCAACAGGCTCTTCTTCTTACGCTTGGGTTGCTCTGCTCGGGCGTATGAAGTCGTATATTTTTATTTTATTAAATTTTCATTTCATTTTGTGCTGCTTAACATGTTGCATGCTCTGACGTTGGTAAATTCGACGATTTTAAATGGGAAAACAACAACTCCCTCAGCAGGTGGTCTGTCATTAACAATAATTGAAACAAGGAACTGGTAAAATTGGCGCTGATTGGTTGAGAAAATTTATAAGCAGACGCTTGTCATTCCATTTCCACAACTGATTTATGTGCAGCTCCTTCAATTCCCAGCACTATTAAAGTATGAATGCAGACTCTGAATGAATGTGAATCCACGCATAAGACTGCTTTATACCAAGCATATACTATGTAGATATCGTCGTTCCTTACATTCCCAATCGTATTCACATTCGCATTTGTATTCGTGGTTGTGTGTATTGAAAGCAAGAACTCCATCCGGCAGGAAGGCTGCATCCAACGGAGGTCAGGTCAAATCCAACCCGCCTCGTTGTGGCGCAACCTTTTCATGAGCCTAGCGTTAGCCAAATGGGTTATTGATGAGCTATTTTGCAATACACAAGGGGAACTTAACATTGACTTGGCATAAGTTACAAAGCGCCAACTTTTGAGCGGTTGTTGGCTGGGGATTTGGCCCATTGGCTCAATGTGTGAATCGGAGCGTGACTGAGCGCATTCGTATTGTATATAAAATACAGCAGCAGCGGACTTATTGTTGCCAATAAGAATTTAAACCTTCAAGACTTAGTTTAGTACTCGTTGTAGTATGTCAACTTTCGCGTTGCACACGAACGCAGCTCATACTTTTTAGCATTTTAACGAGTCCTGCTTACGGAAACTATAACTCAACTTGTCTAAACAGTTATCTGCTGAGTCAGGGATCTGCTCTATAAAGTTTAGCTGTGTTCAGCTTATCCTGTCAGGCATTTTAGTGCCGCTCCCGTGCAACGAGGCTCTTGTCGGAGCTCATATATGTGTGTGTGCGTGTGTGTGTGTGTGTGGAAATCTCTGCTTGCTGCTCATTAATGCTACTTTAAAATTGTAGCACATGCGTGGCACATTGTCTCCGCTCTCGTCTTCAGCCCTGTCACTTAAATGTGCTTAATCTTTTACACACGGTAAACCCAACAGGGAAAGATACTTGCTCTACTCACATGGCACGACTCTGCAAGAAAATGTGAATACCAATATACTATAAGAAGGTGTATTATGTATGTATATATTTTAGATAAGCATTCTGCGTTGATACTCGACAAACGACAGGTGAAAAGAACAACTTAGTCAGGGTTCCTTTATTTTGGTTTACAATGAAATATTATAATTGCCTCAGACTTCACTGAGAAATAAAATAATAAACAATAGTAATTGCGGTAATCGTTTAAATGAAACCGGCATCGTCAAAACGAGCAGCTTTCTAGCCAAAAAAAAAACGAACCGCCAAGACTGCTCTGCATGCAAGTTTGGAATTAACTATCGATAATCGATGTAAAGGCATTGATAACACTAGAGATTAAGTAAGATGCGATAAACACCAATACATATCAACTTGAACGAAAAGCAGCTAAAATAAGAATAAATAAATGTATATTACTTTTCACTTTTCGTTTCCGTTTTCCGACCAAAACCCAAATTTTCGTTTCAAGGTGCTCCGGATTTCACTTGTATTTTGGTCAGAAGAAAACAACGCGAAAACATGTCATTTGTATTTTCAATTTCCTGCGTGGATAGAACTCAAATAACGATGATTTCATCCTGCATAGATGATTTACGCTTTCCCCTAAAAGCAATATAGTTTCGTTGTTGAAAACAACATAATAAGCATAATCTATAAAGTGAACACAATACAATTAAAAATCTATAGTGCAAAAGTTAACAATAATAAAGAAGACGATTGACTGTTTAATAAATTTCAACCTATCATCTAATTTGAAACTTGGACACTTTACTTATAACCGTTTTAATTTTTTGCAAAATTTATAAACTAATATGACGCATGAAATCTACTGTGCATCTCGCAGTTCGCCGCAGCGCTTGTCTAACATATCAAATTTGTAGCTACGCATATCCTGTGCCTCAGCATGTCAACTGCGAATAGCACGAAAACTTTTTGAGACGCTTGTACTTTGACCAAGAACTTTAATTTCTGCATTACGAGCAATGTGGAAGCGGAAGGAGCCAGAGCCAGAGGCAGAGGGGAAACATCCGAGACACATGAAAAGTTTGCAATATAAAGTTGCGCTTAACAACACGCCAAAGTTGTGGCGCTCTCAAGATGCTGGGTGAATGGGGGAAACAGGGTTGCGGGTTGCGGGTGCGGATGTGAGAGCGAGTGTAAGGAAATAGTTCGCCTTAATACAACTCATTAAATTTAGAAAATACTCGCGGCAAACTTTGAGGCCGAAGCATCTTTCGCCGGCGTTTTCCTAACATCCGTTGACATCTACATTTACAGCACGCCGCGGCGTAAAGTTAAGGCGGAACGGTCCTCAGCTGGGTTAGGCCACAAAAAAGGGATAGAAAAATCTCCTGCACTTGCTAAGCCAGAGCATTTCAGTTGCCTTCGAGCTTAATTGCAACGGATGTTGGCCGTGTAAATTATTTTGTTTTGCCTGCCTCATTTTCTCTGCTAATGAGCAACTTATTAAAACTTTTGCATTTTTCACCCCTGCCAACTGCAGGCCAATTTGAAAGCAGCTCCGGATACAGGGTATACTAGATTCAGCCTGAATAGTATGGAGTATTCAGCATGAACGGAGATTCGGTATTCTTACAAAATGTAGCGCGTGAGATGCATAAATAAATACGAATGGCAATACCAATTGAGAATAAAAGCAAGAGATAAGTTTTTGGCCAACCGAAACTCATTTACAGTTTACGAGAGGAAAATGGAAAGAGAGAACTGGAATTTCTTTAGTTCTCAAGTAGAATAGAATACTCGAAACACGTAAGAGTGTTGAGGAAAACTCAAAGTCAAGTTGTGAAAGGGTCCAATCAAATAAAAATCTGCAACAAAAGGTTTTATTGAATAGAGAATAACTGTTGGAATAGCGCATACTCTTGAAGTCGTTTTAGTTAGATTAGGAGGAAGCAGTCAACTTCGAGTGCTATACTCTGTTTTTCTTCATTGACCAATATCCAATAATATTATACAGATGTCCTGCTCTTTATTTAATTAGAATGCAGACAGCATTTCAGGTTGTAATAAGCCAAACGAATGAAATTAATGTTGAATGAAGCAATGTGGGCGGAGAGAAGAGCGGGTAAGGGAGTAGAGAATGGAGGATAGACTGATGAAACTGAGGATGCGGGATGTCTGTCGGTAAGTGTTTTTGTGTGTGCGACAGCGGGCTAAGCCTCAAGTGCTTAGACAATCGTGTTGAAGCTTTGATTTTCGAGCTTACGCTGGATTTAGCTACGCAGTGTAGCATACTTATAAGGGCGAGTAATTAACTTGAAGTGCCCCAAGAACACACACACACACACACACACATACATCCCCGTTTCGGATTGAACAAATTTGACTAAGTAATAGCCAACTGGCAAACTGAGTGACTGTTAAAGTGTTGAAATATCTGCGGCAGCACTTAATTAATTAATGTCAGCGCCCGTCGAACGAAATGAGAAAAGTTTTCGCTGTTCGCCTTCAACATTCACGATTCACCATTCACCATTCGCCCGCCAGGAAAAAGTTGGGCGTCCTTATTTGTTAAGTCAGATGCGGAGGAGTCGACAACGGCGGCAGCAATGTAACCGTTCAATATTTGTCAATGAACTCATTAAGCAAATTAATAGACAAAGTTACCAGCTGAGCTCTGACAATGCAAGTGGCTAAAGTAACTTTGAAGCGCGCGCCAAAGAAAAGGTTATTTACTCTGCTGTACTGTGCTGTTCTCTGCTGTCGCAATAAAATGCCACGCAATAAAAACCAAAGTCAACAAACAATTGCGTGCCAGCAGAAATCGATTATGGACGCCTCAAGGCAACCAGTCAGCTACTCGTACTTCACTTACATTCCCCCATTCTCTCTTGCTCTCTCTCATTCACATTCCACATAGCCAAGGACCAGGAAGCAACCGCATTGGCAGCCACGTTTTCGATTTTGCCATCGACAATGCCACCTGATGCCCCGGCTATGAAATTGCCAACGCTGCAGTTCGCATCCCAAAGCGGAAGTGATTTTCCACTGCGAACGTGTCTCTCTGAGCTTGGTTGAATCTATGTGCCTCCCTCGCTCAAAGTCATCAGAGTGTGGAGAGAGGAGGGTAATTTTATGACCCTTGATAGTGGCAAGCGATTTGTTGCGTTGCATTTTCAATTTCGCAGCATGCACTTTGGCAACTTTGAATAATGCAATGGCTGGGCGCCAACTGCAGCACGGACTTGACTCCACAACTGAATTCTGCATTCTGCCGAAACCCTTAACCAGCTGCGCATTTTGGCAGCTTATTAAGGTGCTGCTCCACCACAACGCTTTCCTTTGAACTTTTCCTATTTCCCAATTTTTTCATACTCTTCAGACACGAGCGCACAATTTCAGCGCAGCAATTGCCATGTGGGGCTAGTTGACATATATTGAGCACGTGCGACCTGTCACAATTTCCCACTGTGTCTCTATTCGAGAGTGTGTGTGTGTGTTTGCGTGTGCCAATCTGACTGGGCGATTGATGACCCAAACAGCCTCACACCAGCCATGGAGCTGCTGAAATCCCACACAACTAGTTATTGGCCAGCAACTGCGGTTAAACTTTTGGGCTTTAAAGCGGCAATCATGTGATGCAAAAACTGCAATGCGATGCAATTGAAGTTGGTCGCTTCGCTAATTATTTGACTAACGACATTATTTTGTGATCTCTAATTAAGTGGCGATTGCATAACTAACAACAGTAAATAAATTTCCAAAAGCCAATTATTTTCCTCCATATTTGTAATTTGTAAATTTGACCATCTACTTTTTTCATGTTTTTATAACTTTTGCAGCATCCCTATTAAACTAAAATTAACTAAAATATTCAATAAAAAATAGTTTTTTAAATATTTATTACAAGAACTTGTGCAAAAGAAGGTAATTTTCAGTGTAAAAAACTTTGAAATATATCGTTTAATTTAGTGTTGTAAAACACAAAATGATTGCTAGGTTAGTAATATAAACAGGTTAAGTTGGCAGCATTAAGAATGCAGTATATACTAAAAAAAAAAAAAGCTCAGTCAATGGCGGATGGTTTCAAAGAAAAGAATAAAGAATGCATATTCATTTAAGTAAATAGTAAAAAAGGCAGAGTTGAGGATGAGACAAATTGGCATATTTGAATTTCATGTGCATGTATGTATATTAAATATTACTACCACAGGTAATCTCAAGAACAACAAACATTATTTAATTTCGTGTCTGTAAATATGATTATTAATAAAGAGTTGTGTTATTTTCGTAATTCTGATTTTATTTACTAGTATGAAATACATTATTTATTGTTGCTATAGTTGTGTATTGTGTGAACCTTTTACAATTGGTAATCATCACCTAATATTAAAAACAATGCGCAATGTGAAAGCATTACCAAACCGATACCAATATCAGTTGCTGTTGCCTCTCAATTGTGGCCACTCGAAAATCGTTTAATTTTCATTAATAGTCAAGTGGGTTTCATTTGGGATTAATGTAGCGTGACTGTGGCAGCTGCAAGCACATTATTATTACTGTTGTTGATGTTGTATGTAGCTGCTCGATGCGTTAAGAGCAAATAAAGAAGAAATAATGTATGCATTTTTAAGCGTTGTCTGCGGCACATTAATTTTAAACAATTTACCTGCGCGGCTGCCCTTTATGCCGCACTGCAAACCAAAGCAAAAAAAAAAAAAAAGGAAAAAACAAAAACATCCTCATAAGCATTTTACGTTAAAGTCAGCAACTGAATGGAAGCTTGAAGCCAGGCTGCTAGCGTTATCTTTCTGGCGGTAGTCGGCATCCAGCAGGCAACAGTCAGTTGCCACTTTGCAGCTGAAACTGCAGCCACTTCAATTTCAAAAGCAGCTGCTGTTGCCCCAACCAACGGGCAACGGACAACGCGCAACGGACAACGTGCAACAGCCAACGTCCAATGCCCATCTAGGGGCAGTTGCTATTTGCCACTTGCCACTGGCGACGTTGCGCCACAGCTTCAGCCTGGGGCTCAAGTTTTCTCTTCTCTTTTACACTGGGTTGCTTTATTTCAATTCAGTTGAAAAATATTTTTTTAAATGCCAGAGATTTCCTCCCTATGTTCGCGTTTAAAATCGAGGCAGCCCTCTGTTTACTTTGTTTAATGCTGTGCTTTATTATTGTTGTCTACGCTGTCGCTTATTACGCATACGCATAGGGTTGAAAACATAATAATAATAATAATAATAAATAGATTCACAACAAAATTCCTTTCTGCGACCACAATAACCGCACTCAGCATTGCATGGACTTTGTAATAAACTAACTAACGCATTTTATTTATGGGCTGCAGTTAAATAAGGCGGCATATGTCATATGCCAAATGCCAGTGTAACCACTACAACAATAACAAGCAACATTTGTGGTGCAAACAAACAGCACAGCAAGGGAAAACCAAAAAAATCGATTAAATTGCATTGAAAGTTCGTTAGTTAATTAACCTAGAGAAAAAGCTTAAGTCTGGGCTTAATCATTAATTCCATTGGATTGTCTAACTCATGATACAATTATACAAGGTAGTCTCGTCGGAAAAAGCTTCCGTCAGTACGCATTCGTATTTCGACGCAAGAGGTTGTCTGCGGACGATTTTTTTTCTGCAATTAACCCTTGTGCAAAATGACATTTTGCAATGTATGCCGTAGATACGGATAGAATTAAAACATTTCGAGAATTAGAGAATTCTCATATATATTGTTAATATTATTCATAAACAACTTACATTTTAGAAATATGTCAAAAAGACATTAATATTAGCTTCAAATTATGTAAATATTAATATCATCGTCTAAGGGTTAATGCGCATTTCATTGTCGTCTCGCTCACACTGCTGTGCTGAGACTCTTTCACTCGCACTCATTGTTTTGTTTAAAGTCGGACAGCTTTTTCCGACGAGACTACCTTGTATAATTGTATCATGGTCTAACTAGTCTAGTTTGCACAACCAATTCTGACATTCGTCGTGTACATAGTAAATATTTGACATTGTCTTTTACGAACTAACAAAAATTACCTATTAAATGAACGAACTGAATAAGTTCACTTTTATCGCTCTTTTTGTCCAGTTGTTCACTTCTGATCATTAATTCGTTCTTGTTCAGTTCTTCACTTTTGCTCTTTGGTTCATTCTTGTTTACAAGTTCCATTTTTGTTCACATGTTCCATTTGTCGAACCAATGATGAACGAAATCGAGCGATGAACGAAGTACGAATTGAACGATCTAGTTCACTGATCAAAAAGGAACGAATGAGTTTATTCAGTATATTTAACGTAAGTTACAAAACACTAGAGAACAACATTCTCTTTACAATTTACTTTGTATTTATTTCAGATTTATAAAAACAAGAAAATTATGATAATGGCAAACAATTGCAATTACATATACATATTACTATTTTTGCAATCAATAAATTTGATAATAGAAAGGTTTAATTGAGGGTTGCTTTAATAATGATGACAAGCTACATTGCGTGAATGCAAATGCTGAGCAGTTTTCAATTTTTAATTAAGATTTTCAATTAAAGTGCGACAGCACTGCCACATAAAACCAATTTGCAATTGGCCTTGGTTAAAATCTCAACTATTTTTCTCTTTGCTCTGCTCTGCTTTGCTCCCACACAGATATTGCTGTATCCTGAAGAGGGATGGGCGCGCACCGCCTCCTCAAGCTACTGGACCATCACGCCCTGCTGGTGGCAGCCGAATCGTTGTCGCATTGTCGAATGTTCTGGCACGCAACGGCAGGCAACCAGAGCAAGGATGTTGCCCATGGAGCAGCAGGGTTCGCTGCTGATTGCCGGACACTTTCGCAGGCCGCCAATAACAGCGACAGGCGGTGCAACAACACCAGCAACAGCAACGCCACAAGGCTTCCGTGATGGAGGGAATGGAGATGGTGCGAGAGGAGCGGCGGGAAATGAAAGTGGAAGCTGTAGTAGAGCGCAGTCAAAGTCAAAATCACAGATGGCTTACAATGATGAGTTCAAACTGTATTTGACATCGAACATCTCGATGGAGGACTACAACATGGGCTACTGCCTCACCGGATTCGTCGAGCGTCGTTGCCAACAGACAAACACCTTTCAAATGACACATTTTGCTGTAATCAAACGGCAATGGCCACCACCGTCCAATCTCAGCAACTCATAGGCAGGCAGGCAGCCTTGTGAGTACATCAAGCCAAATACCCCTTAGTACGTACGTCAGTATTGAAAGTCCACTCTGTTTTTGGACTAACTAAGCATAGCTCTTAAGTAGTCCAATTTGCAACAATTTGCTGCAACTCTCTGGCCTCGTCATTACGCTGAACAACTACTAGTGTTATGGAGCCATGGAGCAATAAAAAGTTACAAAAAAAAAAAAAGAAAAGACTAGCAGCGGCCGAAAAAAAATTACAAAAGTTAGAACGTAATTACGCCAGGCTGAAAGTTTCCACTTCTCCTTTAATTTTTGTTAAATATTTCTATGTGTGTATTAGTGCGTAATGTGTAATTTTAACTAAATGCTCTAGACGTGCTTAATTCGTGTGCTTTCAATGTTATATGGTATAAACTACGAAACTGAACAAAACTAAATAGCAAACAGAAACAAAATTAAAAAAAAAATATAGCGAGACCAAAAAAGTAACTTCGTTATGCCGAAGCCGAAATACCCTTGCGGAGAAAAGCCATTAAATTATAGAAAGAGGTAATCTTTAATAAATTTAAATAATTTCCACTATTTACCATCAATTTATTATTTTTCATTTCGATTTCAATTTACAAATGAATTCCGCATAGCAAATCTGCAAGGGTGCGAAAATTCCAAATACAAATAACTGCAGAATAAAAAAAGTAGTAGCTGTTAAAAGCTAAAATGCATCTAAACCGCTTTGCTGGCCCCACACACCAACACACTCACACCCTCACGCACACACACATACTTGCACACTCGTACACATATTGCGTTTAAGTCTTGACGCTTGGCCAGCTACTTAATGCTTAAAAAGTGCAACAAATTGAAACATGTGCTTGTCGAAGCATGTGATTGTGTGCCAAGAGGCATGTGTACGTGTGCTCGCATTTGTGTGGGTGTGAGTGAGTAGTATACGTGCATATGTGTGTGTGTGTGTGTGGCTCTTTCCTTACTACTTAAAGCTCTTCAAGCAGGCGAGCTTTGGCGTATTGCCTTTAAGCTTAAATATGCACAGCGCATACGATTGTTTTTCTTTCATTTTATAATTTTAGCTAGCATCAATGCGTATCAGCATCAATTAATAACGCGTAGGAATGATTCCGTTAAACATTAATTTAATAACGCTGATCGCATTGCATCGCATTCTACGCTATGCTCTAATCTATCACTAGAAGACTCACTAAACAAAAACTCTCTTATCTCGTACATTCTCTCACACTTTTTGAGCATAAACCGCAACGTATATCAACAATTCGTCCAATAATTGGAGTCTTTCGGCGCAACAAATGGCTTTACAGCCACTACAAGGCCGAAGCTCCAATTGCCAAAAACCCTAAGTGTTAAAAATGGCAAAAAGAACCGAAAACCAAAAGAAAATGACAACTTAAACCAAAGTTAATTAAGTAGATACAAAAAAAAAGAAAAACAAACAAAAGAAAAAATAGAATTTTAAGTGCTATGCAAATCAAAGCCAAAAAATATTTACAAAGATAGAACTTAAATATTAGTAAACTGAACTACAGATATATATATATATATATATATATAAGATATATATTAACTATTTATGTGTGTGTAGGCTTGAAGTGAACTCAAAGTTTTTGCCATAATTGTATCGATGTACTATTTATATATGTAAATTTATATATATACATATATATCGAACTATGTATACAACAACAAGACACGAAATCAATCACTAACATTTTTGCAGTAGTGCATAGCTCGCTTTTAGGCGCTTTTACACGCAGGCGAAAACTCAAAACAAAACTAACAAAGTAAAGGAAAATGTGTTTGTATTTCTAATCGTATATATTTTACAATGCTATTTATGTAGTTGATTTGCATTCTCACTACCCACATGCAGCTTCGCTCCGAAATTGATATATAAGTATCAGGTACCTGCCAGAATAATTATTATGAAAGACAAAGTAAAAACCCAAAAAAAAAAAAGAGAAATAAATATAAATGTATTACAAAATGAGCAGTTTCACACGTCCAATTTGAAAGTCCAAAGGCATTTAATTCATTTTTTTTATATACATAATTTAATACTCCCATAGTTATATACACATTTGATAATATAGCTGTTTGTCTCTTGTGTTTGGAATATAATATTTATCAGCGCTTAGTTTAGCACAAAATGAAAAGAAATCACTAAACAAAATATTCTATACATATTCGGAGAGCCGACTATTCAATACCCATAAAAAACTGAACAGCAAACAGATCAACTATCGCCACATGTAATTAACTGCAAACTGTATGCAAATATGAAAACAAATGCAAACCAAAAATGCAATGAGCTTTTTTTGTAGCAAATCACAAAACAAAAAAAAAATAAACAGTCGTCGGTAAACGTTGAATGGTTATAATAAATTAATTACAAACTACATTTATAAAACCAACAACAACAACAACAACAAAAGCGAAAGCGAAAGCATCACTGAACCTGCTAAATGGGTTAGACTTAAAATTAATTCATTTAATTAAGGTGCATTATAATAACACAGATGAACAGTTGCTAATATTTTCTCACGCAATTGGCTGAACTCAACAATTAATGCAAATACAAATTAATATTTGAATGCCAGAGATTCGATGTGGAAAAATAACAAAAACAAAAAATTGAAAATTCGAAAAGTCAAATAAACGTGAGACAATTTTTTATTAAAAACTTGTGAAATCAAGTGGATAAGTAAATAAATAAAGTTAAATAGTCGTAGTTTTGGCCTGCTGCAAAGTAGCAAATTCATAAAAAAAAAATGTAAAAAAAATGCAAAATTGAAAAACCAAAAAAATAAAAGAGAAAGAAAAGAAATAATTATTTAGTGGTTGTTCACTTAAAGGTATTTCAGTTGGTGTAAGGTAAGTTTACTTTCATCTTACATTTTAAACATTCTTTGGAATTATAATATATTATTAAATATTTATAATCTTTAGCAATGTGTCTAGACGGTTTCTAACTTAAAGAGTCTTTACTGTACTCATATTTACAAGCGATCACAATCTCATCATAACTAATTCTCATCATGAATTACGTTAAAATTTTTACTATTTAAGCCCATAAGCTGGTCATATTTTAAATTACATTTTAAATCATCACTTTTAATTATTTTCTCTGAATTGTGAAAACTTATAATTCCCATTAAATCCAGAAAATACTATACACGTACATTTTTCTTCCGCAGTTGTCAATTGTTGTTTTGATTTATTTGTAATTTTGCATTTTAAAGTTTTTTGCGCAATTAAATTTATATTTACAACAATTCTTTATGCGAAATCCTCATGCAATACATCCAACTAGATATATGACACAATTTGGATGTCCCTCGAATATATGTATGTATGTATATGTGCATACGAGTATGTAAGTGTTTTTATGCACATAAAAACTTCCTCCATTCCCCTTGCCCATTCCATCGCGTGCCTATCTGACTCTGTTTTCAGGCTGCATCGCAAATTAAAGGGTAACGCCGAGGGACAACGCAATTTCATTTTATCCATCTTTTTTTTTGCGTTAGTAACATTTGAAAACTTTATTTGATTTTGATTCATTTTTCGTGATGAGCTTTTCACATGTGAACAATTTACGCGTCAATTTTTTATAAAACATATGAAAATTCATAAAACATAAACAATTTTCTCTTTGGCTTAATTCATTTTTTTCTACATGGCGAATCTATCAATAATAACTAGATTTCCCACTCGATAATCAAAGCAAAACAAGAATGGTAATAAAATAATTACAGTATTTATTAAAAAAATATATATATAAATACACATGTATGAATCATAACAATTAATACATTTAACGGATGACTAACTAACAGGGGAAAATATTTTCCATTATTTTCTGATTGAATATTTAATGCGTTTATGACTTAAATTAAAGAAAGTGTACATAATATATGTATATCATAGAAGTATAAATACTAAATTTCTTTCTCTATTATATTAATACTTTAGTCACCAAATCCACAATTACTTGAAAGGTATGATTAACTAAAATAAGTGAATATAATTGGTTATTTTCCTACATAAAACATGAAATAATATTATAGTTGAATGCAAGTCGTCAGCCTGTCCATAGAAGAGTCGTAAAAATACTTGCCGTACACAAATACGAGATATCACAAATGTGCGGATCACAATTAAATAATAAGTCAAAATGTGGTGAATATCCTCAAAATGGCCGCACTGGCACTCAAATGGCAGTACTGCACTTTGGTACGAAACCCAATTTGAATACTAAAAGTTCAAAATGGGAGGCAAAGTCATCGGAATCTCTTACTGTGCAAGCTCTCTCCATATCGCTCGCTCACTCACATCACTCGCTCTGTCTCCCTCATTCAATGTCACTATTTCCTTAGGAATTTGCCTTCTTTTCTGATGTTACGCTTCCTAACTATTGTCAAATGTTTTCTTAGTCAAATCGCTCCTCTAAAAAAATTGACATGAGCAAAGCTTTTTCTCGAGCTTTCAAACTATGATCTGCTGTTATCGCATACTTGCATTGGAATTGTTGTATTTGTCGTACATGCTGTCTGTTTGATCGGATGAAATGCTTCTAACAACAAGAACGTCACTGACAAAGTGAACGAGAAGCACGAAAAGATACGAGCTGTACTAAACGAGAATAAGTGAAGCTTAAGCTTGGTAGAATAGATAAAAATTACTAAAATAATAAGTGGCGGCTGTGTATTTAAATATAATTAATAAATTTGCAAAACGATTTAAAGTAATTCAAACTTAAATATGTTTGATCAATGTCTTCGCCTGGATTTTATTTTTAAAAGATTTTTTTTTTTGCTGTGAAGCTTGTCGTTGCACCTTTCCAATATTTAAATCGGAATAAATAATAAGGTTAATTTGTAAGCTAAAATCTATAACCAATAATAACTGAAGTTGAAAACATTCTCTCACTTAAGTCAGTGCCGGCAGATTCCAGACGGACAATTATGTTAACTGTATTATTGAAGGGATGAACATTTGGTTGACATTTCCAGCCGCATAACCAACTGATCGTAAAACACTTTTTGAAAACAACATACATTTCGATAGCTACCATCAATTCTTTATCGAAATTTTGAGGTACCATTTTGTCACCAGCCAATTTATCTTAGTGCATCCATTTTCAGCAGTCTCACTGTTTGAAAAAAGCTTGGCTTTTGTATTGCGGTTGTTATTGTATTATTGTAGTGTATTATTATTGTTGAAGTATCTGACATCATTTGTTACAGTCAAGATCGCAATCTTTCGGTAGCATAAAGAAAATGCATCAATATGTAAATACTTAGATATTATATTAAGTAAAGAAATGCGAGCAATTTGTTAGTCGAAATGTTCATAAAAATCGACCCCATTAGTGGAATCCCAGTCACGTAGGACTAAAACCTGAACAGCATAATAATTATTTATAATTATTGTTAATTTTCAAAGCAAGCAACCGACCGAAAACAACAACCACCACAACCAACAACAACAACAACAATAATAAAAATGCTGAAAAGCATTAAAAAAGCCTCAAAGAGACCTCAATTAAAATTCAAATTAGAGCGCTTGGGAAAATTTCACGCGAACGCTGATACTGACGATGCTGCACAAGCTGAATGTGGATGGAGCTGGAGCTGGAGCTGCAAATGGATGTGGATGAGGATGTGGAGCCAGGCCAAAGTGCGAAAACTTAGAACCGCAGAAAGCGCCGCAAGGCAGTTCCCAAACTAACTGCCCAAAATGAAATATGAAGCCTAGGCGCCTGCACAACGACGAACAACAGAGTGGAGCAGAGCACCGACGTCAGCATCCCCACCACGAACGCAACTAATAAGAAATTTGTGAACTTTGCAAATTTGCCATCATTAATTCTGGGGAATCCCTTTGCCCCAGTTCTCCTCTGCTGCTGCTACTGCTTCTGCTTCTGCTGCCATGAATAAATAGTCGAATTCGCATGTTCCGATGCTATTGTCCTCGTCATTGTATAATAATTGTCGTGCAGTTTAAATCCAAGCTGGAAGTATAATAAATTATCATATGAAGGCGTGCGCGCGCCCTTCAAGTTGGCAGCAAAAATGTATTCATGTAGCAATGCGATAATCGAATGATTGCTCTCCTGCCAAGATACCCTATAAATTATAAAAACTTTTGTCAACATCCATTGCAACCTCTACTTGTAACTGATTGACTTATTGACTGAAGAACCATCCTCCCACTATCGATATTTTTAAGGTCTTTTTTCGGCATCAACTATCGCGGGTTTTGTTCGATAGTCGATAATGGCAATAATGCTGGGTTGGGTGGAATTAAAGAGGAAACCTACATATAGTATGTGTATTGAACGCTTAGGTAATGTTAAACTAATAAATATTTAGGTTTTATTAATATATAATATAGACGAGGCAAATTTAAATTCAAGCAAATTAAAAATTTTACTAAAATACAAGTTCTCCAATAAAATTTAGAAAAGAAACTGCAATTCGATTTAGTAAAAGTTTAAACTCCTTTCCCATTTGAATATGTCACATTTCTTCAAATTTTCTTAGATAGTCGATATATCGGTGTTTCGAGCATCGATTAACATCAATGTGAGCACTCCTCGGGGTATTCCTCGCAACTTTCACTGTAGCTCTGCAGCAGGATTTACAAAACCTTGATAAAAATCATGTATAAGTATTTTGCAGGGTATTAAAAAGGTAATGAGGAAACGGAAATTGCTGCCGGAAGTGTATCCGAAGGCGGAAGCTCATTTTGCAATATTCACAGTTGACTGATTTCTAGCGACTTTTTTGCTTGGTCGCTGGCATGCGCAGGGCGATTCTTGAGGAGTTGGGCAAGGTGGGCGACGCTGCAATGGGCGTCTTGAATTGTAAATTGATTGAAGCCAAAGTCGTCGCCTGTTACCGATTCTAATCATTAATAATGAGGAGTGTGGAGGAGGTGCACCGTTGGTTGGACAGCAGCCAAGATGATGGCAAAGGACATTGAAACAGAATACTTCGACTTGGCGCACAAATTTACAGAGACAGAGAGAGAGAGAGAGAGAGAGAGAGAGGAAGGGAGAAACAGAACAGCAGTAGACGCTGACTGAGCACTTGGGCTGCGCCTAAGGTTAGGCAACGACTTTTCAAGAGCCTTTCAAGCGCTGGCAACAAAATGGCTGCGCACACTTCCCCAGCTAAACGCTTTTACCGTTGCTGTTGCCAAGTTGTTCTTTGTGAAGAGCTGCTCAAATAGCACAGCAACGGCAACGGCAGCGGCAACAGAAACAACGAGCAGGATAGCGAGAGCAGAGCAACAATAAGCGAGGAGCAGCAGCAACAGAAGAAGCAGAAGCAGCAGCAGCCGTTAGTTTCATTGTTGACATTGCAGCGAAAAAAAGGTAGCAAGGCAACAAAAAGCAATTAACTTGGCTTACATCTTTGTTGAAAGTTGAAACTCATGGCGCGATTTATGCCGCCGGTGTTGGTGCTCAGGTTATTCTTCCTCTTATTGCCGCTACCATTGCTGTTGCTGTTGTTGTTGTTGTTCTTCTTCTTCTTCTACTCATTGGTGTTGGCTTGGTCTGCGTGACTGTGCTTCAATGTGGATGCGGGTGCAACCAGGTGGCCATGCTGTCAGGATGCGTGTCTTTGCTCAGCAAACGAAGGCAAAGCTGCAGCGAAAATCTCACACAAAGATAAAACTTAATGGCTTGCTCCACTTGAAAGGTTAGATCTTACTCTGATTTTGTGGCAAATTGTGCAAGCGTGAGAGCACCGCAGGATGCCAACTTAACCAACGGATTGCAGCGTAGTTATTGCACGTAAAATTCAATTACAAGAAACTAATTTAACAATTAAAGTAATGTATGAAGCACTTAAATAAAATAAAGAAATCGCGAATTCGAAGATATTAAATAATTAACATATTAAAAGTCGCCTTCAAAATAATTTAAGGTTTAAAATGTGTGTAATAAAATATATATTCTTGTAAATTCATAAATAAAGACCAGATTTCCAGAATAATTCTAGCCAGTCTTGTAATAAGAGACTTCTTAATATTAGAAATATTCTCCATTTGAGAATACTTTTTAATCTTATTTAAAAATGGAAAAAATGTTAAAAGTTTAATCAAAACAAAAACTCAAAGTAATATCAATTAGTCAATTTGAATTTAAGCTGTATGATATAAAAGTTTATGTTATCAGAAAATGTAAAAGTCATTTATAATAATGATCAATAACTAAGACGTATATATAGTCATGTTCATTGCTGTTCAATCTGCCTGCCCTCAGTCTATAGAAATATTAACTCATTTTATTAGTATTTAATGTTAAACCTTTGTTATTTTTGTACGCAGATCAAATTTGATAAAAAAATAAAAACTTAATATCTTACGGTATATTCATATACCTATTACACCTTCTGTATGCACACAAGAACCTTGTATTCTCCTGAAATGAAAATACACACTTATATTTAGGAAACAGTTTGCTCTACGATGTGACAACCTGTAATTTATTTTATACGCATACTCCAATAATACTGGAGTCCCTGAGTACAAGGTTGGTATATTTTTCGGTATGACATATACCATAATTATCCTTATAAATGGATATCTAAAAAGCGATCTTTCCCATTGGATATGTTAATATCATGAATGCTTTTGTATCGCAGAACTTTTTTCTAATACTTATTTCCTTGTACAAGCTCATTGTATAAATTTAGTAAATCGTGAGCGTATCCGGTCAATAGAGGTGACACTTAAAAGATGTTAAGCTACTCTGTAAACCCTAAAAATTTTGCATTTTAAGTGACTACTCCTACATATTACACAGTAGAAAATTGAATAATTCATTTGATTTTCGAAAGATCACTTCAAGGGACCCTTCAACCAAAGCCAGCCACTTGTGAGCGATCGAGCTATTTTCTATTATTAGATATACTAAAAGAGCATGGCTTAGTCATCTCTAGGGTCTAGAGACAAAGCTAGTAAAAATGCATATTTTCATCTGAAATCCAAAAATGTTGCGTAAATCGTGAACAGAAAGGCAAGCACTGTGGGTGGAAATGGAGAAAGCAGATTGGAAGTGAGATGGGAGCGGAGGGTGCTGGGAGGTGGGTGGATGTTGGCAGGCCCTCGAGCCAAAGTTAAGTAAATATGACTCAAGGACACTTGGCGCATGGAATCCTTTGGCCACTTACTTTTGTGCACGCAACGGGCCGAAGTGACTGGATGGGGAAGATGGGGGGATGGGAGATGGTTGGTGAGATGTTGTTGGGAATGCTGAGGGATGGTGCGATGCGGCTCGTGTCTGATTCTGCTGAGTTCCGTTCGAGAAACGATTTTGGTACTTTCTCTCTGGCACAAAAGCTACTTAAAGTTTTGCTCTCTGGCTTAATTCATTTTTTGTCAAACAACAACAAACAACAAACAGCAAACAGACAATAAAGCGAAAAACAAAAAACTTTTTTTAAATTGAGTTAAGTTAATTTTTTCTGTTGTTTTCTTTCGTTTTCGTTTTCTTTTTCTTTTCTTTTTGTATTGTTTTTTGTTGCTGGCCAAGTTGGTTTTCTCTTTGATAGAACGGGAAGAATGCGCTCTGGTTTGCCTTATAAATGTGCGTGCAAACAAAAGGCCAGATAAACAGCCGGCCAGAGAGTTAGATAAAGAGAGAATTAGAGACTCAACGGGGGGTGGTGAAGGGTGTTGAGTTGGGGAGTTGAGAGGGGAGTGACTGACAGTTGTAGCGACAGCCAAAGGATAAAGGATAATGACAGTCATTAGTATTAAGTGCGCGTTGGCTACTTTGGGTGCTCGGCTGTGTGTTTTTTTCTCGCCCGCCGCTCATTAAAGTTGTTAAGTACTTGGCGTAAACGTTGCTCCTGACTGACGCTCACACTGAAAATGAGACTGTGTTGGGGGAAGGGGCAGAAATGGAGCCATCCGAGCCAGAGGGTGTGACTAATAGCTAGGCCGAGCCTTGGCCTGGAGGGAATCGAGGGTTACTTGATTTAAGTCAATTTAAATGAACCCGAAGTGTGCAAAACTTCACTCATTTCATTAACGGAAACTATATGAAAAGCTAAGACAGATTTTTGATACTATTCGCTTGTTTATCATTTTGAAATTTAAGTTTTCTTTCATATTTTTCAAACAACATATAAACAATAGTTGTTTACTTCATGCTTCAAAAACAGTCAGTCAACAAGTCAGGTTGAGTCTCGAGCAAAAACAAGAAAAATATCATACAATATTTGCTCTGAATATTTTTATTTTTATTTCCATTTGTGCTATGCATTTGATGCTTTCATTCTTTATGTCTTCTTTGTCGTTTATGGTGTGCGGCAAAACGCCACATTTGCGTTCAATGAGCATGAGATAATGTCATCATCAACGTCGTCCTCCTCCTCCGTCTCCCACTTGCCATATACCCCCCTCCCGTAACCCACCTGAGCACATCACCTGCAGTGCCACATCATCCTTTCGACCGTGTCTTTGTGTGTCTCGTGTCTCGAGTCTGTTGTTTAGGGGGCAGCAGATGCGATGCTCCCACAGTGTGTCTGTCATTTTGCTTCAGAAACTGCATTCAATTTAATGAGCACTCCGTTTTTAATTAAGTCGTGCTGTATGCACGGGCCGGGATAAACGAGTGTACGGATAGCTGGATGGTTAAACAGCCCAAGATAAACAGACAATTATGTCAATTATTATTAGAAAGATTATCAACAATGTGTCGATAAACTGTATTTACTCATCACATTAAATTAATAGCTTGACAATGAATGGTTCTTGCTCTTTAGAGATTATCCAATCAAACTAGAGTTAATGTCGGAAATTGGAAAGTAGGGGAACTAAATTTACTTTTTAATGCAATGAAATATTTTATCGGCTTGGATCCAACATAAGCAAGCATAATAACAATGTCCGATAGCACTAGATTGCCATTTATTGTTTTTGTGTATTTCACAAATTAATAGCGCGAATCACAAGCGAATAATCCGCGAGCGAATCGCGCGCGAATAATCCGCGAGCGAATGAATCGTGGGGTGAATCGCGCGCGAATAAATCACGGGGCGATAAAATGTTTGAAAACTTATGTTATATTTTTAAAATATTTGAATATAATAATTGAAGTATTATTAAATAACTAAGGTTTTTGCATATGAACTTTTTTTCAAAAATCATTTAAATAATAATGCGAATAAATCGCGATTCGCCCCGCGATTTATGTTATGTTATGTTTTATTTTCAAAATATTTGAATATTATAATTGAAGTATTATTAAATAACTAAAAATCGCGAGCGAATCGCGAATAAATCGCGAGCGAATCGCAGGCGAATCGCAGGCGAATCGCGGGCGAATCGCAGGCGAATCGCGGGCGAATCGCAGGCGAATCGCGGGCGAGAAAATGTTTGAAAACACAACTTATGTTATATTTTTAAAATATTTGAATATAATAATTGAAGTATTATTAAATAACTAAGGTTTTTGCATATGAACTTTTTTCAAAAATCGATAAATCGCAGGCGAATCGCGCGCGAATAAATCGCGAGCGAATCGCGGAATAAATCGCAAGCGAATCGCGAGCGAATCGCGAGCGAATCGCAGGTGAATTGCAAGCGAATCTCTAGCGAATCGCAGGCGAATCGCAAGCGAATCGCAGCCGAATCGCAAGCGAATCGCAGGCGAATCGCAAGCGAATCGCAGGCGAATCGCAAGCAAATCGCAGGCGAATCGCAAGCGAATCGCAGGCGAATCGCAAGCGAATCGCATCGAATCGCGGGTGAATCGCAGGCGAATCGCAAGCGAATCTCTAGCGAATCGCAAGCGAATCGAAGGCGAATCGCACGCGAATAAATCGCGGCGTGAATCGAATGAATAATGATTGAAGTATTATTAAATAACTAAGGTTTAAACTTTTTTTCAAAAATCGCAAGCGAATCGCAAGCGAATCGAAGGCGAATCGCAGGCGAATAAATCGCGGAGCGAGAAAATGTTTGAAAACACAACTTATGTTATATTTTTTAAATATTTGAATATAATAATTGAAGTATTATTAAATAACAAAGGTTTGAACTTTTCTTCAAGAATCGCAAGCGAATCGCAGCCGAATCGCAAGCGAATCGCAGGCGAATCGCAAGCGAATCTCGAGCGAATCACAGGCGAATCGCAGGCGAATCGCAAGCGAATCGCAAGCGATTCGCGGGTGAATCGCAGGCGAATCGCAAGCGAATCTCTAGCGAATCGCAAGCGAATCGCAGGCGAATCGCACGCGAATAAATCGCGGCGTGAATCGAATGAATAATGATTGAAGTATTATTAAATAACTAAGGTTTGAACTTTTTTTCAGAAATCGAAAGCGAATCGCAGGCGAATCGCAAGCGAATCTCTAGCGAATCGCAAGCGAATCTCTAGCGAATCGCATGCGAATCGCAGGCGAATCGCAAGCGAATCTCGAGCGAATCACAGGCGAATCGCAGGCGAATCGCAAGCGAATCGCAAGCGAATCGCAGGCGAATCGCAGGCGAATCGCAAGCGAATCGCTGGCGAATCGCAAGCGAATCGCAGGCGAATCGAAGGCGAATCGCAGGCGAATAAATCGCGGGGCGAGAAAATGATTGAAAACACAACTTATGTTATATATTTTAAATATTTGAATATAATAATTGAAGTATTATTAAATAACAAAGGTTTGAACTTTTCTTCAAGAATCGCAAGCGAATCGCAGGCGAATCGCAAGCAAATCGCAGGCGAATCGCAAGCGAATCGCAGGCGAATCGCAAGCGAATCGCAGGCGAATCGCAAGCGAATCGCGGGTGAATCGCAAGCGAATAAATCGCGGGGCGAGAAAATGTTTGAAAACACAACTAATGTTATATTTTTAAAATATTTGAATATAATAATTGAAGTATTATTAAATAACTAAGGTTTGAACTTTTTTTCAAAAATCGCGAATCGCAAGCGAATCTCTAGCGAATCGCAAGCGAATCTCTAGCGAATCGCAAGCGAATCTCGAGCGAATCGCAAGCGAATCGCGAGCGAATCGCAGGTGAATTGCAAGCGAATCTCTAGCGAATCGCAAGCGAATCGCAGGCGAATCGCACGCGAATAAATCGCGGCGTGAATCGAATGAATAATGATTGAAGTATTATTAAATAACTAAGGTTTGAACTTTTTTTCAAAAATCGCAAGCGAATCGCAGGCGAATCGCAAGCGAATCTCTAGCGAATCGCAGGCGAATCGCAAGCGAATCTCGAGCGAATCACAGGAAAATCGCAGGCGAATCGCAGGCGAATCGCAAGCGAATCGCAGGCGAATCGCAAGCGAATCGCAGGCGAATCGCAAGCGAATCGCGGGTGAATCGCAGGCGAATCGCAAGCGAATCTCTAGCGAATCGCAAGCGAATCGAAGGCGAATCGCACGCGAATAAATCGCGGCGTGAATCGAATGAATAATGATTGAAGTATTATTAAATAACTAAGGTTTAAACTTTTTTCCAAAAATCGCAAGCGAATCGCAGGCGAATCGCAGGCGAATCGCAAGCGAATCGAAGGCGAATCGCAGGCGAATAAATCGCGGAGCGAGAAAATGTTTGAAAACACAACTTATGTTATATTTTTTAAATATTTGAATATAATAATTGAAGTATTATTAAATAACAAAGGTTTGAACTTTTTTTCAAAAATCGCAGGCGAATCACAAGCGAATCGCAGGCGAATCGCGGGCGAATCGCAAGCGAATCGCGGGCGAATCGCAAGCGAATCGCAGGCGAATCGCGGGTGAATCGCAGGCGAATAAATCGCGGGCGAGAAAATGTTTGAAAACACAACTAATGTTATATTTTTAAAATATTTGAATATAATAATTGAAGTATTATTAAATAACTAAGGTTTGAATTTTTTTTCAAAAATCGCAAGCGAATCGCAGGCGAATCGCAAGCAAATCGCAGGCGAATCGCAAGCGAATCTCTAGCGAATCGCAAGCGAATCGCAGGCGAATCGCAAGCGAATCGCGGGTGAATCGCAGGCGAATAAATCGCGGGGCGAGAAAATGTTTGAAAACACAACTTATGTTATATTTTTAAAATATTTGAATATAATAATTGAAGTATTATTAAATAACTAAGGTTTGAACTTTTTTTCAAAAATCGCGATCGAATCGCAAGCGAATCTCGAGCGAATCGCAGGCGAATCGCAAGCGAATCGCAGGCGAATCGCACGCGAATAAATCGCGGCGTGAATCGAATGAATAATGATTGAAGTATTATTAAATAACTAAGGTTTGAACTTTTTCTCAAAAATCGCAAGCGAATCGCAGGCGAATCGCAAGCGAATCTCCAGCGAATCGCAGGCGAATCGCAAGCGAATCTCTAGCGAATCGCATGCGAATCGCATGCGAATCGCAGGCGAATCGCAAGCGAATCTCGAGCGAATCACAGGCGAATCGAAGGCGAATCGCAGGCGAATCGCAAGCGAATCGCAAGCGAATCGCAGGCGAATCGCAAGCGAATCGCAGGCGAATCGCAAGCGAATCGCAGGCGAATCGCAGGCGAATAAATCGCGGGGCGAGAAAATGATTGAAAACACAACTTATGTTATATTTTTTAAATATTTGAATATAATAATTGAAGTATTATTAAATAACAAAGGTTTGAACTTTTCTTCAAGAATCGCAAGCGAATCGCAGGCGAATCGCAAGCAAATCGCAGGCGATTCGCTTGCGATTCGCTCGAGATTCGGTTGCGATTCGCTTGCGATTCGCCTTCGATTCGCCTGCGATTCGCTTGCGATTCGCCTGCGATTCGGCTGCGATTCGCTTGTGATTCGCCTGCGATTTTTGAAAAAAAATTCAAACCTTAGTTATTTAATATTACTTCAATTATTATATTCAAATATTTAAAAAATATAACATAAGTTGTGTTTTCAAACATTTTCTCGCCCCGCGATTTATTCGCCTGCGATTCACCCGTGATTCGCCTGCGATTCGCTTGCGATTCGCCCGCGATTCGCTTGCGATTCGCCCGCGATTCGCCTGCGATTCGCTTGTGATTCGCCTGCGATTTTGGAAAAAAAGTTTAAACCTTAGTTATTTAATAATACTTCAATTATTATATTCAAATATTTAAAATATATAACATAAGTTGTGTTTTCAAACATTTTCTCGCCCCGCCATTTATTCGCCTGCGATTCACCCGCGATTCGCCTGCGATTCGCCTGCGATTCGCTTGCGATTCGCTTTGAATCGCAAGCGAATAAATCGCGGGGCGAATCGCAAGCAAATAAATCGCGGAGCGAAAAATCGCGGAGCGAAAAATCGCGCGCGAATAAATCGCGGGGCCTCTCTTAACTGTTTTCCTAATTTTTGTTTGTGTAGTTTTTATTATTCATTCGTTTATCTTTTTGTATATTCTTTTTTTGTGTATTTCACAAATTAATAGTAAATTTGCGTTAATGTAAGTTGATAAATGGAAACGATCGCGGTGCCTTAACAGCGATTAAATCGCGTGGCGAGTAAATCGCAGCGGCAGCGGCACGATTAAATCGTTATAGCCCTTAGTTATAGCTTTTCTCTAACATTTTACAAGTGTGTAAATCATTTTTATGTTCAAATCAAAGGCAGTAGTCAACTGGTCTGCCAGCAGTTGTCCCTTTAATTGATGTACCATTAATCCAAATGGCTAACCGCACCAACACTGCAGCTAGTTGACATCGATTCTCTGTGTTATAATTTCCCACGCACTATCGCGGTTGCTTTAATTAGCTGGATTGCATTTGCAACACGTACATAAATGCAAATCAAATTGTAAATCACACAGGCAGTTAGGCATGTGCAATATTCAAAATGCACTCGAACCTGAAAGACCATTTCGGTTTGAGCTACAATTCCAACAGTGGAACACACATTCTGTAGAACACAAATCAATATCAATATAATTAGGGCAACAAAGACGTGCCAACCAAATAGAATGATACATCAGAGGAAATATTAAATGCCTACAAAGTAAATAATTGAGTCGAAAGTCATTACGATAAATTAATTTAAATATCTAATCAGATTTCAAATACGCAACTACTTTTACTACTCTTCATATACATATGTTCATTTAATCATGCTAAATATCTCTTATCACTTTAAACTATTCGGTATTTTCAGAAAAATATGTATGAAAAAAAGTATGGAAACACTAAAAATTTATTTCTAAGTGAATATTAAATTAAAATGATTTTAATTTCAACAATGGTAAAAATAATTACGAGCTTTCGGATTGATGCCAAGAACAGTTTTTAAAAACAAGTGAGAAAGCTACAGTCGAGTGTGCTCGACGCTGAGATACCCGCTACCCATTTTGAATAAAAGCAAAACAGTGCGGTATTATACTTAGAATATACCTAACGATATACAGCAAATGCAAAAATTTACCAAATGATTTATTGCAAAAACACTAAAATATACCGAATAATATGCCATAAATACTAAAGTATGCGGAAGACCACATTTGAAATATACCATCGATAATAATAATATAGTAAAGTGTAGCCCAAGGCGTAGAGTTCAACTATTTAATGAGACTACCTCAAAAGTCAACTCCTTTTCTCGTCACATAATACCATCGCCATTATTTTCATATAACTTTATATTAGTTGGTCAATAAAGTGCTACTTAACTACTACAAAGATGTCAAGAAGTATTTCTACAAACCAGTGGATTTCAAATTATGCCAAATGCTTTTTATATTTTGCTTTTAAATTCTTTGCCATATGAACATAACAAAATCTTATATTCAGAGCGTTTTATTTAGTTATTACTGTATTAATTATTGATTAAAGTCGATCCGATACTACATAGATGTTGGAATTATATGAAAGTTAATTCGTTGGTAATGCGTTTACACTGTATAAAACTTTATTATGACGAAGCCGAGATCACTTCTTCTTTACTCAAGACTTTCTTCAAAGATTTTAGCTATCAAGAAGAATTTAGCTACAAATAAGGAGCATGCGCTATACATAATGAGTAAAGTAGAGAGAACCACTCACAACTACTAATGCCAGTTGCAGGCTATTGGCCCTGATGGCACAACAATGCGTATACTTAATGTTACATTACCACCTGCCGAGGTTCGCTAATTGACTGCAATTGTTGCAGCTGCAACTGAATCATCAACCTGCGCTGCACAAGCGATTTGCAGCGCCATGACTCACATCAACCAGATGGGTGACCAGGTACAAAGAAGCATCCGGGTTTGCCAGCGTATGCGCTTTTCACATCGTTATGTGTGGGCTTCGGCGAATATCCATTGGATCGTGTGAGTGCGATTATATATGCAGCCATAATTTAGCCAACAAAGCAGCCCCAAAGTTTCATTTCGTTTCGTTGTATGCAAAAGTTTTTATTGGACTCAGGAGTGCGCCATCCACACCCCCTCACACACACACACACACATGCAGAAAGAACAAACAGACACACACTTTGAAGAGACGGCTTTAGTTTCGGTAATAAAAGTTATTTGAATTTAAATGCGTAAACGAGCTGCCTGCCCAGTTTCCTGCCAGTTGTGCCAACTATTTTTGCACGTTTATTATTGTAGTACACTTCAGTAAAAGTTTTTCCACTTTTCTGTGCATTTTGCAACACATCATAAAATGTGCTGACGTGATTATCAATCTAATAAAAAAATTATGTTTATTAATTAATTTATTAATTTTGATCAATTTTAGGCAGCTTCTTTTATAGGGGTTAGGGTATTAACTACTCGAATGCGTTCATTCAAGCCTCGCATTATACCTTGTATCCATACGCTGCAGAGGTATTATAACTCAGGTATTCGAAACGGTCTTCTGACATTTGTAGTTTAATGTAGTTTTCTATTTATTTTTATTGTTATCAAATTAAGGGATTTCATATCACTTCAAGTATAAATGTTTTTTAGTTAATACAATATCAGCTTACATATAACTTAATTCTATAATTATATTGTAAATATAATTTCTAGTTTGAATATTATATTTATTTTTGTTGTTTTTTTTATTTTAAAAATATTTTTAGTATATTTCTTTGGAAAGTCTTTCAAAATAAACAATTATTTTATTAAAAAGTTCAAATGTTCAGTTGGCGTGCATTACAATGTAAAGTTCAATTGTTAAATGTAAGATTGGTTAATTAATAAGTTAGCAAATTTTGGCAGCTGCTGACGACTCAATACGATACGATCGGCTTCTTTCTCTGGTCAAAACTACTGATGTCGCCTGATTGACTTCCGATCTATCGACTTACCAAAGCTAAACGAAAACTAAGTTTACACCGATTAGTCTCCACCTCTGTTATATGCATGATCTCGAGGCATTTTCCAATACTCAACCTTGGGGTGTCTCGCAGTCGAGCATAGCATTCCATATACATATACATATATATTTTTTGTGTTGCATGTGCACCAAAAGGTGCTCTAAACTTTTGGCTCGCCGAGCCGTTGGGTCCCGGCAACTTGCTGGCCATGTACCAAGGTGCCCTGACTAACTGTACAACACACACATTACGTATACGCCAGGTTGCCTTAAACACTTTTTGTTTTCGCACACGGCACATTTAAATTTTGTTTTGCCATGAAATATGGCAAATAAATCGCGCTCGTGTTATTTTTGCCCAAACTTTATGGCTTATCTGTGCGCCGTTTTGGGGCGCGTGCTCAAAAGGCTTAGCCGTGAAGTGCGGGTCTCGATGTAGATGTGCGATGCATGGTGTAAAGTGAAGTGCGGGGGATCAGGAGATGTTGGCGCCAAGTGCTTGTTAGTTATTAGGCTAAGGGCCCTGGCAATTGGCTTTGGCTTTGGCTTTAGCTTTGTTCGGGTGCAAAAACAGAAAAGAATAACGAACACAGTAAACGTAGCAGGTTGTATGGATTTAAAGTTTCTTTTTATAGTAGTTGCAGAGAGTGTACAGGTGAGACACAGGTGAAAAAGTTTGACAGGCAATAGATAGTTGCTGAATCGCTTTTGTAGTGCAGTCATAACTTTAGTTCATACCTCAACTGCTTTTGATAACCTAACAGAGTAAAAATTATTCCCGCCCCTAACTAAACAAATACTACAAAATGTTCTTGCCGAACTTGCTAAGAGGCTTTTGGGAAAACTGCAACTGCAACTGCAGCGTTAAAGCGTGCCGTATCTCTGGAATCGTCGTGTTGAAAATAGATCAAACGCAAACAGAGAGATTTCACAAACATAAAAATTGGTAAGCAAATAGCAAAAGGCGATGACTTCTTCAACAGGCAAGCAAAGTCAAACGGAGCAGGCGATATTTTGTGACACTTGACAAACAACGCAAACTCGCTCTTTCTATTTTCTTTTCGGCTTTCAGTCTACTCTAGACTCTTGGCGGAAAGTCCTCCATACCAATTTGTATTAATCGCTAGCCGTGCGAATAAATACTGCTGCGATATTCTGTGAGAGACACACACCCACCAATGTATACTTTAAGTTCAACACATTTTGTAAGTGCACGTTGTGTAAATCATAAGAATAATAAAAACAAAAATTTAAGAAATTTATAAAAGGTTTATACTTAAATCAAAGAAAAAGTTAGTACTGAATCTTCTAATGGCTAAAGAAAAGTGGGATTTTAATAAAATTTTGTTTGATTTCTCCTTTACAACACACATATAGTTGTTTGAGCCTAACTTATTTAAACTGTGTAATCACACATCAACTCACAGCGCAAATCTAAATTCTAAGAAACTGCAATAAAACAACATAGAATATTTTTACCATGCAATTGATTTTTTTTAAACACCAACTCAAACCACACTTAATATTATTATGATGTACATAATTGGAAATTGTCTTTGCAATTCCCACACTCACTGTGGGCAATGCCCTAAGGTTAGACAGGACAAGGGGAGTTTAAATACCACAGATATTATTTTTTTTGTGGCTTGAAAAAAAATCTTAAAAACTTATTGATATCGTACACAAACAAAATGTATAAATACTTTGCTTTGGGGTTTTAATTAAAGAAAAGTAAAGAATATCTTAACTTACAGCACCAATTTTGACCCAACAAGTATAAGATATGAAAATTATTAATACAGTTCGAACGATTGAAGCAGAAAGATAGTTGACGATATTTGATTAGAGCTCCAGTACCGAAAAATTGATTGATTACGGAAAACTAGAAATTGAATACACCAAGCGTCGTTTGATACAATGTATTATATTGAAAATGTTATTAGGTTTTAAGTACACTACAGAAGGAGAATAACCGTGTAACTAACATATTTATTGTCGTAATAACATTTAATTATAGTGGAATGCGATGAAGCTGTAAATCAAGCTGACTAATACCTTCTAATTCCCAAGATGCCGTAAAACATGTGTTATCTGAAAAACGAAAGGTTTTTTACTTATTTGAAATACAGTCATCAGTCAAATATTAAATATGGTATATTTATGGTCAACTGATAAATACAATTCAATTAAAAAACCTTTCGTTTATTATATAATACAAATTACATGATGATTGCCTCAAGAAAACCCAAGAGGTTTAACTAGATATTATATATTATCAATAATGGAACTTAATCAATCCATTGACCGCCTTTGTTAAACAATTTCGACGGTTTTGAGCGTCCTTAGGCGGACGAAAATCGAATTTCAATGATCCAGCTAAATGAGTTTTGACATTTAACTACTTTTACTTGTTCTTTTATTTTACGAGATCCCCATTTTTTATAAGTTAGTGATTTTTAATACCATAACATACAAAGTTAAAGGTCCGCTTTGAGTTCATACACAAGTGTAGGTCTTATTATTTAAAACACATCGATGTTACACAAACACGACCACAATTCCACTTTCTGTCAACACATCCCTAAAATTTCGTTAAATGAAGTAAAGCAACTGTAATTATTATTTATATAAAGGTAAGCATAATTGAGATGATAGCAATAATATGCAAGCATTGTAAATGAATAAACACATATTATCCATAAATCCTATTAAATAAATGTGGTTAATTACGACGATGTCCTGAGGCGGACATTTCATTGAAATGAACTTAAATATTTTGCAATCAAATATAAATTCATCTAGAAGCCGGCATTAAATCAATTCAAGGACTCCGAAAGGTTTGTACCTGTGTCTGTATTTGTGTTTGTGTTTGTGCAGCAGCTCTTGTGTGTATCTGCGTGCACTTCCGTCTGCTTTGTGTCACAATGAAACGGAAATAGCATCCTGAATACACAGGCACATGACCCCGCCCATCCTGAGATAGCCACATGAATGACCTGACATCTCAGCTAAAGTAAGGTGGGTGGCATATCGCACATTTAAAAGTTTCTGTAGGCCTCAGAAAATGTAGTCGACAAACCTTTAAAAGAAATTGATTGATTTTCATTTCTTTTTTTTTATTACATATATTGTTGTGTTATACGAAAAAAACACAAAAATCAACTAAAAGATAAAATTGGAAAACAGACCTCATAAGCTTCATACTTTACAATAGACAATTAATTACGATAATCATAATGTACATCTATCTATGAACTGGAATTGCTACTTGACCAGCCTTCGAATCCTGCTGGTGGATGGGCGTCCGATTCAATGTGTTCGATTTCATACATTCATTCGATATGTCAGTGTGTGAGTCTGGGTCTGAGTCTGTGATACGATACGTCTGATGGTTATACATTTTGTTTTGTATAGTTTCAGACTTGTCGGGAGCACATCTTAACTAAGTTCGAAGCCCACACCGGACTGTATGGCATAGAGCAGCTTTTCGCGCATTTGATCAACGCTATTGAAGGGCGGCAGCTTCAGCAGATTCGTGCAGGTGCTGGCTGTAGGTAGGCGCTCCATATCGCCAGCATTCTGTATGAAGAATGGCGGATCCAGGTCCTATAATTGAAATATTATTTTAAAACTGATGAAGTAGTTACGTAGCAATTGAAATGCTTACCTTAAATCCTAGCAATGGAGGACGGGAGCAGCTTGTGACAAACTTAAGGAGCTGACGTCGTTGCAGATCATCAAAGCCCTCCACCGCTGTCCAGAATGCTACTATGGAAGGATGCTCCGGCGTGTATTCCCCGCCATATTTGCAATGCTTCTTCAGGTCCTCCAAGTCAATCGGAATTTCCGCGCCAGATATGAGTATTTGCAACTCCTTGTTGCTGAACATATAAAGCCACTCAATCGGCAAAACATTTGATAGACCTTTACGGAAGGCTTTACAATGACTTTTTATCTGAACATTTAGTTTGTAGTTGGCTATCAGTTGTAGATACTCGATGCGATTTGAATTAGTCACCGGCGTGCTCTGACCTTGCGGCTTCAGTTCCACAATCTGTGTTTGCCCAAGTGAACTGCTGGCGACTGTGAAATCTAAATTCAATTCACTAACATCACCGGTATAGTCTTTGAGATAAAGCAGATTGCGATATAATTCCGGATCGAGTGACGCTAATTGATGTATATCAACATCCGAATATTTGCCAGCTAGTTTTGTTAAAAAGAATTCCGCCAGCGGAAGCTCCACTAACAGATTTTCATAGATTGCTTTTCCCACAATACGTCCAATAAAATAATAATGTTTCTCAAAGTCACCAAATAAATCCGCCACATTTGGATTAGGATACAGTTTGTTGTCAGTTGTCACCCTAAAAGATAATGTTTTTGATATTATGAAAATTCAAAAGTAAATTAATGAAGGCACTTACATAAAAAAGCCCCGATTGGGATCAAAAGCAGTCTTGATAAGTTCCGAGAGAAATTCACGAAAAACACCGCCACCATCAATGCCCGCTTCATCCAGTCCCAACGAAGACACAAACTGTACTCGAAATTTGAGACGCAAATCCGGTTCTGTTGGCAAAAAAACAGTCAATATAAATGTAAAACACATAGATGTATATTAGTTACCATTCTCAGGACGCAGCTTGTCGTATGCATCCTCGTAAAGATGGGAACGCCTCACAGTGATCATAATGGAGGGACCCTGTAAGAATGCCTGCTGGTGGCCCTGAATCCGCATTTTGTTCGCCGCAACAAGACCCTGGAGGATGCTCACGCGCTTATTGAATGCGACGACAAAGGGTATTTCACGCAATATGGTTATGGAACGTTTCTGTTTGGTTGACATGGGCGGGCCGTTCTCAAAGTCTTCACGCGTGAAATCACGAATAGGCTGAAATGGACGTATGCCACGCATGCGACTACTGTGTGTCAAAGGCAGATCCGTTGGTCTGTCCAATGGCAAATCCAATCGACTGACTGTCCAATGTGCTTCCGGGCAGAAGCCAAGTCGCAAGTCACGCGTATGGATCTGGTTGAGGACAAACACCACCACATTCAGCAAATTGGCCCAAATTTGCTTCTGTTGACGAAGCTTTTTGTCATCGGCATCGGTGTGTCCAAGAACACTGCGAAAAGCTAACTCAACCAAGCCAAGGCTAATGTCCTTTAGAGTCTTGGACATTTGCACGATTTCAGCAATGGAAAATGGCATCAGTCGGACATGCTGTATAGCTGCCTGGATAGGCGTCACCAGCAGTTTTTGTTCCACAAACTCGACGTCATGCAATGTGGGCAGAAGACGTCCGAATAGCATACAAAACGTTGCCAGTAAAGGAATAGTGCGATCCACACCCTGCTGCTTTGCTGTACAAAGTAGAGAACATTGAATGCAGCTGTTTTACATTTTAGAGTTGTTTGCTTAACTTACGCACAACGCCCTTAGAAATGAGTGTGAGTGGCGCAGAAAAGCCCAACTGTGTGGACTCAGCGGCCAGTTTGAACCAGACTGCACGCACAAACTTGGGCGTAAAGGCCAAAGTGTAGAGCAATCTGTAATAAGATGATACAAATTAAATGCTTTGAAAGAGGGACGAGCAGATTTGAACATACTTATACTCGTAAACTGCATGCTTATTGTATATCATCAGATTGTGACAGATCTCGCAGAGTGCGTAGATGAGCTGAGCATTCTCAATGTGTGGCTCCATTTGCTGTACAATGAAATCCACTCGTTGTGTCTCGTTCAATATGGCTATTGATTCCAAAAGGCAATTGCGTTCCTTGCTACTCAGTTCGCCTACAGGGCGGCAAGGTTGCTCCATATCATAGTCAAGGGTGCGAGAAGTCGGCTGATCATCGTCATCTTCGTCCGACTCATCCGAGTCATCATCTTCATCAGAGTCTGTATGGCGATGTGGTGCCGCATGGTTTCGCAATGTCGACTTGGGTAGCTGCAGTATATTGGGCATCATTTCAGCAATAACACGGACGTAAACGATCAGCAAGTTGCTCTCTTCCAATGTGGCTGCAAAAAGAATAAATTAGTTGTTGCTTAACACCTCAATGTTAGAAACTAAAACCAAATCCTCTACTTACCTAGTTGTTTGCGATCTAGCACTAGCAGCGAATTCAGTAAAAACGAACTGAACAATTCACGAGGTTGTGACTTGCACTGCTTGACCTCACTGGATTGGATTACACCATAGAACAGGGAACTGCGTTTGATTTCCTCATCCAAGTCCGTTGACTCAGTCGCAGACCGTGTCACTGAATTGGACTCCAGCAAGAAGTGCAGCGATTGCATCAGCAATGCAAATGGAAACTCTGCACTCTCCGCCAGGTTGGGCAGCACAAAATAACGAATCGGATCCGTATGCGGCGTAGCCAGAATTTCAGTAATGAACTTCTGGCAGAAGATATTTGACTGCTCACCGGCAGAAATGCGCCTGGCAACTGTAAGCGGTCGCAAAAGCAACTGAAGCAGCGCTTCAGCCATCAGACTGGGCGCCTGCAATGTCTCGCCGTCCAGCGGTGGACACTTCTCATCAAGCAGTTGACGCAAGCGCACAAAGTAGTTGCGGGCAATGAGGAAGCCAAAAACTCGATCCAAATATTTATACAAGAGCGTTTCATCCTCCACATAGCGCTCCACGGCAGCGACAGTAGTGAAAGTCTCCAGCATACGAAGTGGTATAGCACCAGCACTCTGTGGCAGCGACAGCTCCAGCAAGCACGCATCCAGCAGCTTGCAGACGCGCAGCATCCAAATGGGATCATGTGCTGAGTGCTGTAGAAGGCGTGATGGATTTCGCAGAATTTGCTGGCAAATTTCAATCTAAAAACAATACAAAAGTAATATAGCATATATCGCGATCTACGCTATAAATCTATACTCACCAGTCGCCCACTGTCCATGGCCACCCGACTGCTGTAGAAGAAACTAAGGCGTCGCAACAAGAAACACATACTCTCATCCTCGTTCACCCGATCCCGATGTAGCTGCAGATACGCGTCGAAGGCTTCGCGCTCAGCTCGTTTGCGACGCTGGCGATGGATGAAGGACCGAGCGTATGACTGCAGGACAACGGCGCCATTTGCCTTCTGTCGGAGTTCGTTGCGTTTCTGCCGTTCCAGTGCTGCTTTGCGAATGGCTGTGTCTCGGTCACAAGTGTGCGAGGCACCTCCTAGACTTTGCACCGGCCTTCGCCGATATTCGCCATCGAAACCAAACATGATACTGCACTAGTTTTCAACAGTTTCGCTGCTGGCTTTGGTGGGTACTACTGCTGTTTCTGTTGCTGTTTCTGTTATATTTTAACCCAGCTGATCAATCGCCCCCCTCCTCCACTCACCACATCATTTATGATTTTCAAATCTTTAATGGAGAGTGACAATGCATTAATGAACTGCTGCGTCAATTTCGAACAAACGGCTGATGATCCTTATAACTTCCTTCTTTGTTAACAGAAATGTATTAATACTATTTTTTTTCACTTGCCTACGGTAAAATTTTCTGGCTGCGTAAAAAAACGAATGATTTGTATATTTTCTCTGTGTTGCACAAAAGTACTAAAAAATAACAAAAGCGCCAGCTGTTCCAAGTTGTCAAATGGAGACGATGTTTCTATCGGCATTATTACAGAAAACCCTGATACTATTTATCTGGTTACATCTCATGTGGTATATTTTTTATTCAAGTGGTATTCTTGCTGATTAAACTTTTGTTAAAATCCGGAATGTAAAAAATGAGTAACAGAATATTTAATAGTTGTTCGAAATTTTAGCCTTGAAAATATCAGAAAAATACTTTATATTATTTTCAGTATTTTTATACTAAAATGAGCATATTACACCGTTTTCGACCTTTTTTCAACATTTAAAATTTTTATATTTTGTCATAAACAATGTAGAGCTAGAGAAAGTCGTCAATTGTGTTTAGCTTGTTTTGTGGAACTGAATCTGATAAAGATTAAAAATATTAAATATGTACAGGTACATTGTATTGTAAATTTTTAGTAATATTTATAGTATTATATTATAAATGCAATATGGGTAATTCCACGACGGAATTTGTCCCGTGCGAGACTCTTTACGTTAAAAATAACATAAACTGAAACAATTTTAAAAATAAAAAAGGTTATTTTGATAGCCCTAGATAAGTACTTTAATTAGAGCTAAGAATGGCTTTGGAATTTTCTTTCTGTTTAGTTTTCGGTTCTGATAATTGCAAAAATTTACAAATTCGTACGCAAAACCAAAAAAAGGACGAATATATATATTTTATCGTAAAACAGAACAAGTTCCTAAAATCAATCTTAACTCTAAATATAGTGCTTATCTAAAGCTTTAGGAACAACATTCACTTATTTTTAAAATTGTTTCAGTTTATGTTATCTTCACTGTAAAGGTTCTCGCACGAGACAAATTGCATATGTTTTTCTTATTAAATATAATTTTTAAATATTGAACAACAAAAATAGTAATAAATTAGTACACATCCGTATATTGTGTTATGTATACTCGTATTAAGTCACTTTTAGCGCGCCAATTTTGAATTTACTGTGTGGAATATATGTATGTATTAAATTAGCTGATACGGATAACATTAATTACTGTCACGAATCGGTGAGTAACGGTATGACTTGTTGACATTAAATATTAAAGTAACGTTTCCCGTTAAAATTTCGTCCATATGAAAAAAATTAAACTACAAATACAATAAATCAGTTACAGATAATCATGTGTTTCTAATCAATTCAATGTGATTTTATTATGATAGTGTATCTTAGTTCGAACATATACAAATATGGTAGAACATGATTGAAACTTTATATCTAAACCATCTAATTAATAGCTTCTGTTGTTTTCCTATCATTTTTATCATTAATAAACAATTAGCACTTGAGCACTTAGAACTGGCGTTTTCTGTGGTCGCTTGGTAAATTCAAAGTGCAGCATTTGGCAGAACTATGGCAGAGGCTCCATTTGTGACGTGTGGATGGCGTAACTGATGACGCTGTTCGACGAGAGCGAGGAGAGCGCGTGGCACATCCATTGTTTGATCATCCACAAGCACAATATCAAAGGTATTCATATACTTGTCCATATTTGCTTCCACGTGATCAAATAGAAACCCTATTTTCATGATGTGAGATGAAGCGGGCACACCGTTGGCCATGTCCGCATCGCCGAGAGAGTCACCCATGACAATGATGTGATCACGTGTGTGTACAAGCTCATAATACTCGCTGCCATCCAATACCGTTTCATTTTTGTTGAAGGTGTGAATCATCGGCTGCTGGAAGCCATCGAGCACCCCGTCGCGATACTGCAAAAAGTTTGACACGACCTTGACATTGGGATGCATTATGTTTGCTTGCTGCAGCACCGACACTACGGAATTGCCCAGTCCAGCAGAGAACACGAGCACCGGTATTTGGAGACGGAGAAGTGTCGCAAAAAGCTCATGCGTATGGTCACGTAGCGCACGTTTGAATTTGCTAGCGGTGTGCTCGATTTCGCTCTCATCAAAGGCAAATCCGCTGGCCAGTTTAGCCGACTGAGTCCACCACTCGATCATGTGCTGGACCTTCTCCTCGATTGGCATGTGGGGATCGATCTCGATAGGTCGGTATTTGTGGAAGAGCTTGTCGGACTCCTCCTTGAAATACGTTGGCAGCGATTTGCAGGCATTGAAAATGCCAAAGCTCGACAGTACTGGAAGATTATCCTCAGTTCGCTGTTTAGTGATGGTATAGTCGAAATCCGAAACAAATTGCATCCGCTCTGGACCGCCGCAAACGAACTCATTGATGATTTTCTCCACACGTTCTGGATCACGCATTTTGCAGTGGCTTTGATTCAACGCGGGAATATCTTGGATGCGCAAATAGCCCTCATTTTCGTCCTGTTCCTTGCCCATTGCGAAAATGTACTGTTATTTTTACTTATAGTTATAACAGCCAGACGATGAGAAGAGCGAACCGAAATATTCGTGTGTTCTCGGAGTGGGTTCTTTTCGACGACTGAAAATAGAGCAGTATTTAGTTGGTTAGAACTTTGCGCTCTCATTTTTCACGGCATTTGCAAATTTGCACATATCGCACGCATTCGCTTAGTTCCTCTCACATTGTATATACATATGTATAAATATATATATATATATATATATATATATATATATATATGTGATTATGCATAGGGATGAACGACTCTGTGATAGTGAAACAAAATCCTAATTCAATCACAAATTGCAATTGCAGTTTCAAATTCGAATTAACAAAACAGACTTTTTGTATTCATTAGTCACTGTTATCCAAGTCTGCTCATCACTAGCACACGAATCGGTGCAAAAACAAAACACACACACACACTAATGTGTACATACTCACGAGCGAAGGTATATTTTCTATTTCCAATGAGCGGTACCTGACCTTGGAACGCTGTTGCCAATTTCTTTAGTTGTTATTTACTGTTGGCTCGCTCTAATGCTTGGGGCACTAATCAGCCTGTTTATCGAAGCTTTTACGCTTTGTGTATTTTTGATTATTAACAATAAATGCCGGACAACTCAATTCGCTTATTTACCATTCGTTCTTTTGAATCAATCATTGCACTCGGCGAGAACGTACCGCAAACAGCTGAGCTGAAACATTATGGAAATGAAACAACGCGCTCGAGAGTCGCAAGCTAATAAATCGCAACAGTGGCAATGAAATTTTTTTGTTTTGTTTATTTTTGTGCTCTCTCCTTCAGCCTTACTTTGTATCTCTATCTTACTTGCTCACATTTGCTGGTTTCTATTATGCTACAATTCAAACAAGAAAAACTAAAAAAAAATATTAGAATTCATATCAAATAATATTAACATAATTCATTAAACCTATGTCTTATTAATCTACATATTAAATATGTTTGAGTTATTGTTAACTGTTGCGCGGGTGTGTGTACGTATGATGTGTGTGTATCTCGCTCGAGGCTTGAAAATTTCGATTCTAATAATTGAATTAGTCTTCGATAACGATTGGCATAGTCGTCGATTGTGACAGTGACTTTGCCGCCGAGCGCTGTTGTGTTTGTTGTTGTGGTGGTGATTGCTGTTTTTGTGGCGTTGTTGACTTCTGAACGCAGTTTTCAAAAGGCAAAAAACTTCCACTCTCCTGGCAGAAATGGCTTCAGGTTCTCTTTGCGTGTCAATTCACTGTAAATAAAAATGTTCATAATGATAGTTCCAGTTTAAGCAAGCACATTTTCAGGTTTTACACAAACTTACCGATTTAAATAATCACTGGCAGCTGCACAATTTCTGAAGGCATAGACACCTCTATCGGGTATCTTGACCATGTACTTGGAGTCCATAAACTTAACCCGATAACGTGGTAAATCTTTGGCCACCAAAAAGCCGTACTGCGGTTTACTTGTACTCGCCGTTGCTGGCACCTTCCGATTGCCCGCTTCTGGTGTAGATGTCGTCGAGGACGCCTCTGTCACTGGATGCTTTGCGGGAAGTGACGATCTGGCGTCCTTTGCTGCAGCGGCGGGTTGCTTATGCGGCAGGGAATTGCGAGCGGCGGCCAACTGCTGCAGTTTGGTTGGCAGCGGACGCACCTGATGGATAGGCAGATTCCCAATTGAGATTGTGGTGGCCGTTTTCTTCACAATTGTTGGTGTTCTGATTGATGATTCTGCTATTGCTGGTCTGATGATACTTGCTGCAGGCGATGGCTCTGTTGCCTTGCGCTTGAGACCAATTTTAATAGGCTCCACAGCTGCATTGTTGTGCAGTGGGTGAGCTGATGTTCCATTGGCATCTTTAGATTTCATCTTGGTGATTGTAATACCTGTGGGTGGAGCGCCGATCTTAATATTCCCATTACCACCACTCAGCAGCTGCTGCAGTGATTCATTGATCTTGGCGGGAGGCGAACCGGTCTCCTTGCTGTTTACTGAGGCGGCAGTTGTAGCTAAGGCTGGAGTCTTACAACGCTGCACGGAGATGCGACTAATCTTGGCTGGCTTGGGCTCCGTATTCGTCTCACTCCGACCAGACGTAGATGGCACCACCGGCGTTTGTGTGACCTGCACTTGTGGCGTAAGGAATTGTGTAGACGGTGCAGTTCTTCCTATGGCAGGCACATTCGCAATGAATGGCAGAAATCCTCCAGCCACTGATCCATTGCTTGTTGAATTCCCGCCAGCTGCATTTGTTGGCGATCTTACTATCTGGAGAACACCGCTATTGCCGGCGGACATCGTTTGAATGGTGTAGTTGGTGCGCTGTGGTTTCGTTTCCTGACTCGACTCTGGTTGCTTTGCCGCATCCACGTCATCATCAATAATCATGCAGTCGTCATCATCATCGTCATCTGCGGCATTATCGTCGTCTTTGGCGTTCAACTGCTGCAACTGTTGCTGCTGCAGCTGTTGCTCCGACTCAGTCTTTTCGACCTTCGTTACCATGCCAGCCGATGCCGTCAAGTCGACCTCAAAGTGCACCTGGTTATTGATCTGCAGCACCCAAAACGCCATCGTACGCCTCTCAGCCTGGACTTTAATGCTATGCTCACGTTGATACACTTCCCGCAACATCATCTTTCCGTCGACACTTTGCAGCAGCACCAGCACTGGCGGCTCCTTGTCCAGCGGCAACGGGCCAAAGTAGATTTTGCGTTTGGACGCCGGTGTCACGAAGGCATCGTAGGGAGCATCCTTGAAGAATTGCAATTTGATGACCTTCTGCGTGTCATAGGAAGCGCGAACAACTTGATAAATTCGATCCAAAGAGATCATGTCCCGGAAGGCGGGAACGAATATATGCGAGAAGTCGTCAAAGAGATTCAACACCAACCAGCGATGATCCTTTGCGTGTCGCTCTGGTATTTGCAGAGCACTCACATCTCCTTGATGCACTTTGCGGAACTCAATGTTGCTACGAATGATGAGACCAGCATCCTTGTTCTGCGTCGTCGTTGTCGTCGATCTGGCAGGAGGTGTAGGCAACATTGTTGCTGGGACTGCTGCTGGCGAAGCAACTGATGATGTAGTTGATACTATAGCAATATCTTGCGATGATGTAGTTGCACTTAAGCTTTGCAAATTCGCGGCTTCTTTGGCTGCCCTTGCCAGTTCAAGTTGTTTGTGCTGCTCCCTTATCTTTTGCTTTACCATCAGCGAGCAGAGCACATTGATTTTCTTGGTCAATATGGGATGGGATTGGGGCGTCGGCTTAGTGCACGCATTGCCCTCCATGTACCGCAGGAAACCCTTGACCAGCCAATACTGTTGCCTGCCCTGCATGACCACTGCCAAGCGACCAGTGTTCTCATTCTGTTTGCTCTCCAGCAACATGCGCGCCATCAGCGGCAAGGCGCTGGGATCAGGAGCAAAGCGCGTATTGACCACACCAATGGCACCGCAAACCGCAGGCATCATGTTGGTGATGGTCGCTGCGAGGAAATTGTAGTTTTTCATCTGCACGTCCCAAATGAATACATAGTCCGACTCAAAAGCAGCCAAGAAATTGGTCCACTTGATGATGCATAGAATGTCCTCATTGGGAGCGGGAATTATTTTACTTTCACGCTGCAGCGCCAGATCAATGTCCTGCATCTTTTTGCTCACATGCGTGTTCATCTTGAGTATCACATCGTTGTAGGATGCGCGGAATACCGCAGAGTCCACCGAGGCGCTGTCATCCAAACTCGGGGATGAGGAGCTAGCAGTTGAATCCGTTGCGCCTGTGTACAGTGAAAAGCATGACGATATCTTGGGCATTTGAATCTCTGGCATAGGAGCGGACTGTTGCACATCACTTTTCTGCTTGACCGCATCTTTTGATTCCTCCGCTGAATTGGGCAGCTGCCTCTTGCGCTTAGGTGGCTGCATTTCAACGCCGAGTTCGCTGTGAGTTGCTCGTTTGCTTGCCACTACATTGCCTGCTTCGCTCTCATCGGAATCGTCGCGCACAAGAATAACTTGTGGCTCTGACTCAGACATCTTATGTTGCTGTTTGATCTGCTGCTCCTGTTCAATGCGTCGTTGCTGATCCAGTTCAGCACGATAGTAGTGCACCGCATTCGAGATGCGCTTCCTAAGCAGCTCTTGTGTCTGGGGCGTCTCACTGCGCCTCACCTCCAAACTCACGCGTTCAGCTCGACGGCGATTAAGCCGCAAATAGCAATTCTTTGGCACAGAGACTGCACGGCGGCAGAGGAATGGACGGGAGCGATAGTAGCTAAAGATGATGTCAAGCTCAGCAGGTCGTTCAGGCGACACAACACCACTTGCAGCTGCTTTGGTCGTTGCTAATGGCGTAGGCGGTGGTGGCAGCGACGATTGCGCTGACGTTGTCGGTGGAATTGGGGTTTTAATTGTGAGTTTAATTTCCGGCTTAATTGTCGGAGCAAGCTGTTCCTGCTTTGGCAATATCTTTACGAATGGTTTAATAGTTGGTTTCTTCGGAAGGTCTTGTAACTGTCCCTTATTGTCCTTGCGGCGCTTCTTCGACTGTGCTTGCGATTCCTCCGGTGGTCGTTCGAAACTGTAGTGAGCCCTTGTGGCCAACTCGGGCACATAGTGAGGGGCAACAGCATCGCCATCTTCCTTTTCAATTATGACCGGCTTTCCTTCCAATGCAGTTCCGCCGCAGAAGCAATTATACAGTTGATGTGTCATGCAAAAGATGGCCAAATTAGCAATGTCGGGAAGACGACGAAGCGACACTTCGCAGTGCTTTAACTGCACAAAATCCGTGTCCTTCACAGTGCACTTTGGTTGCAGCGATGGCAAAGTTGCAAATGCAGTCTCTGGGGTGACTCGGGAGCGTTTTACGCTTGGATCACGTTTTGCGGCCTTAGCTGGACGCACCAAATCATCATCCTCAACGGAGTCGTCAAAGTCCTCGTATCGTTTGGGCGCTTTCGTGCAGCGTCGTTTCTTATCACACTGAGTTTCGTTGATGAGCAGCGTTTCATTGTCTGTCAGCACTAGAGTCGATGTGAAATCCTTTTCCATTTTAGCCAAGCGAGCTGTCGCCTTGCGTCGCAGATTGAACGCATCCTCGTTCGAGAGGCCGCGACCCTGTTATTGAAATATGGCATTAGGTTAAACTGGATCTAGACCTATAAACACAGATACTTACGTCAGTCTCTACGCGCATTACGCGAGTCAGCTCCGCCCGTGTGCAGCGGCATTCCAGAACACAATCCGCACGTCCGCAATGTTCTCGAGCGGGAAACTCTCCGGCGAGACTCTCGCAGAGGCAACCCATCTGACAGTGTTCTTTGACACAAGGTTTGTTGGCTGCAATAAAGAATGATCAAATTATTATATCTATTAGACTTGTTATCTTTAGTATTTCAATTTTGAAGCAAATGAATTATTAACAACTATTTTGGTTGAAAATCAACACAGCAACCTATTATACGTGTAGGGACTTACCATCCTTTGCCATAGCAGCTGCATCGATGATGGTGGCATTGAGACGGCGCAGCTCTTTTGCCAAACGCTGCTGTTTATTGGGGCGCCGCAGTTGCTGCTGTTGTTGTTTGCCAGTTGACAATTTATTACCGGATTTGTCCACCTTACTAGCTGCCGTCTCCTCTTTAATGGGACTTATCTCAGAAGTAGAGGAGTAACTTGCATCGGGATCAATGCTGACGAATGAGTTCTCGCTGCAGCTGATGGCAACCGTGTTAATCATGTCACTAATCATATCTGCGCAGGCCAAGTCGATGGGATCAGGCGATTCGGGCAGTTCTTTGCGAAACTGAAACTCCTGCAGTTTCTCGGGCGGTTGCTCGGCAGTGAAACTATCGTCCAGCTGCTCGGAGCGATCGACAACACGACGCACAAGGATATGATTTCGATCATTCAAATAGGGTATTACAAAAGTGAAACTCCTCCGCCTGCCTGCAGGCAATCCGTCCGCCGGCAATCCTTCAGCATTTGCTTCCTCGTCTTGCGCTTGCATCTGCAGAGTAGATACACTGAACTCGGCCCACTCGCGCGTTATGTCATGATGAGGCAGGATGTACTGAAGATAGCGCTTGGCAATCTCATCCAGAGGTCGGCCCAGCTCTGGCTTTACATCTAGATGCACCGGGGGCATACTGACAATGGCCATGCTGCCGCCAGATAGCAATAAAGCGGCCGTATCATCGTCCAGTGGTTTTTGGTAAGGTTTCTGTGAGAGCGGGCAGGGCTTGAAGATGGCAGGCAATGGATACTGATTGAGTTTCTGCAGTTTGCCGCCTTTCATCGGCCATGTGGGTAGAACCTTCAGCTCAGAGCTGAGAGTTGCATCCACGCATTTACTTCGGTTACATCGGATGCTGGCGATCTCCTCGGCGGTCAGTTGACTGCGATGCGGACGTTTCTCGCGCTGACTGTTGTTGCCCCGACTTCCCGGTAATCGGACCATTTCACCGTCAATGCGGATGACCTGGTAGTAGTACTTGTCCATGTCGGTAGCCACATAGCTGGCGGCCTGCCAACCCTGGCGGGTGAATGGCATTTGGCTACCGGATGACTGCAGAGTCTGCATGGCAGCCACTTTCACCTTACGTTGACGAGACTTCCGCTGCAGTTCCCTGTAGACGTTTGCCTCATTGTTGATGATCGCCATCTTTTGGCTCTTGCACCGTTGCAGGTACAGACGACGATCCGCCACAGTGCGAAGGCGTTGCAGGCTGTCCGGCACCGCCGGCATGTCCATATGGGGAGGCACACTGTGCGCCGTAACGCGCCCATCTTGATACATGGGCTCGAGCAGGCGTTCGCGATCCTCGAGGCTCGATTCACGCAGATTATTCTTTTTCATATACGCTTCGAGAGCATCGCTTACAAATGCAGCATTGCCGTCGACAGTCTTGCAGCTCTGCGGCACCAACGGAGTGAGCAGCATTCCTGGCTGATGGTCGCTCTCGTCGAAGCCCACGAAATCGTCGCTGGCGTCATCATGAAAATTGCAATCGCTACTTTCCTCGGCTATAACTTTGTTGCATGTGGTAGATTCACTTGTTGAAGTCGTCGTCGTCGGGATATTCGACTCCTTGGCAAAATTTTTGACGCGCACTTTACTCATGAGCATGTCAAGGAATTTGCTACCTCCAGACTTTTCAGTTGCATTCACCGATTCGCTGTTGGGCTGTGACTCTTCAATTTCCATCAGCTCTGAGGTGACCGGCTTATCCCCAATGAGGTTCACATCTTGCCGCTCTTTAGTTTCCGTTGCATCAGTCTCTGCAGCATTATCGGCTGTGTCTTTTTCTATTGTTTCCGTTAACAGTTCTTTGGCCTTTTTATCCTCTTCGGGTTGTGCGACAGTAGGGTATTCTTTGTCCAAGCGTAGCTCGACATTTTTGTTGCCATCTTCGATCAAAGAAATACCTCGTTTGCCATTCTTTAGCAATTCGAGTTGTTGTTTCATCTGTTTGGACAGCTCCTCGCCATACAGTTCCGTCTCCTCGTACTCCGTGACGAAGCCCATCTTTTTGTATAGTCGCACAATGCTTGGTGACCATTGCTTAACGTTCGCCTTGCGCCGCTTAATCATGCTCTTAAGTCGCGGATCGAAGAGTAGGATACGTGGACGCCGTACGATGACGACGCGATTTCCACGCTTCCGCCAGGCATAATTGCGAAGTACACATCGTGGTTGTAGCGCATAGCAGATGAAGCGTTTGGCGTTTCCCCAATTTCGATGCAGGAATTCCCGTGAAACTGGATATAGACGGTTCAATTTGCGATATTTATTTAAATCCTTGCCTGCCAGTACAATCGGAGGTAGTTCTGGTGACATTCTAAAAAATAAAGAGGATATTATTAACTACATTTACAAACCCCGACTCAATTAAATTAAAATTAAATTAATGGTAAACGTAATTACATCTTAACTGCTTCTTTAGCAATTTATCAGACACTTAATAATCAGTCGCTTTACATATAGAATCCAAATATTATTTGTCATATGGACTATATTTGTAGAGACAACTATTTGATAAATAATTATTTTTTCTTTTTAAATATTACAAATAACAACTATATTTGTTGTATGTTTATTACTTATGCGGAAATATTGACAAAATTTTCAAAACTTTAACAAGTGAATCGCACTTCTAAAAAAAATCTGTATACTCAAACATTTCAGACATTTTAAGGTTAGGAATTAACAGAAATGAAAGTTTGCGAGTTACGAAGCAGTGCTGCCAATAATGGTAAATTTTGCAAGCAAATGGGTCGCATTGCCGTAAAAAATATGTATACTAGAAAACGAAATATTTGTCAATATAAAATTGTCTAAATAACATATAATTTAAGTGTATAATATGTAACATATTTAAAGTAAATGTAGCGCAAAAGTCTTACAAACATTTACAATCAAAAAAATTAAAGAAAGTTCGCAAATTACGAAACAGTGCTGCCAATAATGGTTAATTTGCAGGGAAATGGGTCGCACTGCAGTAATAGATACACACTTAAATCTTCCGGGAAATATGTATGCAAAATGAGGCAGGTAAAACCAAATCATATTTGTTACCTGGGATAAGACTGTCAATATGTTTTAAAAATTAAGAACTGCGTACGTGACAGCACAGGACTACTTAAATAAGCATGTTATCGAATAGCTTACGGAATCTACACGAGATGCAAAACTACATAAATGTAAAATAATACGCACACTTATGACAATTAATGTGAAGAACAGCGGCCCAATAACAATGCATGAGTTCTTAATGTTATTTAAGCGCCTTTAACAGCCCACGCAGACCCGCACACTGATGCAAATACAGATATAACACAGAGCATCAGCGACGGCAGCCAAACATTTTACACACTTTCGATTATTTTCAGCAACGAGTTATCGTTAACTATTACCAAGAGCCGCACATAATTGTAAACTGCGAATGCACTGTATTCACTTTAATATACTCATTTAATTATAAAAACTACCGATTTTATTCAAAAAAATATGCGCGTGCAAATATTTTACGATGTGATCGCAAGCAGCGCTGTGAAGACCCTGTGACGGACTGGTTGTGTATACATCGAAACATACTCATATGTAGCAAAATGAGCTTGTGTGTGTGCCTCAGTATAAGGTAAAAACCAATTTCAAGCGTTCCAACGGAATGCAATGGCAATGACACAACAGTAGTTGTCCCGCTTATGTCACGACTGCATGTGTACGCACACTTATGTACATGTCTGTGTGCGCACGTGGTTACCGATAAAAACCGATTATTGTTGTCGAATGTCTTGCAAGGGTTTTCCTTCTGTTTTTCATTATTAATTATTTGTACACATGTATACGTAAAGCACAGGAATTTAGAACATGTATGTACATATGCAAGCATATAGTATACATACACAATCAGTCTAAATGAAAAAGTTGATGTTTTTATTATGATCTCCGCCCATAATTGTACACTTTTCATAAATAATAATAATGTATGCAATTTTAATACCTGATATAAGACTTGTGCTGCCAATATCTTGTGTGTGTTAGTAAATTAAATAATAACTCGTCCGTTATCCGCTAGACATACTCTTCACAAAAAAACTATGAAATATTTTTTTGCTATAAATCGATAACCTCAAAAGAAATCCAACATGGCGTCAACGGATACATACATACGATACCGTCGATCGCATGCGTCAGAATGAAAGGCACCGAACTACACCCCCACGTAACAAACACATACATACATACATACATTTTATGAAGCACGGAGAAACCGAAAAAATATCCTGTCACAAATGAAAATAAAACCTAATTAAAGCGCTCACCTGCTGAAAATAAGGCACACTAAGGTGCCTTGACTTTATTTAATATCGTAAATTTAATGGAACCTTTAATATATTTGCTTCTAGTCCACTTCAACGCGTAATAACTTGCGGCTCTCGCTGCTGACGTCGCTAAAAGCTAGCACACACAATTCAATACATACACAAAATTTACACACACATGTGTGCAATTGGTGACTGCATGCTAAATTTCAATATGGTGACCGATAACAACGCGCCAAGATACCAACATGGAATGAAACACAGGGTTGTTCGTGAGCAACAAATGTAGCCTGATGATATTCAAAGTTGAAGAAAAGGTTGCAAAACGTGAAATAATTGAACATTACAACTATTAAATAGATCAATTAATCATTGTTACTTGAATTTAATCATTCGTGTACATATTTTTGTTATTCTTTACCTAGTGAACCCATTTGTTATATGATAATTTCATTTAGCTTCCACATTGTTTTCAACCGCCACAATTTGTTACACGTGATTACAATGTGTCCTTTCGATAAACGTATTACATGCATTTATGGCCGTTCTGTATTAACTTGAAAACAAAAGGCGGGTACTCTTTGCGTACAAGATGCGATATTGTTTGCCAGGTGGCAACCATGGTTTTGATTTCCCACTAAAAAATGCTGACTAACCTTACATTTTAGAGGTTAAGATGCGAATACCCCCGCAAAATAAATAACACACATTAATTTACTTTTTATTTGCTTTATTATATCTATTTATTTACATGTACGTATGTATATTGTTTATGCAGAAGTAACTTAAGTAATTGTCATGGGATAAGAGCTTTACCTGCAATAATATGAAAAACAAAAAGAATAATTAGTTTTTTTTTTTAATAGATATTTTATTAATTTAGATTGTTTCTCAGCAGGACCTATTTTTGAGGATTGTGTTGTTGCGGATTTTGTGAATCATGTCACATATTCAGCTTTCCTTTCTCATCACTTTGATGTATGCATTATAAGTGGCTTAATTAAATGGAACTCACCTTACGATTAATAGATATAATTTGTGGCGTTTTTTGTACAAATATAAACACTGAAATTAAAGAAGATATACAACTTTATTTAATAGATGCTGGCGTTAAAGAAATATTGTATTGCTTATTTTTTTATGTTCAGTAGGACCTATTTTTGAGGATTGTGTTGTTGCGGATTTTGTGAATCATGTCACATATTCAGCTTTCCCTTTCTCATCAATTTATTTAACATGAATTACTAATTATGTTTACATTATGCGTACCTTTTCTAGTTTTTTGTTCCCCCAAACAAGTATATTCCATCTGTAAGATAAATAGAAATATTTATTTAGTTAAGAGACAAACATTTAGATTTAGTTCAATGGCAATAAATAACTTTCAGTAAGACCAATCTCGCATTCAACATGAGAAGTTTCACTTAGTTTTCAGCTAGGGGCGAAAGTTATTGATCATCATTTTGAAATCTATTTAACCCAATAGAAATATCAAAAGCAAACTAACCTTTCAGAAATTTCCGTTTAATTAAAGATCACACCCCCGTATACTGAAAGTAAAAGAAGACTGATAAGTATAATTTTAAGAAATCATATACATGTGTATATATGCACATGTTTTTTATATTTTCAGTAAGACCAATCTCGCATTCAACATGAGAAGTTTCACTTAATTTTCAGCTAGGGGCGAAAGTTAATGCTCATCATGTAAAACCGGAGTTTTATATTTGGTCACAAGAACTTTAGCTTACCTTAAAACGCATTCGAATGAACTGGTCACCTCGATCTTTTTGAGCATGATCTGAAAAAGTGGACAATCTTGTAGTTTCTATAACAATATTCAATATTATGTTTAGGCAATTGTATGTCAGTAAGACCAATCTCGCATTCAACATGAGAAGTTTCTCTTAAATTTCAGCTAGGGGCGAAAGTTAATGCTCATCACAGAGTTGAATTGGTCAGTAACTTTAAGGATACTAACCTTTACTGAAATCCTAGTAATTCAATAGAGAACAACAGAATACTTGACATAAGAAGTCCATGTTTTCAGATCTGAAAAAAAAGAGAAAGGCAATTAGAATTGATTCTCCAAAGATATTTATTTAGAGAGTGAAATCACTAATATCAGTAAGACCAATCTCGCATTCAACATGAGAAGTTTCACTTTTGCTTTCAGATAGGGGCGAAAGTTTAAAACTCATCAAATTTTGGATTACACTTTGACATATTGAGAAAAATGACTTACCTTATGATTAAACATTTTGTCCATATTACTGTGCCAAGCTGAAATAGAACATGGAATTGAATTAGTCAAATATGGTTCTTTGGTGAAAAATAATATAATAAAATGTTTTTCATTTCTATCTGTAAGACCAATCTCGCATTCAACAAGGGAAGTTTCACTTATTTTTCAGATAGGGGCGAAAGTTAGCACTCATCAGGAGAAAAACATTTATAATAATAACATAAAGAAATTTCTTACCTTTTAAGAAAGTGGTTGTTACAATGCTGCTGTAAATGTTGAGGTAAGTTTATCGAAATCAGGAAGACTTGACAATTTACAATAAAAAATATATGTTTATTGCATTGCGAATGTCACTTATAAATGCATTAAAAATTTGCATTTTTACAGCACGTCGACGTCTGCAACTTTAAAAACTTAACGACTACGAAAATGCTCTGAATAGTGGAGGACATAAAGGCTAATTCCTAATACAATTATGCATAGTATGAGTAGCTACTCTACTCCTAAGCCTCTTCTCTATCCCTATCTTTGTCCTTCTTCTTCTTCTTCTTTTTCTCTACGGTGGTATCAGCAGCATCCGCATCTTCGGCCTCAGCTGGAGCCTCCTCCTCGCCCTTATGCTTCTTCTTCTTCTTTTTCTTATCTGATTTTGCGGGCGTGGCATCGACTGCGGATTCCTCGACACTTGAGGTACTCAGCTTACGCTGCAGATAAACAATTTCAATTAATTATCTTCAGTAAAGAGTTTTTGAATATACACTTTTACCTTGCTGACTTCACTGGATCCGTTGGTAGGCGGTTCAGGAGTTTGTGGCGTCACTGCCGCAACTTGCTTTTTGGCATTGTAGTCCACGAACCCAGTTAACCATTCCTTGGGTGTGTTCTCATTGGGTCTGCCAAACTTGTCTAGTTTGCCGGCAGCAATAAGCGCCTTCTTGGCCGATGCCTTCGGACCCAATCCCCACTTGCGTGGATATGTATCGCGCTCCATAATGACACGTTTAATCTTAGCCACAACGCCGTGGTCGCAAGACGACATGGTCGCTGTGGTCATAAGAGCGATGGCTAAGCAAATGGCCTCACCCTTTGTCGTGCAGATGACAATTTCCTGCTCGAGTTCAATGCCATCTTCATATCGCAGGACACCGGGTAACATGATTTTGGCACCATAGCAAACGGCATTCACCTAGATAACGATATAGACAGGAAGAACGAATTTAGTATTGTGAAAGTGGAATATTCAATTTAATTTAAGTTAATTTTTATTGTGGTCTGAAAAAATCTTTGTCAGATACGCTAGGCAGGCGCAACTCCAACATACACACATCAGCGGCTTTACTGTTCCCAGTCATAGTCACAGACGTTGTTGGTTAAAATACAATCGTCTGCCGGCTTAATATCATGGGGTAGGTAAGGAAGACTTTCAATAACACTCTCTTGAAGACTTACCGAGCTGTCCTTCATGATGATGCGCTTGTGGTTGACCAGAAGACCCTCCAAGGGCTTGATGACACGTCGCAGCATGGACTCATCTTTGTGATTTTCATACAGCCACATGGCGTCGAGAACATCGTGCATTGTGACCATGCCATCGCGCTCGGATTGAATACCTGAGCGAACGCGTCGCAGCTCCAACATTTGGCCACCAACGCCTAGGACTAGACCCAAATGGACACACATTGTTCGGATGTAGGAACCAGCCTCGCAGCTAACCCAAAAAACACCTAGACACGTGAGTATTGTGGCGAGAGGAGAATAGAAAGTGTTACCAATAAAACTGTGCATTTGCTCACTCGCAAATACTGAAATTTTGATGTATTTACTCAGTTGGGAAGAGCTCTGGCTGTCTCTGCCTTAAGCCAGGCAGCGGCAGGCGGAGGGTTCAACAACTTGAATTTAACTAAGTATTTGATGGACTTACCCATATTACGAGTTTCATCGTAGTCCAACAGTTTGCTGTCGTAAACAGTTCGCACACGCAATTGACGTTTGACAGCCGAGATTAACGGTGGACGCTGGAAAAGTGCGCCACGCAGCTTCTCCAAACCTTGACGGACCTTGGCAACAGATTCGACGGCTCCATGCAACTTAAAAATGGCCACATACTCCTTGCCAGCACTTTGCTGCGATTTCACGAGGCGTGTGGCGCGGTCAATGCACACAAGAAGGCACCCTGTGTTTTTGTGGAGGGTGAGAAAATTGGGAGAGCACGTGCGTTAGTTACGTTTGAGGTTAGGTTTGGAAAATAGTTTAACTTGAGAGCAAAAATGAATGAAACTATGCACAACAATTTTAGAATTGGTTCCATGACTAAAAATTTGAATATTTTATGATAACAAGGGACATCTTCATCACATATAGACGAAGGATTCCCGTAAATTTTGCACAATGAAAGCACATGGTATTGTCTTCTTACCTGTGACCTTGGGATCCAGTGTGCCCGAATGTCCGGTTTTTTCCACTTTCAGTATCTTTTTGATCCATGCCACAACCTCATGGGAGCTGGGATTTGAGGGCTTGTCGAGATTTATGAAGCCAGTTTTAATGTATTCCTTAATGTCGCGATTCAGCGGTGATGAACCATGTGCCAGCGGTGTATAATGATTTGACCGTATGTTGAGTTTGTCAAAGTTTTTGAGTAAAAGAGGCCATTGGGAAGTGTCCAACTCGGCAATCTTCGACGATGGCTTTATTTGGAATTGATTTTGCTTCTGCAGAGTTCCAAGATCTTCATCGGCATCGAGTGGCTCTTCCTTGATTTTCTTCTTTTTCTTCCGAGCATCTGCAATGGTGAATGCAGCATTGTCACCATAACATTTTGATTACAATTTGCAATTAATTGCTTACCAACGTCAGTCATTTTAACTATTTTATTTTAACAGCAATATATGGAGTACCAAAAAGACGTTTGCACGCGGTGCCTGACTGAAGAAAATGGCCGAGCAACACACGTGTTGCTACAGTTGAAACTTATATCGATACCGAATCTTTATCGATTGTTATTTTCAAGTTCGATAGAACTTATTCGATAATAAATAGAAATCGGATATAGAAAATGTTTTTAATTTGACCCCAAATTTAAAAAAAATTTAGATGTACCACTCATGAGAAGCTTAATTCATGTAATTGGTTCACTTGTATCAAGATGTTAGCAGTTAGCAGCAAATATAATTAAATAATGTATCGGGCAAAAATCCAGTGACATCAAATTTATCGATAAGTATTTATTTATTGTCAACAGATGGAGCAGGCGAATAATAAAAGTTCAGAGGACGATGTGGTGGCTCCAGTGGGTAATAACAAAGATTATGTTGTGCTGAAACCGTCGTTCAATACAGCCATCAAGTGCTTGAAATGCGACAAAGTGTTTATATTTCCCGCGAACAGAGATGACTGCCTAGCGCACCTGTATCTCGAGCATCGTCTGGTCATTGCGGATGTGGATGACATTGCGCTGCTGGAGGATTACTTGCAGTATTGGGAAAAGGAGTTTCAGGGTAAATGTGTTTTATCTTGTATCCAAAGTAAAGGCTCATGTATACTTTCTTTTATAGCTCATGAATTCGAACAGTACTGCACAACTATGTTTCTGGATCAACTGCCTGACGGAAGCTACGCCAAGAATGAGAAATACTATCTGCTCTGTGATATATTGCCGCAGGACTTTGAGCTACGCAAGCGGCTCCAGGAACAGCGGTTGAGTGCAGCTCTAGTGCGTCATCAGTTTGAGCTGACGGATCGCACGTTCAGCAAGGAATGCCTATTCTGTCGTACTGTAATTAAAGGACTGCGGGCTGATTACTTGGATCATCTATTTGACAAGCATTTCTTGCTTGTGGGCAAGCCCGAAAAGCTAGTTTATGTGGACGAGCTGCTCGAGCAATTGGAAGAAAATTTAAATAGATTATTATGCCTGTATTGCGAAAAGACATTTAAGGTATGTAAGTGCATTTTACCTTTGGAACATTTTCCAAACTGACTGGTTTTTTTTTTAGGATCGACCCACGTTAAAGGAGCACATGCGTAAGAAAGGCCACAAGCGTATAAATCCCAATCGCCGCGAGTATGACAAATTTTTCCTGGTCAACTATAATCGCACTACGTCGCCAAATTCGCATCGAAAACAACAAAGACAGAAACGTAAATCTCTCGGCGAAGACAATGCCAGCGTGGACTTCGACAAGCATTTTGCTCGCCAAGACTCCGATGCAGAACATGATTCGGATTGGTCAGATTGGGCAGGAGACGGAGAACCCAATGCCATAAAGTGCTTGTACTGCGCCCAGGAAGAAGCTCAGTTTGGCACATTGAAAGAACACATGCTTGAGAAGCATGGCTTGGATTTTGAGTCAGTGACCAATTCCTTGAACTTTTATCAAAAGATTAAAATTGTCAACTTTGTGCGGCGACAGCTGTGCTTGATGCGTTGTGTGTCCTGTGATCTACAATTTGACAGTTTCGAACTTCTTGCCGAACACATGGCTGCGGAGTCGCATTGTGGTATCGGCGAGCGTACTAAGTGGGATAAACCAGAATTCTTCTTCCCGTATATGGAAAACGATGGTCTTCTATGCGTACTCGATGATAGTAACGGCGATGATGTGGATTCTGATGTAGTGCGCATCATATCAGAGGATAGTTTGGCCCAAATAAACAAGGATGCAGAGCGTTTGTCTTTAGAGAACTTCACATTATAAGTTGTCGTAAACTGTGTTTCAAAAACATCTAGATTTATTAAAAATAATCAACAAATTACAAACTTTCAAATGACGCGCCCCCTTCATGTGTTTTGGAAATATACCAGGAGTGTTTCTGCCCTTCGGTATATTTTAGAAATCCAGTTTGTCACTTTCCAGCACACCTTTGTGCGCATTAAAAAATCGATTATTAAAATATCGATGTAGCTATCGGTGTTTACCCACCTCTAGTGTTTTTGTTTTGCAAGTTTTCGCACTGACATCATTCCGTTATTCTACCAAAATAAAAGAAATTTGACAATTGAAATGGAAGCACTAGACTTACTGGAAAAAAGGATTGATGCCCTGACTCGGGTGCTTGGCCCATTGCCAGAAACTCATGGAGAACACATCGACGGCAGCAGCAGTTCCCATTCCCAAGCAGCGAACATTGTCGACTCGTTGTGCTCCGCCAACGCCTTGTTGAGCGAAGCCACCACCGGACGCACACAGCTGCAGCAGGTCGTAGGACGAGCAGATGAGTTGGAGAAGTATTTGGACCCCAACTTCTTAGAGGAGCAGCAGCAGGTGAGATCGAAAGAGGTCTATTTGAATGCCGTGGCACCAGAGCTGTATGCCCAGAGTGAGCAACTGGATCGAGTCAAGCAGCTGGAACCAGCACTAGGTGCTGAATACTTTCGCAGCATACCCAATGAGTGCCTTGACAAGCTTAAGCAAATTACCGAGAACAATGGGGAATATGCTCAGCAAAGTGAACTAATTGAGGAGAGCTTGATATTGGCCATGAAGCGATATGGTGAGATTCAAGCAGGCCTGCTTAGCTCGCTGGATACGATGAGCGAACGTTTGGAGCAGATGGAACAACGCATGGAGCAAAAGAAACGGGCCGACTTGACCAAGGATGTTGCCTTAAAGGACTGACTGAATTGAGATTGCTGAGAGTATTTATCCCTAGATATTGTTTCCACTTCCACTGTTCGCCTATAAGATTTATTTAATACGCTAGCACAATACACGAATCCATTAACTAAACCTAAAGCTAAAGCTAAGTCTAAGCTATTTGTATAACTATGACATCTATGTGCTAGGAGCTGTAATGCAACCGATGAAACTTTATAAATGGTAACCTAAGTGCAGCACCATGTACACTATTAGTCTACACATATTATTATGATCCTCAGAAGCGCATTTCATTGCGCTGTATGCTCTCGTAAATGGCTTGTGTCAACGGTGCATAGTTGCCATTTGGCTGCAGATAGTGCAACTCATCCTCGCTGGCTGCGGGATTAAAGCTCTGTTGTTGCAGCTCCACCTTGCGCAGCTTGAACGTTCCAGTAAGATCAATTCGTCGCAGGAAGCGCAGGAATATTGGGCGCGCATAGTTTGGTAAACTTGCCGCCAGCTGAGATCCTAATGTTGCAACATTCACCTCTCGCGTTGGATCATAGATGGCCGCCATGCCTGCACGTCCCTCTGTTTGCGGTATACTCACACCATAGACAATGGTGTCCTTGTAGCCAACGAGATTGCTAAGCTGCGCTTCCACTTCGCTGGTGGAGACATTCTCGCCCTTCCAACGGAACGTGTCACCCGTGCGATCCTTAAAGTACAAGTAACCACGCTCGTCGGCCACTAATAGGTCCCCAGATATAAATGCCATGTCGCCCTTGCAGAAGACATCGTGCACGACTTTCTTGGAGGAGGCCTTCGTGTCGACGTAGCCAAGAAACTCTCGACACGGATTGCCCTTCACAATCTTCCCAATGAAGACGCCCGGTTCCTGTACGCCGCACAACTCGCATAGTCCCTTCTTATTGCGAATGGGTTCGCCAGTGTGGGGATCAGCTCGGATCACCGAAATGGGATATATCTGGGGCAGTATGCGTGAGACAAATCCAATGGCTCCCACAGTGCTGTCGTTGTTCATGATATTTGCATTGCCCTCAGTTGCACCATAGAATTCGCCCACTTTGGCAATCTTAAAACGTTCCACGAACCGTGTCCAGATCTGGGGACGCAAGCCATTGCCAAAGACCATCCGCACTCGATGCTGGCGGTCATGCGGTGCATCGGGGGTGGCCAATATATAACGGGCCATCTCGCCAATGTATTGTGAGACCTGAAAGCAGAATGTGTTTAGTAGAGAATACGAAATCTGGCAATCTTCTTGTTTACCGTGCAGTTAAAGCGCGCGCAGTCTTCAAAGTATCCCGACGCACTGAATTTCTTGCGGATGACAACAGTGGAGCCGAAGAGCAACGCCTGTCCTATGCTCATCACGCCGCCAGCTGTATGATATAGTGGCAGCGGAGTGTAGAACACATCATTATCCCGGAAGCCCAAGGTATAGTGTATTCCAGCGGCAATGAAGAAATAGCTACGAAAGCGAGAGGAATAGAGAGGATGACTTAAGTAAGCTCAGATTGTATTGCTGATTATCACTAAGCAGCTGTTATATTATACACTCAAATGCATAAGTAGTAATGTAGATGTGAATACACAGAAAATTCTTGATTAAATAAAGTATTATAAACTTGATTTTAACTTTGATTTCTTTATTAAAGTATTCTGGATTGAGTTATTAAAATAATCCTGCGAGTACTATTCACAAAAATAATCCCAAAATTCCCGAATTAATCGAATATTTCTTGACAAATAAAATTCATTGTTTTCATTAATATATAAGCTCGGCGTTATTCTGAATTCTATCTCAATTTAGGAATTTCGCGATTGAAAAAGTGAAGTACTTTCCTAGTCAGGTATTATCCCGATATTAACACCGCTTCGGGTTCAATTCTATGTGTTTATTTCGTATTTCGAAGATATCGACTTATTATATTAATATACTCAAAGTATCAGCTTGGGAAATTGCGATGTTCGCAGAAATGAGAACTCGGCAGATTACAAAAAGTATATATTATATTATCGGTGACGCGTTGTCTTATCACTAGCGAATTCATTTCGAAAATAAAATCTGTAAATTTCAACAATTCAGTTTAATCTCATCCCTTAAAAGCGACTGTTTATTGTGTGAATAATTTATAATGAAGATCATTTGTTATACATTAACAATTTCAACTATGCTGTCGCTGGGATTATCCCACGATTGGTCGGTAAGTAGACCCAGTTTATAGTCATCAAAATTTTAATTGACATTGCCAAACATTCTTGTGCAGTTCTGTGAGTTGTCAAAACAAATGGAAAACCAGTGTGCTTCCTATTGCTACCATGTGGTGAAGCCTCTGCTTCATATGAGTGAAGTCTGTAGGCAGAAGGATGCACAAGTTTCGGAATTGCAAAGCCAGATGGAAGAACTTAGGATCAAAATGGCAATTTTAGAGACTTCTTTGGCAGAAAAAGAAAAACAATGTGAATTAAGAATCGAGCATGCCAAAGAGATATTCTCTATTGAAATGAGAAGAAAGCCCAAAGCTCAAGAGAACACTGAAGACATTGTAAAGGACGTTTCATTTTCTTTGAGTTGTGTTGATATTGACAGATCCTCCGGCATTCACATGATAACGCTTCCTGACATAGAGGCATTCCCAGTCAAGTGTGATAGTGGAATTGCTGGATTGGGCTGGACAGTAATACAAAGTCGATTGGATGGCAGCATTAATTTCTATCGCAGCTGGAATGAATACCGTGACGGGTTTGGCGATTTAAAGTCTGAGTTCTTCATGGGTCTCGAGAAACTGCATAGGATAACATCAAGTGAGCGCCATGAGCTCTTCATATTCATGAGAGATCGGAATTCGCAACTGCGCAGCGCTCGCTATGATGACTTTAAGGTTGGCGGTGAACAAACTGGCTACGAACTAATCTCGATAGGCAACCACACAGGCTTTTCCGATGATATTCTTCGCGGGAACTTGCACATGAAGTTCTCGACCTTCGATAGGGACAACGACAAATGTGGCGACTCGAATTGTGCAGTTGATCTTCACGGAGGCTGGTGGTACAACTGTTGTTCAGACAGGTCTGAATATGTATGCAAATCATTCGTGAAAGGGTGTTTAACCATTATCTTTAATTTTCTAGCAATTTGAATGGAGGATATCAGGAGACTCAAAAGTCTCGCCGCATCTTCTGGAATTACTCCTCCGATGAACTAATAACTGTGCATATGCTTATAAGACCCAAACGCGTCAATCTCTCTTAATAACAACTGCATCTACCTTAAATGCCTTTTATAATTTATATCCTACCGTGAGTGGGTAATGACAGCGGCTTTGGGCAGTCCTGTGGTTCCCGATGTGTAGATGTACACAAGCTTATCCTGATGATCCGCCCTCGTGGCACCTGCAGCCACTTTATCCTTGGCTGCAGCATCCAGCAGTGGATTCAGTTGCTGTGCCAGACCCTGTGTGAGACCATCGGTAACTTCGGGAGAGTGCACGCCATCGTTGAACTGATACAACGCCACATGAGCGGGCAAATCCTTGGCTATATCCATGACAGCTGCACGGTAGCCAACGCTGTAGATGAGTGCGGTACAGTTACCCACCTTGATGCTGTGCTGCAGCGAAGGACCGCGCAAATTTGTGTTGATGAGCGGCGTGATGACACCTAGTTTCGAGAGTCCAAGCCATGTGGCAACGAACTCACAGCGATTCTCCATCAGCAACCCCACCACGTCGCCCTTTTTGTAGCCATGGCTGTGGAAGACATTCGCCACACGATTTGCATGTTCGTTCAGTTGCCGGAACGTCCATTGTTGCGTCTCGCTGACAATAGCCAGCTTGTCGGGATACTGTGCCACATTCGCCTCGAAAATGTCACCCACATTAAGGTTCTTACGTTCCTGCCGCTTCACAAACAACATCACGCGTATGTAGGCAATCAGAGCGCTAAGAAGATGCGGGTTAATAACTTGATCGAGGCAAACTTCAACTTCTGCAACTTACATGGTGTCGCGGGGAGTCGTCACTGCTGCTATGTAGAACCAGCGGAATCCAGGCTTAACCAACAGCAGCAGCACGAGGCTGCCATAGACCCCAAGCAGTCCATAGTAGGCACCTTGATAGTACCAAAGCAAAGCTGTGCCCGCTGCTCCAAGTGGCGTCAATAGCAAGAACAGCAGCCAGCGAAGGCAACTGGTTTTCTTGTCTGCATTAGATGTGTCCTGGGTTGCCTCGATGTTGAGCTTAACGTCCTTTGAGGCACTCTAAAATAAAGAATTGTATACTTCACTCTCTACACCATATCAAATGAGAACTGTATATTTTAAACAGCATGAACTCTGAGTTCAAGCATCTAGTGTAAAAGCAATTAGAATGTTAAGTATATACATTTAGTATACTATCATAAATTGAGGTTGCTTGTCATTTAAATTCGCGAACTTTAACTCTTTGTTATTGAGCTATGTAAGTGAGCTTTTTACAAGCAGATTTAAATGGATTTTACACTTTGCTTACAATCTGAATACACTTCTAATTCGACAGGTAAAAGTAATAGATTTAAGCAAACTAAATACGTATAATTAAAAAATCACAATTACAAATAATTAAACTGAAGAGTGAAAAAGCATTTATTGAGTTTGCCAGAGCAAAGAAAGTTTGTCATATTTGATGGAAACACAATTCTAACAAAGATACAATTCTAACAACCGGTTTCTAATTAGTCATCAACTATAATTTTTGTCTAGCTCAAAACCCGACCGCTTTATCAATGTCTGAATATAAACATCTTTTAAAAATCGTCCTGTCCACATAATTTCTAATATTAAAATGCAAAGACGCAGACATCTGGATACCAAATTTTGTAACTAAGATCTGCAATTTTTGCAAAGCGACATTTTTTATTGTTTATTATGACCATATATTTCTGATCTCTCTCAACCTGTATCTTTCTCATTATGTATTCACATATATTTACATTTACTATGTAGTATTGTAGGTCAGTAACAGCTGCCCTTGAGACATAATGCCAAATTTGACAGAGCTGTTTTTTTTTTGTTTGACACTCGTCATTTATGTATGTTAACTTAAAAGTATAACATATTTAGAGCATTTGTGTAAGTTCTTAAGATGTTTGAATGATGAGAGAATTTTGTACACTCTCTAAAGGTGTATGGAGTGTATTTCTCAGTCAAGAACTCTCATTTTATTTATTTTTAAGTCTACAATTACAGAAATCGTATGTTTGCAGCATGTAGAACAAGGCCGACTGAAGTATATAGGGAATATTCTAAACAAGGTTCAAAAAGACAATTAAATTAATTTAAAACATGGATGTATATAAGCATTATACATTTAATTAAAAGTAAATGAGAAACACTTCAATGATAAAATAAACAATATTTATTGGGGTTGGAATCAAACTTTCCACTAGATTTGTTCTTTTTAAGCTTTTTCTAAAAAAAATAAACCTAAAATTCCTGAATCAATTTAATCTTTCTTCATAAATATAATTCAGTGTTTTCACTGATATATTAGTTATGAAATTATGCGCTATTCTTAATCCTAGTCCCGTATTTTCATACTTATATTGACACCGTTTCGGATTAATTTCTGCGTATTTATTGTCTTTTCTGTATTTCTAAGGATTTCCTTTAAAAGATTCCGACTTGTCATATAAAATTCGGGTTTAACAAATAGGTAGAGGGTATCGCAATGCTAAGCACTCTTTATTCTACTTTTGTAACTTGTTTTATAATGAACTGCGTTTTCAATATCTATATTTTATTTAAATAACAGGTTAAAATTTGCAAAAAACAGTAAAAAGATCTAATTATCAAATTTGTGACCTATTCGATTAGATATCTCCTTAAAATGCATCATTGCTTTGTGCTCGGCATCAGCTGCCAGCTTATTGGATAGTCGGATAAGAAGACAGATGGTTAGGGCAGAGGTTAGACCCAGCAAATAAAAGAGTATCTGGGTATTGAGCCATAATCAGATGATTACATGAATTATGTTTCCTATTATATTTTACCTTGTGCCATATTGTAAGGTGATAATCATTGGACTTCTGTCCGCTGTCCCCGACTAATGGATCATCATCGGTGCTTTTCATCATGTTTTCCAATATTTGCCTAAATTCTTGACTTTATGCAAAGATCACACTTGTTTGACAACAATCTGTGGTGCAGCTCCCATATACAATATTTGACTTTAAAGTCGAAGCTGCTTATGATCAGTATTTCTTCTAATAGTCTTTAAAAATTCAATTAAAAGCTAATAATAGTCTGCGTTTTTCGGTATTCTTTTCCCATTCGGTTTGATTCAACATCAACACTTCCGCGTAAATCACTAAAAGTTAGCCATTACTCAAGTACTTCTTATTTATTTTTATTTTTTTTGGGTAGCTCGTTTCCATCAGTAATTAGCTGTAAAAGCTTTACTGTTTGCTTGGCCACTGCAGGTAAATGAACACTTAAAAGATCTCAAGATTGTTTGCCGAATTCCGTTATTTAATACTAAAACAAACAGAAAAAGCCGGCAATACCTTTTTGATAATGGGAATAAATTATGTGAGTTTCTTTAAAAATGTATCTTTGATCTGCAATATATTTGATTCTTAATATCCGAGAATATTCTGATGCGAGTTTTGTTAATTTTCGATAGCAATTTAATTATTATGACCCTGTGAATCCGTCAACAATTTTAATGTTGACCTATGCCACAGTTTTGAGTTTCAAGTCGAGTCATCAACAAAATCGAGATGCTACTGAAAAAGCGGGCAAAATAAACGGGTTTTTTTGATTGATTGTGTTTAAAATATTCCACTGTGTTTACATTCTGAATTACAGAAAAAGCTTTGTAAGGTAACATTGATCGACTAAGTTTTACCCTAAAATTGATTAGGAAAGCAATTTACGCTTTTCGTGTTACTATATATCTTTTGTTGATACTAATGATATAAATAATTTGGTAGAATAGATCTTTGTCACTAATTTAAAATTCGACCGAATGTACATACCCTTCTAGGAGTAACAAAAATATAGAGAAGTTTAGTGATATACATGAAGAGAAAACTAACAATTTGAATGTGACCGACTGAAAGATTCTTCAAATATGTGCTACTATATACAAATATGCACACATAAGTAAAGTAAGCATATATGGTATATAAATATACTAAATTTCATTAAAACATCACGAAAATATAAACATTCAAAGGCCAAAACAACTTAGCCGGTTTATCTGCGCCCCATTATAGCATTATATTCTTTTATCCTATGTGCAGCGGGTATAATTAAGGTTTACAAATGAAGCTTAACGAGTACGAAGTCGGAACTGCCTGCTATGCGCTTTTTATAGCTTTATCAGACCCCCACTTAAAAATTCGACTGTGCTGAGCGTAGACAGAGCATCGAAGCGAAAACTTGTTTTATATACCATTCATATATGGTTATTTTTGTTTTTATTTTTGGAGCACAAAGCCAGATTGTCGGTTTGCCGGTTTGTCGATTGTGGTTGGAATAGTCAGTATGTTCGAACACAAAAGCCAAAAAATGTTAATGTAAGTATAGTTTACCTGAGTAGAGTTCAAGGCTGTTGGACTGTGGCCAGGGGCAGCAGCATCATTCATTTTGCGATATTAATGCGATCCACTCGATAACAGTCAGATAACAGAGCATTAACAGTCCCAGCACGGTTGATTAACAGCGACTGTGAGTCTCTGGCTAATTAGGCAGACGGTTTGCACTTTTCGTTTTTACTTTTCTTATTTTTGTGGTTACTTTCCAAATGAAATTACGGGTAATTAGGTTTGGGTGAGATGTGAATTCCAATTGCAGCAAAACTGACACAAAGAAAAATGATCTTTTTTAAAAAAAGTTGTTTGGTTTTGAGTTTTGAGAGTTGAGTTGAATTTCAAATGAGACTGCGGCCGCGACAGCGTAGATCTTTTGTTGGGTCCAAGGTGATTTTAATGTTATGTTTTTTTTGGTATTAATTATGATTTTGTTGTGAGAATTGTCAGTAAACAGCTGAGGAGGTTGAGGTTTATTATGTGTGTCAGTTGTTTTCGGGAAGTTGTTCCGAAAAAGTCTATTTTATGTAATTTTAATGGCTCGTTAAATGATGTGTGCAGTGTGACGAGTTTATGATCTCTTGTCAGTCGCGAAATTTTGTCGAGTATTATGGCTATTAAAGTGTTTTTATTTGTTAGACAACCTAGCTGTATTTATAAAACTCAAATGGAATATGAATGTCTAGTACATTGCTTTTAGGTGCAGCCCCAGCATAATTTTGATGAACAAATCTGTAAATCAATCTTACAGTCACTCATAAATGTGAATATAAATCGTCTTCAAATGTTGTGCGATGAAATTTTGTGCTGTGCTTGTTTAATGCTTGCAACATGCACCTTTAGTTATTGCTTCCTTGTTGCAAGTTGCAACGGCACTTCACCATAATTATGAGGCCCGATTTGTAACCGCAACCCCATCAGTCAAAGCAACGATGTTAATGATCTTGATGATGACGACGATGATGATGATGGGGCATCTTCACTTTCACTGAGGTTTTTCTTTTGTTTCACTCTTTTTGCGCACTTGCCAACAATGGATTTTCCTCAATTGACCAACTTGAAGATATTTTATCTCATCTACTCTCAGACAAGTCAACAACACAACAACTGTTTCCTACCACAAAAACCATTTGTTGCACACACTTAGAACACACAATGCTTGTTATGCTTAACTAACTTCGAAGCTGCCGCATTCAGATGCGAACAGTTGCTTGTCGGATGCGTCTTTAGGCCAACAGCTCGGATCGTCGACTGCGCTCGTAAGCCAGAGCTAGACTCAGCCTCATACTCTGAGTCGGAGTCAAAGCTAAGGTTTGCAGCTTTGCGGTTGCCGCTGCTGCTGTCGGCTTCGGCGTCAGCGTCAACAGCAACAGCGTCCGCGTTGCCAACAGGTTGATTTGAAGTTAGCTCGGTCACACAACTGTGTATGTATGTACGAGTATCTTTTGATTGTTGTTATAAGTATCTCAGTACATTTGATTACTGCCTTTGATTGAAGTTTGCTGTTTGAATTTTGTTTTCGTACTGAGGCACGCAAGTGAAAATTGCCGACATGGCATACCCTGCAATTATGCTCAGAACTGTAAAGTTGCAGCCATAAATACCATGCTATCTGAAATGTCGAACACAAGTGCAACGTAATTCTATATCTATCTTGTTACTGGATTCATTCGGTCTGCTGTTTACACCTCCCATGTTTTTTATGCGCCTTTCGTTGGGCTATTGCCGTTAATGTTTCAGCAAGGGGCATAAAACGCACATCGACAATGTCACCATTCAGCAGAAGAGCTAGAAAAATGTCTAATAGAATTTCATATAGGGATCGCAAGTAGATGCACCAAGAGACGTAAAAAGGGGGAATGCATTTAATTCGAAACACGTGTTCCGCTCTGCACTCTTTTTCTTTTTCTTTCTCTTTTTATTTTGTTTTCTTTTTTGTTGCTGATACTCGATTCTTTCTCTTATACCGAACAATTCATCCATTACATTCGCGTTGTGTTTGGATCCAAAAGGGGGTCGCGCCTCCGCGCTCTTGCCTCTCACTCAAATATATATTTATGTATGAATATGCAGAGAGTGTAAGTGCAACAGAGTGCACAAAAGCTTAGCATCAACATGCAAACATACATACATAAGAGTACTAGACTAAAATGCAAACGCTAAACATATAACTACAGATTTGCATGACTTGACTCAATAGTTATATGAACATGGGTTAAGCAATTACTGCGATTTTCGAACCAGGTTAAGTACAATTGCAACATTTTTTGCCGCTTTAAGTGAGCGATCTTTAAAAAGCGATATCTATATCTATATCTATATCTATATCTATATCTATATCTATATCTATATCTATATCTATATCTATATCTATATCTATATCTATATCTATATCTATATCTATATCTATATCTATATCTATATCTATATCTATATCTATATCTATATCTATATCTATATCTATATCTATATCTATATCTATATCTATATCTATATCTATATCTATATCTATATCTATATCTATATCTATATCTATATCTATATCTATATCTATATCTATATCTATATCTATATCTATATCTATATCTATATCTATATCTATATCTATATCTATATCTATATCTATATCTATATCTATATCTATATCTATATCTATATCTATATCTATATCTATATCTATATCTATATCTATATCTATATCTATATCTATATCTATATCTATATCTATATCTATATCTATATCTATATCTATATCTATATCTATATCTATATCTATATCTATATCTATATCTATATCTATATCTATATCTATATCTATATCTATATCTATATCTATATCTATATCTATATCTATATCTATATCTATATCTATATCTATATCTATATCTATATCTATATCTATATCTATATCTATATCTATATCTATATCTATATCTATATCTATATCTATATCTATATCTATATCTATATCTATATCTATATCTATATCTATATCTATATCTATATCTATATCTATATCTATATCTATATCTATATCTATATCTATATCTATATCTATATCTATATCTATATCTATATCTATATCTATATCTATATCTATATCTATATCTATATCTATATCTATATCTATATCTATATCTATATCTATATCTATATCTATATCTATATCTATATCTATATCTATATCTATATCTATATCTATATCTATATCTATATCTATATCTATATCTATATCTATATCTATATCTATATCTATATCTATATCTATATCTATATCTATATCTATATCTATATCTATATCTATATCTATATCTATATCTATATCTTTTCATACCTGCCTAACATTGACATTTCAACAACTAAATTCAATGGCATTTCATTCTAGGGCTCAATATGTTTTTATGGCTATGGCAATCAACAGTTCCCCGACCATTTATAAGTAATATTCCTATATACTCGAAGAACTCTTAACAAGGCACCAAGAAAGATACTCAGCATTCAATGTATCTGTTCACACACTCCCCCTGGCATAAATGTATTTCAACGTCCCTCCATCTGTGCAAAAAATAAATGCAGTGACAAGTTAGCATATAGATTTGTATGTAAGGCAAACATTTTTATATACATTTATGTATATATACATACTATATGTATGTACATTTGTATTTATATAGGGCTCTACCCTTTTGGGACTCCGTTTTCTCCTCTCTCGTTGTGTGAAACACTTGAGCTGCCGCTGATGCTGCTGCATTGTGTCAAGTGGATTCTTTGGACTGAGACTGAGATCATTAAAATAACATCGTTAGTGCGCTTATAATGAAGTACTAAACGGCAAATCCCGAAAACTGGATTTCAGTCAAGTGGAAAGTGGCTGTGACGTGGTGACTGCCGTCTAATGATTAGTCTAAGTCTTAGAGACCCAATGTCGCCGCCGTCTTTGTCTTTGTCTTCCCGCCAAAATGAAATTCGAAATAGTATATTTCTATAGATTTCTTGCATTGCGACGTCTTATATTACGAGTGCGATGGGCCCAACAATTGATGGATGCGACCGTGAAAAGTGTGGCGTGGAAAACGCGCATCAGCGTCCATCAGCAGATCATGCTATAGCTCTGTGTATATCTGTGTCTGTGTGGTTGTGTGGGTGTGTGTGTATCTTTTGGGGACGCTCCCGCGCTGTCAGAAATTAATCTTTTCGGCTTCGCGTCAGATGCCAGATGTTGCCTGCTTGCGGTTTGCTGCTGGGGTTCCGCTGGCGCAAAGTGTCAAGCGTTTACATCAAATGATGCAGCGGACAGCGATCTTGCTTTCGTTTCGTATTCCCAGAAGTTCGCCCAATACATGCACATATATATAAAAAAAAAATAACAGGCAACCATTTTGTCCAAGCACAAGACAGTTTTGTAAACGGCTTCCATTTCCTTTCTTGATTTTCTTTTTTCGCTTTTACTTTTTTTGGGGAGTTCAAACAGGCGTTTTACTTAGTTACTTCCTGGCTGCCTTCGCGAGTCACTAAAATCATTTTGTGTAAATAAACAAAAAGTGCCTCGATTTGGCGTTTGTTCCTCTGGTTGTTGTCGCTCGTATTGTTGTTGTCGATATTCCATTGGCGACCGCCAACGCTGCCAGCCTCTTTCTTGCTCTCACTCTGCCGCTGTCTTCTTCCCATCTTTGTGCTGTGCTTTTTTATGAACGCTTTTTTGTTTATAGACAACAACTACATAGGGGTTTATGCGCTGCGCATCTTCGGCTGAAAAAATATAAAAGGAAAATATTTATGCGACCGACGCAAGACCCGCCTTAGCTACTGCCAACCAACAGGACAGACAAATTGACGAACGAACAGACGGACGGGAGAGAGAACTGGCAGACGGGCAGACAGACGATATTGCTTTCAGTTGCCCCTTTCGCGCCTCAGTGTGATTATTCAATTTGTATACGCTAGTCGGGCAAGCCGAAGGGTATATTGGCTTCAAGGCTGTTCTCGGAAGGAAAGAGAAAGTCAAGAAATTACATTTATTGTTTAGTATTACATTAGCCACATTTCTTTAATTTATCAACTGCATCATTATGGTGCATACTTTTTGGAGTTGTTCGAAAAGGTTTTGTAGCAGCTTGTTCAGGGTTTCCTTTTATTATATATATATATATATTATTATATATATATTATTAGTATTATTATTATTAGTATTATGATTATTATTATTATATATATATATATATATATATTATATTATATTATTATTATTATTATTATTATTATTATTATTATTATTATTATTATTATATATATATATATATATATTATTATTATTATTATTATTATTATTATTATTATTATTATTATTATTATTATTATTATTATTATTATTATTATTATTATTATTATTATTATTATTATTATTATTATTATTATTATTATTATTATTATTATTATTATTATTATTATTATTATTATTATTATTATTATTATTATTATTATTATTATTATTATTATTATTATTATTATTATTATTATTATTATTATTATTATTATTATTCTTGCGATTTAACTTTTTTTACTAAACTTTACTTGCTACAAATACATGCAACCTTAGAGAGTAACTAGATAGTCCATCACTTAAAATAGACAGCAAAAATATTTGAACTTTTTTATGTATTTTTACGCACATTCGAATGTACTAAATGTTTGTATGTATTCACATTAGTTCCTCTAGTACATTAGCTATTGTCGTCGTTGTTGTTGTTGTTGTTGCTGAGTTTATTGTTGCTGATGCTGTTGACGGGACGCTGCCAGTTCTGTCGGTTGCCATTAGTCAGCTGGGTCAACTTATGAACTTTGATCGTTGATTGATCGGCAAATGCACTCGAAATGCTGCCAACAACAATAACAACAATAAGAAAAAGATAAACTGCATTTGCTGATGATGTTCCTGTTGTTCTTGTTATTGCTGGTCCAGTTCGACAAATGTCTATACACCTCGAAACGAGAATATTGATTTTAATTACTCAGACTCAGTGCATATTTTGTTGCTGGCAGCGTTGCATGAAGCAGATGTTCTACGGCACATAGTGATGGTTACTAAGGGGAGCCAACTTTGGGAGAGAGAGACAGAGAGAGAGGAAGCGAGAACGAGAGAAGCATGGCAGATTCTCACTAAAAATCAATCAGCAGTCCACAAATGAGCCCGCTTGCCTTCTGGGTCACAATACTTGCACTCGAATATACGTGTTCAGCTCGGCCTTCGAGCGTTTCGGGCTTCCGTTCTCGCACCCGTGCTTTGAAATCTGAAACGCCTCGTATACTTTTTGGACACACCATGTTGCAAGTTGCTACATGACATGAGAGCATGTGTCCGTCCGATGCAATTGTTTTCGATTTTATTTAAATGTTTCAATGCTCTGCCAATAATTGCACAAATACTATATTCGCAGAACTCATAAATATTCGACATTAATATTTAACATTAGCGAAATAGGTTCAAAACTTATTGTATTTGCTAAATGAAAACACAATTCTAAAGAAGGAATCTATTAAAATGATCTGGCACATTTAATGAATCCTTCTAAATTCCCAATAATTTCGCATGTTCCTTTTCAAGTTGAAGACGAAGTCCTTGTAAGGAAGGAATTTGTAGAAATGATCTAATATGTACTTTTTAATAATGTAAATATGTATCTTTGAAATTATATTACAGTAAAATGTACAAAATCTCTAAATTTTGTATTTAATTTAAAAATATATAGAAATAATCTCGCACATTTAATGAATTTTGCAGTCCTTTCAAATTCAAAATATTATTTCACAGTGTGAACAAAATAAAACAATTGCTACCTTCAAATAAATAATTGATCGCATGTTCCTTTTCAAGTTGAGCACGTAGTCCTTGTAAGGAAGGAATTTGTAGAAATGATCTAATATGTACATTTTAATGATGTAAGTATGTATCTTTGCAATTATTTTTTAACCTACTATAAGATTGTAAACTTAGTTATAGTAGAATTTAGTGAAATGTAGAAATCACTACATTTTTATTAAATTTAAAGTAGAAATGATCTCGTACATTTAATGAATTTTGCAGTCCTTCCAAATTCCCAATAAATTCACAGTGTGAACGAAATAAAACATTTGCTACCTTCCAATAGCAACTGCATCGAATGTTCATTTCTAAGTCGAAGCTGAAGTCGATGCCGATTCAAAGTCAGAGATTCATTTAACGCTGTCGGTCGGCGCCTACTTCGAGCCCAAGGAAGATGAAAGGAAAACAACAATAACAAGCAGAAAGAAAAAAAAAATGCTTCCTATGCTTACTCCCACACGCATTATTTTCATTTCATTTATGAGCCGAGTTACTGTCACATATGTTGGGAAAACTCTCGATGGCAAGCGGCATGAGGTCCTAAATCCTGGCCCAGGACCTCGCTGTGATTTGCAGAGCTGGCGCATAGCACATGCCATTGATTGCCATGTGCGCACATTTAATAACAGTCCTTCCCTTAACGGCCATGTGAATTTGCCATGCAAAAAAACAAAAGAATAAAAATAATAGGAATTGGAAAATGGCTGAGAGCATCTCTTGTCTGTGTCTGTGTCTGTGACTGTGTGTGTGTGTGTGTGTGTGTCTCAGTTTGAGTTTGAGTTTGAGTGTGTGAATGAATGACTCCATTTCTAAAATTAGTTACACAATTTATGCGTTTCGGTTATTTGAGATGATCTTAAATAGGTTTTTAGGAGCCCAAAAGTAAAACATGAACTCATATGCATGAGCATTGGGGGTGTTGACATTTCTATGTTGGGGTAGTCTAACATCAAGACCTAACATCAAATTCATTTTCCTAGCTCTTGAAATAAAACAGCTACCAGAGAGGAAAGTCTAGTGCTCTCTCTTCCTTTAAGTGGAACCTAAAATGTTTTTTTTTCTTTTGGAGAAAACCCTTTTTTTGTGTATCAAATGACAATTCTTGAATTGAATTGTGGACGATATTTATTTACATTTTACATTTCGTAAGGTGGTTTTTATTTATGTGTTTTATTTCAAGACGTTTATTTTTGGCTACAAGTCATAGATTATCATTCGGCTTAAGCGAATAATTTAAAATGATAATTCATATGTGTGAAATTTTGCTTTATTTTTAATAATATTACAATCTCGAATATTAAAATATCTACAAATAGAAATTATTAAAGAGAACACATATGTTTGGCCGTTCATTTATAATCTAAAAATATTTCACTGATTAATACGTATAAAATAAATACGAAATAAAATCAATTTTAAAATAACAAAATATAGTTTTGGGGCTTTAATTAGAAATTTTATATCTATCACAGATCTCTTATTATTACTTAACAATTATATTTGTAAAAGAAAATTTACAAATTTACGTTGCAAATTCGCTTATAAAATTTGATTGAAATTGTTGGTTATTTACTTAAACAAATTTTTTACATAACAAGCTAACTATTCTTGGATCTTACAAATACAAATATTGAAATTAAATTGAACATATATCTGAATTTGTTTTCACTCAGTTAGTGTACGAGATGACTCTATAGAGATGTAAATCTTATAACCAAAACAATATGAATCAACTGGATCGTTCTGCAGAATTGAAAGATCAATCTCTTTGATTCTAAGAAAATCTAATACCTCAACATTTTACTTTCATGTTTTAAATTTTGTGGTTTCCATTTATATTTGCAATATAAAATGACACTTCAAAATATAAAAGTGTGTTTATTTGTATAAATGAGCCATCTTTGTAGAGATTATACTTACAAAATGGTTAATGTTAATAGTCAAGGATTGTTGCGATTTTCAGCCGACTTATTTGAATTATTTTATTGAAGAAGATAAGTACACCATTTTAAGTTTGCCATTTAAAAAAGAATAAATTTGTTTTTAATCTTATGTCTACTATACAATCAGAACACATCAAAATTTAACTTTCTCATTCACACTATACCAATGATGTAAAGGATGATAGATTATGGATAAATAATACATTAACATGGATTGTTGATTTAACGGTCGGACACTTGTACATGATTAAATCAATTTGCTTAACTATGATGATCAAGAATATGTATGCTTCATAGCGTCGAAGGTCTTTTTTTCTAAGCTGTTACATTAATTTTGATTCGCAAAACCGACTATACTCTAGTTTTCTATTTTTAATGTTTTGAAGTCTCAAAGCAAGAATTTTCAATCTCTGTAAAGTGCAATACTCTTTTATACCTAAAAGCTATGAAATATTTCGTTACTGGTCTTAATAAATAAATAATGTTAATTCAAAGGAATAAATAATTGTAAAAAAAAAATTGCATTTTTAGCTTTATAAATTTTGGAAATGTGTTTACACGAATTGGTGAACATTTTTCATTTTAATAAGAGCTGAAAAGAATCTTAAGGGAAATCTATAATTATGTTATTGTATAATGTTGGTCTTGATTTTAAAATGTTAGTTTCTTGGTTTAATTCTAAATCAACTTGGGCTTAGTTCAATATTTTTTTCTTATGTTTAGAAAGTATGTTTCCTATGAATACAAATATATAATTCACAATGTATTTATTTGCAAAAGTAATTTGTAGACGAAGATAACATAACAGAATGTAAGACGGGAAGACAGACAGACAGAGAGGGAGCAAAGGAAAAACATAAATACATACATATGTATCAAAATATTATATATATTTGCAAATACTCCTCCATGCATGTGTTTATCTAAACATCTTTTTGCTTTCATGTGGTGTGATCTAGCCCACTTATGAGTCTCCGCATCTACAACAACCTGTCAACGGCTGGAGATCTATTTGCATGCATATATACATATATGTAGATATATTCGCATATATGGTAAAGAGATCATACGCGTACTTTGTATGCAACTCAAAATACTCATGCCAGCTGTCATTTAAAAAGCAATTAAGTCAAGCAACTAAAAATGATATTTGTTGCGCCTTTGAAGCGCTTCAGAGACTAAATCAACTGACTGAGCTAATTATGTGCATTTTAAATATGCATTTTTGGGCGACATAACATAAATACTATTCCGAATACATTGTAAACAATTTTTATGTCGCAACCGAAAGCGGAGCGAAATAGAGCGAGAGGGAGAGGATGACAAAACAGAAAAGAAAGAAGAGAATTAAACAAATGCACATAAATCACCGGATGTGCGATGTGTGGATGTGTTCCCAGCTCCCCAGTAGACTTCGGCTCCGTTTCCATCTTCGTTGGCATTTTTCAGTTTCAGTTGTTGCGCTTCCCATGAACAAGTGAGATGCAGATACATTTTTGTATCTTTGAGATACACACTGTTTGATCGCCGCATGACGTTACGCTCTAAGTATGTCGTCGTCTCTGTCGATCCCACCACAAATATTCATGCGAATTAACTACTTATATATGTGGCATATAAAGTCGGGCCAGACCCCCCTCGAAAGTTCTGCGACGACAACGAAGACAACGACGACATTTTCGCGCCTAATTTAATGGGGGAATGAGAACAACAACGACAACAACAACGACAACAACAACAACGACCACAACAATGGCAACCGCAGCGACCCAAACAAAATGGCGAATCTTTGTGTTTTTTTCTTCAATTCATTTCTTCGTTTAATTTATACAATTTAATTTAGTTAGCGCTAGACATATAATTAAACCTAAAATAATTGATATTTATTTTTACTTTTTTTCTCCGTTTTTTAAGTGTTCTGTTTTCTTCATTTTTTTTTTTGTTGTGTTTAAATAATATTTTTAGGTTAATCATCTATAAGATATGGAAAGATCTGCTCGTGCTCGCTTAGCACTCGCATTGGAATTATTCACGCTGTGTGTACGATTTCTTCAGTAACTGGAAGCCCCAATGGCAAACAAAAAATGCAACTCCTTTTATGCCTTCTGATGCTGGGCATCGCCTTCCATGCGCCAGACACCGAACAAGTAGCTGAGCTTCTCGGGCGGAATGATCGGAGCACCATTCGCCTTGCGCAGACACTTGAGATCGGCCTCAGCTCCATTGGCGGCGCTGAGCAGCGTGCTGGCATTGCCGTAACCCGTTGCAACTGTCGAGGATTGTGCCTCCAGAGCTTTCAGCAGCGAAATGTCGCTGGAGCTCAGCATGCGGCAGAGGAAGTCGATATATCTGGAGAGACAAAAAGTGAATATAAAATACAGTTAGTTAAGGATAACTTTGATTGTGTTTGTTAGTATAACTTACCTTGTGGCCAGCTTGAGGGTTTGGATTTTGCTCAGCTTGTCGCTGGGCAGCGTCGGTATAATCTGCTGTAGTGCTTTGAATGCATCGTTGAGACTTTGGGTGCGTTGTCGCTCCCTCACATTGGCCATCACCCGCTGATTGCTGAACTCATCCGTCTCCTCAGTTTTGCTCGGTTTCCGTTTCAGCCGACGTCGAGGCTTGCGGAACGCTTTGCCGGATGCATCGACAGCGTCCAACAGGCTGCTGTCATCGCCCAAACAAGCAGGCGAGAGGCCTTCCATGTCCTCCTCCTTGGCATAGCCGCCCACAGAACTGAGTGCGGTTTGTCGGGCGTATTCCATATCGTCCCGATCGGAACTTGAGTAGGCGCTGCCATTCAGGCTGTTCGCTGGTTCATATGCATCATAGTTTTGCCTGCAAAAGAAATAGAAAATTATCTCAGAGTTAGAGAAGAACGATATTGAAAAAGCAAAAGTCAAACATCCCACGACTTTGCTTAAAAGTCACCTAAACTTTTTTATATTATTGTACATGTTTATAATTTCGTTATTTGTTTATAATTTTTTTAATTCGTATTTTTATGTTCGTCCATCTAGTTCAATTTTTTGTATATTTGAGAATTAAAAAAGCAAACAAACTTTTATTTGCTATAGTTTTTTTTTTGATGAAATGAATTAAAAATCTTTTGATAAACTTTCTTTGTTGGTTTGCTAAGTTAATAAAATAGTCTTTAATTATTTTTTCATGGAAAATATTGATTTTGACTTAAAAAAAAGATTTTTATTTAATGTCAATATCTAAAATATTTGAAAGTTTTGGTTTGTTGAATTTATAGTTGATGCTTTGATGTTGAAGCTGTTGATGCTGTTGATGCTTTACAATTATTTCTTAAAACCTTTTCTATTTACTAATAGAAGTATATAGATGTATTCCATATGTTTTCAAGAGAAAGAAATATTTTGATGTATCTAAATTAAAGGGTCAAGTTAAGCGACTTTTTTCGAATTAAATTGAGCTCATTTTATTCAAGAATTTTAAATAATTAAAAATTATCTATTTTTTCTCTATTCATTGCACTGCTGAAGCTATAAATATACTACTTATGTGCATTTATTAATGTTTTTTTGAGGCTTGAACTAGTTTATCTCATTTCAACATTTTCGTTATTTCTAAATATGGTTGAATTCAATCTTTGCATGAAACTTTCAGACTAAGCTTTTCAATTATGGACAAATATAGATTCATATGGAATTGACAGAATTTATCATATTTGAAGGTTTCAACTTACCCTGGTCTATAACTGTTTTGGAAGTGTAGCTGCTGCTGCTGTGGTTGCTGTTGCTGCTGTTGTTGCTGCTGTTGCTGAGCAATAGCTTGAGGATAGACGCCGTATTTGAAGATGTTTGGCTTGTGCTCCTGCATGTCCTCGTCGGCGGCAAAGTCGAAATGCGAGTGGGAGTGAGAATGTGGGGAAACGCAGGAGTTGTGTGTGGCTGCCTGCGTTTGAGATTGTGTCTGAGTCTGCGCAGCGGCAACTTCATCCACAGTTGTAGGCAAATAGTCGACATAGAGTTGATGCTGCTGCTGTTGCTGTTGTTGTTGCAACAACTTCTTGTGCTCGGGTTGCATGGTCAGTGAATCCGTTTGGCAATCGTAGTCGCTGCTGCTACGAGCCCGCTTGCCATGCTCATTGAGAATGTAGCCATGTGGAATTTGTGCTGCAGCTGCAACTGCAACAACTCCTGTTGCAGCCGTCGTCTGCTGCTGTTGCTGCTGCTGTGGCTGTTGCTGCTGCTGCGACTGTTGCTCAAAGTTATTCTGATTGTTGTTCAGCTCCAGGCTGCTTTGAGCGCTGTGATTGCTGCTGGTGCTGAGCACCTCATTGCTAGGAATATTGTAATCTGTGTCCTCCAGCTCTGTGATCCCATACGCTGCATAATCCGCAGCATTCGGCGCCAATGAAGGCAATGGAGCATATTGTTGCTGCTGCTGTTGCTGCTGTTGATGTTGCTGATGGGTCTGATGCGGCATGTAGTGACCATTTGGCTGCTCCAGGGATTGAATGTACGCCTGCTGCTCCACCTGAATGAGCTTGATGACATTGTGCTGGAGCTCCATAATGTTTGGCAGCGTTGGCTTATAGCTAATGTCCAGCAGCACTTTTGGCGACACCGAACGCGCGCTCATCGTTTGATAATCAATTTCGTCTTGTTTTCTTTGCTTTGAGTTCAACACTTGCATATAATACGACGCGTATTATATGAATAACTTATAAATATATATATATAAATATAGTTGTAACACTTTTCGATCGTACTCGTTTTACCGTTATCTGCTTGCGGAGTGCGATTTGCGAGATGTGCGCGCAGCGGCAATGACGAAACACAACTGACGCATGATCCTGCCGGCCATTGCTCAGATCAATGTTTTGCGCTGCGCTCATTGCTCGTTCCTCATTCGCTGCTCGCTCTTCGCCGCACGCAACACTAGTTGTCTCTCTCTAGCGCACGCCATTGTCGGCTCTCTACGCTTCGACTGCCTCTTCGGGCCTAAGGCGAACGCAGCGCAGGTATGACGTCAGATCTGCTGCAGACGCATCGCTAATGGCGAATTCGCTTTGGTTCTCTCACAGTTTCTCACTGCAGGGCGGCTGCAAATTGTTTTTGCTGGGTTATAACAGAGTTTTACTGCATTTTTCAAAAATTTGCTAAATGTGCTGTCGTTTTTTATTCGATCAATCTATTAAAAATGACTACAAACATATACATATGTTTGTATATAAAGTTGATTAATTAAAGTTTGATTAATTTGTTAGCTGCCCTAAAGGCGCACAGCGTAAATAGTTGGGGGATCCTAGGATGCTTACATTTTTATAGTGATGAAATTTCTATCAATTTTATTATTTCATTGGGTTCATCAAAACTCTCACTTTACACAGATCATTCTTTGCATCTGGCTAACTTTAATCGTTTGTTTAAAATCACTCGGGTACATTAAGTCTTGCTAAAACATAATTGTATTAAAACACATGTCATAAATAAAATAAAAAATATACAAACCAGCTTAATAGCGGTGTTGAGTAACTGATGAATAGGAAAGTTTTAAAAGTATTTTGTGTCAAAAAGATTGCTATAGAATAGGAAATATCACATGGTGGAGCCATGGTAGTTAGGCCTAACAATGAATATCAAACATCATCAAATTAAAGATCAAAGACTTCAATACTCAAAAAATGCGAAGTTGTGGAAAAATTGTTTAATATCTTTTAAATATAAGCTTCTTATAAGTGCCAGAACTTTTTTAAATAATTCAAATAAATAATTAAATTTGAAATTTAATAATTTTAATTTAATATTGTTTTTAATTTAAATACTTTTGCAAATAGCATTTAAATCCTAGACCCTTTATAAAAATTAAGGAAACTCCAAAAAGGTTTCATTATGCGTAATTAGTAAATTCCCAATCGCGCACACGCACACTAGCGCATGCAGCAGAGGGTCCTCATAAACCTCATCTAGAAAAACACAAAAATCCAAAAATACGAGCGAAAAGTCAAATTTCCGGATATAATTATCCGCCTGCCTGCCAGCAAAAATACCCGATTAATACGGCGCTCGAACTTCCGCTGGAAAACACAGCGAAAGGACGACAAATTCACATTGTCGGGGCTTACCTAACTTAGACCTCGAGGGCCGAGCAGAAAAACCACGTCTAGGGTTTTTTTTGGGCACAGCCTTCTTTACCTGCTGCGTGGTAACTTGCATAAAACAGTAACCATACAAATAATTACAAATAAAATCAATTGTCCTATGTATAAATTAAATAGTTTACATATCATATATGTACATATGTATTGCATAATGTATTAACTCAATACTCCATTCCACAAATTTAATCACATTTTTAAATAAAATTAATGGTAAAATCTTTTGGAGGGACATTTTCTCTCCGCTCTAACCTACATTAATTTACTTATTTTTTATTTTTTGTTTATAAAAATTAACTAAATGGTTATCTCTGCAATTTCAATTTTGGTTGATTCCATAAGACTGTCATAAACTTTTAAGCATTTATCTGCTTGGTTTGAGATCAACTCATCATTGGAGACATTATTCTTTTCGGCATTCTACAAATATTTTTATAATTTTAGTATGTTTTTAAATAAATAATGATTAAAATACATACCATTACCCGTTTTGATCTTAATACTATTTCATTGCATACTTTTAGTTGCTTGACATAAAAATCTAAATTACCACTGCCGGTTGCTGTCTCCGTTAAAACTCAGTGTTCGTCGAGAATCGCACTTTTATAGCATTATTTAAGAAAAGTCGCTCAAAAGTATGCAACATTTTTTCTTCCTGCAATTATAGCACGTCATTTGTTAGCATTGCCTTTTGATGTATTTTTTATTAACGTCTGATTTAGTGGCCATACGCATTGGCTACGCTTAAGTCACGTACTATATTGATTTCAGTTGCGTTTATGTTGATTTGGATTCGGGTAAAAAAACGTAACGCTAAAGACAATACGAGTACGCGAGCGCAAACGCGAGTATAAGAAATGGGGAAATCTCAGTTGGTTATTTTGTGTTTTGTATTTTGCGTGCAAGAAACGGCGACACAGCTTTCCATTTTCCATTTTGACAATTCCAATCCTAATCCTGCCATCTAAGTGCAGCGTCTTTTTGTGCACACATATGTGCGTATGTGTGAGTGTGTTTGCACAAGAGCGTGAGAAGAAACTTTTGGTGCACGTAAATCTCGCTCGACAATCAATTAAAATTAAAATATTTTTTTGTGTCTCGCATTTGCGGCATGACAACAAAAGCAAAACCAAAATCAAATACATACGTAAATACAAAAACCAAAATAAAAACGAAAACAAAAACAAAAGCAACGTTGTCTACATATTTGAATTGACTTTTGATGATGTATCACGATTTATTGTTACCAAAAATGGTTGTCAAAGCGCGTGGAAAAGTGGATCAGCGGCGTCTAACGGTGCAAGCAAAATGTGAAGAGTTCGAGAGAGGGAGAGAGAGCGAGAGCATGCAAGACAGAGTAAGAAGTAAAGAAGAAAAACTCCCACAGATGCCAAACAAAATGCCTTTTTGTCTCATGTTTTGCGCATGTGCTTTTGCTTTTTCGCTTGATCCGTTTGCTCCGTTCACCCATTCGCCACTTCGTCTCAGTTGCTGCTGATGCTGAGATTAAGCTCAACATATAACATGTTTGATGGACGTGTAACCAACTAACAAAAAACAACAAAATAGCTGTCACACACACAAACGCTTCATATTAATTGCCTCTGGGCGAGAGCCGTCAGCCAATGAGAAACGCTGGCGCCAACACCTACGCCAAACTTGTCACGCGTCTGTGTGTGGCAATGCATGTTAATTAACAGCACATACACACATACAAGCGCCACATCAACGCAACACATTCAAACGCAAAGCTAACACAGCTGTGTATGTGTGTGTGTGAGACAACGTAAACAGTTGGCCACCCAATAATATGCGCGCCAACTTGTCATTTAGCCTAGCTCCACCTTAACAAAACAAACAAACTGGCAAGCACACAAACACATACATATATATGCATGCATACTCACACACACACACAGCTCATACAAAAGCTATCGTCAGTGCTGAGCACTGAGGGGCTCCAACAGCGCGCAACATGTTTGCTCAGGCAGGCTAGTTTCATTCCAGCAGCGAACGTGGCGCTAGTCGGTCGTGTGTCGCGCTTCGTTTTGTCGTTCGTTCGTTCGTTTCGTTTTCGTTTTTGATTTCGTGTTTTTGTTTGGCTGCTTTGGCAGCAGCTTTGCTTGCCGTTAAATGGTACAAGCTTCTTTTGCGTTGCTTTCAGTGTAACTTTATGCATGCAACCGATAAAAACGTAAGCGTGTGTATCGGCTGTGTTTCAGTTTCATTCGTTTCGCATCTCGCAGCATTGGCAGCCGGCATTCTCAGTCGACTGACTACTACACAGTTCTACGCGTGCGTGCGTGCGTTCGTTTGTTCGTGCGTGCGTGCTTTTGATTTAAATGGCGTTTTAAGACGGATGTGCTGTAATTTGCACATAAGTACAAGTCCACACACCAACACCAACGTACAGAGTGTAGTGTCAATAAATTTAAACACACGCGGCAGCCCGTGGGGCGTAGCATGTGCCTAGCCTTTTTGATTACAAACAAAACAACATCGCAACGGCAACGGCAACAACAACGACAACAACAGCAGCGGCGCGTGATTACAACGCCCCAGCAATAGCAATAGCAATACGAATAGCAATAGCAATAGCAAAAGTAACATCAGCACAACAAGAACATCAGCAACAGCCGTTGATCGAATTAAGTGTGCATCGTATGAGTGTGTGTGTGTGCGTTGATTGCTGTTTGCTGCGCCCGCGGCTGCGTGTCCGGCAATTGAGCGGATATGCAAGAAAAGTGTAACAACACCCCCGCCCAGGAAGCTGGCTGCAATAAGTGCTAATAAGTGACCCACCGGATGTATTTATGAATTTATGCGTTTGACGCCCAACTCAAATTGCCGGGCAGCAACACTGACAGCGACCGCGACTGCGGCAGCGGCAGAGGGAGAGACAGCAAAAGCAAGCAACAAGTGCGTTGGAATAGTGGAACAGAACACAATTCGGTTATGGCTTGCCGCCTCGTCAAATAACATTTGCCTATGAGCCAGCTGCCTCTCGGTCACACACTCCACTCTCTCTTTCTATGAACTGTGCTACGTCCTCCCTCCCCACCTGTTCTCCTGGTCTTGGTCTTGGTCGCGGACTGCAGCGCGTCACGCACCGTGAAGCTTCGCGCTTCGTCTGCAAAACTTTGCACAATGCGGCTGGCGATGTCGCTGCCCCCGCGTTGGCCTGCCGTCGCTAAAGCAAAAGCAAAAGCAAATGCTAAAGCTAAAGCACCTTAACAACAACTAAAATCACCCAAAGAGGAACCAAACCAATTGCAATTTCAACTACCGCCCGCTTGGTGCGTTGGAGTGCGAGCAAGACTGAGAGTCTCCCCGTGTTTTTGTGTTCGTTCAGTGTTTATTGTGTACTTGTGTTTGGTTATCATTGATTTGGCGGGTAGCATGCAGCAGAAGCAAACGGTAACAGCTGCTGCGACAAAAGAGACTAACTACAATAGTTGCAGCGATTATTTCAAGCATCACCGCCGTCGTCGTCGTCCTCGTCGACTTCCACGTCCACGTCCACGTCCTCATCGTCATCGTCGTCGTCACCGTCGTGTCGCGCCATCTCTGTCTCCGTCTTCGTCTTCGTCTCCGCGGCAAACGCAGTTGTTGCAGTTGCAGTTGCTGCAATTCCAAGTCGTCGCAGTTCTGTAACGTGGCCAGAACGTTGCCGGGCAATTATTGTTTTGTAAGACGTTTTACAATTTAATGGTTTTCATGGTAAGCACCACTTGAATCACTAAACCCAAATGCTAACGCCAACGCCAACGCCATATGCCATATGCCATATGTTTGCAATGTGCCCCCGTTTTCAGTTCTCTGAGTTCTCCAGCACGACTCCATTTCTTATGCCCATCTCTCTTTTCTCCCCGGTCGTTTGTTTGCTCAAACTCTGCGATGGCTAACACCTCTGTATAATTAGTCAACACATTTATCTCATGTTATTCTGTTTGCTTGCAGAATGGACTGGGATCCGACCCTCTGTCAGCAAAGGAGGTGAGTTTCACTTAAATCATAATTAATATTCTCCACATACAATAAACATTTTTTTAATAATGTTCAGGGATAAAATACTTAAATAGGGGTCTTTATGTTCTGCAAGTATTGTCATTTGTTCTTTTATAAAGCTAACGGCGAACTCGACTGTTGGGAAGATTCGGTGATGTTTGTGCTTAGACTCTATGATCAATTGCCGAGCCTTTATATTTTTATTACTATATATGTAGAATACTTAAAAATATGATCTTATCTGATTTATTTATATTCTAAAACTGTTTTTCACCAATAAGGACCAACTATTTTTTTCGGATAATTTAGCACATATTTGTAAAGATGTTTAAAGCTTGTTAGTAATGTTATGGTATATTTTTATATCATTTATAGTTTTTGACATTATAAATTTGATGTATTTTCACATTACTTTTTTTTAAATTGTATAGAAAAACTGTGTTCGCTACTGTGGGATTCTTCTACTTTTTGACAATCGATTAAAAAAGCGTAGATTTAATCATATCCTATTTTAGTGATTCTGGTACATTAGGTTGCTTATAGGCCGATAACTTGCATTCTTCCGTTAAAACTAAACTCACTTATAAATGCAGAAGCCGAGTTAAAAATTGGTTTTTAGTTATGTATAGTATTTAATTTAGAGACTTAAATTATAGTAGGTAAACGTAGATTTAAACTTTAAACTCTATATATCCTAAATGAACGAGAAGATAAATCAATATCTCGATCGAATGGAGTTACCAACAAAATTTTGGGCAATGCCAATGTTTATATATATAAATATAGAAACACTTATATATGATTAGATTATTGTGTTAAATCATGACAGATTCTTTGTCAGGCACTACGCTTATGGACTTTCAAGTAAGTGATATAGTTTGTCTGCTTATATTACGAGAGTCATAACATAAGTGACATGAAGCAACAATTCCCAGCTCTACAATTGGTCGCCTCATGAAACTCATCAATCGCTGCCAATTACGAGAGACCCGAAGCAAGAAAAAAAAGCAACACTTCAACTATGTTTTTCTTTGGTTTTTGCTCTTGGCCGAAAAATTCCAGCAGCAAATATCATTTGCCAGCTCACATACCAGCCGGAAAACAATCCATAAAACTGGCCATCGTCAAGAAATGGCCAGGAGAAGCAATGATCAAAGCCAACTCGAACTAATGGCCAACTCCTCTCGATCTAGGCGCCTAGGAGAAATTTCTGCACGTCTCACACAAATTAGCGCAGCGATTGCCAACGCCAATAACAATATCATAAAGAAGGGCAAGACGACCAGAGGGGAGTAGGGGGAATAGTCTGAGCTGAGCTGAAGTGAAGTAAAGTGAAGTGAAGTGAGTTGGAGATAGATCGAGATCGAGATCGCTGACAATAAATCAGCACAGTTAAGCGAGGCAATTAGATAAAATGGCTGGACAGTTGCTAGGGTCGCATATCAATTGCAATGCATCTGTGGTGTCTGTGGTGGCGATACCGCGATGAAGTTGTTGCCAATGAAATCCATAAGATAAACGATAAACAGCCAAAAGTCATCGCATCGCATTGCATGCTTGGCTTGGCTTCCAGCCCAGACCAAATCAATGACAAACTATCTAATCTAATGTTGTTTTTCAAAGGCATTGAGCATTTGCTAGCTGTTTGTTTGTCGTGTTGTTGTCGTTGCTGTGATAAATAAACGCAGCAGACGCAACAACTGCAACAACAACAGCCAATCGCAGCAGTAAAAGTCAGTCCATTGCGAGGGGGGCTCGACTGTTGTAATACCTTGTAATTACCACTAAAAGGGAACAGCATTTAATTACAACTGATAAATATCAACTACAGTCAGTAGCTGATGCAAAACGTATGTTATTATTTTACAGATACAACTATTGTGTTGTCTACACGTGTGCAATATTGCTTGTCAGTCTATAGATATTTTATTTGTTGTGAAGGATGGAAAAATGGTAATGATGGTACTTAAAAAGTACTACTTATAGATGAAGTTCTTTTAAGAACTAGTGACATTTTTTATCCTTGATGACTTTATATTACTATTCATTTCTCTAAAGTTTACTTTGAGATCATGGCAACAATCATAAGCACTTAAAGGGTAATTCATATTTGCATATCGTTAAAGGACTCATATATATCAATTTTGATGATACCGAGTTTCGTTTCATCATGAATTCAAAAAAAGATTCACATACTTTAAAATGTTGTGTATAAATTCATCTAAGCACAAAGTTTATTATAAACTTATGAAGAATAAGAAAAATTTCAAAATCTGAATTCTAATCATGAGGTATTGGATAACTCTTATGAGCTTTTCCATTATCCCATGATTAATATTGTTCGACTGCAATGTTCTGTCTTAAAAACATACAGAAATTATTGTGTTCTGACCAGACTTATGACAACCATAAAAATGTTTGAGTTCATTCGATCATCTTAGGTGATCATATACATATATAATATGTAGAACAAATCAAACTCACAGTTATGAGATACTAGGTATTACTTTATTGTCTCTCAAGAGTATTAAGTATCGCAACATTCAAATATAATTCCAAAATTAATATATTAATACAGGAACTCAAAAGTTTAGATGTTTTCTTTTCAATATTGCTGATAATGTTTACTTACAATGATTCATACAGATTTTGTAATAAATCATACAACATTATGTTGAATAATTTGTAATTTGCAAATTGCAATCACTCGCTCAACAATACTTTAAAACATTCAAATAAAACGCATTGTGCACAAAGAAAAAGCAGTAAATCAATGTTTAAGTTCCTAAATGGCAAATTGCGATCTAAGTGCTGAATCAGGCTTTTATACCCAATTATTGAATGATATCTACGTGGTATGATATCCACATCGCGTGGCCAGCTAGCTAGCTGGCTGTATAGTTGGCTAAGTGTAAAAATCACAGCATAAGAAAGTTGGCCAGTAAAGTTGTAAATCGCCCACTCGATGCTGACATTTTTTCATAATTTGCACTACAAGCTTGACAATTGTCGTTGTTGCCCACTGGGCACTTTTGCTCGCTTGCTTGCTAGTTATTGTTGTGGTTGCAATTGCTGTTCTTCCTCTTCTTCGTGTTGCTGCTGCTGCTCGTTGTTCTCGTGGCTGTTGGCAGCTTGTTGTTTGGCTAAAAGTCTTGCGAGTGCCGCCGCAAGTCTCGAAGTGTTGGCGCATTCGCACCTCGTACCCCATGCCCCATGTGCCTGGTGCCTCATGTGGCCAGTCACAAATGCATATGCAGTGCTAAATTAAAATTTATCCGTTTTATGGCGCTGCGGGCAGCCGATAACTGTTTTTAGCCACTCTTTGTGGTCTTTGCGCAGTTTTATTATAGCTTAATATTTTTTATATTATTTTTATATATATCTTTTTTGATGTTGCTGCTTTTGTTGCTGTTGTTGTTGGTTTGGTTTGGTTTGTTCGTTTCGTTTTATTGCCGTTATTTTATTGGCCAAGATTTCGTAAGCGTTCGCGCATAATGCGCAACAATTGCGGTCTTCATATGGGGCAGATGCCTCTCCAACGACGGAAGTCATTTGCGGTTGTTCCACGCAGTTGAATTCAATAAGCCCAAACAGCTACCAAACACGCAGCTTTATAGATACCAGATAAATACCACAACCCATCCACACTCACACACACATACACATACAGACTGTGGGTCGACTCCCTGCCGTTGAACAGTTCTCGCAACATTTTGTCAAACTTGATTAGCCGTAGCTGTAGCTTATGGCCTTATTGTTTACTTGCATAGCTAATAAGCTTCATTGATGATGATGATGACGATGATGCTGATGATGATATTACTCACCCTCTTTCTCTGATTATCCCTCTCACTCATTATATCCCTCCCTCTCTCTCTTTCTTACAGGCAGAGGGCCCTCCGGTTCAAGTTGAACCAGTTGATTTGAGTTTACGTTCGCCGCGCGGTAAGTTGCTAATTATATAGTATATAAGAAGCATTTGGGATGTTTTTGTTTTTTTTTTTGTTTGTGTCTTCAACCAACACTTACCGTTTTCTTGGTCAGCTTCGAGAGCTGAGAGACACATTATTAGCATAAGGCAACGCTTATGGTTTCGAGCAATTAATCAAGTTCCCAAGAGTTCGGTTCGGTTCGAGTCGAGTCGTTAAAGCGGGTCAACCAAAATGTAACCAATTTGCATTTGAGCTCTTAGACTAAACGGTGGAAATTTGTTTCAATTATACCAAATGACAGCGACCATACATTCCAAATTTTGTGGGTGGCTTTGCGGGAAGAATTCCTAATTGACAACCAGAACATTTTCTCTTCCAACTATCGTTTAGAAATTATTCACACTCTGAAGAAAGTTGAAAAGCTTTTAGCCAAGATTTTTCTTACAACTTTGTCACTTAACTTTTTTAATGGAAAGACGTTTTTACTTAAACTCGAACGCATTATCAATCGTATGGCTATTCATCATTAAAGTCATTTTCAATTCAATTACGTTTTGATTTGCATTATTTAACGCTCAATCGTTCTTGTCTTGGCCACGAATCGAAGCATCCCACAGAAGCAGGTTCCGGTTTCACTTTCATACCGACTATCAATCGAGCGTTCAATCGAGTTTTAGTTCGATTGTTCCGGGTGCTTCGCCTAATGATTCGCTCTTAAATGGCAATAACTCAATGTCAACGTTTTGCTTTTATGTTAATGATTAAATTAAGTTCGAGTACGAGACTATCTAAGTTTATATTGCTTAGTCGCTTTTAAAAGATTATATTATTTATACCAGCTACATGAAGGGTAGACCTACATTATACTTTTTATAGTTTAGAGTTTATGCTTTGCTAGTCTGTATTGAGCTTGTACAAGCAAGGTATGAATAATATAATATTTTAAAAACGACTAAGCAATATAAACTTAGATAGTCTCGTACTCGAACTTAATTTAATCATTAACCTAGATTATAAAAGCTCACCAATATTGAGATCAACACTAAATGGTATGTTACTCATTAGGTACGTTTTAACAATAAAACGCTGTTTCACTTCGTTTAATTTAAGTTCGTTTGATTATTTTTTATCAGAACTAGATCGCTCCACTCGTTCTTTGAATTTTATTCCCAACATTCATAGTTCAATTTCGTTCTTTGATCGTTTTTTTGACTTCCTTCGTTGGATCATTTTAATTTAAGTACTATTCACTTTTTAAAATGTGTTTTATGTTTTTACTTTAAATGTGGGTCAAAACTAATTTACACAATCCATTTTAATTCAATTTAATTCTAATTTACAATTCAATTTGAATTATTCATAAAAATTAATTTACATTAATCATTAATTTTGAGAAGTGCATAGAAAGATTTGTTCATTCATTCCGCTTAGTTCATTCTATCATATTTGTTCATTTTAACGCTGAAAACACAAAATAAGTTTAAGTAGCTGGATGAGAGAGAAGGACAACAGACTGCAAAAGAACCACTAATCAAAACAGTGAACAAAAATGGTTTCTTGATCAAAAGTGATTAACTGAAAATGATCAAACTTAATAACAAAACTGAACAAATGAAGAAAAAAGAACAATCATGTAAACTTATTCATAGGACACTTTTGTTCGTTCGTTTTTGAACTACCCCACACTCAGAATTAATACTTTTGATCCCCTAATAATGTTGGAAGTAATTCGAATAGTAGTAGAATTTGTAATTTTTAATAATAAGACTGAGTGTCAACCAGTCGAGTATCCTCACATATTAGTTTGCTTTTTTGCGCGAATTTGAAACTGATGAGAAAATGAAACTGAAATTGCACCCGACAAGCGTCCCATAAGCAATACGTAATGAAGAAGAGACGCATTAATTGTCAATACAAATAGAATGCGTACTCTTCAACTGAACGCAATAAGTTGCAAGTTCAGTTCGGTGAGTCGTCAAGTGGCAGCCTCTAAGCCAAGTCAACTATTGGCCATTGGCTAGCGTCGTAATCACGGTATTTCTCTCTCTGAGTGTAGCTCCATTTCTAACGCATCGAAACGACAATGAGCCACAGCTGTTGGTTACCCACTGAGCCAGAACCCAAAAGCTGAACTGAACCCTGGCCCAATGGGTAGAGGAACAGTTGGACAGATGGATGGATGGATGGATGGATGGGTAGAGGGGGGCTATAATCTAGCGCAACTAACAAGCCCATAGAGAGTATACTGGGCTGTAGCTGTTTGCTGTTGCTATTCGTTCTTGTTGGTTTTTGCCACTTGACCGACCACCAGCTGTTGACCATTTGACCTTTTTGGCAGCCTTTCTCTTTGACTTGACTTGGCGCAGTGTGTGTGAGTGTGTGTGTGAAGTTAACAGCAACGCCCCAAACTGTTGCCCACCAGTCCCGGACTTCAATTTGGCTTGGCTAAGCTCAGCTCATCTCAGCTCGGTTCAGTTTAGTTTAAGTTCAGCCCAACTCATCAGCAGCGACATCATCAACGACTTGGGCATCTTTTAGATGGATGGTTATACCTTTGGCTGCTATAGATAGACAAATATGTAGATAGATAGTCGTAAGATTGTTGGGCTGTTGGGCTGCTTCCACTGTGGCTATGGCTGTTGATGTTGCTGTTGTGGCCGTAGGGTGCCCAGCGGTACACATAATTTAATTAAGAAGCAGAGCTTGGGATCAGTTTTGTAGCTGCCTTAAATGGCTATACAGTAAGATTAACAGCTAAGAGCCAAAACGCGCGCTGTTCATTAGAGCCAACCAAGTCTACAACTTACAATCTGAGTCTCAGTCTCAGTCTCAGTCGCAGTCGCAGTTGCGCATATTAATCAATTAGGCATGATATTAGTGAGGGCATCATTAATTTTGTCAATACACTATGCTCTATGCCCCTTTTGAGAAGCGCGTAGAAAGGTTCGTTCATTCATTCCGCTTAGTTCATTCCATTCGTTCGCTCGCTCGCTCGCTCGCTCATTCGCTTGTTCATTCGTTTGCTCGCTTGTTCGTTCAGCTCTTCAGCCTCTCTTAATGGTTTATCTTTATGGCGTGCTACCTGAGCGCGAGTTGTCGACTTGTCTGCGGATCTGTGGCAAATGTGTTAAATAGCGTTAAAATTTGTAAAACAAACGGCACATAATGGGGAACCCCTGGCTTATTTTTCAAGTTTAACGGTCATCCAAACACACATACATCTATGTATACTGTATACATATATGAATGTATATTATACCTAAATATACACTTGACTATTTCGCTACATAAATTATAGCTTTTAAATAATTATGCAATTAGGCAGCGGGCCCGATAGCCCCGAAAGCCGATAGCCCATAGCCGATTACCGATTGCCTAAGGCAATGCGAATGAACTAAATGAAAAAATAATGCAAAGCAATTATTATTGCTGCACTATCACATACTCTGTAGTTTAGTCTAATTTCCATTAGAAAGATTTCCAAAGTAATTCAAATTACTTGCTCTAAAAAGAGTCCTCCATAATAGATTGAAAATTACAATACACATCCAGAAATTAATTCAATTCAGGTTAACAAATGAGCTATTTGTCTAAAGCAGGGGTGCTCAACGCCTATACACTGAGTGCACTTTTGTTTTTGTAGATGCTCTGTGCTTATGGCTAGTGCGCCCATACGCACCGTGCATATGGGCTTCGATTTGCATGCGAAACAAAAACAATTTTGCTTGTTTCTCCTTTACATCTCTTTCCGTCGTCACGCTTCGTTGACCGCAATGTATTTTGTTTTTGTTTTTTCCGCGAACACATGCACTGGAACTTATTCTTCTGTCTGCGTTGGCTTTTGATTTATTAAAATGCGTAATATTCTTCGTAGTTCTGGATGTAAACACAAAATACAATCGTCATTTCTCTCAGTGCACAGCTGCGCCTCAACACAAAAGCGCCGCTACATATGTACACGTTTTCTTGTGTCTGTGTTAGTAGACGCACTGCCATAAGACGAATTTGAGCACCCCTGGTCTAAAGGTTTCATTTTATATTCAAAATTAAAGAAATGATTATTTTAATGCATCAATATCTTAAACTCTATTCAATACTATATTCTATAAAAGAAAGGGTTTCTTATTGAGCATCAGTTTAATCACTTTTCAGTATGTCTTTAGTACGAGCCACGTTATTCGTTTAAATGTGGGCTACAGGGTATTAGCAAAATGTGGCAAAATGCCGTGCAACTTTTTTGGGATACCTGAGTGCGAATTCCCACCAAGTCTAATTGCAGGCTGGGAAGCGTTGCAGCTAAAACGAAACAACTACAACTTGATTTATTTAAGCTACCCAAACAGCCCATAAATAAAGCTGTTGAACCACCGCAGACCTGAGGAGATGAGAGGCTAGCGATGATGGAGGGGACGAGGTATAAGTGAACTCAAGGCGGTACTACATCGGGAGAGAAGGAGGTTGGAGTTGGTGATGGTGATGGTGATGGTGCCATACCCACAGACTTGCGCTGAGCCGAAGTTTGAGTCTGAGTCTAAGACTCTGAGAGTCTGAGATTCAGCCTGTGTCTGTGTAGTCCTCTTCTGGCTGGCACGGCACTTAGGGGCATAGGCTTTCAGGTTAAGTAGATGCGCCGACACGCGGGTCGTTGGCAAAGCGAACGACCTTAAGACGAGGCAACAGGCAAAGAGGTGAGTTGGTGAACTGGCAACATGGGGCACCTCTCTACAACCATTCATTGAATGATATGCAAGTTTTGTTGTGGCTTAGTGTTACCGTTGCTGCACTTCATCGATCCGGTTGCTGCTGATTTTTGGCATCTGAACCGATAGAGATGGGGACCACATCGTTGTTTGCCATCTCATAACTGGAGGCAAAGCAGGCCGCTCCTCGACTCTAAGCCAACACAACTCAAAATGCATTTCTCGGGCCGCGCGCATTCATTGCGAAGGAAATCGCCATGGCGATTGTTTTTTTAATTATGCCTGCTAAAGTTGAAGTCAGAGTTAGAGTTAGAGTTGGAGTTAGAGATGGAGCTGAAGCTGAAGCTGAAGCTGACACCCAACCAGGCATATACACAGGTTCCGTCCTTCGTCTAATGGGTGAGGGGGGAATGGGAAGGGGAGGGGAGGGGGAGGGGGCTGGCAGTGTTTAACATGGCGCGTATGTAGCGCGGCTTGTCGCGGCTCCTTCGCAGTTGACTTGGACTCGAGTTGACTGAGTGACTGCCTTTTTGAGGTTATGTGAAAGGTCAAGTTCGTGATCGCATTCAAACATTTTTGCCAACCACTCATCTTGCTGCGCAGATCGGCAAAACAGTGCCAGCTCAAGCTCAAGCTAGAGCTAGAGCCGCAGTCAGTGCCAGTACTAGGTACCCATCCCACCACCTTCCTGCTCCTCCTTCTCCTCCTCCTCCTCCTTGCGGTACAAGCCAGGGGGAAACACGAGTGTGAGCCCGACCCAAAGCCAAAGCCAAAGCAAAGAGACGTCGCATCGTAGAAAAATTGAAGATGAGCGTGCCACCACCACGCCACGATTCTGCCATTGCCACACTGCTGTCTCTTCACCTTTCCCGTTCCCGTTCCTCCGCTCCCGCTTCCGCTCTTGCTCCTCAGATCTCTCTTCCCATCGCCCTGTCGCACCAAATTGAGTGAATGTAAACTGTGGTTTACTTGTTTCCAGCGTTGTCATAGTAATTTTTCTGCACTATAACAACGGGCAGCGTCGCCTCCAACTTCGACTGCGACTGCAACGGCGACGGCGACAGCGACAGCGACGGTGGCAGCAGTCACCCGAAAAAAAAAGATACAGAAGAAAACGGAGGAAAAAATGGAGATGCTGATGACACTGGAGACACGTTGTCTCTCTGGCAATCGTGCAACTGACACAACAGCAACAATAACGACAGCAGCAGCGACGTCAGCGGCAGCGGCAGCAGCTACAAAATGTTAGGGCAGCATATGCCACACGAACCAAAAATTACACTGGACTACACAGGGTGCGGCTACGACTATGGAATGCACATTGCAATGGGAAGAGAGGGAAGGGGAAGGGATGTGCAGTGAGGCATTTGGGTGGGGAAACTGCCTCATGGGTGAGGATGATGATTTGAATGTCTTTGGCTGCATCTCCTCCTCAGCCGATTTCTCAGTCAATTTGAATGCATGGCGAAGTCCATCACATGTCCAGATTCCAGTTTGGCGTTGAAATTGATTCGGGATGCTGCGAGACTAGCTAATTGAATACCAAATGAATGTTGTTTAATTGAAAAAAGTATTCAATCAAGCGGAAAACATAAAATGCAACTTCAGTGCATTCACTTTAATCCTTACTTGTAAATCTTTTCAAAGGTACTTCTCACGACTATTTATCAATGGAATGCCGTATACTTGAGCACATTAGAAACGTCAGTTCAGGTTTTTCGACTGTTGCAAGCTGAAACTAATGCAGCAGACATGCGTTGCTCTTGGCGTTCAGCTAACGTTCAACACCGTGTTTGCCTATAAATCAACACCCAAAATAAAACCTGCTGCACAGTGTTCGCTGCGATGTGTGAGCTGTGCGCATCTTCTCAGCTGAAAAAAAACCACCAAAAAGGAGCATGCGAACAAATGGCACATAGACTTGTGTGCATAATACAATAGACACGCTGCAGACGCAGCCTGCGATCTTTTGTAGATTTCGAAGAGGTCTAGGCAGATCTGACGAGGTGGAGGGGGAGAAGGGGAAGGTGAAGGTGGAGTAAAGTAGATCCACGCTTTCGTGAGTAAACAATTCGAAAGCTGACAAAAGTGCTGTGCAATAACATGTTAACGACGATCTCAGCTGACGATCGATACTCGTTCCGAGACCCAGCAAATGGAAGGGACACAGTCGCAGCCCACACGAATCATATGCCACGACGACAACAACAACAGCAACGATGACGATGACGACGACGACGAAGACATGTCGACATCGACATCGACATCGATGGCTGCTCCTCAAAAAGTAAACTACAAACTGCTTATCGATCTGGATATGGCATCGATTGCATCTGCAATACAAATACAACAAAAAAAAAGAGCTGCAATACTCTGAGTATTTGCATCTGGATTGCAGTTCTCTTTATCGCTGCTCGTGTAGCTCATTAGCTGCCAGCTAATTTCGCAAGCGCAGCGCAGCGCAGACAGACGGCAGAAGTCAGACAATGCCATATGCAACGAAATTGTAGCTGCATATTTATTGGTCATAAGTGCCGCCGACAAAAAACCCCAAAAAATTTGTCTCCAAGCAAATGTAATAGAGGCAAAAGAGACCAAAAACGCGCTGCATATTAGCAATTTGCATTGTTTTGGGGGCATGCAACATGTGTGCCGCGCAGAGCAGAGCAGAGCAGAGCAGAGCAAAGCGAATCGGAATGGAGTTGGCATCTGCACTGCACTGGTTTTAGAGCCTTTCCAACTTGCAACCAGCAACTGCGACTGCAATTGGCCTTATATAAAAATGAGCCAACAATAGCCACGAAGCCAACAACACACAGAGGCAGGACAGGAGACTGCGCTGCTCTTGGCTTGTTCGTAGCTGTGAAAGAATTCTTGGCCACAATGTTGCAGTTGTTATTGTGTTATTGCCGTTGTTGTTGTTGCTGTTGTTGTTGCCGCTGCATCCGCCTCCAATTCGTGCCCAGACAGCACCCGCGCACATGCTCCTAAATGGAGCCTTCGTGTAAACAGAAAAATTTGACTCATGACTTCGTTGTGGCGGCGTTCCTCCCTCCGTTTTCCCCCCTTTTAGTCAGACCTTCACCATGCCACGACACCACACAACAAACACCACACATTCACATCCTTTTTTGGTGGGCGACAACAACAACAACAATAACAAGAGCAGCAGCAGCAGCAACAAGAGTGCTACACTTTTAGTTTTGCCTCAAATTAGTCAGCGGGATTTTTGCGGCTGTGTTTCTACAAATTAACGCCAATTTCGTATCACGTTATTAATAGTAACCATTAAATTGTCCGATCCACGCTCAGATCATTATCTGGCGGCTAACAAGACAACAACAAAAGCAGCTAACCGCAACTGCTGCTGCTGCTGCTGCTGCTATTGCTATTGCTGCCAATAGATGCTGACTGTGACTCCAGCCTGGCTAGTGGGTGAACCACTGTGATTCCTGGCTAGTCCGAAATTGGCATCCGCAGCTGGCTGGCAGGCCAGCAGGCTGGTTGGTTGGTTGGCTAGCTGACTGGCTGGCAACGTCTTGCCTTAATTATCTGCATGGCCAAAAAGAAAACAGTAACAAACTATACTAAATTGTTTTGTTGGTATATACTGCATACAAAACAAAAAAACAAACAACAAAAAAACAGCTGCAGTCGCGTCACCTTTTGTTTGCCGTATAGAGAGCGATAAGCTTGTTAACTGTTAACCAAATCTGTGGTAAGCTACTGCCACAAAAAAATTTGGCCAAAACGTCGGAGTACGCCCACATTGTTCGCCACGTTCCCTCTGCGCAATGCAGCGCGGTCTTTTCTTTATTATTTACTTATCCGCCTAATCAATGACCCAAGAGTCTAATTAATATTAGTCTCAGAGATGCCAACGTGAGAGTCCGTGGGTAATTTAAGTGTACACAAAAAATTTTTAGATCACAGCAAGATAACACAGCTAATTTTAAAGAAAATGTTCCTCTTATTTGTATAATATTAAAGAGTCCTGTTATTCGAATTCAATCTATAAAAATAAACTAATTCTTAGCCAGATAAACAGTCAATGAATATTATAAAAAGGACTTATAATAATATTCCTCTTTATGATTGAATTTGTTTTCAACCATTGACATTTTAAGTTCAGCACTCAATGGGCTTAATTCATCTCATTGAAAGTTATATTTTTAGTTCCACAACTTTAAAACGAATTTTTAATTAGGAATTACGCTTGCAATCTATATTATCATCTCGATATTAAGGCCTTAAGATGCATCTTTAATTAGTTAATTAATTTAAATTAGCACTCCATCAAATAAAAAGCAACCAAATATTGTAAAATAGATTTAATTTTAATATTCCTCTTATGGTTTTGATTTCTTTCAACGCATTGCAATGCCTTTTTAAGTAAAGCACTCAGCTAATTTAATTTCAATCGCACTTTTATTTTTTACTGGGTATAAATAGTTTACATTCTCAACTTTAAAGTGTCTTCTCAATTAAAAATTAGGTTTCTATTTATTGTTCTATTCTCAATATTAAAATCTCCTGGTCTTTGGATCATTAACGCATTTATTATCGTGCTTCATTTATTATCCGTTAAGCTGTAGGCACAACACTTACACTAAGTTATTATTACATGCCACTTAAGACTTAAAAAAAAGGATGAATCGATAATAGAAGGGAGATCGATAATAAAACTCAACTTGTTTGTAATCGATGCTAGTTGCAATATTGTGAGAAAAAAGTAATAGTGATTGTGAAAACTAAAAATAATAAGAATATTCTATTGTCAGTTGAACAAAATAAATCAAAAAGCAGAAGATCAGCGGAAGAATACGAAATATTAAAATATTCGATATTAATTGTTCCCCTATTTTTTCAAATGATTAAATGATTGAAATAATTAAACTTTAACTTGAACAAATGATTTGTAGCTACTTAGTAGCACCGATTTAATGGTCGATGGCTTGCGTAGTTAATGTTGATGTCGATATTAATTCATCTAATGCGATTTACGATTAGGTCTCACGTCCATCTCTGGCGCTGGCTTGGTCAACATTGCTGCAACGTTGAGACCAGAGACGTCGACTTGAGACTTACTCTGGCCGATGCAATAGATAAACAAATGCGAATTGGATAATGTCATGTAGCCATGTCATATGTTAGCTGCAGCGGCAGCAAAACAAAAAAACTGGAGCACTAAGTCAAAAGTAAAGCAAAAAAAAAAAAAAAACATTCTTATCGATTACACCTGAGACCTCAATCAATAAATTGATTGTTAGCGATCAGTTTAAGGCAGCTAGGCAGGCAGCTAGGCAGGCAGGCAGGCAATGCCAAGTGGTGCAATGGAGTGTGGTGCAGTGTGGTGCAGCACCAGCCATCATGTGCCTCGCATACAAAAGACTTTGGCTGCTACTCTTGTTGTTGTTGATGTTGCTGTTGTTGTTGCTGCTGCTGCTGCTGTTGGTCGGCTCTTAAGATAAGCCGCCATAGTTGCTGCTGCTGCTGGTGCTGCTCGTGGTGCTCTGCCTGGCTGGCTGGCTGGCTGGTCAGGTCTTAGCCAGGTCTTAGCCTCAGTTTGCAGCTCTCGGCTTGGGTCCAAGTCCAAGCACTTTGATCACAGCCAAGTGATAGCCGGCGAGCAGTGTTGTTGGGAAGTCGTCGTTTGGACGTTTGTTTGTTTTGTTTTGTGTTGTGTTGTGCTGTTTTCTGTTGTGTTGTTGTTTCATTTCGTTGAGGCATAAAGCAAGATTTGTGTAAATGTCAGGTGGTAATAGTGACACTGTGCGCCACTTGATTGGTTTTACTTCTGGCCACAGCAGGAAAACAACAACAACAACAACAACAACAGTGTGTGTGCCAATTTTATTATTTTTTTTTTTATATATTTGCCTTTTTTTTGTGCCTGCCGAATTGGTCGCAAGGTTGTTATGGTTCTTGTTGCTGTTTGCATTTCTTTAATTGGCTGATTTTCGCAGCACATGTTGTTTGGCCAGAAGAAACAAACAAAAAATGGTAGCTAAATATTTATTGCTGTGGAACTCCACGGGTACACGACAATCGCATCTAAGCCATCATTGAAAACATGTAAATCAATTGTGCCGCGCATGCATGGCGTATGAGTAATGTTGATTTCCTCATCCAGTGGCAGTTGTCAACTTGAAAAGAACTCTGAAAAATTCACGAATGTGACAGTTTTAGCAAAGTCGTGGTTCAAATTATCAGTCGAATTGCTCCACTAAACATTTCAGTTTGATTAATGCTTATAAATGAGTTCATATGTAATAATGGCAGCCCTGGTTATCGATACGAAAAAGGATTGAGAATCGATATATCGACGATGAAACACAAAGAAGACACGGTTGAAATGGAGGCGTGTCGATCAACGGAAGCAGTTAAAGTTGTTTTTGCTAAAGTGATTTGTAATTTTTTTAATTTAGTTTTAAACGTTAATCTTATTAAAGCAACATATACATACATACTAGCTACAAAATACTAGTCTTGAGCTCTTAATTGATTTAGCTGTTTAATTGCCCCCACGATATCCATAAATGTTTATTATACATGTATAGAAGCGCTTCTCTTGGCTTTTCAAATGTTTGTTTTTTTTTTTGTTTTTGCATTTGCTATCACGTCGTTTGTTACACCCAAACTCATCAAATGGCAACGCCAAACTAGAGGCAGCTTTAAGTAACGCCCACAAAACGCAGCAAGTCCCAAACATCCGAGCATTATGGCAGTTGAAGCAGTTGTGGCAGTTGCAGTTGGCTTTAGTTGTAAATTGAAAGCACACGCTGCGTCATCAAAGTCATTAAACTGTCGACTGCTTACGGAAGTTTCTTTTTTTTTTTTCGTTGTATTTTATTATTATTTTTGTTGGTTTTTTGGGGTGTGGATCTGCGTTTTTGTAACTGATATGTGCGGCAAGAACGTCGCACATGTGTGGGAGCAATCACTGTGGAGGTGTAGAATGTGGCAAGCTAGCCAAACAGGCAGACAGACAGTCAGTGAGCCAGAAGCTGCCTCCAAGAGATTTAAAAGAAATAATAATAAAAGCGTTAAAGCTGTGCCCCCCACCCAAAGCAAGTCTCCAGTCTCCAGCCTCACATCTCAGCTCAGTCTGTCGGGTGTGTCAGCAGCAAGCTGGCGACAATTTCGCAATGCCAAATGATGGAAGGTGGCTGAAAGGTGTGTTCTGCTACATCTTTCGCTCTTGCCCCTCATCACAAGCTTGCTGCAGTCGGTGCATTTCAAACGAGTCGCTGTTTTAATGATACGCAATGAGCCAAGTGACATAGTACTGCAAAACAGCCACTTGGATGGATAATCATTGCACACATTCAACAAATTTGTCACCTTTTGAGCAAAACCGACAAATTCAAATCTCCCTTTCGGATAGATTCGTAATGACTCAAACTATAACAAGCGAGCAAAAACGAAGAAGAAATATTACAAATGAATAATATAAGAAATAGTAACAAAAAAAAAAAAATGAAAAGAAGAGAAATAAGAGTCTGAAGACTGCAGACTGAAGACTGAAGACGACGCCTCCTCCGATTTCGATTGTGACTCCTCCGTTAATCGTGACTTTCACAATCAACCTTCAAAAGGTTTTTTGCTGCCACAAACGAGTAGCGTGTACAAGGCGCAAAATGGGCTGCTAACAACAAAAGCAACAGCAGCAACAACAGCAACAACAACAACAACGTCAGCAACAACGACAACGACAACTGAAAATCAAGAAGAAGAAGAAGAAGAAGATGAAGAAAATACTAACAACATTTGAAGCGTTTACTTTGGCGCTTCATCGAATAATATTTCTCACGTTCTATTTTTGTTGTTGCTGTTGCTGTCGCCGTTGTTGCCCCCTTTTGTTGTTGTTGTTGTTGTCATGGGTGATTTTTGTTGTTTTTGTTTATCATCGGAACTGAGATTGAGCCGAATGCAGCTTCATCAGACAAAAATAGAGACTGATAGTCTTCTTTTTTCTTATTTTTTTTGCTTTAGTTGTTATAGGCTGCATTTTCTTTGGGTGTAATTTTTAGGTATTTTTATCAATATTAGCGATATATTTAATGAGAAACAATTGCTGCTGTCATCTATAGATAATTACAACTATCTGGTGCAAGATTGAAATACTAATGATCAGTAAAGTGGGTAGTAAAAAAAAAGTTTTCAATTTTCAATTACTTAATTATATGGGGTTCGATTATTTATTGGAATTAATGGAATGCAATTCAGGAATTTAGATATTTTTAAATGAGAATATTGGCAACAACAATGATTAACAACTACTTATTATCTACATATGTATATAGTATTTTGTATTTATTAAATACTGCATTAACGATTAAAAGCTTAGATTGCGGACAACTTTTTAACCTGCTTGAGCGTTTAAGCTCAATTTTTTTGTTGTTTAATCGATTAATTATATTCATTAATCGGAATGATACACAAAATAATCGATTTTTGTTTACTAAATCAAATACAAAATAGTATTCGAGCTGTTTGGCCAATCATTTAAGTGCAAATTTCCATTCTTCGGCTCTCCGATTAATTTGCCTGCCGTTTTAATTAAGTCATAAAAGTCAAATTTAGGCTAACACCAATGTTTCGCACAATAGAAGTGCGAGTGCTCGTCGCTGCTGGAAGACTAATAACGAAGCTTGAAGACTACAAACTATGTATAGGGTAGACTAAAGACTTGCAGTCTGTTTGCCAGTGTTTGCATGTTAAAAATCATAAAAATGTTAAACGACAAGCGGGTGCATGTACGTTTAAGTGTCTGTCTCTCAGTCTGTTTGTCTGTCTGTCTGCTAGTCGGGCTGTGTCAGTTTGCAGTTGTTGTTGTGTTTGTTCATATTGTCAAATTGCGATCAAAAACGCAAGAAACGAAACATGCCACACGGTGCTAACTGGGAGACGAAGTTGCCAACCAGCAGCATCATGAATCAAATCCAACAGCTAACTGACTGAGCAGCTAACAGCCAACAACAGCAACAGCAACAACAACAATTGCGGCAGCAACAACAGCAGACAGATAGGCAGAAAGATAGACAAACAGACAGACGGACGGACGGACGGACGGACGGCAGTCTGACTGAATGCGTTTTAACGGCTACTTGTCTTTGGCTATTTATTGAAAGGATTTTCAACACTCACACAGAGTAGCCAGAGTAGTCGACAGACGACAGTCAACAGTCGCAGCTTGGCAGTCAGCAGTCGACAGTCATTCATGCACTCGTGCATGCATTTTCAACCGTTTGGCAACTGCGAATTCGAATTCGAAAACGAAAACTATTCGAAATTGAACAAGTCGCACATTTGCGCCTACCTCATGTTTCCCAAGTTGCTGCGTTCGCGTTGGTGATGCCACTCACTGAAGTTGCAGCAGCAGCAGCAGCAGCGACAGCGACACATTTGATTATGAAAAGCCAAAGCCGAAGCCGACTGCAACAAAATCGATAAAAATAATTGGTTGAATGAGAATGAGCTGCGTCTGCAACCGCAACCGCAACCGCAAACACAACTGTAACTGCAACTGCAACTTCAACTGCAACTGCGACAGCAAAAGCGAAACAGCGACGCGACTGCGACTGCAACTGCAACTGCAACACCGTCAACCGGTGCTCGAATTCTGTTGAATTTTCAGCTTGACATGAATTGCATCTGATCTGCGTTTCGGTGAGGGACTCAACGCAGCAAAGGGGGAGCAAAACAAGGCGAACGAGGATTGCGAACCGGGGAAGCATTATAACATGGACACTACCAGCTACAAGACAGTTGAGCTTTTCCCACGTTCGTGAAAATATTTGTGCGCAAATTATTGGAAAATAACACAATAAAACAAAAACCGAGCGCATTTCGGCTAACGATTTGAATGTGATGTGCTTGTAAATAATGTGCCACGGAATTTATCATACTGATCAAACCACAAAAAGAAGCTATGCAATGCAATTGTATTTGCCATAAAAAGCTATATCTCAATTCAACTTGCCACAATTTTTACGAGGATCAAACATACGAATATGCCAAATAAAGTTTTGAAAAATTTCTGAACAAGGATTTTTATATAGCTGCGCAGCAACGATTTTCCATTTTATTTCAAAATACAATAATACCCGCGATTCGAAGTTATGTAAGCATTTCTGATCCACCAGGAAAAATTAAGGAATACTGAGTGACTTTGACTTTAAAATGCCAATTGCAATAAAGAAAACTTTGGAAGACCTTGCTTAATGGTCGCTTTATTATTTATTTTTTATTCTTAGTATTCAATTGGTGGCATATGCTAGTCAGAAAAAGATTTAAATAAGCACTTTGGTAGCTATCGAAAACCTTACCGACACTACCGACAAACTTTTAGATCCCGCCACTTATTTCAATTAATATACAAAAATATAATTTTGGTCTCAAAACTGTAGTATAATTGTTCTAAATATATACAATAGAACGACAATAAATTATAGTTTCATAAAAAAGCTGGGTAGAATTGCTCAGTACACACATAATATACATATTTAGTCTTTTCGATACCTCAAAATTTGGTTGCAATCAGATAAAGACTTTACACTTTTTCAAAACTTTGGTTGCTAGTACCGTATCTTTTGTATCTACATCCAAAATATACCATAGAACAAATAAAATGCCATATTGTTGTTTTTTTTGCCTAGCCGGAAGTAGGTGTGCGAAAAATGTTAAGCAAATTGAATATGAGTGCAAGAGAATAACAAGTGTTGTCAAATGAATCTTTTATATTCTTAGAGATCAAGGCATTCAAGTAGACAGACGGACATGGTTATATCGCCTCCGTTGTTGGCCTTGATGGCTCCATCTGCATTTTATGTATAAACAGTTCTTGTTGACATAAAGTTAAATTAGCCCTCTACCATATGAGTAGTTGGTATAGCAATGAAGCAGTTTCCATTACAACTAAAATTTGTCGTAAGATTTTTCATCATTCGTACTCTTCAGAGAAAACTCTCTAAAGTTTGAAATCATATAAGATAGACATTCAAATTTATTCGGAAGCAACAACGAGAAGCGTGATATATTGCATCTCCTCTCGAATACACATATAGGACTTTCTTAGGTAGCCATGAATCAAGGAGATACTTTGTTAATTGGAGTCTCAGCTCTCATTCGTTTCATTTTCGTATCACACTTGTTTTGCGCAAATTTTAATTAAAGTCTCAACAGTCGTTTAGTATTACGCAAACGTGGTTAAACAAATCTGAGCAAATTTCATTCACTTAACTTGAATGTTTTGTGGCAAGTAGTTGCTGACAGTTGTCACATGGCTGCAGTCACAGTTGCAGTCGCAGCAGTTGCAGTTGCGGCGACAACACTTTAAAAATTAATTGCTGAGATTTATGAGCCCAGTTAGTGGAGTCTCTGAGCCTGAGAGTCAGCGAATGCGTGCTCAGTCCGTTACTTAGTTAGCCTCGCTTCGAGTATAAGCCATATAAGGCGGCAACGCTGGCAGCTTTTATGCATAAGCTGAACCACATTTCCAGCCATTTCACACTTTTATCAGTTTAAAATATGAAGCGGCAAACTATGGGAAAATCTGTTTTTTTTTTTTTATAGAGCTGCAACGAAGCCGACAGTCAATTGTGTGTGTGGAGTCGCCGCTGGCGAAGATTTGCGAGCTTTGATAAAGAAATTTTGTTGGCCTGGCTCTGACTTTAGCTTCAGTTTCGGCTTTGCCTGAGACTCTGTGACTCTGGCTGTGGATGAGGCTGTGTGTTGTTGGATGCACTCGTGAGCGTCTTGGTCGCTCGCAGCATGGGTGCCCAGGCTAAGAGATGCTCGAGGCCCGATTTGTCTGGACGATCTGGCTTCACTAGCTATTACCCCATGTCTTGGTTGTTGCCGTTGCGGTTGCTGTTGTTGCCAGCTAACTGCCTACTAGCAAACTGAATGCTATAATTAGACAATAAACAAAGCCGCAAAACAAAGCACAACTTATTGGGGCGTAGCTTGGGATCAATTGCAATTGCAAATCCAATTCGTAGTGAGACTTATTGTGGACACAGTGCAGTCGAGTCGAGTCCATTGCGGGGCTGGCCAATCCAAATGCTGGCAATCAAAAACCGCGACAAATTGTGCATTTTGTGGTCGCAAATTGAGTTAACGCTGCCAAATTAGCGGCATAAATTTATCGCTCCAAACGAATGGAGCGAACGGTCAACAGAGTCAGACTCCAACTCCGACTCAGACTCAAACTCGAGACTGAGACAGAGACTGAGATGGAGATGGAGACAATAAGCGAGAGCGAGACAGAGGCAGCGAGAGACTGTTGAGACTGCCCCAACGATAGTCGAGATTGGGTCTTAATTAAGTCTTTACGAGGCTGTGGCCACAATTTCAAATGGGTGCACAACTTGGACGCTTAAATAAATAAATCTGGTTGTTGTTGTTTTTGTTACTGTTGCTGTTGCTGTTGTTGTTGCTGTTACTGTGACTAACAATTGGCGCTTGGCCGTTTTGCCGCCGTTTGCGGCCAATAAAAGATCGCAGCGCGCTGATTTGACAGGTTAAAAATTTTGGGTTGGGCCGCAGTCCGAGTGCTCCAGCTTGCCAGCCAACCAGGCAACTACAGCAACGACAAAACCAACAACAACAACACATCGACGATAACTGTTAGGCATGTGTCGCTGCTGCTGGTCGTTGCCACCCACCTGGATTGGGCTCAGTCCGGACTCCGGACCCCAAGGCAGCCAGCGGCGGCGGTGCACACACATTTGTTTTCGCTTAAGAGACTTGCTAAGATTATTTTGAACAAACTGGTGGCAACAAATTAATTTAACCGATTGCCAGATATTTACTTAACTTTATTTATTTTATTTTGTTCGCTTCTATTTTTTGTTTGCTTTGCTTTGTTGACTCTAGCTTGTGCCTTGTCTTGTTTGACTATCATTTGTGTCTTGTTTCTGTCGCTTGTATCGATAAGTTCACTCCTAACTATACAGGACATAACGGACTGTTCTTGTGTGCAGAGTATTCTGCTAAGATTAAAATTAAATGCGACTTTTATGTAAAATAACAAGAAAGATGTGTTTGACTGTGAGATACTCGCTACTTATTTTTAAACAAAAGAAAAACAGTACGCAATTATTCTAAAAGTATATTTATTGAATATACCATAAAATACTACAACATACTGAAATGTATATTTGGTATATTGATATACCACTCCAAAAATACCATATTGTTAACCTAAGCAATCAGACCCGACAGCAGTAGATCTTCTTTGCTATATAAAATGATTTCTTAAATATATGATCGCAGGTTCTTAAGACTCTAGATTCAAAACTACGCTTACTATATGATTTTTTTCGACATTCGGGGGCGGAAGTGAGTGTGGAAAAAATCTAAAGCAAATTTGATATGCGTGGAAGTGCAGAAATAAAAAAATTTAAACAATACACCGTAAATATACTAAAATATACTGAAGTTTATATTGACCAACCATATTGATATACTTCTACATTTAACCATACTGTGTTCCAGATTATTAATCTAAACAATTGAAATCTTTTTTTTTTTTTATATATGTATACAATTATTGCTAACTATTACAATTTGTATTCGATCGCAAATTTGTAGGACTCAACCTTAAAAACTACATAGCCTTTTTAGATATGCGTAATCAGAAGTGGGAAAATATATCTATATATCTTAATCTCCTATATTCACTGAGAAATAGGTGTTCCTACGGACGGACGGACAGACAGACAAACAAACAAACAGACATGTCTATATCTCGTCGAAGTCTCGTCTGTTAACGCTGATCAAAAAAAGTGTCCTACAGGCAGCGGGTATAAAAATGTGTCGAATTCCAAGTCTAAAGACAACATTTAGTCGTCTTTTCTATTCGGAAGTTTTACCACTACTTTGTGCGATGCAAAAGACTTTTACGATGAAAAGTGAATGGGAGTAGAGAAGTTGATTTGTATTCAAATCGAAGCCAGGTCAATGCAACAGAGTTTGTAGTCTTACTTCCCATCCTTGTCAAATTGTATGCATTTCACTCGATCAGTGTTCGCCTCTGTTGATTACTTCATTTATAGCTGTCTGATCGAGTCGCTTTTGTGGTTTATGCAAATCTTTGGCTTCAAATTGATTGCACACTTCAGTGGGGATGGCGCATGACTGATGCGAGAGAAGCGACCATTAAGGTGCCCCCAAACATAAATAATATCAAAGCAGCCCAAAGAAGTCAATATAAATTTGTGATAGGGAAAAAACAGGCAACCCAGCATAGAGTATCGAACATTGACTAAGGTCAAACGAGGCGTATGCGCAATGTGGTTGGCCTGTTCGACTGAGACTTGGTGGAGAGCTGTGCCTGGTTCGGAGCCCTTATACTTTTCAAAAGTCAACAGCAGTTTAAACTCGTTTGCAAAACACTAACGGGCTGTTCTGTTCTGTTTCACTTCCCGCCCAACCTAGCCTTGTCTATGAAGCTGGCGCTGTTGCTGTTGTTGTTGTTGTTGTTGTTGCTGCTGCTTCCACTCAATTTGTTTGCCCAGCGGCACTGAGAATTGGAGTGTCAAACTTTCAGCTTTCAATGCACGCCAGGATGCCTCAGACATTGGCACAGCCACAGCCACAGCTACAGACACAGCCACAATCGAGGCAATGACGCTGGCGATGTCGATGCCGATGTCGATGGCGATGTGGATGTGGTGGATGTCGATGTTGCCACAGCAAGCGGCAGGCAGCAGGCAGCAGCAGCGACAGCAACTGTGCCGCAGCTAGCTTGCTGTTTTTGTATTGACATTAAATGAAATAATCTGCGATGATTGTGCATTAGTTGCAGTCAGCAGGCGGAGACTGGCCATGGTCAGAGAGTGGGACTGGGTAATAGTTCTAGACTGCTGTATTTGGGGAGAAGCGACGTTGTTGTGCTCGTGGTTCCCATGGCATGATTTTGCATGAAATAATGTGGCGCACGAGTGGGCGGGCGAATGCTGGAACTCTAGCTGGAACTCTAGAGCTGTAGCTGGAGCTCCAAAGCGTGCGGGGGGCCACTTGTCGTGGTAATCGTTGCCATGCTGACTGCCCGACTGCCTGACTGTCTGTCTGACTCGCTGGCTGCTCTGGCTGCTTGACTCGGATCTGGCTTGTGGATGCTTCTATTCAGCTTGTCTTTCGGTTTCTGTTTCTGTTGCTGTTGCTTTTGCTGTTGTGTGTCCGCTGCCTTAGCCAAATTTGCGACGAAACAGGAACCGTTAACTGCGGCAATTTGTGCTGCCAGCGTCCCTCAGTTGTTTCCCACGTTATAATTCGTTAGATTTTCAATGCTCCGACTTCAGCTTTTGGGCCTTGTGACTTGATACAGTTTTTTCTTCCCCCGAAATTTTTTGTGTACTTTTTCGGCTGCTGCCGAACTAAACTTTCAGTGATATTCTCCCAAAATGGTCGTAAAGCATCAGAGAGCGAAATGAATTACAAATTCGTATAGTTTGGCAGCAGGAATGTAGGCAAAAAGCCCAAAAACCAAAAGCTCGTCATCAGAAAGTGTATTTGCTCCGGAAACTGTTTTCTGTTGCTCTCAGTCTGCGCTTTCAGCTAGTGTCATTTGCACTTGATTTGTTTACGAGTGTGCTTGGAAGTCTGGGTCGCCTCGGCCAAAGTTGTTTGGATGACACTTGGACTGGACTCGTGCGGATTGCGTGAGGTTGAAGCCTTTCTCTTTTTGCTTCTCTCTCTCTGTGTCTCTCTCTTTTTTTATTCATTTGCTAAGTGTGCATCACGTGCAAGCAATTATTTTATCAATCATTTAGGCGCTGTTGCTGTTGTTGGCTCCTCGCCTGGCTGCCTGTCTATGGCTTTTTTCTATGACTCTGTCCCGACTTTGGAGTTCGGGGCTGGTGCTCAAACAGCGAAAACGCATTTAATGTCTGCTTAGTGTGATTACGACGCATTAATGCCCGTTCGCCGGTAGATCCCCGATCTCCATCTGCGTCTCCATCTCCATCTCCGTGCCCCGATCAACACCACTTGCCCCCTTCTGCATGTTGCATCTCCGCGATGTATTTTGTTTTTACTGTTTTACAGTCACCGGCAGCGCGTCTCTCGACTCGCTGTTCGTCTTGTGCTGTGCCGTGTTGTGTTGTGTTGTGTTGTGCTGTAGTTGTTATATGTGTGTTAACTTTCAAATAAATTAAACATGAAGCTGGGATCATTTATTTCACTCGCTCCACCTAACTCGCTAGCTCGTTTGGGCCTGGCACTAGCAACAGCAACAGCTCTAGCACCTGGTACAAATACCCATTCGACTCCATCCATGGCTATCCCAGTCAGCGGTCTGGCGCTCTATCTATCCGCAGTCTGGCACTCGCAGTCGGGGCTAAGCAATGCGCAATGTTTCTTCATCTTCACATTAAATGCACAATTCCCGACATTTGTTTGAATTAACACGCAGCAATTACCGCTCGCCAAACTTTAAAACTCCAGCTTCCAGCTCCATGTCGAACCCCAGTCTCAGCCACAGCCTCAACTTAAGCTCCAGCTTCAGATTCAAGCTGCAGCTCCAACTCCAATTGCTGTTTCATCTCCAGTTGCAGCTTCAAACGTCATAAGATACCAACGCATATTAGAGACACACGTTTTCTTGCTTAACAAATTCGCTTTTAAAAGTTTGCAAAAGTTTTATGGCAAAAGGATGTAGCAATTTAAAAAGCATTCATAAAGTTTTTTGTAGCGGATCGTAAAATATTTAAAGATTAATAGTGGCAAACACAAGAATGATAAAGTTAATAAGAATGAGTACATACGTTTGAATAAATTATAATATTGAATACTCCACTTCGACAAACAAAAATATTTAATATTTTTTAAGACTCATTGGTCACACTTTATTATTCGCTCACTCCTCGATTTTAATTTTGGAATGTGGCAGAAGTGTTGCGAGATCGGAAATATAATTGTAAATAAAATATTAATTTATTAATTAGTATTAAAATAACAATCCAAGCGTCTTGTCAATTTAATTTGATTGTTTGGATCAGCACACCATTTCTAAAATCCATAGACAGCTTTTTATTTCCGCTACCTATAGGGTAGAAGGGTATTATAATATTGTGTGGAAAGGAAATGTATGTAAATGTATAAAGGAGGCATCTCCGACCCTACAAAGTATATACATATATTCTTGATTAGATAAAAAATGCAGGTCATTTAAGAGATTCTTTAGTTTGGAAAAAAATGTGGAAAAGTATACTCTCTGGAAAAGTATACTCTATGGTATATTTTGAATGTAGTACTATAATAATATAGCAATTATAGCCATTGGTATATTTTAATATTTTTAACTGTATATTAACTTGGTGTATTTTAAGATCAACCCCGCTATAATTCAAAATGGGTAGCACGTATCTCACAGTTGAAGACACTTGACTATAGCTTTCTTACTTGTTTTTATTTATTTATTTATTTCTGAATGTGTTGAAGTTAAAAAGTCAATCCAATTATTAATTAATTAAAATTGTTTTGCATCTGGGAACAGTTTTTAAAATCCAAATACAGCTTCTTTATCGATAATAGTTGTTTTCTATCAATGAAATTAGTCGTGCTTTATAGAAGGAACAGAAAGGCTACACTCGACAAATGAATTGACAACTCCACAATAATTTCATCAATTAAGACAAGAGTTACACGTCAACCTTAGTCTTAAGCTGCAGACCAGATTTATAATCAAAGCAACTCACTAATTCATATAATCGACAACACTGCCTATTGATAACAGCTTTCTTCTGATCTTGGCAACTGTAGCATACAGACGTGCTGTAATAAAGATAGTATTTCATATAAATATTACAAGAGTTGTCGCTTGACAGTTAAATCCGTGGTCCTGTGTTCTGTGCGTTTCATTAATCTAATTAATGGCAAATGCGATCAATTAATCAATACACCTAGCACTAAGCTCATACGCGCCTAAAATGGCAAAACGGACGAGAATTCTGTTCACCACAAAACATGCATTTAACTTAGAGGCTCAGAGAGATGGAGGAGCAGAGTGGAAAAGAGAGAGAGAGAGAGAGACAGATGTAGAAACCACTTTAAGTGACCATCGCATCGTTTATCTGCTGCAGACAAAGAAATGCATAAATTATTTCTCTCAAGGCATTTTAAAACGCCTGTTGGGCAACTTTCCGCTCAGCCAAAGCCGAAGCCGAAGCTGAAGCTGAAGCTGAAGCTGAAGCTGTGCCCGATGCTGACTAACTGCTCTGTCTTCGGCTAGTTGCTGGAATGGATGCTGCTTGACCATTTGGAAAGCCTTCTGCTTCGTGTCCACGCTTTTGTCCATATTTGTACACAATTAGCAATGACACAAAAAAAAAAACACACACATACTCGTGAAATCGTACACAAAAAAACAGAAACAAACTTCACACACCATAAATCGATTATCATTGCGAAAACACATGCATACATACATACATAGACAGGCATACACACACTCACACACTTACACACTTGGGCATTAAATCAAATAGCACATTTTATGCCACTTTCGGGTGTGCATAAATTTATTTATCGATTGCTGGTCGACGTCTTATCGCTGCACGCATCGCATCGCCATCGCCTATCGTCAATCAGCGTTGCGTATACGCCATGTATGTCGGCATGTCCGCTGCCTGCTTGCCGCCTGTTGTTGCATGCATAAAATGTATAACAAAATTGTCATTAGCGTAAAGCATTTGTTAACCGCTCAGATCGCACGATAAGCCAAGACCGAAGACCAAAGAGGAGGAGCAGGAGGAGAAGGTGTTTTTCCCCCTTGGACTTTACTTCTGCCATCTATGTGGCCAGTTGCCCATCCATCAATGCTGCTGCGGATTGCTGGCCGCGTTGCTGGTGCATCAATAGGTTGAGTGCTGCGGCAGTGCAACACGCGCTGACAATCAACGGCGACAGAAAAACGGGTCCAGTTCCAGTTGCAGTTGCAGTTCCAGCTGAAGTCGCAGTCGCAGTCGCAATCTTGGCCTGCCTCGCATTGCTTTTCACACCTTCACGGCAGCTGCCGCCGTTTGTGGCATGAGCTTACTTCTATTTTTTTTGGGTAGGCCTCGACCAGGTGTAAAATGGCTGCATGATTGGCATTGCGTTTGTATCTCATCGTCATCGTCATCGTCATCGTTGTCGTCGTCGTCATTGTCAGCGACAGCTTGAGCGTCATCTTGGTAGCTGATGCTTATTGACAATGCGTCTGGCGTTTTGCTGGTTTTGGCTAAGGCAATTCCTTGTTGCTGGCTGTTGTTGTTGTGGCTTTGGCTTTGGCGGTGGTCGTTTGATGGCACCACCAGGCATCGAACAACGGACAATGGACATCGCGCTTCAGGCATCGGGCATCGGGCACGGACTTCAGACAGTAGGCAGTAGGCCAACTAAAAAACAAGTTGCGTTGACATACCAATTAACTTGACAAATACATAATTGGTAGCAAACAATTAAATGTTTTTCTTGCACAGAATGCGCCCTGGCCAACAATGCAGTTAACTAACGTGGCTAACTGAGCCGCCGCCTGCCAACCAGCCCCATTTTGCTGTCAGCTTATGAGCGCAGAAATTCATTTAAATTTATCTAGTTGTCAGTTTTGCTAAGCTTTAAGATATTTGCACAATTTGCTCGTAAAAAACAAATCGAGCTAACAGAGAGAGAGAGAGAGAGAGAGAAAAAAAAAAGGAAAAAGAAATACAAATCGAAATACAAATAGAAATACAAATACAAACAGAAATAAAACGGCAACCGCTAACGAAGCGCCAACAATGTTTAAGTCGAAGTCGGAGTCAGAGTCGAAGGCAAAGGCGACGGCGAAGGCAAAGTGGAGGATGATGGGGACGATGCTGTGGGCAGTGGCTGTTATACGCTTCGTTTAAGTATTATCCACAAAGTTAAACAGCTTGTAACATTGCGCTGCATGGAGGTTTTGAATGAAGAGAACTTTGATAGCAACAGCAAACGAGTTGTTCTTTATTCGAAAACTTATTTAATTTACAAATTTACTTATATCAAAGCACAAACTTTTGAAATTCGTATGGGTACTATAACTTACTCACAAATGTTTGCCAATCAAATTGTAAATATTCAGGTTGATTCAAAATAATCTTGAGTCAAAAAGTTAAAATGATAATTAATAGGGTTTGTTGGATTTTCGATTAGTAAAATATTTAAGTTATTCGTGAAAATTTATGGAAGTCTTCAACTACTAATAAGCTTTAAGCTATGATTGATATAGATTTTTAGTAATTTACATGCTCGATAATCTTTACTCGGATAAAAAAGAAAAAACTGTTGGGCAATTTAGCTTAATTCACATAAAACAAGGTAAGAATTTTAAGGTTTATTAGTTATTAGCTTAATGTTTAACTGTTTTAAAGTTTCAATTAAAACTATTTGATTTATAACAGCTTTAAGATGTGATTGTTTTCGATAGTTACCTTTTTAAGAAATTTACATGTTCGATAAACTTTTGACGGAAGAAGAAGCCAAGCAGAAGATTTTTGCAAGTTAGAATTGAAAACTGAAAGGATTTTATTTTTCATAAGTAATTAGCTTGATTTTCAACTATGATAAGATTGCAAATAAAACTATTTGATTTATATGAGTGAAGAGTGTGCAAAATTCGTTGCTCGCAGCAGCGTTTAATTCTTAAATGATTGTTGTTTTTGTGGGTCTGTTTGGCCGTTTGGCAGGTGCAGTTTGCATTCGGCAGTGTTGCTGCTGCAGCTATTGTAGCGACTGCGCTGCCAATGTTGTTGTTGTTGCTCATTAGTTTTTTGCTGCCACAAAGTCTACGTCTGTTACCATTTTGGGCTGGCTGGGAATCAGGCGCTGGATTAGCCAGCCAAGCTAGTCGAAGGCAGAGGCTGAGGCAGAGGCAGCCGCAAAGCGTTAGAGTTAGAGTTAGGAGTCTGCAGTTAAGAGTTAGGAGCTTGTGTGAGCTCGATTCAGTTAAGACAGATAGCAAAAGGCAAAGGCAAGAGCTAAAAGGAAAATCGAAACATTTGACTCCTATCGCAAGTGTGGGAAACTGTTTTTTTCAAGGTTCAAAAGACGCCCGCAGAGTGTGAAAAATGGCAAAAAGAAATATATAGGCATTTGTATGTGTGTTGATGCTGTTGTTGTTGTTGCTGTGCTGTTTTATTTGTGTATGTGGTGATAGTTAAACTTGCGGCCACAAGTGCTGTTAGCTGCCCCCACGGCGTATGCACAATGCCATAAATTCAGATGTGCAAGCGTTTAGATGTGGCCGAAAGTTTTGCGGTGTCTGCGTGTGTGTGTGTGTGTGTGTGTGAGTGAGTGAATTCGCATTGCTCATACGCCATGTTGTTTCATAATTATAACTTAAATACGACAGTTTTATATAAAAATCTACTAGTAAATCAATGTGCGCGCGCCTGGCAATTAACTGCCAAGAAACGTAACAAACATAACGACGAGTCGCTCGCTGCTAGCTTTGCGGTGCAGCGAAGCACGTCGCGACGTTAGACAGTCAACCAGCCAGCCAGCCAGCCAGCTAGCGAGCTAGCGAGCTAGCCAGGTTGCTAGCCAGGCAGCCAAGCGAACTGTCAATTATAACCAATCGGCACACCAAGTGCACATTAAACCCTATCAACTGTTTTTGTAATTTATTGTTTGGTTTTGCCAACAAGTCGCATTTGGTGCGAGATCCGCATTGCATCGCTCAGTTCCACGCTGGGCGATGGCAACCCGGTTGCATTCAGTCTCTCTAGTCGCTGCTCTGCTCGGTTTGGCTTTGGCTGTGCTTGTGGTTGTTGCTGTGGCTGCGGCTTTGGACGGCAGCCTCATCATAATTATCGCTGTCTGTTCGGGCGGCACGTTCAACGCAATGCAACGCAATGCAACAGCAACAACAGCAACAGCTTGCAGCTAGCATCTTACAGCCAGAGCTGCCGCTTGCAGCCTGTTGCAGCCCGAAGCTAACAGCCAAAGTCAAATGAGCAGTTTATGGCCAAGACGACCATTTTGAAGACGAGCCAAAGGAGCTAGCCGCATGCAGGTTGCAGCCAACATTACCTGACTCTCTGTATGTGTGTCTGTCTCTCTGTCTGTGTGAGTGTGTGTGCCACTCGGGGCAACATTCACTTTTTTTATTGCACCACTTTGGCAATAGGCACAAGTGTGATTTCAAATCTCTGGGTCGCCTCACAGCTCAGCTCAGCTGAGTCTCAGGCTCAACTCGCTGCTGCTGCTGCTGCGGCTGCCACTCGGGCCACTAAATTGGCAGAAATATGGAAGTCAGCGTGTGCATTTCGGTAAAAGCGGTGATTATATGCCCACTGAGAAACGGAGAATGGACATTTTTTTGGCACAAAATATATGACAGTCAGTCGCCCGTTGTCCGTTGTCCCCTGTCCGCTGCCTGATGCCAGTTGTTGACTGGCGACTACCGCTCTTACATACAATTGCTTTGCTGGCCACGTAATGCGCATTAGCATATGCATTGCAGTTGTACTCTCACTCGCTCGCATCCATGAGCCCAAGCAAAGCCAAATGAATGGTCCCTTCTAAGCAACGCAATTGCAAATGGGGCAACAAAAACAGAAAGACACACACACACACTCATACACTTGGAGCGAAATGGCCAAATGGCAAAACGGCACTGTGGGCTGACGTTGATGGCCAGTTCAATTAAAAGCCATCAATTTTAATAACACGAGAGACGGGGCACACACACACACACACTCGCGAGGGAGACTGCTACCTTGGGCGCTGTTAAACCAAATGCTGGCCTGAAAATTACAAATGCATCAGTAACAGCAACAGGAACAGCAACAACAACAGCAACTCCCAGGCCTCAGTTCCCGGAGTCTCTGAGCTCTGAGCACATGTGTAGACAGTCTAAAACTTTAACGCACTTGAAGCACTTGAGGCTAAAACAAGCGACCGGGCGGCCATTTCACAGACCCCGTGTTAACGGTCAGTCAGGTTGCGGTTGCTGCTGCGGTTGCCAGTTGCCAGTTGCCTGGTTGCCGGTTGCCCAATGCCAGTTTGCCAGTAAAGAGCAACTCAGTCTGTGGCCCTCGGTCATGTTGTTGCACGGGGAGCTCTAGACACAAAGCACTTAAGCATGGGTCATTCATACAGTTTGGGCAGCAACCACACCAACAACAACCACAACAACACCAACGGCGACAGGCAACCAAACGAGAAGAGACCAAAACAAGTGAAAATTGAAAGCAGAAGCCACATATAGAAGGGGAATTTTAGCAACAAATAAGTACAAATTTATTTAAATGTTATTTGTTGTAGTATTTGAAACTTCCATTGGAATATGCAAGTGAAGATAAGAAAATGAGTATTCATTTGGTCTAATATATTGTACCTCGAATTAGTATATATCTAATCAATGGTTGTTTTTAATCTCTCTTTGAACTTTATTTATATAAAAATGATTCGTTTTGCGTCGCTCATAAACGAACAAAAACAAGTAAGAAAGCTACAGTCGCTACACATTTTGACACAAAGCAAAACAGTGCGGTATTATTCTTTACATATTCCACAAAATTACTAAAACATACCGAATACTATATTTGGTATATTAATATAGTACTACAATCAAAATATGGGTATATCGACTTTACAGTTTCGGAGATGCCTTCTTCTGCCTGTTACTTACATTTCCTGCAGGCTCAAAGTTATAGTATTCTTCTACCCCATGGGTAGTGGGTATAATTGCCTAATCGGATCAACTTTTTGGTTTAGCTGTTCAATTTTGTTCTTTAGTTCGTTTGGGTTCAGTTTTGATCTATAGTTCTTTCTATTTACATTGTTCTCTTTATCATTAATTGTTCGATTTGCAGTTGGTTCACTATCTTGAATTATCGTCTAGTTCTATGAATGGTTAGGAGCTGTAACGTATGTTTTGTGTTCTTAGTGTTGATGTTGGATTTTGTAACTTAGACTTATGCCTCATATGTTATATTTGAAGGAAAAATACAAACACATTTATACAACTGAGTACACCACTTAAAAAACAATAGCATCCTTAATATAGAATAGAGCGGATATAAACTGAGAAACGTCAAGGAACGAAGACAAACGGTAATATATCGATAAGCATTGTTGGGGACTCTAACGAACTAGTTCAGTAAATTGAGCGAAGCTTACCCAAGAATAGTATTTAAGTATGCGTTAATTTGAATTCCGTATGTGTATCGCAAATAACACTCAGGAAAATTGCCGATCCATCTGTCTAATGATGCCAGTTTGGTGTAAACACTTGCATCATAGAATCATTCAAGCAGTTCCGCTTAGTGTAAATGCGATATAAAATGCACTGTAACGAAGTGGAAAAAGTGAAGAAGCTACAGTCAAAGTGATACAATTAGACGGAAATCTGGACTTGGTTAATATTATGAAGCTATCATATTATGATATTGTAGCTGAGCCATTATCATTCTCTTGAGCTTAGCAATAATTATATTAAGAATCTGAATTTTCTCATCCGCAAACAGAGTTAATAAATTAGCTTATATTAACATTTTTGATCTAGCAAACGCCCTAGTCTAACAAAAACACACTTAATCAGCATTCATTTATCGTTCGTAGCTAAGTCGGAAATTCATTCACTGCACTTCATTACTGGGAAAACCAGTCGCAATTGACGATAGAGTTGAGTTGAGTCAAGTACCAGGTGGCGCAGTCGAAACATTCATATGGAGCAGAGCAAAGAGAACCCTTCAAGTGAAGCGGCTTCAAAGAAATGAAAAATGCTGGGAGACCAACTAGAAGTTTATGTGAATCGAGGGGCCAAGAGAAATATTAGAGGAAATTGGCAGCCGTCAGACAGGCATCAACTGAAGCCAGCAGCAGCAGCTGCTGCCGATGATGTTGATGCTGTTGGCAATTGATGTCGCGGGCGCCAAAATCGACACACTTGTCCCTCTGCAAAGTCTGTGTGTAATAGTGTGTGTATCTCGTAAGTTTGTTGGCTGCAGCAGCAGTCAGCATTCGGTATTCGGCACTCGGCAATCAACAGTCAGCGTTCGGCAGTTGGCAGTTGGCAAACGGCGCCGCTCAAGTACAGGTTAAATGGATCACGACTGCACGGATTTGATATCCGTCTGTCGCCAGCAACTGTCCGACTCTGTCCCGGGCCCATAAAATACGCGACATGCAAACGTTTTTGATGCAATGACTCGCTCGGTCCGCCTAGCTCACTCTCAGGCTGAGGCTCAGGCTCGAAGCTCAAGCTCGGGCTCCATCTCGAACAAAATTAGGAAATTGTGTACAACTGTTAACTGACAAGGCAAAGTGTTCGAGGCAGTTGAGTCGAATCAACTAGCGATGGGGAATGGGGAAGGGGGAATAGCTGCCGATCTTTGGTTAAGCTAAAGCTAAGCTGATTTTTATGCCAATAGCTGGTGCACTTAACGAGTCTCATTAAGCTTTTGCCGACTATAAAAACTCAACAGTTGGCCATTTTGTTTAACTGACTTTCAATTGCCTTTACAATTGCAGCGAGCACTTCGCATGCCAGCGGCAGCAACAGCAACAATCACAGCAACAACTATAACAAATCCGCCACCAAAGCATCCGCCAGCAACAAGAGTAACTATAGTAATGGGAAGCATTCGGGGGCATGCTCATCCTCCGCCTCCAGTTATGCAACAGGCGGTGGCTCAACGCTGGGGGCCTTTGGTCGACAACACCAGCAGCAGCAGCACCATCAGCAGCAGCAACAGCAGCAGCAACAGCTGTACGCTTCCGGCGTCTCCAAGTTGCCATTTTCGCCATTCTTTGCAGCATCGCCATTCTTCTTCACTTATCGACGGATCAGCAAGCAGGAAGACAACAACAACAGCTGCAGCTACAACAACGGCACCAGCAGCAGCAGCAACCACAGCGCCACCAACAGCAGCAGCCTCAGCAGCAGCGCCAACAGCAGCGCTCTAATGCAGGACTATGATCGCAAGTTCAGTTTGTTGAGTCTCTTCAAGAATCCCTACAAGTTCACCGAGGCCCAGACGCAGCGCAAATGCAATTCGCTGAGCAGCAGCGGCAACAGCAACGGCAGCAGCACCAGCCAAAAGGCGTCGCTCACAGGAACAGCTGCGGGGGCGGGAGCGGGAGCTGTTTGTTCGCCAAGCTGGAAGAGCTATGCGGGTGCCGGCTCACCGCATGCGGCACTTAATCCCGCCTTTGGTGGCATGGCACTTGGTGGCAGCAGCAGCAGCGGCGGCGGCGCCACGCGAAAGGACAGCAGCAGCTTTAGTGGCATTAACTTTGGCGGCAGCGGTGGCGCCTCCGCGTTCAGTCGCGACACTGCATCCAATGGCGGCTACAATGATCTCTCCAAGAACCGCAAGGTACACAAATGCGATACCGAGGGCTGCGACAAGGTCTACACCAAGAGTTCGCATCTCAAGGCGCACAAGCGCACGCACACAGGTGAGTCTAATGTCTAGTGGTCATAGAATGGATTCAATTCCTTGCCTTCCCCATCTCTTCCTCTCTCCTTTCCTCTCCGCAGGTGAGAAACCGTATGTGTGCACCTGGGAGGGCTGCATCTGGCGCTTTGCCCGCTCCGACGAGCTGACCCGCCATTACAGAAAGCACACCGGAGTGAAGCCTTTCCGCTGTCAGCTGTGCACCCGGAGCTTCAGTCGCTCCGATCATCTATCGCTCCACATGCGACGACATTGAGTGCCACCAGAGGCCATAGGAAAATATACTCACACACATTTCTCAACACATTCCAGTACACAGGAGACAAAGGGAACGTCGTTTCCTTATTATTTATAAAACACTCTGTTTCATACATCCATTATATCGCTGTTGTATCGTTCAGTTTTTATGACCTAATGCATAAGTAGCTCAATTTAGCACTATAATGGGCTTAAAGTCCAGACTAGATATAGCGAACTTTAGCTGATAATCGAAACGAAAAGAGTTTTTTAAAAATCTTTTCGAATCTTCACAGACGTTGCCTTCAAGAAGCCAAGTTAACAAGCGGTACTACGAGTATAAAAAATCACAAATTACTACATCTATATCAATAAAAAAGATATAAATTGATTTCGATATGGATTGTATAACTACCATATAAGTAGAAGCATAGCATATTTATTTGTATTGGTGCTAGCAACTTGTGTGTACATACTAAACTAGATACGTTTTACATATCGATCGATTAGCCAGTAATGCGATTTAACTAATTTTAGCTCAAATTTTTATACTATATATATTGGATGTTAAGTAGAAAATTGTATACAACTAAAACGAACAAAAGAAAAAAACAGAAAACAAATTAAAAGACAGGCACAAGAGGCAGCTGCAGCCAAGCAATATTTATAAATGACAATAATCTATACTACTATAAACTATATTAAATGCTCATAGAATTACTTAAAACTATCGAATACATTTGTACCATATGCAGATGGCAGTTGCTGTTCAACAGTTTGAAAATTTCTTCACATTCAATTCACTTTCTTTAAGAACCTGAACATTTGATTACTCCTCCTTTCTAATTTGATAATTGCAAAATCAATTCATGTTTAAGTATTGACTTTAATCGGTGTTTTTTGCCCAGTTAACAGCTTTAGTGTCTCTTTTGATCATCATACTTGAAGATATTCGTATTTATTGCACTCTGATGAGTTTTTAATATAATTCTAAAGTATTTTAACGATTGTTGTGTATCTCTCTCGATCTTAATTGATTTTTACTGTAATCCCAGATCAGAGAATCGATAAATTGAAACTGCAGCACTGAAAGATCCGCAACTGCCACGTAGATTTAAAGAATCCACAGACAGAGATAGACAATTTAACTGCAAGCATCAAGAGTAAAAAAAAAAAACAGATAAAGAGAACAAAACAAAGTGTATTATTATACTATATACTATACAACATACCATGCGATGCATACGTCTATTTTTTGCTGAAAATAAAAATAAAAATCAACTTTTTGTACCATACTCTCATGGCTGTCATGCAACCTATATATACGCACAACGATTGATGGGAGGGGGCAGAGGTGGGGACGAAACATATTTACTCGTAGCTTAACCTGAACAATAAACGGCAACGACGAGCGCTCATTAAGCCAACAGAAGCGAGGCTGCGACCAAATCCGTTGTGCATTTTCATTTAAATGAAAAATCAATTGAGCGCACAATGGCAACCAAGTGGCCTGTCCCTGGCCACTATCCACTATCCACTGGCCACTGGCCACTGGCTTAGCCAAAGATGTGTGGCAAGTTGTCAACAGGCAGCAGCAGCCACAGCAGCCGCAGCAGCAACCACAGTCGCGGAGGCATTTATGTGTGTGTCTATGGCCTGGCAAGGCATGGCCCCATGGATCGGGGTCCACTACTGACTCTGGCTTTTGGCTTTGGCTCTCTGGCTACGGCTTCGGCTGCGACTGCGGCATCGACAGTGACTGCAACTGCGACTGTGGCACGCACCCGCCAATTGTCCAGGGGCAGCATTGTCGTTGTTTGTCGTCGGCTTGCGCGCGTTGTTTGCAATAATAAAGATGACAAATTTCTCGTCATTTGTAATTTCAATGTGGGGCCTTGGATTGGCCTTTTTGCTAATACGCGCAACTGGTTGCCACTCGAACAGAAGTGGGAAATGGTAGCGGGAGCTGGAGTGGGAGATGAAGCTCCTCTTTCTCTGCTCTCATGACACCTGCAGCGGAAATCAGTGCATGAATAACGTTGCGGCCATTAAGGTAAAATTGTGAAATATTACATATACGCAGATGAAATTTATTGGTAAATTAATAATAACCACAGCCGACAGACAGTAGCTGTTTCAGCCGTTGTTGCCGCCACTGCCACCGCCACAGCTGATGTTGCTGCTGTTGTTGCTGCTGTCGATGAGGCCAACGCGTTTAGCATAAAGGTTACATATATATAACATACCGGTTTTTTTGGGTTAATTAATATGAAAAAAATATACTCCCAACGTATGTGTGTGTACACTATTCAAATGTGTGCCTTTTGGTCAGGTCAACTCGATGCGAGACTTACGCCAGGTTTAATGACCCGCAGCATGCAAATGAGTAAAAGTAAACATTTGAGCATATCCCAACACTGGCTGCAATAATTCTGCAGACGAGTACACTCGCAATGCCTTCACATGAGGCAATTATAATGATAGTTGATTGATCATGGTTTCCATAAGCCATGACCATAGAAAATGGCCAAAACATTAATAAACCAGAAAACGTTTGTTACTTAATGAAATGCTAGTGGGAAAAACGTATAAACTCGATATTTAAATAAGTACAAAGGTGAGTACGAATATATTTTACCGTTGCTAATATTCATCTTCACTTCATTTGAGACTATCGGTTCTATTTTTATGAATGACATTTGCTTCAGAATATTTAAATATGTGAATATTCAAGACATAGCGAAATAAACAGAACAAAACATCACATATTTAAAAGTGATTTCGTTTTTCTTCAAATATGTTAGAAACCGAAAATTATAAGAGTAGTAATAAATTTAAAGGTTTAATCTAATTTATTGATTGTTGTACTGTATTGTTGTACCCGCTGCCCATTTTTAATGAAAATAAAACAAATGTGAAATAAAGTTTCTTATATGCGGAAAATGTACTCGTCTACAACACGTTATCCATTGATCTTAAAATCAAAACATTTCATATAGGACAAAATATGCCGAACACATGTACTCTCCAACTATTGAAATTGTACCGTACTATATGTTTTTTCTTCTCTGTGTTTTTGATATTTCATAAACATTTTATTAAAATTTACGTAGGATCTGGTAAATATCTTAGAAGTTATTGAATAATATACAAAATACAGCTTTCGGTATATTTATTCAGTAGCATTTTCAGTTGGCTTGGCCTATAAATTGAATCAATAACTGCCAAGCTGGGCATATAGAAATAGAAAATCATTTTCAGATATCGGTCGTCTTATGAACATTGCTTTGATTGATAATATGGTATATTAAGTACTCTATGGTATATTATTGAATGTAGTAGTATATCAATATATCGAAATGTAGCTTTCTACAGTAGCATTTTTGATTGTTTTGGCCTATAAATTTTAATTGGTTAGATCGATAACTGTCAAAGAAAAACATTTTCAAGTATCTGTTGTTCTACCAAGATTTCCAAATTTTATATTCTGAAAATATGATATGATCATATGATAGATACAATAAAATGTGTAATATTATGTAGAGTCCTCGAAATAATGAGTTCTTACAGAAAGACAAACAGATTGATAGCAGAACAGGTACGAATACCGGGAAGAGTTCAACGAATACACGAATTCGATGCAGTGAAAAAAAATAGGAATATTACAATTTTTTTAATTTTTTCTAAATGGTAAGTAAAAGAATCTCTTCAAACCATAAAAACAGAAGTGAAGCTGAGAAAAAATGGTAAGTATTGTATATATTTATTAAGTTAAAGAAAAGATAAAATCAATCTATTGTGCATCAAATACTCCCTTGACTTGTACATGTTCATACACAGAGCGAAACAGAGAGCTAGATGCAAAAAAAGAAGTACATAGAACTCATTAAAAAGCAATAAAGTTGCTGTTACTGCCAGCGAAGAACAGAGAGCGTGTCCATCAATGAGCGCTTGCCACAAGCTGCAAGCTGTAAGCTGCAGCTCAAGCTGATCCGCAATTGAATGGGAATTCGGGAATCGAGTCTGTCCATCAGCCAAAAACGCTGCAACAACCAAAACGATTGCGGAGAGTGCTTCAGGGGAAGAGGGATAAAGCGTTGACTTGTACGAAGGCAGCGGAGCAGACTGAGGCTTAAAGACTGCGGCATGTGTGTGTGTGTGTGTGTGTGTGTATGAGTGTGTGAGCCTAGGCAGGCACTTGGCCATTTTTTAATTTATTGTTATGCCTTTTTAGCTGGCTTTTGCCTGCCGTTGCCACTGCTGCTGCTGCTGCTGCTGCTGCTGCTGCTGCTTTAGTTGCTGCTGCTGCTGCTGCTGCTGCTGCTGGTCGGCAGGTCATGTGCAATTTATGAAACTGTGCAGCATTTGCGGCCTGATTTTTGAGACACATTTGGACGGTTGTCGCAACGGAGGCAGCAACTGAGGCAACGGCGGTGGCTTTGGCTTTGGCATCAGCAACTGCGGGTCTCTTTCGCTCTGTATCGTTGTTATTGGTTTCTTGTTGCTTCTGTCCGTTTGATTTGTGATCGATTGTGTGTCGTTACTTTGCGACATGGCGCATGAAATCTTTGACACCTAACGGTAACTGCCAGCCAGATCAGAGAGTCACACAGTCAAATCGCCCCCGACACGTCGCCCAGTTGCCTTTAAGCTTCTGCATTAAATTGGAACAGCAACAGCAACAGCAACAGTTGCTGCCATAGTGGTTGCCCCCAAGTTAGCATCGCAGCTTGAGAGCCTCAAGAGTTGTCAGCGCGTTGCCAAAGTGTTGGCAGTTTTGCCATTTATTTTACAGGTGAGTGAGCATAATGGACAGTTGGCCGTCGTTTGATGTAGGCCTTTGCAACATGCTGAGCGCGCTTTGGCTCAATTAAAAATGGTCTGTCTGGTCCACGTAGCCTGCCTCATTTGACAATTGCCAATTGCCTAATAGAGCCAAATGGACAATGGTCGATGGTCGATGGTCGATGGCCCATGGTCATCGCTCCACTCCACTCCGATTCGATCCGCTTAGCTCTGCTCTGGTCTGCAGCGAGTCAACGTTTTGTTTTTGCACTTGTCCTCCTCTCTTTCTCTGTACGCTGACTCCTTTAATTTGGTTGGCAAAATGCTTAAATTAAAATTCCCATCACACCATAAAACCCATAAATCATCTTTTATCTAAGCGAGTCTATCGACGCATGCGCGCGCGCCGACATTCAACTTGCAGTTCGGAAAGAAAAAACTCTATCTCTATCTCTGTCTGTCTCTGTGTCTATGTCTATGGATGTGTGTGTGTGTGTGTGTGTGTGAGTGTGTGCAAAATGATACTGGCTGTGTCTGCTTCGATTGCGAACTGGGAGCTGGGAGCTGAACACTGGGAACTGGGAACTGGGGACTCCGAACCTACTTGCTTGCCTTAATGAGAATTTAATATTTTTCAATAAAAATTTGTAAAAGGCGCGTTAGCTTGTTGCAAGGCTCTCAGCCATAAAGACGAAAGACGATGCAACCAAGTCTATGCAACTTGGCCTATTGCATGTGTGTGTGTGTATGTGTGTATGTTTGCATTATGGCTATTAACGCATTTTTATTTCGACCTACAGGCAACTTGTGTTATGGTCAAGCTTTTTCTTTTCGCCTCATCAGTGGCGTCTTCCGAAAGGGGCTTTGAAATAGTGCTTTATTTATTCCAATTATTATTGAACAACTGGAATATTATTACGTATTTTATAAGTCAATGTGATAAGCAGTTGTTTTGTTATAATAATCTGACTTTACATAATACAACTTCAATCTTTAAACGTGCAATTGGCTTTGGAATACGGGTATTTTTATTGCTGACGCAAATGATAAGCTTTCGATGTGTTTTTATTAAGAAATATTAGAAATTGATTTCATATTGGGTTGGCGAGTTGTAGTGAGAGTGTGAGGGTGTAATGAATTGAATGAGAGTAAAATATAAAGTTTGAAAATCATAAAAAGCAGTGTTTTTGAGATTACCTGTTGAAGTAACAGTGAAATATGTCGGTTTGGTTTGCGGTGAGTTCTGCCTTGCTTTCACTAAGCTAAGCTCAGTATCTTTAAATATATTTGTTTTAAAAACAAATAATAATTTCACACACTTCAATTTATACACACGAATTTAATTTCACAAGTCTTCTTTAACATTTCCTGTGCCTCTTATTCGCAATTGTATTCACGCAGTGCACTTTTCTTTAATACGTCGTTAATAGGACTGCCAACTTATGTGTTGAAAAAATACTAACATGCTAAAGTTGTTATTGGGTGGACAACACTGAATTAATCGTTTAAGATTATCGATTACTTCAAACAGATGACGTTTTTTGCAAGAAGAAGAATTTATTTGGCAGAGGATTAATAACAACATCGAGATTACAAAAGGTGGATATAAAGATTTACAGAAGTATGACTTAAGTATTTAATAGCTGAAGAAGGCGAGAAGACGGACCCCCCTCAATAATTGGTCATTAGAGTTGGCAATGTCACTGCGTGTGCAGACTGTTGAGAACGGTGTGTGTTGTCGCTTTGTAGTTGAAGTTGAAATTGTTATTGTTATTGTTATTGGTTAGGCGCATTGCTTGTGTTGGCCCTGCCCTGCCCCTGACAAAACAAAAGCCAACTGTTGCATACGAAATTGGCAGAAGTTCAACATGAGCAGCGAGTCGAAGAGGAGTTCAAGACTTGGACATGAGGTTCGAGCTGGAGCCAAGTGTCGCCAATGCCTTGTGTTGTGTCTAGGCTTTTGTTGTCATTGTCGATGTTGTTGCTGCTGCTGCTGGAGTTGCTGTTGTTGCTGCTCGTCTTCTTGGGCTCGGTTCGCGTCACTTGGCGGCGCGTGCAGACTGCTGAGCCTGTTTTAATATGCCAGCAATGACAATCAAATGTCACCTCTGGTGCGCCATGTCTAGACGAAGCAGCAACAACGAGAACAGCTGCAACAGTTGCAAGCTAAAAGAAATTGCATGCAAGTGAGTGCTGATTGCAACAACAACAACAACAACAGAAACAACAACAACAACGACGACCAGCAGCAACATATAAATATGTCATTTGGCTCATTATAAAGATAGCAAACAGCGCTGACCAGAACTGCAAGATTGGAGGAGCAATAGCTGCTGTTGTTGTTGTTGTTGTTGGTGTTGCTGCTGCCGCTCTGGGGGCGCAGCAGCAACTGCAACGCTGCGGCGTCACATTTAAACGTTTAATGATAATTTATGAATGTTGTTGTTTTTTATTGCAACAACAATGCCGTAAACCAATAAATCTTAAGGATCACATAAATCTTGACGCTAACTGCGCAGTCGCCGTCGCCGTCGCCGTCTCGGTCGCTATCAGCGTTGCAGTTGCAGTTGCAAGTTGTAGATCTGCTGCTGCTGTTGCTTGCTGCTGCAGTGGCCAGCAACGTGCAACGTGCCACAATAATTTGGGCTTTTGATTTTGCTGTCCCAACTCTGGGGCACACTTGATCAAACGGCAGGAGTTGCTCTATTGACAGCCGCAAAACCTTGAAGCGAGAATGATGGCTGGTGCGTGTTGCTGCTGCTGCTGCTGCTGTCGATGTTGCTGCCGCCGCTACTACGCTACTTGCGACTCCTGTGGTGCCAGAGTGAATGTGTTAATAGGCCAGCTTATTGACTATGAGTTCGCGTATGAGCCAACTTGACCAATTGGCTTGGCTTTTTAGAAAGGCTCACATAGGCTAATTTTTTTTGTTATTGCAGCTTACGGTTGCTGCTGCCGCTGCTGCTGTCGTCGTTGTTGTCGTTGTTGTTATTGTTCTCAGTTAATTTAATTTTTGCTTTTCATGCTTCGTTAACATATTTTGCTTATAAGGATTTCCCGCTGCAGAGCAAAAAGAAATCACAAGCTGATCAGTGGAAACATGCCGCCGTTTGCCAGGTTGCACAGGTTGCACGGGTTACACGGATTGCACAGGTTGCAACAACAACACCAACAACAACAACAACAACGACGATGGTGACGTTGCGACGACGGCGGCGGCGGTGGTGGCGGCTTCATTGTTGCAGGTGCATGTTGCCGCAACAATGCCATAAATTGTGACATTGGTTTTTTTTCTGTCCCCCTTCTTCTGCGTCTGGTTCTGCTTTTTGCTGCTGCTGCTGCTGCTGCGGCTGCTCTGACTCCCCCTCCAACGTTGCAACGTATCGCTGCCTTGGCTAATTCTTTTTGTTGTGCAAAACGACAGCAGCACCAACAACACACACTCACAAAAAAAAAGAGAATAATAAAGTAAAAAAGCTTAGAACGAGTTTTGGCATTTACGACTCACTCATTGCTCTGCGCTGCTCCGCTGAGGCTGATCTGTGGATGCAGTTCAACCAGCAACCAACAACAGCAGCAGCCAACAGCAGCAGCCAAGAGTCAAGAGGTAGCCAACGGGCAGTACGTGGTCTTGTTGTTGTTGCTGCTGCTGCTGTGGCTTGCCGCATTATGTTGCTGCTTAATTGGTTATAAATTAATTAAACGTCGATTAATAATCCGGCTTCTTGTCAGTTAAACGCCGCCGACGCCGTTGCTGCCATTTCTTAGGTACTGCGAACAAGAACTCGACAACAACAACAACAACAACAGCAGCAACAACAACAAGAACAACGCTAACGACAAACTGAAACAAGCTCTACCTAGAGTGGCCAAGAGTATGGGCCAGAACTTCAGCTTCCAGCTTCAGATTCAGCTTCAGCTTTAGCCACGTGATGAGTTGGCAATAATGAACTTGTTGTTGTCGCAGCTACTGTTGTTCTTATTGTTGATGCTGCTGCTGTTGTTGTTGTTGTTTCTGTTGTTTGCTTGAACTTTTCCCTTGATGCTCGCACTCATTAATGGCCCAGAGATTTTTGGGATGACTTCAGTATCAATGACCATTTGGGAGTTTTAGGTTAGCAACCGCTAAATTTTTAATGTCATTGTCTAAGGGGCTAGATAGATAGATTGTAAATAAATAAAGAATATAAAAAAAAAAAAAAAATTGTCTAAGGGTTTGTTTATTTGTTGGTTCTAGCTGAACTTTATTAAGCTACGAAAAGAATTATCACAAATTATCAACACGTTCTGTAATTAGGAATAGAACACTATTATTAACAATTTAAATGATTAAAGTGAAAGTTACTTTTGTTTTTGACTAGAAATTTGTAATTATAAGTTAAAGCAAATTACATTTGTTATTGCCAATGCGAAGTGTCTAACTTATAGAAATTATTTTAAACCTCGGAATTTGAAATATAAATATAGAAAAAACAATTGGCATTACTGAAGTGTAATACTTTATATTAAATTGGTATACGCACTCATTTAGAATAAACTTGCAATAGTAAACAATTTCTACTATATATTATATAGTAAGTAAATAAAATTAACAAGAAAACTACTGTCGAGTGTGCTCGACTGTGAGATACCCGCTACCCATTTTGAATAAAAGGAAAACAGTTCAGCAATATTCTTAAAATACCATATACCAAAAAATATTATAAAATATACAAATTGTATATTTCATATATTTATAGAGGACTACATTCAAAATATACCATATAGTGCAAAATATATCAGATTGTCAACAAAAGTAGGGGGCATTTTTTAAATAACTTCGGCAATTTTTTTCTGATCTCAAATTTTTAGGATTCATAAATACTGGCGTTAAACTACGCTTGCCATTCGTTTTTTGTCGATATCGGGGCGGAAGTAGGCGTGACAAAAGTTTGAGAAAATCCCGTGCAAAAATTACATGAGCTGTTAAAAAAATATTATAACTCTATCTCTTGTAGTGTCAGAGACAGACGGGCAGACAGACAAACGGACAGACTGACAGAGAGAGAGACGGCCATGACTTCGTTGTCTCGGTTGTTGACGCTGAATAAGAATCGGAAATAAATACTTCTGCCTGTTACATACATTGCCGGAAGACACAAAGTTACAATACTCTTTTACCCTATGGGTAGTTGGTATAAAATGTGAGTATTGTTGGGGGGTTGTAGCAATAAATACAACATGAAAGCTCAGAAAGCATTTGCAGATCAAAAGTATTTATATCATACTAGTTCGTATGGCGACGGAGATTACTTCTTCTGTGTGTTACAAACCAATCTAAATATGGCTTTTATTAAGCGTTAACAACATAATATCGATAAATAATTGCAACCACAGAGTGCCTTGAATAACATATATTTATAAACAACTCAAGCTATAATTTGTCTTTATTATTGCTTGTAAAATAAGGATATGGTTGGTTTGTAATTAAAATGCAATCGGAAATAAAAAATTACTTTACGGTCAATAAACAAATTGCACAAAGTATTTCGGTCTGTGAGATTTAGAGAGGTAAAAACAAAACCATTTGGACAAGATGAAAATGTTATTTAAAAAATAAAGTGAATTGATACGAATTGTTGGGACTATGATTTATGCTAGTGATAGGAAATTAATTGAAATAAATACATTTTTTTCTTAGTAATTTAATTCAACTGTAATATAATTTGAATAGTTGCTACTATGACAAATACGAATACAATTTGTTATTCTACTAAAAGGTTGATCACGTTATTACAATATAAGAAAAAGAAAAAGACACCATAAAAAATAATAACAGCTATTGGTTTCAGATTTTTATTTTTAATATAATACAGTCAGTTGTAAATGTTTAAAAATATGTATTTTGACATATTTTTTTTTACGAATTTTATATAGTAAACAGTTAAGGGAATTCATTCCATTAATTATTTTAATTAAATTTGTTGTATTAGATTTTTTTTTAACCTTTTTACGATCGATTGCAAATATTTGCTATGTGTAAATTCCATAATAAAACGGATTAATGAAAAGCGTCAACAAAATATTTATTTTATTTTTTCGTCATGTTTGGGATTTTATCGTATACGTATAAGCAGCGGGTGGCGACAAATATTACACAACAATAAAATATTATAGTAGAGATAATTTTATTTTTCGAATATTATTGCCGTCTGTTTCTCCACATCACTTTCTTTTTTATGAAAGATTATTATGATACCAAAAACTATCTTCTGCGATAGAGCTTAAAAATAAATGGAATATTTATTATTATATTTCGATATTATATATTTCACAAAAAAATTTCGTAATAAAAATTCTGATCCAGGTTTCTCTGTACATTATTTTAAAATCATAAAAATATTTGGGCAATAAATACTAAAATACCACTTATTTTAGAGTTATAGATGAATAATAGGTTAGGTTAATTTCATTGACACTTATCAGTAGTAGTAAAAGCGTGTATAATACCATAACTCTTACCTAAATTGTTATGTTCTTAATCCAAGAAAGAGCTTAACGTACTTTTACAGCCACAACCCACACCTTAATTTAAAATAACTTTTAAAAGTTCTCACCATTGCAAAGAGAATAAGAAACAATAGGTAGCAATAATTGGAAATGATTTTTGTTTGAAATAGAAGTGCTTTAGTAATAGGGCATAGCAAAAGTGCTTGATAAGTCATAAGATGATACGCATATTAGTTGAGGAAGTAGCCAATGAGACATCGAAGCTGGCTGACAAGTTCTTTTCACTGTTTGTCCCATTCTCAAGCTCAGTTTGAAGCTGAAGCTGAAGCGTTGGAGAACAGCTGATGCAGGGGCTGCTCAAGCTGCTGGGGGCGAGTGCTCTTTAATCTGACAGTTATTTGATTTGATTGCTGTGGCTGCTGCTTAAAAGTGGAGAGAGGCATCGCGAAAGAGAGAGGGAGAGCGAGGGAGAGAGTGAGATAGCCATAGAGCGAGAGTGAGCTGCAGAGAGTATTGCGGTTGTTGTAGTTGCTGTAGTTTATTTCAACACTTTGTGCCGCATATCCACTTGAGGCGACATCCAAGTGATGCCTTTTGTTGATCGAGTGCTTGCTACGCACTCCACACACTCCACTAACTGGCAACAACAACAACAACAACAAGAGAAACAACAATGAAATGCTACATATTCCACGCTACTTTAACGTGCACGAACAAACGAACGAATCGAACGTAGAAATACGAGTACTCATAACTTATTATAAGTTTTTGGGCAGTGGCGATTAAATCACTGGCCCGACCCGGCCCCATCGAGTAGGCCCCAAACAAGGCCATAACAGAAGAGACTCAATGGCTGCGGCAGCAGTTTGTTTCTCCGCTGTCCGTCTGTCCGTCTGTCCGTCCGTCCGCTGTCTGTTGCCCCGATTCGCTGTGTAGGCAGCTGAAGCTGCCGAAGCCGAAGCAGTGTTTGGGGCGCAAGTGATTGTTAACCCATAGTCGGGTCACAATAATGAACACTGAAATCGCGACGCACACTTTCTCACGTTGTTGCGCCTGCGTCTAGGCAACATGCGCTAGCGACAAGTGCTTCAACTACTGCTGCTATTTACTCTCCCCCCTCTCCACTGCCTCTCACACACATACGTAAATTAAACTATAGCCTGTAAAACGTCAAAATATACGAGCACACTGCGATTTAAACTGTCAACGCGGTCGTAAACACTGTCAGAGACCGAGCCGAAGACCAAAACTGGAACTCCAACTTGACCAAAGTGCTGACGGCCTGCCAGTAGCTAGTTGCCTGCCCGTTGCGAGCTGAGAGCTGAGAGCCAAGTTGCCAGTTGCCAGTTACTTGTTGCAGAAATTTGCTTATGAACCACCAGACCCAGATCTGTTGCAAACTGCTGCTGCTGCTGCTGCAGCTGACGTTACTGCTAATGCGGCTCGTAAATCCTGGCAAGCAACCGCTTGGCCTCGCCAAGCTCAGCCTTTGCCCGGCGCCTGATGAATGTTGTGATGCGGTGTTTTCTGCCTGTTTGTTAGATTTACGCGCTACAATTAACGGTCTAATCATCGCAATTTGTACGCCACGGTGCAAGATAATCAGCCTACAAGTCAATTTCATTTCAAATGACTCAGGCTAGAACCAAATCTTTATTATATGCTTGTTTCATACGAAATTCATCACTATATATTTAATAACAAAAACATATCTCAATAAATAATTTTGTAAACAACAAAAATGCTTTTGCTATAATATTATTATTAATGGCACAACATTTATAATTATCATTTTAAACATATTCCAAAAGAATACCTCTGCGTCTCTCAGCAAGTGCGATAGCAGAGTAAGTTGCCATAAAAGCTTAGCATGGACAACAACCGTAGTGTGAATGTTGCCATAAAAAGCTTAGCCGATACCTTGTGTGCACCATTCGCAGTTAGTTGGTCAGTTGTTTGCCAGTTGTTCAAAGCACCTCCCCTTTCCCCTGCCCTATTCAAGCTAGTCGTAGACAAGCAAAGTTCACGTAGTCATTAATTTTTTTTAACTTTTTTCTTTAGCATTGTTGCTTAACTAATAAAACTAAACTAAGCGTAAATACGTGGAAGGAAAGTGGGGGACGCATAGACGGAGATTTTTGTTATTGTCATCAGCTCATAGACCAATTGTCCTGTTGTTTCCCTTAACTTAGCCTTTTAACGGTGTACGCTCAGCTACAGTGTGCTTTGGTTTGCGAGTGCGAGTGTGTGCATGTGAATGTGAGTGGGAGTGGGAGAGAAGGAGTAAGTGTGTGGGAGCTAAACTTTAAATTGTCCAATGCTACGTGCTTCGCATGCGGAGTTCATAAATCCAAACGCTAAATGTAAACATCAACAGTTGAGAGAACTTGCGACTCGCCAGCCAAAGCAAAGGCAACAACAATGACTAAAACTTGCAAACTTCAAACGCACACTAATGCAGTAACAGAACACAAAGCGGCTAAAGCCAAGGGATTCCATCCTTCTCGCACTCGCTGTGCAGGTCGCCAGTCACTTTCACCGTTATTTCTGGGTTCTTGATGTTGTTTTTGTTGTTGTTGTTGTTATTGTCGCGCTTAATGCACGATATTGCTATTGTTTGTGTGTGCCGGGCTGTGCATGTGTTTGTGTGTGCATGCATGTGTATGGCTGTAGGTGTTAGTCTATGGCCTGCTGTCGCTGCATTGTTGTTGCTGCTGTTGTGAGCGTAGCCAACGCAAATAAAATAAACTTCCTTCTGTTTTCGTTTGTCGAATAAGCAATGGCTTTAAGCTCTTTCCTGTCATCCTTACGCATGTGTCCAATGGTAATGACCTCGACACACACACACACCTACTCACAAACACACACAAATGCACACCTTCTGACAGTCACAATAGCTGACCTTCTGAGCTTTGTTCATAAAGATGAAACTATATAAAAAAAAAAAACTCTTGCTGCACTACTTTTAGTTGTAGCGCTGCTACTATTTAAGTTTCCTGTCAGTTCACAATGATATTAAAATGCATATGAATAAATTAAATACTGCAGATGTACTATATATGAAAGAATTTAAATACAAAGATGATATGAAAATACAAGAATAAGAAAAGTTCAGTCTTTAATAGTAAGAGTGTAAACTGTTCCATTATTCTGATAACTAATTAAAATACAAATAAGAGAGAAAAAATACTATACTATAATACAGCACGAAAAAAAAATGTAATAAAGTCAAAATTTTGTAAACAATAACTTGCTTTGTATACTTTAAAGAGAGTTGTCGATTGTTGTTGCTGTTGTTATTATGTGTATATTGGTGTTTGTTATTGCATAACCAAGAACATCGAAGACTGTAAATCTGAAAATAGTTATATATTATATAATTAAATTAGTATAAAATTTACGAAATCGAAAATTTAAAAATGCTGAGTTTTAGTAATATTAATCATTAACCAAAACCAGCATTAACTAAATGGGGAAAACACAGAAAAATCCCGATCAGATTACATGGTGTATAAGTAAAGCTATAAAATAGACCTTTTGATATTGATATACTAATAATGGAATGCGTCAGTGAAGTCTGTTACAATCAGCACAGAGCAATTATGGTCATTTTACAATATAACATATTATATATCCTGCACCTACATTATATTATTTTTACTCTCGCTACCAATGAGATATTTTAATGTTTTCATGTTCGTCCTTTTGCCTGAATAAACCTATGTATGTACCTCAGAAACTATATGAGTTAGATCTAGCAGTTAGTTCATACGAAGTCAATAGTTATTCTTGAAGATGAGTAACGGGTATCTCACAGTCTGATAGAGTGTGCTTTTGATAGTTATCAATTCTTGTTTACTTATAGAAAAGAATAGGAAATCGCGAACGTATTAATATACAACAATACGTTTGCGATTTCCCATTCTTGGTGTCACTAAGTAATACTTAAGATAGTCTACTTTCAAACTAGTAAAAATCAAAAATTTTTTTTCAATTTTTTTTGCTTGTGACGCTCATTTCTAATCAACAAGTAAGTATTTTAGCATAATCAGAGTTAAAGTTAATTAATGTGAAGTTAATTAAAAACAAGTTCGGATGTCGATCGAGAATATACATGCACATATATAGTATATCTATATTCTGTTGTTGCCCCCCTTAGCCCCTTTCACACACTTCCTGTTGGCACACATGCATACATATAACGAGTATAACAATCATTACATTTATATATTTTATCCACAAAATTGAAAAACAAAGTTCTTATCAATTTTAAGTGCGTCATTAACCATTTTTTGTATTGATATTATTATTATTCAGCAGTTTCTAGATAAATAAATTATCATACAACAAAAAGCTAGAGATAAATTTAAATCGTTGCAAAAAATATATATATATTTATAGTAATCTTATTCTATAGAGCGTCTTTACTCTAGATTTGACCTTGGAATAGAAAGACCTATTTTTTATTTAACTATTATATACATATTTATCGAGATCTATCAATTAATGGTAAGTTAGGAGGCTGCATTTTATTTAAATACTTAGTTTTCGTGATTTTAACGTGCAGTAGGGCAGAATTTTTAAAATTCAAAATTTTTTTGAAATCGCAAGCTTTAGTTCGCACTCTGTTTAATAGGTAAAACGCTTTTTTATGGGGATAACCTTGACCTAATGCACTTTTGTTTTTCGCTTAGTGGACGAAATTTATTCCATTTGCATTGAATTGTGTGCACCACGAAATGCAACTAATTCTAATTATAATCAAATACTCCAAATGTAACAAATTTGAAAGTATACATAATGACATTTTCTACTTTTATGCGGATTGATTTAATTGTCGCATTGGCGGGATTTATTAAATGGTTATTGAACAGTGAATGTAATCAATGATATTTGTGATAGCTGTCGACAGTAAATATGTGCGTCAATATTGTATATTGTATATTGTATGTAATCAACAAATGCAAGTCACATTTTGGTGCATTATTCAATCAATGGGAAAATCGCTGGGCAGTGATTAAATTATTTATGAATCCATATTTCACTTCATAGAGCACTCTAACCTGTCATGACATACGATTATTGGCCCTGAACTTTTCTAGCATGAACTGAACAAATACGACAAAAAGAAAAAGCAAATCGCTGCCTAATTTAGTTATTATTTACAACAAATACACAAACATTACGGTAAATTGGCATATAGCAAACAAAGCTCAACTCAACGAATGTTGCATATTAAGAGAATACAAACAATGAGAAGAGAACACTAACAAATCGTGCTCGACTACGAAATACCCATGTTAACTTCCCACCCTAAGAAAGTCCATTTAACAAACGCAGTACGAATATAACAACGAGTAAAATAAAGCGAAAATAAAACGAAAAGAGAATTGGAATGTTTTCACGCATTAATACTCCTTTTTCTGGTATAGGGTATAATAAAAACAAAAACCTGCGGCCACTTCACAGGCACTTGTCGGGAGCACGGGTGAGCGAGATAGCTGCTGCATGACAAGGAAAACAAAAGGACACACGTGTAAATTTCGACACTTGATTTGAAGTGACGACGCTGTCTTTTGTTTGTTGTTGCCGTGACTAGTGCTGTAGATGTTGTTGCTGTTGCCGTTGGTGTTGCTGTTTGCATTGCGCAAATATAAATAACAAATATTTAACAAAGCAAAATGAAATTATTGGTAACAATTGTCTAAGGCTTATTGGCGTTTTGACGAGGCCATCAGACAGTTCGATAGCAGTAAATACATCTTATCGCTCTAACAGGAAATTCAATGGCTTTGGCTTATTCAATTAATTAAAAAAAAAGTACCCTGGACAATTATCAATTGTTGTTCAACTGATTATAATAAATCAAACGCAAGTGGATGATACAATAAAACAAAAGTGCAAGAATTTAAATCCAGTTTCGACAGCTATCACATCAGCTGAGTGGATTGCGTTATCAAATGCCAAATGCAGCTGGGCAAGCAACAATAATTGCTATAGCAACATACAAATACCTGTTGTTTCAGCGCGGGCAGCATGCGCCAGCAACATTTTTGAAATGTTGCCAGCAACATGCACGACGTGTGTCGACCGAAAGCCATTCGTGTGCCAACGAAGTTGGTTAGCTTTGGTGTGGGTCGGTCGCCTACTCTGCTCTTCGCTGCTGCTACTGCAGTCGCTGTCGCTGCTTCCATTGCTGCTGTCACTGTCGTAGCTGTTGCTGTTGCTGCTACTTCTTCAGTACGTTTTGGTTACTCGCACGACGAACAACGCGGCGCGCTTGCGTCTCAACAGTTGCTGGCAACTTGGAAAGTGTTTTAAATCTCGTGGCCGATCGTCGCGCAGGTGTGAATGCTCTCAAGTAATCAATGCGAAAATAGTAACAGTTAATCATTTACTTTATTTACCTCACTTCACATTAATTTACTTCACAAGTTAAACAAACGTACACGCAAAGTCTGCGCACATTAGCAGTAAAAATAAATATAAAAATAAATAAAATAAAACCTGATTTCTACGCCGGCTGCCTGCACACACTCAGCAGCACAGTACACAGATCGAGTGTGATCGGGCGAGAGGCTCGTCCGACTGCATTCCTTTTGTCTCTTTGCACTCTTTCAAATCACGTGCTGCCCCGCCCAGCTCAACTCCCCGTTGGCGATCACTTTCAAGGCCCACTGTGCACAGTGCAATGCAATCTCTGATGAGTCTTAAAAATAAGACTCGTACAATTTCGTTTTCGTGTTCATTTTCAGTTTTGCTTTACTCATTTTATTTTGCGACAATCGGGCGTTTCACTTGGTGTTCCATTACACTTGTTTCTGTGCTCTTAAGTGTTTTGTTTTCTTCGTTTGTCAATTGAGGCAAAAGCAGAGCGCAGACAATTGATCATTGCCAATTTACTTTGCAAGCAAATGCAAAATGTTTTACTAGCGTATTCCATGTGGAAAATCAAGTTTGTGCTGTTCTTTCTAATTGCAAGCTGTAAACCGATAACAACTACCATGAAATGCAATATTAAATGAATACAAATTACATCTGAAATGTCACAAAGGTTGATTTGCCTTGCCACTTGCTTGAAATCTATTAAAGACGCCGGGTAGACCATAACTGACCTCACTCAACAATAACAATAGCAATGTTTTCTCGTATTTGTAAACAATTAATTGAAAATAAACAATCCCCTTTTTCGAGAAATATGAAAAGATATTGGAAATGTGCCTTTGTTTATTTATGAACACTAAAAGTGCTTTAAAAGAGATAACATAACAAATATAAAACGACACACTCCCGTACTCATACTCATACACTTACATACTCGCACTCACCCTCGCACACAAACGCATACACCTGCAGCGATGCAGTAGACTAAAAAAATAACAGAAAAAAAAAGAGAAAAACAAGGGGAAGCAGATTTTGGCAAAAAGCCCCAAATGTAAAGAAATTCGTTTTGATTTCGTTGCTTTTCTTATTTTTGTGTTTTTATTTCTTTTTGTTTTTGTGCTTATTTCTCACGCCTACACAATTTCATATGGTGAATTGCAGGGTAGCTTACATTAAGTTGGGTATATTCATTTGCATACAAAGTTAGTTGATGCAACAAGTTAAATATATAATTTGCATTATTTATATTATAATTACTTGTGTTTATGCTGTCTAGTCTGTGTCATTATTCCAAATCAACTTTTATTAAATTAGATTTAATAGACATAACTTGTTTTCAATTAAATAACTGAACTTGTTTTTTAATAATTGAGTCTCCTAATTTTGTTATTCTAATTAATAATTCTAAATGATCTTGGATATCTGGATATATTTCGTATTTAAACACATGCCACTAACATTAGTACAAATGACCTTTAATTATAATGTTAGTTATTCAGTAGTTTGAATTGTAATGCTTAAAACATGCATCAATTTTAATTACTTATTGCGCAGTAAAAAAAAACTCATTTAGATTTGCATATACAAATGGTGAATGTTCAGTTACCAGACTCTTTACAAAATACAATGGGACTATTACAAACAAATTGCTATAACGATATTTTTACATACAACATTATCTTTAAAAAACCATTAAAGACTGTTTTCGAAGTGCTTATATTATTGCGAGTACATTTATACGCTTTCCCATTGATTTGCAAGTGGGTTAATACAACGGTGTAGAGAACAGTGTACTTTGAACTTATTATTTGCTCAAAAATAACACAAATTCAATTCGAATGCTCAAATTTACTCACACCCATTCACATTGAAATTCACTCATCTTCGGCTATGAGATCAACAACAACAACAACAACAACAAACACAAATTTTAGCGACACTTTCGCTTTCGCTTTTCTTCTCATCAGTTTTTGTTTTTTTGTATTTATAGAATTTGTTTTCATTTTGAGTATTTTTGTTTATTGCGTTTTTAAATTGTGAAAGATATTATTTATAATTCGATTTGCAATTAATAATTAAAACTAAGAAAATAGCAACAGTGAGCAAACAGTAGTCGGTATCTTAATATTTTTTAATGAGTCTAATAAAATTTCAAAAATATAAAACAAATGAAAAAAATAATTTATCACTTCCATACATCGAAAAGGATTTATGCTAACATATTATATTTTGTACGGTTTTTTGGCCAATAAATTAAATTTGTTTATATTCATGATAAATCAAGAAAAATTATATAGTAGCATGACCAAGAATATAATGAGAAAAATCGGGTACGGAGGCTAATAATTCTTCGATCTAATGTTAATAATTTTTCTTGGTATCTAGATTTATTTAATTAGTAAACCTAATTAAAATAATGTCAAAACTAGACAATGTGCTAAACACAAAAGAAAAACAAGAAAGCACGCCAATTTGACGAAATTAATGAAAAATAATGTAAAAGTCAACGTCATCAGTAAAGACTATATTTCTGCTTGTTGGTCCTTCTGCTTGTGTGAACCCTAAATCTCTGAGACTATTGATCAGCACATTTTATTGTTACAAGATCAATTTTCAATGTAGCAAAACCCGAAGCATATTTTTTATGCACTAATGCATTATATTTTAGTTAGGTATGTTAACCTTACATATTTCAACAATAATATCGCCTTCGGACTGTTTTGCTTTTATAGAAAAGTGTTAGCGGGTATCTCACAGTCGGGCATACTCGACTGTTGCATTTTTATTAGCTAATTTGTAGGTAATTGCCATATGGATTTGCATTTACTTGTGTTTCCTAATGAGTCATGAGTTTATTTTGACCTAGACTACTTGAATTATATTTCCTAATTTGCGTTCTATTCTTTTACTATGTTGCTAAACGAAGACGTCACTCGTGCACATGTCAATGCCTTGAATCAATTAGAAGGAGAACAACAAACAAAGTGAGCAAAAGTGTGAGCCGCAGTTTTAAAGTGAAGCGTGAAGTGAGACAAACATTGAAGTGAATCGCAAATTGCAAAGCTAACAAAATGCATCGATATTGTTGGTACTGGAGGTCGGCGGCGTCGCTGCTCGTGATGGGTGAGTGCAAAATATGGTCTGATTCTATATATAACGTAAAATGTATCAGGGTCAGGCTTGGGGTTTACGCCTGAGTCTCGCGGTCCTTATCGTCACTGATCAGACGAGAGCTGTCAGTCTGTTTAATTGACAGTCGCGTGACTTCCGCCACATTGACGATGAATGCCCAGAGACTAAGAGTGAGCGAGAGGGTAAGAGAGATAGAGAGAGAGCAAGGGATAGTTTCAGGAAATGTTTACTCCGAAAAACCGAAAAGTTTAAATTTATGAAATGCCAATTTCACTTACGCCCAACTTTATTACCCCTGACGCACATTTGCAACTTTGTGTTGCAGCTGCAAACGCGGTGCGACTCAAACGATAGATAGAGACAGACAGACTGTGCGAAAGAGAGAGCGAGAGAGACAGAGAGAGAAAGTGAGTGGGAGACGGGGAGGAGCAAAGTCTCAGATTGCCTTTTAGCTTTCAACTTGAACACTATCCACTGTTTGTTTGCCAGTTTGTTTATTTGTCTCCTTCTCTCGCACACTTCTCTCTCCTTTTCTCTTCGCCTCTTCGCCTCTTCCATCCTTGGCTGCTACATTTTTGTACTCGAATTTCACAATGAAAATGTGCATTGTGCCAAACAGCGCTCCTGATGGCGGTCGTAAGGTCAGAGGAATGCGGCCAGGAGGAGTTCACCAAATGCACCGAACCACTTGAGATGCTGCAGTTAACAACGGAATTTTCGATTGGTGCTGCCAAAAAGGAGGAACTGGATAAACTTTGTCAGTAAGTTGTAGTTGCACAGCATTCACAATTGAAACAATAGCATTAACGCCAACACGTTTGTTATCCCCATCTAATATGAACCATGAACACTTCTTCTCTCTTATCCCCGCATCTCCATCGCTACTTATTCATTTTTCCCAAAACTCAGTGAGTTGCGGAAGGGTGTGCGTTGCATTCAAAGCTATACACGTCGCTGCATGGATCTGCAGCAAAGGAATCAGTTTAATAAGCTCTACCACGGCACAAACCAGTTCATCAGGGATCTCTGCAACAAGGGCGAATTCCAGGAAGGTAAGAATATTTTTAATTAAGGGTCACATATACATATCTGCACTGAACAAAGAAAGTTCTCAAATCAAGATAATCAAGTAATACGAATTTTTATCCAAAAAGTGCGTCAAGAACATGCAAATCTTAAAGTTAGAAACACACAACTTGATTTCAAGAACATTTGACTTAAGACCAAATTCCTATTGATAAGAGGAAACAAATCTTAAGCTATTCAGATCACAAATCCTGATCTTATATTTTTCTTATCACAAATCTTAAAGGTGTAAGGTTTTTTCCTTTCTTATTATAAGTTAAAATCTTTATAGGAATTTCTATTGTTTCGAGAAGTTTGTAACCAAAAACTTAGAATTTTAGTTCATATTTTCGGATTTTGGCATTTTTCAAATTAATGTTCTAAATAAATTCAAATTAATGTTCTAATTTGAGCCTAATGTAATCTTGTTTAAAGATCACAATTCTTAAGATGATCGCTCTTGATTTTCGAAACTGATATTTTTTTCCAGTGTATATAGATCTTGAATAACATATCTCTATATTTTTGTACAGAGTATCTGAAGCACGCGCATTGCTCTGAAATAGCTAAGAAGGACTTCGAAGTATGCGCCACTCGCTACAAGGAGACGATGTTCTTCCTCAAGCCAAATAAAAATCAGGAGAGCCAGGAAAACAGCACAATGAATGAGAATATCAAAACAATTTGCTGGTGAGCATTTATTTTATGGGAACACAAATGTATTCTCTCTATTTATATTTATTTTTATAATATCTAAACCCATTTGACATTCACTTTTTAATTAGTGACCGATAATCCACTTGCTTAACCCGTTTGAAGTATGTGAAATTAAGTTTATCAGATTTCAAAGATTTCCAAATTGAAATTCAATTGAATTTTGCTAAACTTGTTTCGAGTTCATGTCACAAAACGCATAGAAATATGCTTGACCTTTATTAATCTTGCGATTTATTTAATAATAAAAGGCCTACATTTATTTTAAAGTTTTTAGTTTAAGCTTTCAAGAATTTTATTATATGGTTACTAATTCAGCTGGTTTTAGTGACAGTTTGGTATATATATAATTTTATAGCATATTTTTAGTATACGTTTTTATATTTTTAATATACTTTTTTTAATATTATATACCATATGAGCGTATCAAAATTAACACTTGGTATATTTTCAGTATTGTGGTATATTAATTTCGGTATATTTTGAAATTAATACTGAGCTGTTTTTTTCGAAGTGGGTAGCGGGTATCTCACAGTTGGGCACACTCGACTGTAGCTTTCATATTTATTTTCATATTATTTCAGTTTGATTAAACATTTTTTTCATATTATTCCATTTATATTCTTTTTATTTAATAGTTCCATCAATGAGCTGGTGGATTGCTCAGAAAACGCTGCGCGTAAAATTTGTGGCAATGAAGCAGCCAAGTTCACAAGGGAATTGGTCGATAAATACGCCGATAGTTTGACCAAGGTAATTTCTCATCTTTAATCAAAGAATCAAAGCAATATTTAATATTTTCTATTCCCGAAATCTGCTTTCGAATTTCAGATCTATTGCGAGGACTTCACACGGCATCCCGGAATTTGTCGAGATGGCGAAGGCAACGGAGTCGAAGGGCTGAGACAGAATAGTTTGGGAATACTTATAACAGCCTTACTGTTACTGCTAGTCAGATAGATGGAATAGTGTTTTGTCAACCAGAAGAAACACTTTCAACAAAGATCAGTTAAGTTTACTTTTGAAAAACGTTTATTGCAGTTTATGCAAAAAGCCAACAAATTACAAAAGAAACACAAACATTAGTGAAATACAACAATAGTTAAGGTTTCTAAAGAACACACACAGAGAGAAAGCGAGTGAAACGTTTCTCGTGGTCCCTTTACTCCAGAAGAAAACTTCTTAATTATAATTATGTCAATTTTTCAGGCATATAATGTGTTGCTTAATTACTGAAGGCTTAGTTTAGGTTAAAGAATGTGAAGTGAAGTGAGTGTAGCCTATTTATAAAGTATACTTAGTTGATAAGCGCGTTAAATATCACATTGCATATAGTCATACACATACATCGTATATAAATATATATAATATATAGTATAGATTACTACTATATACTTAACAGCAGGTTAAGCAGAGAGTCGAAAATCGAAAGTCTTCGTAGGTTTAGTTAGTGTTTATTGGGAGTGTGTTGAATGTTTATTGTGTAGCATAGCAAATGTTGTTAGTTTGTTTGTGGCACTTGCAACCAAAAACAATGAGTGCAATACTATATATTTGTTTATTGAGCTTTCTTGAGTAGTTCTTAGCACTTAAATATTTATATTCTATACTTTAATTATTACTTGCAAATGCAATTGCTTTAATTTCAATTTGTTTAGAACACATTTAGTGGAAACGAGCATTTTATTTTAGCCAATACTTAAGCTAATGGATTACACAAAGCACTCACACAATAAAATTAGAAAATTGAAATTGAAAGAATATTTAAGCAACACACACACACACACACAAAATATCTGCAATGAAGGAATAAATATCTGCAAAAAAAAGGGAATACTTAATTTAGCAACTACACGCAATTATAAATAAATATATATAAACATATATTCAGACTTTGAAAGAAACGTTGAGTAACGCACTTATTTAAAGTCACCAAAATGTAAATACGATAAAATGTATTAAGGTTTATATAAATATACATACGTATAAATAGGTAACAACAATATGAAGGCATTATTACAAATATTACAAATACGAATAAAAAGATTAGTTCAACTTTATAATAAAAACTGTGAATATATTATCATTAAAGAGCAACATATAATTTAAGAAAAAATTGTACACACACACACAGACAAGTGCACAGCAAAAGAGTGAACACACACACACACACACACAAACACACACTTGAAAAGTAAAAACAAAAACAAAAACAATAAAATGAAAACGAAAATGAAAATAAATTAACAAAACCCCAGAAAAAATGTGCGAAAGCCGTGCCAAAATGCTTTTTACTGCAACGTGTGCCGCAAAAAAGGAAGTTGGTCGTGGAGGAAGGGAGGAAGGGAGGGGAGAGTGCAGAGGAGGGAACCGAGGCATGCGCTGCCAAAAAGTATGCAATGTTGCAGCTACACAGCTATTCACGTATGGCGCCCAGAAGTATGCTGCGCAAATATGCGAGCATAAGCCAAGAGGCAGCCACACACACACACACTGCAACACACACACACTCCACGCTGTGGCATGCCCCATAATTTATGCTTATGCGAGGTCCCGTTCATTAGAGCCAGCGGCGACTGCTGACCGACAACTGGCTAACGTCGGCGGCCCTTGACTTGTCGCCAAGCGGCTAATTTATTCGCTTGCAGAAACAGTGACAAGGCTCAAGGACATCTGTGGCATGCCGCAACATAATTAACATATAGCTGCAACGAACAGATTACAGTTCAATAGCTTGGAAAACGCATTATTAATTGTATAGTAAGCTAGTCAAATTGTCGATAATTTTTATTCAAATTTCAATTTGGTTTTTCGAATATTCAATTAAGAAACAAGCGTTCAATTAATTGCGGATGTCAAAGTATAATCGATCACTCTAAATGGAGAGAAAGAGAGAGAGAGATAGAGAGAGAGGAAGTAGTTCGACCACAAGTAACATCAGAGAGAAACAGCACGTCATAATAGGGAAACATCAAAGGGGAAACTAAAATGGGATTTTAGTAGCAGTAACTATGAGAAGTTGAAGCCATTTGCAATTTCGACTGCCAATTGAATTGAGCAAATCAATATGGCAGCTGGAAACGGTGACGATTACCCGATTCTGAGGTGAGGACAGGTAAGAGTCAGGTGGGTCAGAGTCAGAGTCAGAGTCAGAGCTATCAAAGAAGAACATCGTGTGTATGTAGGTGCAACTCTGCTCTGCTCTGCTCTGCTTTGGACGCTGCTGCCAATGCAGCTCAAATATTTACGTTCCATTTAAAGTGGCCAACAACAACAGCAAGAACAACTACATACTTGAATCAAGCACACACACACACAGAAGAGGGAGAACGAGGGAGAGAAAGAGAATGAGAGAGAGTGAGAGGAGACAACACACACTTGCACTTGGCCAAGCCATTTTCAACTTCATTTGTTGTGCAAATAGGCGAAACGCATTGCCATCTCCTACTGAATGATGCTCTGTCTGTCTGACTGTCTGTGTGCGTGTGTGTGTGTGGATGTAGGAAGTGGTGCGTGTGTCGGTGTGTGTGTTAATTTGAAGTCATATTTTTGACTCAGTTGTGTTTCGGTAGCAGCTTGAGCTATGTGCAACCATAATGTTGAGCGATTGCTTGTCCCAATGCTATTTCAGACTTTGCTGCATACTTGAGGCCAAAGACTCCTAAGCCACTTGTTGTTGCTGCCATGCTATTTTTTCTTCATTCGTTGAGTTTTAATTAATTGAAAATGAAGAGTCCCGAATATTCATATATCGAATTCCACTCGAGTTGCAGCAAATTGGCCGAGTCAGTTGAATGAATGAATGAATTGGCCCAGTGTTGAATGTTTCAAACACTCTTCATTCGTTTACACTTCCAATTGTATTCAATCTGTCTCCCTCTCTGTCTCTCGAACTCTTTTTGTTGCCGTCTGGACGAGTAATCCACGCCTTTTAATCCCTTTTAAGCGGCAACAGAACGATTACAATTTGTTTTGCTTGCGCTTTGTTTTTGGTTTTTTGATTTTATTATATTTCACATTTCCGCTGCGACTAATCTGCAATTATGTTTTACATAAAAATCGTATCACATGCCACACCAAACACCAACAACACCAATAAAACCGACGGCAACAACACCAACAACAACAGAGCAAAACTTTTTTGGGAAAGTTTTGTCGGAGTTTGTTAGACTATTGGACTCTTAACTCGCTACTTGATTGTTTGCTTGTTGCGATAGATAGTCTACAAAGAGGGAAACAAACTGCAACGGGAACAGCATCAACTATCATTCGTATGTGTCATTGTTCTTTCGTTGTTGTTATTCTTGCTCTGACATCATGAGCAAATCAAAGTTAATTAAGGAGTTACTACACAATTACTTCCAATTTCAGCTTACTCTCAAAGTTTGGCATAACATCTCCGATTGTTAGCATCAAGCTTTCGACCATCAGCATGATTTTTAACTAATTGAAAAATTACTTTATTTATTGATGAACTGAAAGTTGGTTTGCCTAAGTGTGTTGTGGTTCACAAACGAATGAACAGAATGAAACGATGTGAACAAGCTTATTATCATCGTTCGTTCCAGTTCCCTTTTTATCTATATTTCGTTCTTTTTCGCACGTTCAACTTCTGCTAAGTCGAACTTTTGCGGTCTGTTATCTTTCAGCTATTCGAACTAAAGTGGCAACGTTTATTTTTGTGTTAGCTTTAAATTTTGCCTAAAATAGATTATGTAAATTAATACTGCGTCTTTCTAATTTTAAAAAAAATGCTAACTCTTTCATAAAGATGAATTGTATACTATTTCTTCTAAAAATACTAGTGAACATGAAATAAATCAAAGAGTGCTTAAAATAATCAAACCAAAAACGAATTTCATCGACGAACAATGTTTAAAACAAAGTTCATCAAACATATCGAACTACATAATTCACTGAGCGAACGAGCTTATATAAGAAACAACGGTTTTCACTTTTATGAACAACAAGTTTTAAGAGTTCGATCTATAGCTAGCTACATTCCTACGAATACATTTTATGATAAATTCAGATTGAATTTACTTGAGAATTTCGACACACTATTAAGATGTTAATAACAAAGCATCAATTCACTGATTTGAATGATGCGAAACAAGTTTTAATACCCGCTACCCAAACAGTAGAAGGGTATTATAACTTTGTGCCGCCAGGAAATGTATGTAACAGGTAGAAGGAGGCATCTCCGTCCGGAGACGATCTAGCCATGTCCGTCTGTCCGTCTGTCTGTCTGTCCGTATAAACACCTAGATCTCAGAGACTATAAGAGATAGAGCTATAATTTTGTCGACAGCATTTGTTACGCAAATTAAAATTTCTGCCACGCCCACTTCCCCCCCGCAAGTCAAAAAAAATCGAATAACAAGTGTAATTTTAAAGCTAGAGCTAGCGCAATAATAACTGTAGTAACTTACGATTTCTGAAAATTTGATTGCGATCAGATAAAAATTGTGGAAGTTATTAAAGAAATAATTTTGTATGGGCAAAAACGCCTACTTACTAGGGGTCTGAGTTGCTTTGGCCGACAATCCGGTATATTGTGCCGTCTATGGTATATTTTGAATGTGGTACTATATCGATATAACAAATATACCGTTTTGTATATTTTTAGAAATGATGTATTTTTTGTATATTTTGAAAAAATACCGCAAGATTTTGCTTGACTGTAACTTTCTTACTTGTTTTTTTTTCGGTATATTTTTTGGTTTATTTTTAAAATAATACCCCACTGTTTTGCTTTTATTCGAAATAGGTAGCGGGTATCTTACAGTCAAACATACTCAACTGTTGAAGTCTTTCTTGTTTTCTCTATTAAAGAATCAGAATCGAGCACATTGGACTAAATCTATCATAATTGGCTCTCTAATTTCAACAAGTAACAAGGGCACAGTAGTGCGTGCAAAACTGTGAGATACCCGTTAACTATTTCAATAAAAAGAACACAGAGTGTTATTATGTTTAAAATATACTAAATTAATACAAAGTAATTCAAACTATTAAACTAATTCTTATAGCATTAAAATTTTCAAAATTCATAACCACTATAACCACAATATTTTACAGTCTTTAAGTTCAAAAACAAAGAGCTTAATTTATATATGTTATATATACATTTACGTATAATAATTCTGACTGGTACACAAAGTTATAATACCCTTCTAACCTATGGAGCCGGTATAAAAATATATTTTTGCAAACCAAACTATTGAATGATATTGAAAGAGATTTATATTCAATTCGAACTCAAACTAGAATGCATCACAAGTACTTAAAGAAAAAAACAAAAGACAAAAGACTTCTTCTAATTGGTCCTGCATCAAGGGTTTTTCGAAACTTCAATATTTTTTGGCAAAAAAAAAATCACTTTTATTGAATGAAAAGAGCTATCGAATTTCGAGTCTTTGATGCAGTCGACTCGACTCGACTCGGATTGCATTTCAGTGCTTGTATTCATATTTAATTGAAATAGATCATTGGATGCTGTGACATGTCTTTCCATGGAGCGCTAACAAACTGAAAACAGTCGTTAAATGTTGCCAACGATCAAAGGCAAACGGCGGACACTTGAATACAACTGCAACACGGTGGCAAAGCTGAAACTGCCTTTAGATATGGCACAATCAAAGCAAATGGCAGAAAGAAGCGGGCGAGATGTCGGAGGAGGAGGAGGAGTCGGAGGAGGAGTCCCGCTTTGACACCTCACTTGAAAAGTAGCCCGCGGGGACCAGCGAGGCAGCCAACAAGTGTTTAGCATTTTGTTTCCACTGCAATTAAAACGCATAGCTGCGTTCAGCTGCTGGCGTCGTTCAAGTGTTGCTGTTGACGTTGTAGTTGTCGTTGTCGTTGTAGTTGTAGTTGCAGTTGTCGTTGTCGGTAGCGTTGTCGTTGCCGACAAACACAAGCACAAGCAAACAAACAACAAACAGCCACAAAAGACGAACACAAAGCCACCAGATTCACCAACAACCAAGGGGCAGCCCCTCAAACAGCCGCGTCCAACACTCGAGAGTTTTTCTACCCGTCTCTAAAATCATCACGAAGCGGGCGTTTGCATTGCAACCATCGACACACCACAGAAATGTTTAAAAGGTATATAACAGTCGCTGCTTGAGAGTTGTGTGCTAGCTTGAACAAAATCTGTTCACTAGTTTTTAGCTGGCAGTGTGACATACGACAGAATCAAAAGGCGACGGCGATGGCGATGGCGTTCTAAGTGCGCCTGGGGATATGCAGCAAAAATGGCATTTTAAGCGTTGTCGTATACGTAATTTATGAGCAGGCTGTTGAACTTGCCACACTAGCAACTAGCAACTAACAAACAGTAGTAGCAGTGGCATATGCTAATGCAGCACGCTTAATATGCAATAATTGCACTTTTCGCAACAATCAGCAAAATAATGGAGCAGTCGGAGTATCAAGAGATATAAAGGGGGGAGTATTGAAACATGGGAAGATAAAGAGTAAAATTCTTAAATGGCAATTTGGCTGTCAAAAGAGTGGCTTTGAAAGCTTAAGTATGGCGAGTACGGAAATAATTTAATAAACTTGTACGCCACTCACAAAAAAAAAAGAAATAGAAATATGTATATTAGAATGCGTATGCGAATAGTTGATCCACACATAGAGAGCATGGCAGGCCACGTATGCAATGTGTGGCAAAGTCTAGAGGAGGCCTAAATACGCTTCAATTATTCAAAACATGTAACTGATGAAGCAGAAATCAGTCTGCTGCAGCAGGCTGCAGCTAAACGAGCCCAGTTCGAGCCTCAATGAGAGTCAGTTTCAGTATTTTTGAGTGCAACGTGTTATAGATATATGTATCATATGTATGTATGTTTGTATGTAGGCACATTCACCGCAAGTGCGTTAGTTTGTATGGAGCTATATATTTTGTATATGCGTGTGCGGAGGTAGCATGGACATTGCCTATTATGCTACCAAATGAAAGTGGTAATAAATTGGACAAGATGTTGCTATAAACCACACCACACCACACCACGCCACAGCACAGCACACCGCATGACATGCCAAAGCAGGCCCAGGTCCAAACACAAACGCAAATGCAAATGCAAATGCAAATGCAAGCGAAGCAACAATAATAAGAAGAAGCAGGCATATAACCAAAACGTGATTATCATGTACGCATTGCATGCGAGTATGACCAACAGCTGACGAAGCCGCTTCCACTTTAGTTTGGCAGTTTCGATGCCCTTCTATTCATTTACCAACCCAGACACGAATATGACCCTCGACCCTCTTCGCTCCTTCCTCCTCCTTCTCCTCTTTCTACGACCTCAGTTGGTTAGCTGCCCATTTGTCGGGCCACACCCTGCAACCACAAGCATCAACAGCAACAACAGCAACAACAGCAACGGCAGCAGCAGGTTGGCCATTTAATCTGCCAAAGTGACTTGAAATTGAAAGCAAAATATCAAAGTGAATATGATGACAGACAATCAAAATGATTTCGAGTACTGCGAAATACCCTGCTGAAGAGGCTTTTGAGACTCGCTTCACAAGTGTGCGTTTGGGGTTTCAACTTGATGGTGTATAGTTATCAATAATTGTGCATATATGAGTTACCTTTACGTCAATAGTACATCGATAATTGTGGGTGTCTTACTCACATTCTCAATCTACCATCGCTGATTAGACCATTTAAACACAAAATGTGAAAAAGTGAGAAAAGTATGTATTAATGGATGGTTGCATACTAGACAGAAGAATATATCTTCGGCAGCATAAAATATAAATATTCTGTGAGTCAGCATACTGATGCATCAGTAGCCGATTGGATTGAACCATGCTGGACTTTCGAACCTATAAAAGATAGTTCATATAGGGAATATTTTAGAATATTTGATATCTCCTCTCAATTTCATAATTATGCAGCTGCTTAACTGCTTAATGTTAGTATATTTTTGGTGTAATTTTTTATACTTTTTATTATCAGTTGTTTTTGCACTGTTTTGCTTTTATTGAAAAAGCGTAGCGGGTGTCTTACAGTGGACCACATTTGACTATAACTTTCCCTATATCTTTTAAAAGTTGTCAGTAATATCAACATTGCCAAAAGTTCTGCAAATCTATAGCAATTCTTGAACTCTATTGTTTTTCAACCGGTGAATATTTATTTTAACTTCGTTATGTCTGGGAATCAATACATCATCATCATCATCGATTGCTATTTGGTGATCAGCTTCTTCGAACTAAATGCTTATTAAATGGTTATTGCCTCCTAAGAGACTTGAGAAATGATCCAGCCATAACATCAGCCAATTCTCCCCATATTGATCATATTTTAATTTCCATTTGCCAAATGTAAAACATTGCAGTATTTATAAAGATTACTTTGAGTCAAACTATAAATTCTTAGTAAGGGGAATCTAGTGTTTTTTTGTAAAGCTTCTTAGGAGTGAAGTATGTGGACCTAATAAATCAGAGTAAAGTAAAGAACGCATCTTGAGTGGATTATGACTGCAACGATTGCTGCGACAATTGAATCAATGGTCAGAATTGATGTTAGCAATGAGTCGAAATCCCTTTTGAATTTGTTATTTAAATAATGAATTTTCAACTGTAGAAAAATAATATTTACTGAGAGAAATAAACCTATTCTTGGAATGAATAAGCTTGGCTGCATTTTCATTGTTTTGTAAACAAGATGTTATGTGCTTCATTAGATGTAGATGTTTAATTAAGGTGCACACGCAGTGGTGGCGACGTTGGCGGCACACACTGGCAACAATTTGTTACTGGTGTTGAGCGGGAATTTTGTCGACTCTCTGGCGACATTTGAAAAGTTCGAAAATAATATAATTTTCAACGCTGGCGATGGCGATGGCAAACTAACAAGTTCGACTTTGACGCTGGGGCGCGAGCGACGAGCGCGCTCCTTGGCAACTTTTGTCGAAAACCCGAAAACTTTTCGCCTGCACTGTTGCAGCAGCGTCGGAGACTTGGACATCAGAAGAGACACCCACACATACACACACACACATACACACACAGAGACACATTCACTCATAAACACACTGTGAAATAGAAAGAAAGTTTTCTTAGCTTGGCTTGGCTTTGAAAACGCTGCGTTTTGGCAATGCTGAAGCTCAAGCTGAAGCTGAAGCTGAAACTGAAGCAGCCGCATCGACGTTGTCTTTGGGGAAATTAAACATTTTCTATTTGAAAAGTTTGTGTGTGTGGGCGTGTCACGCCTTCGCTTGCCATCTCTGTCCCGTTCACAAGTGTAAAAGCAACAGTTGCCACATTGGCTGGCGCCTGATCCTTTGTTCGCCAACAAATTGCGGAAGTCATAATTTTTCTAATTTTTCTTGACTTTCCCTGACAAATTCAGCAGCAAATTGCTGACAGATTTCGGACGCAAAGGTGTGCCACCTTCAACTTTATAGTTAACTCTTTGCAGTTATCTCAGTGGCCAACTCTCTTCCCCATCTCCCACTTTCTCTCTCGGTCTCTGGAGGCCACGATTGCAAATGTCAGGCTGGGGCGCCTGTCATAGATGTTGCATATTGAATGCGACGGTGCTGCTGTTTCTATTGCTGCCGCTGTTTCCATTGCCAAGTGCACCCCAAAGTGCATGCAAATATTTTTGTCAACGATTGTTCTATTTTGTTTTGTTGCCCCCAAAATACCAGAGGCTGCCACTCTTTCTATCACTGCCGCAAGTGTAACGGCAACGGCAACTGCAACAGTAAACAGCGCTCAGGGTCGTCCTTGTCGTTGAGTAATTGCTGCGCAAGTGAAATTTGGCAGCATTTGCAACATTGATCTGAATAGCGAGTGAGAACAGCAACAGCAACATCCAGAGAGAGAGATTTAACTGTTGAATCAAATCTATTTTCAGTACTTATTAATTTCAATTGAAGTGCTGAAATTTCTTTAAATCCCATGGAATATTTGAATCAAAAACAACATTGTAGTTGCAACTAGTTTGTCTCCCAACAGTTCGGTGTAAAGTCAAATGACACCTGACGAGGGATTGTCACACGGATAGCTGCTGTCATGGCGATTCCATTCACTATTTTTGTTAGAAATTGAATCACAAAAAGGAGCAAAAAAAAATGACAAGTCATAAATATTCAATCCAGTATACTCGACTGGGAGATACGCGCTACTCATTTGCGATGACATTAAGAGAGTACGGTATTAATTTTGAATTATAACGCTAAAAACACAAAAATATACCAGCGGCGTTATGTGGTATATCCTCCTAATACCTAATACTAATAACCGAAGGATATTTATGGTATAACGACACAATATTACGTTCAAATAATATACCAGATAGTCTTCTATTTTAATATACTGAGAAAACACTAGTATATACATACCTTAGACAATATATGGTATATCGATTGCCTTCTAATATAAAATAGAAGAAAACAATACAATATACCAAGGAATATATAGTATATCGAGCTACCATTACGCTCAAAATATACCAGACTGATTGATGCCTTAGACAATATAGCAAAAAACACAAAATTATACCGAAAACAATATATGGTATATCTACATACTATTACGCTGAAAGTATACCTGATTGATAATATAACGAGAAACACTATAACGTACTAAGAAATATCATAATATTCCGAAAGCTATATATGGCATATCGACATTCTATATACCAGATTGCATCCTAATATATTATGCCGAAAAAGCACTAAAATATACAGAAGGTATTTCGACCTACAATCCTATTCATAATATACTACTATATTGGCTATAGCCATAAGGTAATAGTACCTCCCTTTACCCAATGGGTAGCGGGTATAAAAAGATAGTAAATAATAAAGTGCAAATTGCACACAGAACTGCAAATAACTGAGTCGCCAATGTCATCGCAATCATAGTCATAGTCATAGTCATAGTCGTCGGAAAAGTAAATGAAAAATAATTTGCAGCGATGATCGAAATGTGAGTCCAGTGGAAAAGTGGAAAAGGTCCGTCCGTTTTTTGTGTCCACGTATTGGTCTGGGCATTATCAAATAATTCGTATGTAATCTGTTTTAATCTGTCCGTATTTGCCGTTTTGTGCGTAGGGGAAAATCATCAGGAAAATGTTTTGCCACAGGTTGACTACACTCCTTTCCCATTTACCATTTACCATTTTCCAATTTTGCATCCATAGAGCTATGAATGCATTTATTTTGCCATTTTACTAAACACCATGCAGCATTAAAACTGTGACATCGAATTGCACCCGCCCCCCAACAAAAAAAAATCCAAACACACACACACACACACACAGATGGGTGATTACACATATTGATAGAGCTGTCAAAAAATGTTTGCATTACGTTGCATATATACACAGTTTTTTCGTGTGAATTCGCATTGAATGGGTAGAAATATGCAGCTGATTAAATGTGCTCAAAGCGGCTTAGTGTAATGGACAAATCTAAGCGAAAAAATCCTGTCTGCGGGGGATTAATTGCAGAGTATAATTTGGCAATAAATTAAACATACGAATAAACTGCATAAAATACCCAATACATTATACTCATATAGGACCATTTTATACGATATTTGGTTACTTTTAAACATTATTTTCCTTTGGGTTTTGGGCTGAAACAAATGTGTTTGCCTTGGCTGACAAAGCCTCTGGCTTTCCTTTCACTGATTGCGGTCAGCTTGGCTTCCCTTTTGGTGTCCAATTTCTCGGACAATATTGCAAATGCAATGCAAATGTCCTTGGCTTAAGTGTCCTATGCATTATTCATCTTGCAACGCTGAGAACACTTGACCAAGGCGTTCGCTCGCTTTTTGGCAGCCACCCGCTCTATACTTAAGTTAATTAAATTTCACTTTTCAGTGTTAGCTCTAGAATGTCAAGTAAAAACCAAAGACAAAGCTGCCTGCCACATAAAGTATACGACGTGGCGGCTGCAACATCATTTATAAAGCCAGGGAGAATCCATTCGTTTGTGTGCAACCGCGGCAGGTAATGAAGTTGCAGTAACTTGACAGCTTGCCACACATGAATCTGTTAACTGGTGTCTGTTAACTGTTAGGTGTTACTTGGCTTTGGCAATGGGCAGCTGTGTTACTTTTTCTTGGCTAAGCAACGCTTTTAGCACAAATTGAAAAATTATTTTTTCCTTTTCTTTTCTATTTTTTGCTAAGTTTTCATTTGGCATTTGTGCAGTTTCTTGGGCCAAAGACAAATATGGACAGTGAGCGGCTGCCACAGCTGGCACAGAGACATCGATACAAAGCCGTTTTGACCATTTATCAGTTCTATGTATGTTATTGGCCAAAAAAAAGAGACGAACAAAAACAAAGCAAAGCAAAGTGAAGTGAAGCAAAGGCAGAAAGCCAGAAGCAAGAACAAATGCAATAAAATGCAATGTTTCTATTACGACGATTTACGTTCTGCACACACACACACACACACACATACTCAGACACACATTCGGCGTCGTCAGTGCTTCCCCCCACCTCTCCGGTCCGCCCACAAACGTTCGCGTGCTGAAACATTTTTATTACTTCGGAAAAGGAACAAATTTCGGACGGCCAACGAAATGTTAGCAAAGTTTCACGGGTTGTTGTCCTCGCTATGACTTCTACACATGTACTATGTATGTGTGTGTGTGTGTGTGTGTGTGTGTATGTTGTTCTTGTTTTTTAACTTAAGATGAGCAGCTTTGTTGCTGTTTCCATTCGGTTCTATTCTTTTGTCCCTTTGCTGTCCAACTCGTATTTATTTCTTTTTTTTTTGGCAATTTTAATTGCTGTTGAACTTGGTGTTGCCAATGAACCAACAACAGCAACAACACTCATTAATGACAGCAATTACAACAATTGCTATAACAACAACAACAACACGAACGAAAGAACAGTTAGTGGGGCGTGTGTGCCATATATTTGATTTAACTTGTTGGCGCTAAAAGTTTGCACAATAATTTATTGCAGCGCGCAAATAAATTTGTTTCGCCCTTTAAAAACTATTGTGGGAATTTAGAGATTTGTGGCACACACACACACACACAGTAACAATGCACGTACACAACATCCTTGCAATATGTTTAATTTTATGGCACTGCCAAAATTGCAAAAACTTTAAGCTCATCAACAATAAGTTTAAAGCATGCAAGATAGTTGCAGTTCTGTATGTGTATGTGTGTGTGATTTTCCTGATAACCAAATCCTCAATAATAGAGGATTAAGATACCTGCTGCTAACTTTTTAATTCCCAACAAGGATTTTACAAATTTCTCTTGAGCAACTAACAAGTTACAAAAGTTACATTCGCAATTAACTTTGCAGATGTAAATCATTTTGCAGTTATTCTTTTCCAAGCAATGATTTTTACCTCGCTAACTTTCTCACAGTTGAATAACATCGAATTAATATTATTACTTGTTTACGACTCGACTGTTAAATTGATACTTGTTAACTTTAAATTATAGCAAATTTGCTTAATTGTGAGTAAAACATTTATGTCAATTCTCTTGGCAAATATGCATGCAATTTATCACACTATAAATATATATGTATGATCAAACCCATATAAATCAAATTCCAAGACAATCGGTTGAGTGCAGTTTTTGAAATTTGCAATCGAAAATGTATTATATATATTTATATACATACATATATAGCCACTAGCCCGCAGCTTCGCCCGCATTGTTTTTGATAAATGTATAGACATATGCAGTTAAATTAAAGTTTTAGTTTTTGCTTATCAATACCACGTAGCAAAATGCTTAAGATTAATATTTTTGGTTTGCCAATAATGGTGATTAATAAATGTGCATCAACATACATATACATGTATATCAAATGAGTTATCAAGGAAGAAAACACTGACCACAACAAAATTTGTAAAGCAAAACGAAGCACGCAAAGTACAAAGTACAAAAGCAAGGTTTATAAGTGCAAGCGAGTGCGCGATAGTCGATTGCGGAAACAAGCGTTCGCCGATCGTGTCCAACACACAGATGCGCTCACGTATTGGGGTTGATGTTTATCTGCATTTGCAAAAGCGAAAGAGACAATCTCAACAACAACTACATATTTTTGTTTGCTAGTGAAAGCGAGTGCGCTATAGTCGATTGCCAAAGGAAGCGTTCGCTGATCGTGTCTAACACACTGAAAGTAGATGTCCATCTGCATTTGCAAAACCAAAGAGACTATCTCAACAATAACTGTATTGTACTCACACCCACGTGGGCTTACATGTGTATTGTGTGAAAACGTTTCATGTTTGTTTGCGATTTTGCAAATTGAAGAATTAAAGAAATGCACTTGCATCGAATTATGTATGGAAAACAACTTCTAAGTGTGCACTTTTTAGAGCATTATATATACTATTATATATAGTATGTACATACATACCATATGTGTGTAGATACGAAGATATTACAGTCATAATGATAAGAGTTAGTAGGGAGAGGAAGACAACAACTTCCTTGAAACAATGATCAATTGATCTTTAACTTTATAAGCTAGTTAGTACAACTTGTATACAAAACATTGTTAGAGCTATTTATGTCATTGAAGTAAATATAATTATGGTGTTGTTTTTGGTATTGTAAATCATTGCCATATGCCAATTGATATTATTTTAACGCAATTTCCATTTCCAATTACGTTTAATGACGTTTTAATGCCAGCACTATATATTTAATTGAATTTGTTATGCAAAACGATTTTGTTGTGCTCCTCTTTTATGGCATTCATTCGAGTATTTTGCTAATTTTCACACGACAATTAAATTTTAGGTTCGAACCAAATTAAAGAAAAGCGGTCGTGACACGCGGCGTATGTGTAATGTGAGAGTTCGGATTAGTAGACTATAAATATCGCAACATATGTAAAATGTTAATTCAGCATATTTGGCTGCACGGGGGCAAATGAAGGAAATGGGGAAACTGTGCGTCCACTGTTTAACCAGTTGGCGATTTTCTTTGCACTACGGGCATATTGATTTCAAACAGAGCAAAATAAATTTATGCCCAACGGGTCTAACGACATTTGTAACCAAGCAGCTGCCCGCTGACCATTAACCATTGACCATTGCCCATTTGTTTGCTCGCATTTGGATCGTTGCAAGCGCACTCTCTCTCTCTCCCTCCCTCTTTCCTTCTCTTTCACTGCCCTTTACTAGTTCTGTCCGGCTTGCAGGCACGTCATCGGCTAGAGCGTATTTTAAAATTATATTATTTTGAATGGCTTTTTAGAAATTAATAATTACATATGACAGCACTATTCATGTGTGCGTACGCGTACGCGTATGTGTGTATGTATAGATGTGTGTGTGTGTGTGCGTGGGCGTGCCTGCGTACGTGGCATTTAATTTTTACATTATGCAACTTTCCCGCACGGGCTGTGCAAATGGCTTTAACTGCCATTTAAATTTCACAGGCTGTTAAATGTGAAATGGGAATTAAGTTTGCAAAGTTTCTTCAAAAAGATAAAAACATTTTAAATAAAAAAACATAGTTTAAACGACCAAATAATAATATTTAAAATATGTTTCAATGGCTGCATTATGATTTCTGTATCAGCATCTTCATTATCAATTAAAGTTACAATTTAAAATTAAATCAAATTTATTTACATACTTTATTAAAAAAAAAAAATAATACTGAGACATAATAAATATGCTTATGAACATAAAGTCATCGAGAAAACACTAATTGGTAAACTAAATAAAAATATATAGGAATCTGTGACTTTTGAATTGAATAACACCTAAATTAGGGTTACAATTAGGGTAATCAAATGTAATAGAAGCACAAAACGAATATAACTTTTTTTCAACATAAATCAAATAACTAAAATGTTTTTTTCCAATAACTGTTTTTTTATTAATATTGCAAACGCAAGTGTGCAATAATATACATACATACATACATATAACAAAAATATTTTTCAGAATTTGCTTTCATAATTGTTTTCCATTTCAACATCAATTTTTTGGTGCATTTATCAATATTTGTTATCAATACTTGTATTGTTGAAATTACAAATTAGTTTAAAAGTTTTGCAATGTCCGAAAACCCGATTGCAAGTGTAATTTTAAAGTTAGAGTTTCGCGTTTTTGGTAACTTAATAATAACTACAGTGTTTATGGTTTCTAAAAGTTTACGATCAAATAATAAACTTTAAAGTTATTCAAAAACCGGCTACAGCTGTCGCAATCGCAATTGCTTTGGTAAACAATCTGGTTAATGAAAAAACAGGTAAATAAGCTACAATTTAGTGTGAGTGTGAAATATACTAAATTAATATACTGAAAAATGTATATACCAATTATTTTTTAAATAACTTATACAATATTTATCTGGTCTCTACCTAAGCATTATAAAGACTGTAGTTATTATTGTACATACCAAAACTCTAGCTTCAAAATTACGGATGCTACTCTATAAGAATCTGGCACTTGTTTAATGACTAACTTATTGATTCACTAATGAACAAAGAAACTAGATGCTGAAATTATCTATAACTAATTTTGAACATTCTATACTATTTTACGACAAGTTTCCACTCTGTTAGCTACCTTAAAATGCGTCTTTACAACTTACCAAAAAAAAAACAACACACTTGTCATAAATAAAACAAAATATACAAATTTGAAGATTAGGAAAATGACAAGCTCACCGGCTGGTTTTCTTCTGCTACGTACAAAGACAGCATAAAAATAAATTTTAAAGAAGTAAGAAAGTTACAGTCGAGTGTGCTCAACTGTGAGATACCCCACTACTTATTTAAAAAAAATATATATATACCAAATGAATATACTACAAGGCGGTTTCAGGTATTTTCATATAGTACATACTACATTCAAAATATACCAGATTGTCAGACATACAAGAGTATTTTTGAAAAACTGTCGAAAATTGAAATTTAAAAAACTATTGGCAAGGTAAAAATTGACGGCTATGAGAGCGTTTCAATGCATTTAATATTTCAATGTTCATTGTGATGCACTCGTTTTTAGGGTATTAACTTCTCCTCTTACTATCATTGTCAATTGGCAACCACTTTAAGCTATTTCATACTGCCAACATCGGTTGAACAGACTGCAGCTGTGACTCTTCTTGTCCTCTTTTTCTATGAGCCCATATCATATGTGAGCTCTCTTTTTTCCAAGTTGACTTAATTCCTTGTTCGGAGGCCACCAAATGTCTGTGTCCAAACGATGTCCGACGTCCGATGTCCGATGCCCGATGTCTGTTTATTCCCACTACTTTGGGCCATTATTAATTGCTAACGTTCGCTGATTTCTTTGCTACACTTTTTACGGGCTCTTCTAGTTGCTGCTACTATTGTTATTTGTTAGCATTGCCTTTTGCCACTGTTTTCGCTTTGTTCTCTACCAGCTACTCCCTCGATGTTGAGTGTTCGTTTTCTTGCCCGTTTGGCCCAGCAGTGACATTCATGCACCGACGAGCAACTGAAGCAGAAGAAAGCGACAGGAGTACAGCAGCTGACGGCAACAGAGCGGGGGAGAGGAAGAGAGAGAGGCAGAAGAAAGTGTCCCAACATGGCAATAAATCAATGCGAAATTGTATCCCGTAGTCAATGTGCAAGCGGCGGCGTATTTTGTAAACCCTTCGTTGCCAATTTAATTCGGCCATCTAATGGGTATGCACCTCTTTTTTTTTTTAAAGCCCAATGGGCCTTTCACTTTAACATTCGAAACCCGGAAAGAAATTAAAAACGAGTTAAAAGTTTCCTGTGTCTGAACAAAAGTATACGGATGACAAAATAACGTTCTAAATACTATGTAAAAAAAACCCATTTTAAGTTTAAGAAATTTTCGCTTTAAAAAAAATATTAAACAGGACTTAAATCTTTTAAACTTTGTCAACAAGATTTCATTCTTTAAACATAATTTTTAAATAAAACAATTAAAATATGTATATTTTGAATTTTTGTACATATTTGTGTGGTAGTTATACACACACGTAATAAAACAATACGAATTGCAGCTTAGCGTCCGATTTATTCTGCTGCTCGATCAAGACTGACCGTATAGCTTAATTATGTATAACATAGAATGTGAAATAGAATGAGAGGAATGATAAAGAGAGCCAATATCGAGAGAGAGTTCGGATAGCCGAGAGAGCGTCACGTTAATATATATGTGTGTATGTGTGTGTAGGCAAACGTCCTACTACAACTCGGCCATCCTGCGAACTAGATCTCCTGATCTTGACTTTACAAAGAATAATTATTTTCAGTCTTATGTCTATATAAATATAAATAAATCTTATTTGCTACATTTACTATTATTTTGTTTATTAATTGCACATTTACTTAATAGTATATCATTTTTACTTATTATTCATTTCTTTCTTTTATATTTATTTCCAAGCCATGGTCTTATGTTTTGTATACTCCAAACGCCCTTGTAAGGATTTCGCGAAACTTGAAAATTTTCTACATCTTTAATTAGGAATCTATCATTTCGCATAACTTTCGCAATCACGTATGGCCCTTTGTTTTTTGGAATCAGTTTCCTGGCAGCTCCTACTGTTGCGTCAAAATTTTTGACCATTACATAGTCCCCTTTTTATACTTTTACCTTCTCTCTTGCTTTTGTTGTAATATGTTTCATTGTAATTTTGTGCCTTTCTTTGCACCTCCTTTGCTTTACTTCTGATGAGTTTTAAATCTCTCGTGTCACTTACTGTATCCATCTCTTCTAGTTTTTCTCTAAGTTCGTCTTTAATGTGACCCTTTTGATTTATTCCAAACAACATTTTGCTAGGAGCCTGTTTTATGCTTCGATGTATGGTGTTGTTTAGTGCATATTCGACCGTCTCTATTATCGAATCCCAATGAATCCCTTTTTCTGGTTCTGAAAGCTTTGCTAAAATTGGCCCAATGCTCCTGTTTATTCTTTCTACTTGGCCGTTTGCCTGTGGCGAACCTGTGGCAATTTTCATGTGTTTAATATTGTATTCATTCATAAAATCTTCAAATTCGGTAGATTTGAAACAGCTGCCTCTGTCGGATACGATGCATTTTGGTCTACTGTATGCTCTAAAGTAATCCTTCAGTGCTTTAACTACTTCTTTGGTCTTCGTAGTCTTTGTTGTGTATAATCTCACAAACTTTGTAAACCCATCTATAATTAAAAATATGTGTTTATTTGCTCTATTAGCTGCTACTGGCCCATAATGATCGATGTGTAATAATTCAAAAGGTCGATCTCCTTTCGGTATACTATGTAAAAATCCCTCTGTCTTTCCGGATTTTGGAGAAAATGCGATACATTTAAGACAATTTTCTATGTGTCTAGAACATTTTTCTTTAAGATTCGCAATCCAATACGATTTTGAAATGATGTCCATCATTTTGTCCCTACCTATGTGTCCAAGCTCATTGTGATATTTGTGTAAAACTTGATCCTCCATGTCTACAGGTACATAGAAAAGTAGTCGATTGTCATTGGTTTTCTGTATACGATTCCGTTTCTCATTTCAAATAGTTTGTCCTCGGTATGTTCTAAACGTTTACTGATTTTCTGAATATTCGCATCTTTCGTCTGACAAATCACTAAATTGTCTTCAAAACTGGTCGTCTCTACTATCAAAATGTTTGTACACCTACTCAAAGCGTCTACGTGTTGCATTTTTCGCCGCCCTATGAATAAGTTTACAGTCGTAGTCTTGCAATTCCAGCGCCCACCTGGCTATTCTAGGATTCAAATCAATTTTGCTAAGTGTAAGAATTAGTGAGTTGCAATCTGTAACAATATTAAATGGCTTTCCGTGTAAATAAATTCGAAATCTGCGAAGAGCATAAATGATTGCTAGTGCTTCTAGTTCAAAACTGTGATATTTACTCTCTTGTTCTGTAGTTCTTTTGAGAAGTAAAATATCGGGTGCAATTTTCCATCATCTTTCTTTTGTAATAAAACTGCTCCAAAACCGTGAGAGCTGGCGTCACAATGTAGCTCGATTTCATCTTTATGACTATATATAGCTAACACCGGTGCTTCTATCAGTTTTTCTTTAAGCATTAAAAGCATTCCAACTCGTTTTTACCAAATACAAATATAGTGTCTTTTCTCAAAAGATCATAAAGAGGTTTAGCTAACACGGAAAAATTTTGTATGAAACGCCGGAAATAAGAACATAAACCTAAAAAACTATGCACTGCATGAACTTTGTCTGGAATCGGGAAATTTTTTACTGCTTCAATACCTTTCTCATCCGCTTGTATACCTTCCTTTGTTATCAGAAATCCTAAATATTTTATGCTTGATCTTAAAAATTCGCATTTATCCATCCTTAATTCTAATCTATTTTGAACCAGCCTATGTAACACTTCTTGTAACGTATTTAAATGCTCTTCCATATCTTTGCTCGCAATCATAATGTCATCCATATATATTATTACTTTATCTTGCCTAATTAAGTCATCGAAAATTTTATTCATAAATCTTTGAAACACTGCTGATGCATTTTTGATCCCCATGGGCATCCTTTTAAATTCAAATTGTCCTAAAGGAGTGACAAATGATGTATATTTGATTGAAGTTTCTTCTACGTAAACATGGAAGTAACCATTTTTTTAAATCTAACTTTGTGAATATTGCTTTGTTTACTAATTTGTCTAGCAAGTCATCAATTAAAGGTAGTGGATAGTTGTCCTTTATTAATACTTTGTTTAGTTTCCGAAAATCTATACATAAACGTAAATCTCCTGTCTTCTTTTTAACTAATACAATTGGCGAGGCAAACTGTGAGTCACTCGGTCTTATTATTCCGTTTTCCATATACTCATCTAACATCTTGAGAAGTTTTTCTTTTTCAGTGTATGACAATCGTCTAGGCGAACAACTGAAAGGCTTATCATCGCTTAATGATATTTTCATTTCGCACCTAATCATTGGAACATCTGGCCTTTTGGTCTTTACATATGTGTCCTCGAACATCTTTACAAATTGACAACGTGTTTTAAAATCTATATCTTCTCCATAATTATAAACTTGTTCTTGATCTTCTACAATCTGAATATTGAACATGTCTTTGTCAAAACTATCTACCAATTCCGGCCCATCATATCGTTTTATATGCAGTCTATCGTAATCTTGTTGTCTAATGTGTTTAATTATATTTTGCATGTTTTCCGTTGATAAGTCTTTTTCGCTCTTAACTATTTTCTTATCCGTAGAAACTCCTGGATTTCTTTTTACAATTTCCGCTTCAGCTAATAATTCCATAACAGTTTTTTTCATTTAATTTATCGCCCTTAATAAATTGATCGTCTAACAGTTGTGATTCGGCATCAATGTCATCTAACAGTTGTGATTTAGCATAAACATTTCCTAACAGTTGTGATTCACTATCATCGTCTCTTAATAATTGTGATTTAGCATAATTATCTCCTAACAGTTGTGATTTATCATAAACATTTCCTAACAGTTGTGATTCATTGTTCATTCTGTTATCGTTAACAGGATGTGTCTCTAACAGTTGTTGCTTAACAGTCGCAGTCGGTCCCTTAAAAGTTTCATTGCTTAACATCGGACAGTTAACAGTTTCTGTTCTTAACAGTGGTTGCAAACTAGTGTTTATAGGGGTTTCTATTTTCCGTTGACTAACCATACGTGATTGTTCAGAATTCTTTGCGCCATTTCCTTTTCTTATAACATCTAAATATTTCAGGATCTCTAAATTGAAATTTATGCCGCATGTATGCATGAAATCCCGACCCAACACTGCTTCATAACTCATAGACTCATCGTCGACTATTATTAATTCAAAATTAAATCTTATTCTTTTTTTCAATACAAAACAAGATACTTTTCCAAATGTATTCAATTTACTCTTGTTAATTCCGACGTAGAGATTATTAACTGGTTTATCTAGTGGTATATTTGAAGGAAATAATGATTTCTTTAAAAATGAAATGGGGCTCCCCGAGTCTATGAGGCATTTTGCAGTGATAAACAAATTAGGTTGGCTTGAAAAATAAATATTAAAGTGTCTTACATAACTGTTGCCGAACCCGGTGCTTTTGCTGAGTACACCAACACTCTTCTTCTTTTGCATTCTGCTATGAAATGGCCCATCTCTCCGCAAGCATAACATGATCCAGGCTCCCTTTTCCGCTTGCGGCATTCCTTGGCAAGATGACCCTGGAGTTGGGTTGTGGCATCGCTTGTCGTTGTACTCCGTCGTCGTCTTAGTACCTCCCATCGCACCGTACTTCGGAAGGCGTATGTGTGCAAAGGCTTGTAATATCTGCTCTGGATCCCCAAATCTTTGAATGCGCGACTGGTTGCGCAAGTTCAGCGACGGTATACCTTCGATGATTTGTTCCAAAAGCTCATCGTTGTCCACCTTAATTGATTGTGCTAAAACGATCTTTTCCTCGAAGTAAGTTGCAAAACGCTCATTCTGTTGCCATTTCCGTTGTTCAAACTTTCGTCGTAGTTCTGCCTTCGAAGCTCCAGTGCCGAATGCTAATATCAAATGATCACAAAGCGTTTGAAAAGGCTCACGCAAGCGAGTTGAATTTGCATGAAGCCAGTGCTGAGCGTTTCCCTTTAATTTCAAGGCCAATAGCATCCGAAGCGACTCCTCATCAAGTTTACACATGGCTCCGACGCTTTTGAGTTGGCTTATCCAAATGCGTGCACATGATTCTCCGTCGAACTCCAGCGTAGCTTCCTTTGCGAATGCGAGCGAGACCGTTGATTCACATTTTACTTTGTTTAGCTCATTCTTTTCTTCTCCAGTACTGCCCGTTACATTTCCAGTGCTGCCCATAGCTTGCAATACAGAACTGCTGATGTTGTTGTTGTCGTTGCTGTCGCCCAAATTCGCGACTTCTGACGCCGAACGTCGCGCAGCTGTGCTCAAATCGAGTAAGTGTGTGGCGCCGTTGTTGTTGGTGTCGATCCCGTTGCTGTTGTTGTTGTCGCCGAAATTCGCGACTTCTGGCGCCGAACGCTGTGCAGCTGCGCGCAAAACTGTGTGGCGCCGTTGCTGTTGTTGTTTATTTCTGTTGTAGACATCTGATGTGCAGCTGCGTTGTTCTGCGAATTTCGCAATTTCTCTTTGCTTAAACGTAATTCTTCTTGCAGCTTTTGAATTGTGTTTTGCAAATCCTGGTGAAAACTCTCTCCTAGTTCAGAATTTTCGCGAACATTTTGAGTCTGATCATGACGCTCGTTGTTGTTGGGCAATTTGTTTTCTTGGCCAGACAAAATATTGGCCAAGCTTAATAAATCGTTGCTTCCTGTTGGTACTTCTTTAAACATCTCTGGTGAAACATTGAGCAACCGTTTTATTAATTCCGCCTTATTTCCCGTCGAGGGCAAACATAGCGCTGTTAGCCACTTCTTTAAATATGCCGTAGTGTATTTATTAAATGTAGACGTGTTCATATTTATTTTTTTTTTTTTTAGTCGATCCCACTTCTGAATTTGTGGTAGTTATACACACACGTAATAAAACAATACGAATTGCAGCTTAGCGTCCGATTTATTCTGCTGCTCGATCAAGACTGACCGTATAGCTTAATTATGTATAACATAGAATGTGAAATAGAATGAGAGGAATGATAAAGAGAGCCAATATCGAGAGAGAGTTCGGATAGCCGAGAGAGCGTCACGTTAATATATATGTGTGTATGTGTGTGTAGGCAAACGTCCTACTACATTTGTACAATTTTTAGTTTATTTAAAGGAATAGCAACCAATATTTCAAAAACTCACTCTCAATTTTAAGTGGTTTAAATAAATAATTTATATGTCGAAAATCTGATGCTTTAGTGGCTTATTACTTTGGTTGACAATCTGGCAAATTGTGTACTCGCTATACAAAATGTATCTTTTGGTATATATTAGTGTATTTTGGATTTTAATATACAAAATTTTGGTATTTTACAGTCGAGTAGCTTACTTGTTATAGAATTAAAAGAAGCTGACATATTAAAACGAAAACAAAATAATTATTTACATCTAAAGAGGTGTCAAATCGATAAAATCAAAGTAAACATTTCAATACAAGAATTTTCTATCTAAAATTATATTTTCTTACTGCATCTGGTGGCAAGTTTAGGATGCAAACTATATTCGGTTTGATTAAAACGCTTACTTTGAAAGATATTTTTCAATCTTGTGCCGTTTTACGAGAATTGACGAATTCATATGATAATTTCAATTGCTGTGCTTCGAATTTCAGACGTTTCAACTTTATAATTTACAAGCATTAATTATTCACTTTGAATTGAAATTCCTTTGGCGAATCGGATTTCAAAGTAGAAAAGCAAATCTGAATATTCAACAGACACTTGCAACTACATACAGTATATACAAATACTATTGAATGCCGTATGTGTTTAATGCGATAAGGAACTTTATCTCGTGTAGTTGTTGTTGTTGATGTCGATGTTGATGTTTCGGGCAGGGAGCCAAATAAGCGGAATGCAACAAGCTGTGGAAATTGTTATTGAAAACACTGGCCGACAGCAATCCCACAAGCAAGGCAAACAATGCAACCATAGCAGCCAACTGGCAATGTCAATGCGAATGCGACTGCAACTGCAACTGCAACAGCAACAGCAACTGCAACTTAGTTACTTACAGTGGTTTTAACACTGACAAAGAAAAAGCTTTCGAGCCAAGGCCAACAATGCCCAATCTACGAATATATTGGAAAAAAGAGCAAAACAAAAAAAATACTGTGGAATAAACACATTCGCACGCACTCACTCATACTCTTACACTCACACACATACGCACTTATACATACGTAGACTGGCGCAGACTGTTTTCCTGCAATAAATCTGCTGGTGCAACACTGCAAAAAGAAGGGCGGCGGCTATGGCAGGGCGTGGCTGCTTACAAGTTGCCATGACATTGTCATGCATATGAAGTGCCTTTCTGCCCGCTCACACACAAGCACACCCACACACTCACACACACACACAATGCATAACACACACACGCACTCGTATTCAGTTTTAATTGCTGTTGGCTCTTGGTGGTTGCCTCTGTTGTCCTTCACCGTCCGTGTTGGGTGCTCGCTTGGCTGTCGAGCTGAGCTGAGCTGTTGCCTTCACTTGTTTACAAGCTGCGCCAATTTCGCGCTGCTATTAAATTGTATTTAATATTTGCAATATCCCCAGCGTTCGCTGAGCCCAAATGCCAAATTGGCTGCACAATTTAAGCGGCATTTGTTGTTGTTGTTGTTGTTGTGCTTGCTGCTGTTACTCATGTTGTTGCTGTTACTCATTTTAGTTTAATTTCTATTTAAATTCATGTCGTCTATTCGCTCGCTAAAACTTTGCCCAGCCACGGGTATATTTTACAGCTCCGCCAACGCCATTGCGAACATCAACTACTGCGACAACGGCTATGTTGACGACGCCAACACTCAGCGCTTAATTACCCAAGCTTATCAAAACATCTACGAGGCGATGACGCTGACGCTGATGACAACATTGGTCTAGCACTGTGGCCGGGGCGAGAATAACGAGAAGCACGAAGAGCACGAGAAGCAAAGGATGCCGGCGGGAGGGAGGCAAAGGCACTCTGCAAGTTTTCTTAATGAATTATTTAATCTGCGCTGCATCTTCCCGCAGCAGCGCTCTTAACCAACATTTTTTGCACTCGACTTGTCAACCCCATAGTAAAGTTATGCATAAATAAATAGTTCAACGACTTTTTAATACACTATCCCCTTCCATTTACTGATTTCTACCAGGTACTAGTGATGACACGATTAAGCGCATGATGCACATTAATCGATTATTTTGACTGGCAATTTAGTTGTATCGAAAAATAAGCTTTCCATTAATTGAGTAATTTATCGATACTACGACAAAAACTTTGTAAGAAAAACAAAAGCGAAACAGGTTGAACAGTTGATGTCTGCTTTTCGTTCTTATTCCAATATTGAATAACTGCAAAATATATAAACATTTGTGTATTATGTATGTGGTAATTATTTATGATAAAAATGTACATATGTATATTTCCATTTAGGAAATTTTCAAAAGTTCGTGTATGAAAATCGTTGGATTTAATATATATTGTTATATATATATTTGATTGATTAAGATCAATAATAATGCGGGTTGAAGTAATCACATGATTCCTTAACTGAGCCTTTCACATCTTTTTAAAATTATTTTCATTATCTTATCATTGCCTAAAGACTATAAACAGCGAATGTGCCAACTAGGCTAGAGTATTTAAAAGCAACGAAAATGTTAAAGCTAATGCAAATAGGCCACAGAGCTGGCCAAGCTAATAAGTTAAACGACACCGTGACACAGTTACGAGGAAAAATATTAATGCCGAGGCGGCGTGCTGCCCGCCAACAGACTCAACCCGAAAAATCAACCCAAACAAGCCCGAACCCGAACCCGTAACCCACAAGCCAAGAGTCAAAAGTGCGCCGTGACGCGTGCGGCATGTGGCATGGGGCATGAGACACAGAGGCGTTAGGCGACGGAAGTCTAACTCTAGATGGGAGAAGAATACACGGCTGGCTGAGCGTATTTGTTCACCTATTTACCACGCAAATGAAGTTGAAAATAACTGTGAAATGAAGATGAAGTGCTTCAGTCAACATCAGCAGCAGCAGCAGCAGCAGCAGCAGTAGTGGCAGGCAGCAACAGTAGCTTTGGCGCTGGCTTCACGAACTGGCCCAGACAGGCAGCTCGGTGCCTAAATGGAATGTAAATATTTGAGCAGCGGCAAGACAAGGAGCGCGTTACGGCCACGTCGAAGACAACGCAAGATTCGGCTTCTTGCCACCTAGAAGTAGATGGGTGTGTTTAAGTTGGCAGCCTGTGTCTATGTGTACTAGTGTATGACAGCATTATGTTGACTCAAGAACACTCGACTGACAGCCAACCGAAAAGGCCTTAAGCACCAAAACAATGGCCATGTGAAGGCTGATTACGTGCTGTGGCCGTTGGTGTTGAAAATTAAAGGCAATTAAATAGCTAAGTATGTGGCTTAGCATGTGTGTGTGTCGGTCTGTCTGTCTATCTGTCTGCTTGTATGTATGAAGTGCAAAACTCAGGCTTATTAGCAACAACACAAGCCCAAAAGTAGACTACACAATTCCTCGAATAAATCAAAGCGAAGGGCTTTAAGTGCTGGCAACTCAAGTAATAAATGCGAGTGCTGTGGTGTGTGGGAAATAGTGTTGTGTAAACATTATACAGTTCACTGAATAAGTTCTTTAGGTTAATTCTCACCAGTGAACTAGTTCGTTCGATTCATGTTCGTTCACTTCTCATCAGTGTACTAGCTCATTCTTTTCGTTCCTTGGTTTTTGATCCCAAAGTTCATCGTTCCATTTCGTTCATCGTTCGATTTCGATTACCGCTACATTTCGTTCATCGTTCGATTTCGATTATGGCTACAATTCGTTTATAGTTCGATTTCGATTATCGTTCTATTTTTTGGTTTTTAGTTTTCAACAGCTTTGTTTTACTTTATGTATGACATTATTTTCCTAGAATAAATTGATACTATACAGAGATAAGTGTATTTCAATTTCAATAGTTCAAAATGTTAAGGCATACAATAAATTTACAAATAAACTAGAACGAACTAATAATGAAAGGTGAACAACAAACCAAAAATGGAAGAGAAAAGTGAATTCATTCCGTTCATTCACTTTACTGAATAGTTTAGTTTTGTTTCAGCACTAGTGGAAAGATGGCTTTAGGTGGTTGGAATAAAACTCCTATGAAGCCTAAATACTGGCATAAAATGTAAAGCGAAATTGATGGAAATTCTAAGAAGTCAGTGCAAATGCCTTGAATGCTGTTATTTTAAATTGGCAAAGTGAAATTGTCTAAATATTATTGTATAAATATTATTCACGGAATGCTACAGCTAATATTGCACACTGTTATCTATCTAAATTAAAAACAAATAGGTAAATCACAGCAAAGCATTTATTACTTAAAGATAAGCTGCTCAACTGATTGCTACCTTGTTGCAATTGTTGTTATTATTGGATAATAAATAAATATTTGCAATATGAAATAAATAACCAGAGCAAAGGTAAAAGCAGAAGCCAGCCTAAAAGCATGCAACAGTTTATTTGTTTGCTGAAACCTGTCTTGAAATCTGTCTATGCCACGTGCGACACGTGTAACTTGCAATTTGCAGTCTTTGGCTTCTCCGTTTGCTTCACGTACATTTAAATTTAACAGCACTTAACAGCAATTGTTTTATGACTTGGAAAACAATGGCCAAAACATAAACTAGCAAAATCACAGAGGGAAAACAAAACAAAGGCACAAAAATGATTTATTCAGCGCGAATAAGAGAAAAATACTCGTACCATAGAAGCAAACGTAAAAAAAAAAAAAGAAAAAACTTTTTCAGCACAAACGAAAATTTGCTAAAGTTGCGTTTTCTTAATACTCTCCTCCACCCTCCCCTCACGCTGCTTCTCACTAAAAGCCACCGCGCCTGCCCCTATCACGTCATGGAGCCTGGAGTTTATCTTGCGGCAGACTGCACCTGGACGAGAAAGCAGGCTCGAGTTCAGCTCCTTCAGTTGCCACACCGTTGCCGGTGCCACTGTTGCTGTGGTCACGCTTTTCTAAGCGTTTTTCTTATCAAGAGAAAGGCAAAAAGGCGACGTGACCGCAGAGTAGAGCCGCTTTTCAGATTGCACTAAAAGATTCGCCAGCAGCCTGGGTTTGGCCACTTTGGCTTTTGTTCCTACAACGGCTTTGAGCCTTTTGTATTTCAACTGTGACTGCGACTGCAAATGCAACTGCGACTCAGGCTGTAGCTAAAGCTGAGGCTGATGCTGATGCTGTGGCTTACTAATGGGCGACTGCGGCTTAACCGAGCATTAAAGCTGAAATCTTTGAGCCGCTGCACTCGCAATTAATAACCCTCAATGCAACGCTCGCCGCACATTCGCATAATTAAAAGGCGCAGCTAGGGAGAGCAAGAGGGGAATTGTCTTAAAGATTTAAGTTGCAAGGCTGCCGCGACGCTGAGACTGTGACTGAAATCGAGTTGGAGGCCTCACATAGCTGCTCGTAAAAGCGGGTTTAATTTCATGCAACTTGAAAGTGGCAATAAACGTGGCAAGGTATGCCAACCAAGATGCCAGCACGAGCACGAGGTCGCATTGCTGCAGCTAAGGCGATGTCCTGGCAACGCTGCTTTGGCACCTCCCTTCGGTCCCCACACAAAAGGATAATAAAGCAACTGGCACACACAATCGAAATCGCAAAGCATTTCAATTCGCATTCACATTCGCATTTGGATTGACATTCACCTGCGTCCAGTGCACTGGGATGCCAGCAACAGTTTGTCGAGTTCAGCTTCAACTTCAGCTTCAGCTTTAGCTTTAAGCAACAGCGCAATTCAATTGCCATTTGCCTGTGCCAGGATAATGTCCTAAATGCGACTCGAAAAACAAATAAAACAATATAAAAAGTGTCATGTGCCAAGTGCCAGCGCATAGCTAAAATAAATACTCAGCTAAAGACGAAATCAAGCCAAGCAGCAGCAGCAGAGACAGCAAAGCAAAAGGAGAAGCAGCAAAAAGGATACAACTAGCCTGATCCCGATGCTGATGCTGATGGCGATGGCGATGCCAATGCCAATCCCTTGGCCAGCTGTCGAGTCAGTCGAGGCAGCTCAATTGCTGGACAATCAGCACAATTGATTTCCCCAAAGTGCCTGCAAGTCGACTGCGATCTCCCTTGGTGCCGGCACCCAGCATTAAAAGGATTTAATGCCATTTAAGCCAAACAATGTGAAGACAGCGCGCAGAGCAACCGTCAAAGAATCGTTCGTTCGTTGCCACAAAACTCCGCTTGCACCGCTTCCCCTCTCATTCCCTTAGCAGACCTCACCTCACTCAGCCACTCCACAGAAAAGTTTATCAATAAAATAACTTGTCGACGACGACGACGATGACAAGGACAACGAGAAGAAGAAGAAGAAGCAGAAGCACGAGAGCAAGTTCAACTCCTTGGCAGTCAAGTCGAAAATTGCAGCAAGTTTCTGTCAGGCAGCTCAACTCAGCGCTGACGGAGACCTACTCGACGGCTTGTCAGTACACACCGACACACATACACACACAGGCACAGACACAGTGCAAAGGACATCGAGCAGTGCAATCTTGAGGCTCTGCCAAAGAACTTCAATTGCACTCATAGTTTCCCTGGCGCGGCACAAAGAGTTATTACGAACTGCGCGAATACAAACATATATACATATATACAATGTACAATCCACATATTACGTATACGCAATGTATACGCAGACCCTAGCAAAATGAATTGACTATAGGCAACTTTTGGGCAATAAATTAGTGCGCTTGATAAAACCAGCGCATCAAGAGTTAAAGCTTTAACAAAGCGCTGCAACACAAAACATTCCTTGCACATTACTCAACCGACCTGTTGGCCATGCGCCTTACACAAATTCCTACGACTCAGGTTGAAAAGCAAAGCGGCAACGATCCATATACATATAAATCAGACTATAGGGTATCTCCCAATGCAGGTTTTAATGTAGATTGATCTAGTTCTCAGTATTATTTGTTGGCTGAGGCTGAAGCTGAAGCTGAGGCAATTGTCCGTTGTCGAAATTCTCTGTTTCGTATGCTGAGGCGCCACCCAACATTTCACTTAAGGCACACATCAACTGCTATTGTTGCTATTGTAATTTTTGCTGTTGCTGTTGCTGTGGCTGGCACTCTAAGCCAAATGGCAAAGTGGTAAACAATGTCCAATGCTTTGGACTCTGTGCAAAATTAAAACAATAAACGTTGCCTGGCAGACTTCAAACGGCAATCGCCGCATGGCATCGTCAAGGCTGCCAAAACTTTTGAATACCTCAATTTCAGGCACACGCAAGCACACACACACACACACACACACAGAAACACATACAGACAGAGAGAAGTACGAGTGCATGTGCGTTGCATGCAACATGAGGCACAACTGCTGTTGCCGGTCAACTGGCATTTTACCTTTTAAGCAGCTCTCATGCATGAAATTGGAAGAGTAGCAATTGATTGAAAATTTGCCGAGAGCTGCCATCAAAATCCAACAAAACAGCAGTAGCAGCAACAGCAACAACAACATTAACATTGAGAGAGAAGCATAAGGATTGGAGAAGAATAGCAGACGGAAGACGAAAAATATAGATGGAAATTGCGGTTCACATGATATTTTTTGACGTAATTCGAAATTTGCAAGTAAATTTCACTAAGGCAGAGGCCCCCGAATGTAAATTGATAACGCAGCATTATTATGCATACGACGCTTAGACAACACACACACACGCACAACACATGCCACAAACACGCACACACACACACATGCGTACATTTAAAGAGAGATTCACATATAAAGAGATACGCATGCACATTCGCTATACGAACTACGTAAAGTCCAGCCCACTCCGAAGGGGTGGTTAAATGGGGAAGAGAGGGGGTAACTAATGCTTTTAAATCCGGCAGCCAAACATTAGAGTAAAGCGCAATTCCAGTCAGCCAGCCAGCCATCCAGCGAACGAACGAACGAAGCAGCGCATTTTGGCGCATTTCACTTTTCAGGATTATTTAGAATTTATGCATAAACAAGCAAAAGGACGTTACCCGAAGTCATTTGTTTAAGTCAGCGTGTTTGCTCCATTCCCAGCCCAACAAGCTCATATGCCCGCCAATCCCTTCGCTCTTCGCTCTCCACTACTTACGTGCCACGCCCCCAGTTGGGAGAAGAACATAAGCAACAGCCAAACAGCCAAAGAGCCAACAGCCAAAAGCCATTTATAGCCTTCGCAATGCTACAACAACTCTCGCTGGCAGTCAGTCATTGCCTCAACCATTCAGTCAGTCACTCAGTCAGTCAGTTTGTCAGTTTGTCAGTTCGTCAAGCAGCTTGTCAGCCATTTTATTGCCACTGGTAAAACAATTTCAGAGACCCACTTACGATTGTGCAAATTGGCGACACATCGCCGATTCTGGCCAACATCCGTTCCGCATCCGCATCCGCTTCGACCTCGGCCTCGGCCTCGGTCTCGGCTCAAGTTCCTCAATCTCAATCGCAGCCAGTTCACAAAGCAAATTAGGCGAATGCCAACTGAGTGCGACAAGAGACCATAGACGAAGACAATGTCAAGTCTAACAAGGCCCTGCAGCAGCCACTTGGCCAGCCCGACTCCAAGACATCACTACATCATATACAGGTACTACAAAACCCATTAGCATGCAACATTCTTGGAATTCTCAGCTGACGCCCTGCAGACAACTTGAGCATACGCTCAATCAAACAGCAGAATTAATACGGAGCTTGCATTTCTCAAATTAACAAGCTACAAGATGCATTTTCTAACTTGTTAATCATACATAGTATAAAGCTCAGTTCCAAGCACATATTTAGTAGCTTCCCTCTTTAAAAATTTATTACATATAGATAGAAATTAGTTATCTTTATTTATAAAACTTTCAGTCTTAAATATTAAAAGTAGTAATTTTTCGAATTACGCTGCTAAGTAAGACGCATGAATACTTGTTTTTAAATTTGTTAATTAAGTATATACTATTTTAATGGATGAAATATTAACAATGACTAAATGACATTTTTAAAATAAATTTTAAAAACAAAAATACTTCTCCTATAAAAAATTAAAAATCCTTATTTCGTGGATTTAAGAAAATGTTAAAAAAAAACACAATTTTGTTAAATTTGTATAATCATTTGAACATTATACTTAGAGGATCATTTAATACCAAATGTTTTTGCAATTTTAATTCTCATTAGAGCAATAAATATTACAAGCTCAAAAACTGCAGTGCGAAATTCGAATATTGGCAGCATGTGTGTTGTTGTACATCACGTATTTACCACAAATATGCAGTAACAGAGGATCATAGGTGGAAAGCTCGTGAGAATGCTTTTGAATGTAAGCTCTCTCAGAGCAGAGCTTTGTACTAAGAAAGCAATTGACAATATTAGCGTAACAACAGAAAAGAAGCCAAATTTGTATGGAAATATCGAAATTGAAAGAGCGAGATAGAGCGAGTGAGGTGAGCGAGCGAGCGATATGCTGAGAGCTTGCACAGTGAGTGAAAGCGCCGAACATGACTCCAATTTTAGTCGTTTTGCGTGCAAATCGGGCTTCGCACCAAAGTGCAGTACTGCCATTTGACTGCCAGTGCTGCCATTTAGTTTAGCTGATGCTAAGGTTAATCAGAATATCGTCTCTTCGTTGTTAGTTTTGATACGCGTGCGTGGCATCAAACATACGATGGCGCATGTACGCAAGTGTGTATGTAAAGTAATGATAATTGCTCATTAGAGCGGCATATTTGTGGATGCGCATAATGCCGCATATAAATAGAAAATAAATAATATTACTATATATTATTTGTAAAAGTGATTACCTGAAACATTCTTGAGGCATCACTTTTACTGACCAAACAAATAAAAGTCAGGTCGACCCATTTTTGGAACATTCAATATTGTGGACATACATACATATGTAGTTGAAGGAAATCTCACTCCAAGCACATTTAAAGCTTCAGTTAATGTTTCCTTCGTATTGCTTTCCCCCTTCGTATAGCTTTCCTTTTATCCCCAAAATTACGTTAAGATCTGGCCTGGTCATATGTAATTTATATGCATACATGTATAAACCACAATGTTTATAATGAAATGCATAATGAATGACATGATTTTGATATTAACATTGATTTTACATACATACATCCATACATTTGAAAGGCAGTAATTCTCTTAATGTGCCACAGAAACTGATACAAGTTTGCCAGCTCAATCATTTAGTTTGCATGGGTGCAAATCAAATTACCACAGAGATAGTTTGCCTAAGAATATGATCTTGCTTTTCTATGGGTTATAGTAATTTTATTACAGTTAGATTATATTCATTTGCCATAAATGCAAATTCTTAAATTATCTCTATTATTTATATGTAACAAAGCCACAGCCTAGTGTGCTAGACCTTTAAGATATCCGCTATACGTTTGCAATAAAACAAAACAATGTGAAAGCGGTAGTATCGCTAAATTATACCTAATTAATATGCCAAAAAATACTGAAAGCTTATTTTGGTATATCGATGTGCATTTCTATTCAAAATACATCATATATAGAGAGCAATAATATATCTAAAATATATTACATTAATATACCAACAAAAATACCATAATCTTTATTTGGTATATTTGTATAATTTTCTATTCAAAATATGCCATACATAGAAAAAAAAGCTGTCGACCAAAGCAATTAAATACAATCAAAGCTGCCTGCTTTTACAATATAAAATTATTTCATTTCCATTTTAGAAATCGTAGAGATTATAGTACTTATTATAAATTATGAGCCTGAAGTCCCAAATTCATCTGGCTTTTAAACAAGCAAACATCAAATTATTATTATAAGCTTCAGTCTATATTTTGTACTATAGTATTTATTATAAATTATTATTATAAGCTTAGGTCTGGAAGGACACGACTGCTACCCAAGCATAAAGACACCTTCTTCTCCCCATTAATCATATTATAAATGCATAAATTTTCAATAATAACCGAATATATATTGTTAAGCAATCATCACTACAGTTGGATAATCTGATAATAGTAATAGACTAAACTTACCAAAAAAAAGGGAGACTTTCTGTACCGCCAGAGTATAAAATAGCTGACAAGCTTCGCATTATTTGTATCGCAACATGGAGTTTAGCAACATTTTAAAACAGCAGCTGGAAGCGACGACAGCGCCAACAGCTGCATCCGCAACCGCAAATTTCAATGTTGTGACAGTTAATTTTAACTAATTTGTCTAAAGTTTATCACTTATTGATGATAATGATGACGCTGTCGAGGCGGGAATCTGCACAATTTATGGCCTGGCAATCGAATTTCGGCGAATAACTGATTATGAGGTTGGAAACCAAATTAGTTTTAGGACCGTTGTGTTAATTCAAAATGACAACCGGTGAACTAAAGTGAAACATATTGACTCTAATATACCCTGTAAATATTTATACATTCTTGCATAGTATAATATTTAGTATATTCAGTTTCGAATGGTATTTATTTCTATTTACATGCTAGCAATACAATATTCTGTGATTATCTGTAAATAAGTGCACAGGAAATCTGCGAGTCGAACAACTAGATGCTCACATGTCTCTTATTGAAAATCGTTGAGGTTATTTAGCAGTTTTGTATCCAGTTGTTGGTGTAATTGTGTTGCAGTTACGGTTGCAGCTTTGTAACAGCAACTGTATTTGGTTTACTGTTTTTTGTGGTTTTAGCTGGAGTTCCCATAAAGCCTGATTTTATTGTGTTTGCTCTGTTGCTCTCATTGCGTGCCAAAAAAGCACACACAAAATAGAATATACAAAAAAAGGAAAACGAGAGATTAAAAACTTTTCCCATTACGTAAAAATTAACAACTTTTTGTTGTAGCTATTGCAGAACGGTCTAGAGAAATAGTTTTGCTGAGTGCACAGCAAGCGGCAAACGCTTCTAAATTCTCTAAAATAAAGCAATCCTCATGCTGGGCAATTTGCCCAAAGGGGAAGACGAAAGTCTGGCCACTAGTAATGGGGGCAAGTGCAACAGCAAGTGCAACTAGCCAAGGCCCATTTAGCAAATGCCTTAAATGAACTCAGCTTCGCAGGTAAAATCCATTAAGGAAGCTTTATATTAAAATTGAAGTGTACAAGTCGGGTTAATTTACTGATTAGTTTTTAATCAACTTGGAAAAATTATACAAATACTTTTTGATAGTTGAAATTATTGGATAATCCGTGAATGTTGACATAAGCTCAACTTATTGCCACATGTTGCCGCAACATGAGAATATATATTGACCAGCAGCATAACTAATCAGCTCGCCAAGTTGTTGATTGTCGTCTTGTGTGTGTGAGAGTGTTTGTTTGTTTGTTTGTTTGCGCTTTAAAACTTCCCAGGACGCATAAATTTCAATCCCGCGAGAGAGACGCAACGAGTTTCAGCATGAAAGTTTTGACTGCCAGAATCCGACGACACTTTATGTCGCATGAAATTAGGCAAGGACATTCGCAGTGGCAACTTTTGTCGCCTGTCGGCTCTTGCCTCTTGGCTGTTGGCTGTTTGCTGTTGCTTGTTGGCTGTCAGTGTTGATGCCACTTGTTACCGCTGTTGCCTCGGGATCGGCAAAGGCTTCAGCAATGTCACTTTGCCAGCTGCCGAGCTGAGCCAGTGGACTGCGAACTGCCAGCATACAAAGTATTAAAAGTGTCCAAATGATGATTGTTTTCGTTATGGCACTGCGAATGCTCGACGAGCTTAACCAGAGCGTGCAGGGAATTGCGTTCTGCGGTGGCAGGCAACAGCCAAAAACCAACTTACATATAGTCAACAGCAGCCAACAACAACAGCAGACAGCAAACAGCGATAAGACAAATGTCTTCTGTCTGCAGGACAACTTCCTTCCAGCTCCAACAGGATTTATTTCAATCTGCACACTCTTTCCTATCAAACTGGTCCAAAAAGTTTTCAGCTTTAATGCGTTAACCCTCGATGCTTAATGCTGCACTGTAATTATGCTATTATAAATTTTCAAGCCACTAGTCAAAGTTAATCTGTATAGTGCCTTGTTGAGCATGCACTACACTCGCCCATCAACTCAACTCAACTCAACAATAACAATAACAAAAGCCAGAGCAACAGACGTCAAGTTTAACAGTCAAGTTTAACAGGACAAAATCTACTCGACCATAAAATACTTTGAGTGTTCTTAAAAAATTGTATTTAATATATTGTTAGTGTAAGTTTATTGCATATTTTAAGTAAATAATCTAATTATTAATCAATTATTCTTACAATAATAACAATGTGAATTATTTAGAGCAGCTTATTGGGTTTTTATTTTAAAATTAACATTTATTGACCAGTTCAAAACTTGCTTGACTTGAGGTATTTTTTGAGAGCTTCGCTTTCTCTTTTCAATGTTATAAAAATATACAAAGTAATAATCAAATCGTGGAAATTTCACAATCGATAACGTATGTTATCGATATCAAATGTCAAATGAATTAACCTAAAACATCTTTTGGCTGCGATAAACAAGAACTAAGATTCTAAAATGCATATTGTGTTTCTTAAAATTACATTGTGAATTATACAATGAGTTTAAAACCTAAAAAATTATATTTTTCGTGAGAAAAATAAAATTTAAAGTAGTATCACAAGTGACTATTTCTTGAGTGTTAAATCTAAAATAAGAGTTTGTATTTATTATTGTATACTAAAAATAATACTTAATACAACTTTAAGATATTTAAAGTAATTATTAATCTAGAGAATCTTTCACAAAATGAAAAATTTGAGCAGACTATTTGAAATTGTTGTAAAAATAATTTAATTTTAAGATGAATAGTCAAATCTTTAAATTATTAAAATATTGTGAGGGAATTTGTTGTTAAAGGGTATATACACCTGTGAAATTTAAAAGAGCACTAATGATAATAGCAACTAATTTCATAAATATTCCAAAATATTTTTTTATATATCATTTAAATTGAAAATGGTGTTTTTTTTTTTAATTTTGCAGATGTAACTGTTGCTACATTTTTTTGGAGTCCTTGTATTTTATATAAAATATATTTTTTGGAATTCGTATATCAGAAATAGTAAACGACTAGAATAAACAATTAATTACAAATTTGCATATTTGCTTTTGAAAACAATTCTGTTTGAAAACATACAAAACTGAAGCAAAAAGTTGTTAATAGAACTCAATAGAAGAGCCAATGAGTGCCACAGGGTAAGCAAACAGTTTACAATACCCAATGCATCTATCGAGCAAGTTATATAAAAAGGCGTTAATAATATATGTATGTACGTGTGTGTGGGCAGCCTCTGGCTGGTGGCGAGAGTAAAGAAGTTCGCGAGAAATGTGGCAACAAAAAAACCCACAAAAAGCAATTATGCTTAAATTAAAACTCATTCATTTGTGCAGAAAATGTTAAAATTCATATGAGACGTTGGCTTCATAGCGCCGCGTGTGTTAAATATAATATATGTATATGTATTTAAATTCATATGTATGAGTAATATATATCTGGGTGTGTGTGTGTGTGTGTGTCCGATGAATACATAGCCAACAACAATGCAGACTCTATGAAATGAAATGAAAATTCAATGGCAGTCCAAATAAGAGAAAAATGTATGCTCCATTTTTTTTGTTCTGTTTTTTTTTGTTGGTTAGGGAAAGGGCGAACTCAGTGAAGCCGCGGATATGATGTCGGAAGGAGGGTGGAGACGGAGAGCGGGGACAAGCTGTATTATTGTTTCATCGTCGTTTTTTTTTAGAGTAGCTGCTTTCATTTTCGAAATGCTTCGCATGCCTGGCGCACTGTTTGTTTTAGCTGACGATCCAGCCAAGCAATTCAACAAAAATCGTCAGCCGCAAATGCAAAGTCGTTTACGTGGCGTATGCTTGATTTGTCGTCGAACATTACGCATACGCCACAGCATCCCCATTGCAGCCAATTAGCCGAAGAGTCGCATGCTTAAATTTCTTAAAGTTTGTCCAATACATCGTATTCAGGACCCACCTTATCCTCACCCCTCCCCGTGTCGTGTGTATCATACACAGAATTTTGATTTGCGCTGCCATTTGAAAGCTAAATGCAGAACGGGGAGACTATTTCTTTTGTGTTTTGTGCTGGTTGTGCTGCCGTCTTTGCTTTGGCATTTATTCTCTTTTCTTTTCGCAGTCGCTCATTCGTTTGTTCGTTCGTTTTCTTCTTTCTTTATTATGCAGTAAACTTTGCGAGCAAAAGTTTTCTTCAAAAATAATTTGTGAAAAAAAAGTTTGCCGGTCATATCTAGGAGTACGTGCCTGGTACCTTACTCTAAATTCAATTTCATTGTATTTTTTTGGATGCGAAGTGCGTCGTGCAGCACTCTTGATACTGTTGCCCGGTTACGTGAGCTTTACAAGCTTCACTTTCCAGCCTAGTTCTTTGGTCTATTTTCAGTACAAATGATGGGCTTAGTCCAAGATGTCCCATTCCCATTCACGATAATATTTTCATTATTATAATATTTGTTTTGCGTGAAGTACATCGTATTCAAAGCTAAGACCGCAACAGCTGCGTCTGACTATCATATTTAATTTAATTTAACTAACACGGAATTGTCAAAGTTAGTTTAAATTGTTTTTAGTTAGTCAAACATTGACATTGAATTAACAAGTAGAAAATCTATTGTAGATTTAACTGTGAAATACTCGCTAACCATGTGAATAATAGGAAAAAAAAACTGTGCGGTATTAATATTAAAATACACCAAATTAATATACCGCAAAAATAAGAAAAGTATGCAAAATGATACCTTTGGCATATTGATATAGTACTACATTCAAAATATAGCAAATATATATTTACCAAAATTCGCAACTCTATCTTCAAAACTACGCTTGTTATTTGATTTTTATCTATTTGCAAATATTTGAAGAAATCTTTCTACCCTATGTGTAGCGGGTGGAAAATTATATTACTCAATCAAGTGATTGAACTAGTAACAATCTTAATTTACTCTCACTTTATTCACTTTCCTACCTTAAATCCAAATAGAATTCAAAGCAAAGATGAAGCTATTCACATAAAGCCAACTTTAAAGTAGACTCCGCTTCATTTTCATCATACTTTGGAGATGAACTTGTGACACTTGGCACTTTCTTAGCGGTCACATCATGACTAGCTTGACATAACATAACTCAGTCAAGTTGCACATTAACCTATCACCTTCTCCCCTTCGTTTCCCTAATCCCTCTTCAACCTAGCCATGTCTACGGCTGCCGCGCATTTTACGTGTATTTTGAACATTTTTATGGTACTTACAGTGACTCTGACTTTAGTTCCTTCTGCTGCAGCTCCAGCTCCTGCTTTTGCTGCTGTTCGTTTAGCTGGCTCAGTTGCCCAGACAGAGAGTTGTTTGTAGCTGGCTGCTCAACTATTTAATAATGTTGGCTGACTACCACGTTATGCACTTCATGGCAGCGCCGCGAGCATCATTTATATGCCGCCCCGTTGTTGCCATGTTGCATCGCTGGAAACGTAACTCTACCTGGCGCCGCTCTGTTCATTTGCAAGTGTCCTTGTCTGGCTGCCATTTATTTATTTTTCTCTTTTCTTTATATTACCACTTCTTTGGCTGCAACAGTACAGGCAAAACACCAACAGCAGCAGCAGCAACAGAAGCTTGACTGCAATCCACTTTTGCACTTAGCAGGGATAACGTGCGGCTTTTTGTCAAAGCATAATTCACAATGCAGAGACGGAGATGCAAGCGAATGAGAAGAGGCGAACCACAGGTTGTCGCAAATATCACACCAACTTGTCATGTCCAACAGTTTATGTTCATGTCAACTGCAACTGTCGAGTTCAACTGTCCAGTTGCCTGTCTGGTCATTGTGTGTAGAATTATGTGGCCACATCAAATACTAGTAGTATCATACTATGTAGTAGCGAAAAATGCCATCTTCCGCTCTAATGCCAGAGCTCTGTCTCCTAGGGATAGTAAGTAAATTTCAATGAGTCCTGTGATAGCTCATATCGCTTGCCCTTTGGCTATTTGCCAGCGTGCAAAGACACCAAAAAGCGCTACTAATTGCACATGCTCACACACATAGTCACATAGCCATAATGAGCCGTGGCCACAAAGCAAATCCAGCACTAGAGAAATAGTTACAGTCACACAGGAGCAGAGAAGAGAACCAGGAGAGGAGCAAGAGAGGACAGGAGGAACATGGGAAGCGCCCTGGATAGAAACTGGAACTAGGGAGCTCTGCTAATGGCTCTTAGCTTCCGCCGCATCAGTGCAATGCGAAGCACAAAAATTTTGCAGCTTCTTTTGGCGTTGGCAAAAATTTAATTTAGAGCCAAAAACGTAACGCAGCGTGCCGCTATCCGTTGCACATTGCAGAGGCAAAAGGGTGAAGAGAGGGGTGCAATGGCATCCTTTGCAGCTAGCACCCAACGATCTCTAGCGCCAGCCTCGGACTTTGGACTCTCTTTGCCGACAACGTTATTTATGGCATTCTAGGACGGCCTTTGGACACTGTAACCGCATTTCTTGCTGCTCGATGCTTTAGCGCCAGCTCCTTTCTTCAGCTCCTTCTCCAGCATTACTTGGACCGTTGCCCTGTTTAGAGTTGTAACTAAAAATGTTGCCGACGAAACACGAAGCAAAATGTACCAACGGGCCCAAAAATGGGCAACTTGGCCAAAATGAATTACAGCCGACGATGCTAAAGAATTAAAAAATTTCGCACACAAAAAAATTAACGCAAATGTGTCGAAGATTTTTATCAAACTCTGGGATAAATTGGAAAATGTGATTACACTTAGGGTGGGAGCTTATCATCAGCTAAATTGATTATCAATGAAAATGTTTTAAGGGCAAACCCAAAAAATATATAATTATATTTATGAATACAATGAGGAGCCAAACTTGCCAATAAAACGTTGCTTATTTACAAACATACATACATATGTATTTATGCACAACACTGCAACCCTGGTTATCGATACTAAATGTAGTCAAGTATTGAATATCGATATACTTGGCAACCAGGGATTGTGCAATACGCAACAGTGCAGCCTGGTTATCGATATAATACGAAATATTGAATATCGATATATCAACAAAATCTGAAGAAGTTGTAAGGTTGTATCGACGGCGTTATGATTTTGAATCGGCATTAGTTTTAAATATTTATATAGTTAAAACGGCATTATTTTATATTACCGTGAAAAAATCTTCCGTAAATTGTGGTTATGTTTTAATATTTTCTTCTTAATCTAAAGTAATTTTTGGTTTTATTAGAATCTGTACGGACTTAAGGCAGTCTCCATTCGTCTTTAGCTTCGCAGAGTTCCAATAGATGCAATGCTTCGCGTCGTTGTATATGCCGTTCAAATTGCTGAAAGTACAAAAATATATGGTAAATTCTTGAGAATATTATTAGGTTCGCTATATGTATACTCACCTATCGGAACAGGCCGCATGCCACCAACCATCATTTTGTATTTGAGCGCAGTTTGAAGAAATATGCTCATCATTATCACGATCGAATGTTGTGAATTTCATTTTTTTCATTCCTTCGCAGTGCATCTGTGGAATTCCCCAAGTGTTTGCCCAGAGATAACAGCTTGTAGCCGGACACCTCATCGCCAACGTTAAAGTTATCGTAGTGCGCAATACGGACAATCTTATTCACATGCTCCATCCGTATGTACAACGCATTGGGTTGATTGGTCGATAGCATTCGATGCAGCTTTTCAAGACCGATAAAAAAACTCCCCACTCTCGGTGATGTCACCAAATCCCTCGCGATAGGCAGCCCAATCACGGTAAAAACTTTGGTCGCCATTTAACCGCTGTTGTATTACAATCCATCCAGGTCCTGCAATGTGGTTGTTGTAGAGAACTGGAAATGCTTCAAGACCCAGCACTTTAATCATTTTAAGACCACTATTCAATGTATTTTGTGTATTGTGTTCGCTTTCGACGTTATGACTTTCATTCAGTTGAGTTTTCATTTCGGAAATCATTTTCTTGATATCAACCAGATTCGCTGTTATTTCGAGTAGCTCTTTGTTTTGCGATTCTGCTGCTTTGTATTTCGCCAACTGTTCGATGAGATCCGCAATCTTTGCATCTTTTTGATGGCATTCATGGGTTATCTGTATAAAAGGCTTGATAACCTGATAGCAATAAGAGGCACATTGATTTTCCAATCGTTTAGCGACCGCACAGTTCTATAAGCAAATAAATAATGAATAAACATTTAAGTGTTATGTGTCAATAAGTTTACAATGAATTCGAAATAGGATTGAGAAAGTGCGACCTCAATGATAACAAAATAATGATGATAATATTTCTTTATTGACTTACCAAATCGTCTGCATATTCCGAATGTAGATTTGAGATAACTCTTTGATATAAACACGTCAATAAAATACATGTTAGAAAATTCCGCATTTTGATGTTGTGATTGTGGCTTTAGCTTAACAGAGACTGATTTCATAAATCAAGAACAAGAGAGCTTTAAGTGAGATAGATGAGCGCATCTTTGCGATGCTCCTTCATAAAAATTATTTACTCTGACTTGATTATCAGTAAATTTGTATACCCGCTACCCATAGAGCCGAAGTGTATAATGCACTTTTGATAATCGAATGTAAGAGACAGAAAAAAGCAACACTGATCTATAAAATATATTTATTCTTAGCACCATTCAGACATGTCTGTTTATTTGAGTTTTTGACTTTACGTTAATAAGTTTGTATAATAATATATTTAGTTTTTAATGACTGCTTAAAATATGTTTGAAAGACAGTTTATAGTTAAAAATGTTTTTGATGCATTGTATGTAATGTAATGGTATATTTTGATACCAAATATACTCTTTTTGTGTATTGTTGGTATATTTTTTTAATTGTCTGTTTCGGTAATTTAAGGTTCAGTATAGTATAAAATTAGTATTAGTATATTTACAGTATGTTTGTAGATGATTTTAGTCAGATTGTGTAGCGGGTACATCACACTTTCCTACATGATTAAAATGTGATTAGGGCTTGCTACGAATATTCGCAATCTCAAAGCGATAGATAATTCGTAAAAGCAATTTAAAGTTCAGTCTAGAAAATAATTGCGACTGGTATATTTTCGGTATGTCTGTATGTGTCTCATATGTAATTTTATTTAAAATGTATAGCGGGTATCTCACAGTCGAATGCACTCCACGATGACTTTCCCACATGTTTATAAATAATTCCTTTAAATGTGTGCTTGCTTCGAATATTTGTGAGCTCAAAGCGATAGTTCATTTGTACATATGAAATAAAAGCAATTTAAAGTTCAGTCTAGTATATAGTAATTATTTGTTGGTGGCTCGTAAGAACTTTTCATAGCCAAATGTTAATTAACAATAATGTAAACAAATCATAAGTTGCAACCACTCTAATTACCACACATGACTTGTTCATATATCAAAGCAATTCCCCACTCAAAAACACCACCGAAACTTTGGTTAGTTTTGACACCTCAAATTCATAATTATGTACAACCCGTTGGCACAAATATCAAATTCAACTTTCATAACTGTGCAAAGTCAGTTCGAGTGAAACACACACACATATATGTACTTATATGCAGAGCAGTGGCCAGCATCCAGCATTCAGCATCCAGACAAATGGCCGCACACACGTTTTCCAATTCGCTGCATTTGCGGCACGCAACTGAAACCTTGCCCCCGTCCCCTTCCCTGTTGCAGTGGCACTTCTCTTTTTTCTGTTTCCATGGCATACAAAAGAAAAAGTTTAAATGGTATTTGCTGTTGTGTGTTTAGTTGTATTTTTATTACATTTGTTATTGTGGGGTTAAAAATTATGCCACGAGGGTCAATCGAAAGATAACACAAAAATTCTATATACTCGTATGTACATACAAAAAAATAATAGTTTTATAGTCGCGATGAGCAAGTAGAGAACTTTTAAAGATACCTTCTTTGTGCTCGCCCCATAAAGTCGAGTTTATTTTTGTGCTTCGGTTTATTATACCCGCTACCCATAGAAGAAGGGTATTATAACTTTGTGCCGGCAGGAAATGTATGTAACAGGTAGAAGGAGGCATCTCCGACCCTATAAAGTATATATATTCTTGATCAGCGTCAACAGCCGAGACGATATAGCCATGTCCGTCTGTGTGTCTGTCCGTTCATCCGTATGAAACACTGGATCTCAGAGACTATAAGAGATAGAGCTATAATTTTTTTTTCGACAGCATTTGTTATGTTTGCACGCAGATCAAGTTTGTTTCAAATTTTTGACACGCCCACTTCCGCCCCCGCAAATCAAAAAAATCGAATAACAAGCGTAATTTTAAAGCTAGAGTTGCGAATTTTGGTATATATATTCCCCATAGTATATATCCCCCCTATAGTAGTTATGATTCCTGAAAATTTGGTTCTGATCGCAACCAAATGAAAATTGTCGAAGTTATTAAAGAAATACTTTTCGGCAAACACGCCTACTTACTAGGGGTCTTAGTTGCTTTAGATGACAATCTGGTATATTGTACCGCCTATGGTATATTTTGAATGCGGTACTATATCAATATACCAAATATACTATTTAGTGTATTTTTAGTATTTTTGCAGTATATTCGGTATATTTTGAGAAAAATATCGCAAAATATATTTCTTTTATTAAAAATGGGTAGCGGGTATCTCACAGTCGAGTACACTCGACTGTAGCTTTCTTACTTGTTTTCATTGTGCATTTGTGTTTCATGTGTAACCCAACTTATGCTGAAGTCAATTAAAAATGTAGTTGGCTTGTGCCTAAACAGTTGAATCATTCACTAGCCTTAGGAGCCTCGTGGCTCAACTGCAGGCCTAACATGTCAGACAGCTCAGGTGAACGGTGAACGGTGAACAGACCACAAAATCTACAGCATATATCTTGCCACTCGCAGTATATTTAGGTTGAACGTGTGTGTGTGTGTGTGTGTGTGTATAACTAGGATACGGTGGCATATACTTGTATTTATGTGCTCAAGTGCTCTGCTTATTTCCTGTGCTTATTGTCGATTTCTTACTTATTTTTGCGCACTTTCCGCAATATTTGCCAGCGCATTTTTGTACGATTTATGATCCGTGAGCGCTCCATGCCGGCAATTGCAACGGATATAAACATTTTTGAACTCATTTCAACTTCATATATCTGCTAGCTATCTTTTAGGTATTTCTGGCATTGTGGATTCAGAAGGGGAGGGGTTTGGGGGTTCGAATGATGCCGCTCAGCGTTTATGCAGCTACCTCATGAAATGGCACGTGTCGTTGCTTTTATATAGCATAAGCAGCTACCACTACTACTACCTATCCATACACGATAAGTACTACCACCACGGTGTATGCGAGTATGTATGTGTGGTTGTTATTGTTGGCCTGCTAAAGTCGCTGCAATCCAGTGTGCTTATGTTTCACTTTTCACAACATAAATCCCCCAAGCAGCCAGAGAGCATTCAAAGCAGCGACACAGCTCAACCCGAAGATCTGCTTGCTGCCAGTTCATAGATACCTCTTACACCTTTAACTTGGGGAACGAACTCGTTGCGCTGCCAACTTAGACAAACTTCACTGAGCCGTTGAGCAGAATGAAAACGCTGAGCTATTTTATTTAGATATCCGCGTGGCTTTTGTGCGACAAAAAAAAATAATGTAGAAGAAAATATGAATTTGAGACAAGCATTATTATGCTTATTATTATACTCCGTTCGTCTGACAGCTAAAGGCTTAGGCATCAGCTTCTGCTCCTGTTGCTATTCCTGCTGAGCTCAAATACGATTCTTAGGTCTTTGGGAAATTCAAAGTTCACTTTGTCAAACGGCAGAGTTATTTCAAGATTCAAGTTGCTTTTTTGCCAGACGCCATTTTCTTTTGTTTCTTGGATCAACGTAAGAAAAGGCAACCGGCAACGGCAACGGCAAGTATTATTTAATTTTTTAGTCTACTGTCGGCCATTCAATTTTCCATATTTTCCATTCTTTATTTAGAGCAAAGTAATGGCCATATTAAAAATACAGAATACATATTTAAGTGCATCAGCGAAGAACGAAGTGCTAGGCAGGGGGAAGCGGGGGCGGTGAACTGCGCCAGAATGCTGTGTAGATAGTGGAAGAAGCAACGTCAGAACTTTGGAAATTATTACTTTGCTTTGTTTTCGTTGCATTTAACAAACGCGCTGCTGCCACAACGCTGCTTCTGCTGCTACTGTCGTCGCTGTTGCTGTTGCAAGTTACAGGCCCGCGGCCTGCTCTTGGACTTTACTGAACTGGTCTATGTTACAAACGAGGCCAGATTCATTTAGCCAGCAGGGTAGATGTGGTTACAAATTTAAGCACCTGCAAAGCCAAAGTTAAACTTTTAACAAACCCGTCGTTATTAGTAAGTAATTCAATACGCATTTTTATGCAATTTTAATGCTTTAGTTTAGTGCAATTAGAAGTTATCAGGGAATCCCAAGTAAAATAGTTTGTATTTGACTAACCTAACCATCCATTAAACCGTCTCTTAGTCACTTCCTAACCAGCTACTGTATCTTTCACCATCTTATTCGTATTCTTTCTCTTTCTCTCTCACTCTTTGTCTCTCTCGGCTTCTCTCTGTTTTCAGCTGTCTGCCGCATACATTTCGACTTTTGCTCATTAATAACATAAACCAAGAGCTGAACAACGAAAGTTGCAACTTGCAACAGAGGCAGCAACCACAACAACAACAACAACACAGCAGCAACACAATAAATACGAAGGAGAAGCAGATAAGCTTACAGCGTTGACTGCCCACAAAACTTGCACGAAAAACCAACTCAAAATTGAATTATGAATATTTAAAATGGATTTAAGCATTGCGGCTGCTGTTGGCCAACTCTTAGCCATTATGAATATCCGATATAGATGCTTGTAATGTGATTCTATGACGTCGGGTTTACGGCGAGTTTATTTCACACCAGGCCGAGGCGAGGCGCAATTAATAAATAGTAAATGCGCCCTAAAGTATGCACTAAAAATATATATTCAACAGCAGTAAATTGCGTTGCACGTTGGTCGAAGACGTACTAGTCTAAGTAAATGTCAAGCTTGGCATAAATAATTCACCAGCATCACAGCTTCAACGGCTATGGCAACATCATCAACATATACAAACACACTCGCACACACACATATGTATACACACACATTCATATTCATATAAATATGCACACACATTTGCATTGTCCTTGCGTTGCAGGGAACTCGGCAAGCGACAACATCATGCCTCATAAATTTCAACAAATGCAGCTATGTCACTCTCTCAGTCAGTCAGTCAGTCAGTTAGTCAGTCAGTCAGTCAGTCGTCCAGTCTGTCACGCAGTCAGCAAGTCAGTTAGTCAGTCAAGAGTCAAGAGTCTCCCCAAGCAAGCAGTGTGTATGTGTGTGTGTGTGTGTCTATGTCCGGGTCTCTGTCCGTCAGTCCGTTTCAGGTAAAATCGCTCGAGGTGAAAATCTTTGCACTAATGGCGCTGTTTTACATAATTGCCGTGACATTGTACAAATTTATTCAACTGCATGCGGGCATGTGAGCATAAGGTGACCTCGAAAAAAAAATGGAAAAGAAAAACTAGACTAAAAAGGTTAACAACAACAACTTATGCACTTGCCGCCAAAGGGGTTGGCAAACAAACAAGCAAGTGTATCAAAAAATGAATAGCTCACTCTGCTGATGTCCCAACCATGTTGCCCCAGGTCTTCTAGTCTCATTGTCCAACAATGAAAAGACTACCAGCGACGAAGGCTTTGTGCCCCATGCAACTATGTACTTCTGAAATATAATAAGGCTACAACAACAGCAACAACGACAACAACAACAACACTAGCAAACAAGCAACTACTTCAAACGCTCACGCTTACTCTCACCTCTTCTCTTCTCTTCTCTTCGTCAGAGTGACTTGACTTGACTGACTGACTGACTGACTGTCCCTTGCATCCTTCTTTTCCATGTGTGTGTGTGCTTATCCTTAACCTCGTCCTCACCGTCAACGTCGACGTCACCATCTTCATCATTGTCACCTTGAGCTTTAGGTTATTGGGTTTTTGCACACTCGTCCAAGCGTGTGCCTTGCACTTCACTCGATTCTGGTGTGAAAACAACAGCAGTTAGCAATCGTTGCAGTGTAGGTTGCAACGAATTCCAAATACTCTACACGCATCAATGAAAATTGTGTTAAGCGAGCAACGATAACAAAACCATATGAAAATTGCACAAGTATATAGTTTAAATACATTAAATTAAAATTAAAATTAAAATCATTCGATAGTTTTTCAATTTTAAATACATATTTATAGTCTTAACTTGTAATTAAATTACTGAAAAATATTTAAATCTGAAACAGGCTTTGATATTGAAAAACAACAAAAAGCAACTTGGAAGAAGAAGAACACCCTTTTACTATTAAGATTTGCAAGAGATTGTAATTATCATTTACAATAATAGTAAGTATTTCTTTTTTCTTATAAAATCAAGTTAAAAATTTGAATTAAAACATTTCTTTTGAGATCTACATAAACACAAAAAATATACTTAAATGAATTGTAAATAAATTTAGTTAAAGTATCTATGTAATGCCAACTTCATAGTTTATCCTTATATATATCTACTATTTGGCCACTTAGCAAGTTACAACAATTACAATTATAAAACTGAAACAGTAAATAACAAGATAACAAAATAAGACAACGAGAACACCTTAGCCTGAAGGGTGTGAATCGCTCTGGCTGATCTCATAGCATTAAGGAATTGTATTCTTTATTACAATAAAAATAAATAAATAAAACAACGAAACCAAAGAATTTACATTTATTCAAAATAGGAAGTCAAACTGATGGATTAGTCAATATGCCCAGCCCAGTAGTCAGTGTACTGCAAAAGGCAGCTAGCAAACAAACAACTTTGACTTTGACTTTTTCCAACTCTCTGCCTTCACCTTGTAGCCCCCCGACCTCTGTTTGCATGAAACTACTTTCTGCTCTCCGCTTGTGTCTCTTTTAATCGCATGCAGAGGCAGAGGCCAAAGAGTATAAAGTTGAAAAATATTTGCTTGTGTCAAAATATTTGTGCATACTTTTAGGCGCAACACTCTTACGCCTCAGTATATTCGATTTTGTCGCCTTTTTGTTTGGTTTTAATTGTGCCTATAACCACTAGCTCCCTTCCCAACAATTCCGATTAGTACTTCTCTGTGATCTAGCTCAACTTCAGTTCAGTCCCCTGCTATTTTCAAGCTCTGCAAACAAGCTAACTCATGTTTGTTATTTATAGGCAACTGCGGGAGCGTTTGGGTCAGTTTGTTAGTATAGGTTTGTGCTGGTGTGTGTGTGTGTGTGTGTGTGCACTCAAAATTTTAAACAGCGCCAACTACATATCCTGCCGCCTGCTCTTTGCCACAATCTCCACCGCGTATTCGTATTTGGTGTGCATAGCACATGGAGAAGTCGTGTAACATTTTATGTTGCTTAACCCCCAGCTCTCTCCTCTCTAATACCTCTTGGAGACTTATGTTTGCTATTTATGCCCCTCTGGCAATGTTTGTATGTGTGTATGTGTGTGTGGTCTGTTTAGTTTCAGTCCACGTGCCTCGCATAATAAGTGCCACCGGCTGCGGCTTGCGTCTTGCCACTTGCAACGCGTTGCATCGCTTGCTGCAAAGTCTTTCGAGCTTTTGGTGCTGCAGGTTAAAAGCGCATTACGGCTACAACTTCATAAATTGAGGGCGCCAAGCAGCGAATACAATGTTTACATGCCAAGCAGTTGGTTAGGGATTCCCATGCAGATTCCGATTCCCATTTCCATTTTACTGGCAATCGAAATTTAAGCCATGTCACAGCCACAGATGAAATAGAAATTTTTGCTTACAAACGTCTAAAGGATTAAAGCGCGTGTCAAAGGACAAAGCACAAAGCTCATTAAGAAAACTAAAGACTAAAGAAGAGAGCTGCCGGATCGAGGAGATTAACATATATTTACGTATACGTATATTGATTTGAAATCTAAGAGTGATAGTGACAACTTGTCACTGACAAGTTCTCAATGATTCAAAAAAATTTTTTAAATAATAATATATGACATGCTACATAACTATACAATTTTTTTTTAGCAAGTAAGAAAGAAAGAACAAGTAAAGTAGTGCAGTATTACTTATAAAGAATACCAAATTAATATGTATACCGCAAAAATCGTTTTTAAAAAAAATGTATCATAGGCTATATTTGGTATATTTATAAAGTACTACATTTAAAATATACCCTAGTGTGAAAAATATACCAGATTGTCAACCGAAGCAACTAAGAACCTTATTAAGTAGGCGTTTTCCCCATATACATTTTTTTCCTTAAATAACCATTTTTATCCGATCTCAACCAAATTCTCAGAAATCACAAGCCCAATAGTTTTTATTATCGTATATAGTTTTGAAATTACGCTTGTTATTAGATTTTAGAAAGTCAGCGTGCAATAACTTAAACTTAACTTATCTCAAAAACAAACTTAATTTGAAAATCTGCTGTACAAAAAAATTATATCTTTAAAACAAGAAGTGTCATATTAGCACCTCGAGTCATAAATTAAGCGCTTTAAATAATCGAACAACATTTTTCGATACCTATGAATTGTTTACGGAATACAATAATCGATAATTGTGTATCGTATGATAAATCTTGCCATCACAGCAGCAAGCAGAAGCTCTTTAACCAAACTCGAGCCAAAGAATGCGATGTGGCAAGCATTTGCAATGAGAGCAATTATAAGTTGTAAATGTGTTTTAAAGCAATTGTCAACTCTAAAATGAGTTTCAGATAACATTTAACAAGCGTAAACAGCCATTATCTGGGCACCAACAGCCGGAGTGGGTGTCAGATTGTCTTTTGACATCTGAAAAGCAGTTGCAGTTGCAGTTGCCATTGCAGTTTCAGTCAATTGAGGCTGACAGTATTCTCTGAGTGAGTGAGTCAATCGACATGAGCCAGCACATCCGGCACATGTCGTTGCCAGCGCCACTACAACAGGAGCATAGACCAAGGCAATGCAAACAGGAGCAAGAGCAGGAGCAGGAGAAAGATTTTGCCAAACGCACACGCATAATTGACAACATTTCCGCGGCAACTGCTTTTGTTGTTGCCCGGCCATTGAAATCATTTTAGCTGAAACTGAAATCGAGCTCGTATTGACTGCCGTGCCGTGCGCTCCCATTGACAGCAACAGCAACAGCATCAGCAGCCAGGACATAGACATGATACAACACAGGACGCAGACACGAACACGGACACGGACACAGTCATGGACACCGATAGGGACACAGACAAGGACACGACAACGGTTAGGAATGGCGACATTGTACCGGCAGGATACCATCATCATTGCCCGCGGTGCGCTGATTGCCTGTAGCTATTGCTCTGCCCATTCTCATATCCTGCCGTCCTGTTGCCTTCGCGTCGCGGCGCTTTGCATCGCGTCGACTCGGCTCATCAATGTTTAGAACAATGCCATCAATTTGCGTATTGAATTTTAATCAAGTTGACGTTGGGGGAATATGATAATTAAAACTGTGTGCCCAGTTGCAGATGCTGCAAAATGCAACAATTACAAAGCAATTGCACCAAACAGTTCCAAATACTTCTAACTATTCGATACTCTTTATAGATTTTGCATTCGATATCCTTTAATTTCGACATCGACTGTGTTTGACACAAGGATTAGCTTTATTTGTAGAACGAGGCTTAACATGTCTGACGATCTGGAATATAGTATTTCCATCATAGTCTAAAGGGTATTTGCAGTGAGTACGAACAAAGATAAGTGCCCTTTATTTGTGCAATTTGGTTGCGGTCCCATGAAAAGTTCAACGCTTCAGTGCAATCTCCGAAAAAAGCGGTTCAATTTAAAGCTGAAGGCAAAATGAAAATGTAAAAGTTTCGAACGGAGTGAATAGTTATCGTAATGTTGAACCCGGAATCCCAAAATTTACCGAATATAGTGCGATGAAAAGAATTCTGTTTATTTACAATTCAAATTAAAAACTTTTAAATGCAACTATTATTACATTATATCTTTGTGCCAACAGGAAATGTATGAAACAGGCAAAAGAAAAAGCATTACCGAGAATCTTCATTGCTTTGGTTGACAATCTTGTATATCTTGTACTCGATGGTATATTTTAAATGTTGTAGTATATTGTTGTATAAAATATAGGCTTCAGTATAATTTAGTATTTTCGGCACCTTTTTGCTTTTCTTGAAAATAGCGTCTTATACACTCGATTCTAACTTTCATAATAGTATTTTTATTATCCATCATTCATCATTAAATATTAACCAAACATATATTTTAACTAAATTTTCGTCAAACAACTCCAAGTCCAGTCAAGCATATAAGACCATTTATTTTTTATAATACGAGTTCATACACATATCACTCCAATTTATACAGTATTTATTAAAGTTTGACATAAGCATACTGAGGATGCACTATATTTGCTTTAATTTATTAGAAAATTGCATTAAAAGGTGTTTGGACATAGTTTAAATAGCAATTATTGTACAATCATTTCTCATTTTCGAGCTTACAAATTAGCCAACTATTTTCACTAAATGAAGAATAGGAATAGGATGAATGACTTTCAGATTGACAGGCAAACTGACCACTAAAACGGGATAGAATTGAGTGTCTAGTCCAGTTGATAAGCTCAATGCGGCCACAGTTGAGTTGGACAGTCGATGCGTCTACAGCTGCTGCAGGTATTACCAGAGGCTACCTGATGCTGTCTCTGTTATTGGTAGAAAAAAGCGTTGCAACCTCAAAAGCCGAAACCAAAAATGCACTCTTTCACGCGCAATACAACTGGAGTGGCAACGAATGGCGAATGGATGATGGTGGAGTGTGGAGAGTGGAGTGTGGCAACAGATGGGTTGATGGGTTAGTGTGGTAGGCGGCAATTGTACCGTTAATTTGGTGTTATACATGCAGACACAGACTCACACTCACACAGTCATACAAGAGTTGGTGAATTTTGGTTGCTGCCAGCGTCACCAAATGAATTCAATTAATTAAATTAGTTCAACTCGCAGCTGCACTCGTTATACGCCAGCATCAGGCAAAGGGATCGCTATCGGAGTATCGGTGCAGGCGAAAGGGATTCGGGATGGAGTCAGGAGTCGGCAGTCAACAGTCGGGATGGTTGTCGACACGAACAGCACGCAGCTGAATAAAAATTGCGAGCTGCGGTCATCGCTGGACGCCGCAGTCGGCGCCACCGTCGACTCAATTATCAGCTTTTATGAATGGCCAGCAAATTTTGCAAAGCGCCGACGACACGACCTCTGACTGCACTTCTTTGCATACTCTTTCTTTGGGGTATGCTTGAATAGTGTTCAAATTTGTCAACATGGAACTGTGAATGGAATAAGTAACTATTCCTTTTCGTGGATCAATAGACAAATGCATGAAAGAAATTATATGATCGATAAATTGAAATTATGAGCTTTTCATTTCAAAATTAAGTCAAGTGAAATACGTACTGAATTGGTTTAACTGGAAAGTTCTTAAATCACATATTGCTTACGTTCGACTCAATGAAATGAAAGCACAAGGAGCTGCATTTTATAGACGGGATGTCCATAGGACTTTGGCTTGAATTGTGCAGCGTCCTTCTTGTTTCCGACTGCGATTGGCATTTTTCGCAATTTGTGCATCGATTTTTCGCTTGGGATAATTGTATTAAGCGCATAATTAAGTTGGCCAACTGCAGGTAATAAATTATGAACAACCGAAACCCTTTTTGCCAATACTCGTATTTCTGGCTACCATTTTTGCTCTGCTGCGCCGTCCTCATTTGGAAAAATTGAATTTGATGTGCCAGCGGAATGAAATTAGCAACATTTTGTATATATTTAATTTAATTTGTTGTCGCATAAAAAATATGCGATGAAAAAAAGCTGCCATGTTAAATGTGAACATAAGCTCGAGTCCCCTCTTTACCAGATGTAAAATGTCAGCGCAAAAACAAATATAACAACAACACCAACAATATTGTTTAAAACACAAAAAAAAAGGTTTTAGCGTTGGCGTTCATCATTCCATGAATTACGGGGCGTCAAACTGTCAAGCACCCCCCGGTTCAGGACTTGACAGATGAACTAACGGGCCTGGCCACACTAACTGCCTACAACTGTGATCCCCATACATAGACCCCTTTTGCATCCCCCCATTTGAGTCTGGTTCTAACGCTGACGCTGACTCTGACTGTGACTCCATCTCCAACTCCATTCCGTCTATTGCTATTCATAAAAAAAATTGCTCAATTCCGCTCGCGTTGCTATTTTTGTTGCAAGCACGACTGTTGCTTTGTCTCTTTCTCTTTATCATCGTGGCACTGCGTGAATTGTGAATGACACCAAACAGATGGATGGGCGCACTCATCTACCTCATACAGTTAGAGCAGAAACAACAGTCGATGGGCAGCCACCCAGCGGCTGAGATTTTCCTGCAAACAAGTGATATTTTTGTTGACAACTAAAAACCCCAGCACAAGCAACAAAAAAGATTCGAAATTTGAAAGTAAACAAATGCTCAACTGTTAGATACCCATTTTTCGTATTATGATAAGATGTGATTTCATATAAACACGAATTCAAAAGAAATAAAAACAAAGTGTGACCAAGCCAAGTAAATATTTCTTGAATAACAAATTAAAATATTAAGTTAAATATTTCTATATTACATTTTTTAAGAGTAGAATAAAAACGTAATAAGAGAAATTCATTAGATTTTAAAAAACTATAGATTTAAATTTGAAATTTAAATAATCTACTTGGATATATTTTCCTTAATGCATAATACAAATATAATTTTGAAAAGATTCTTCAAATTTTCAAGATATCCCTTCTTGAACAAAAAATGAAAATAACAAGTTTGCCATTTTTTGTTTAAATGCAAATAATGAAAATATCAAGTTTGCCAATTTTTGTTTAAAGAAGAATAAAAAAGAGTTGTAGGAAAATTTCTTTAGATTTCAAAAACTTTATTGATTTCGATTGCAAATTGTAATAAGCTACTTAGAAATGTTTTCTTTAATGCATAATACAAATACGATTTTGAAAAGAATCTTAAAATTCCCATGTTATTTAATATTTTATATATAGTTTAACAAAAACAAACAATGCGAACGATTTTCGATTATTCGTTTTTTCAAGTATGATAATAATACAAGATGAATACACCTTTTACAAAAGATGTAATATCCTGGGTATAAGCGTTCACGCTCAACATGTGCTGGAAAAAAGGCATCGCGATACAAATGTGCGAGTATACATAGTGTGTATGGCTGCAAGCGGGTTAAACGAGCTCTCTATCCTACCCTTATGTTGTCTAAGCCCCGCCATCTAAATACCAACACTTTTTTCCCCACTGTTCGCTACTTTCTCATCTTAAAATACCGCGAGATGGTTTTTAAATTATACCTCCAAATTATGCTATTCCATGTGCAAAACTTTGGCTAACAAAAAATGTGTTCTGCCGCGCTTGCAAATTTGCTGCAACCATAAATATTATTTGATTCTGCTTTTGATGTAGTTCAAGCAACACGTACTAAAAATATTTGCAGTTGCTAAATATTTTGTGCAAGTGTTGCATATTCACGGCAAGTGCATATGCGAAAATTAACTCAGTGCATTTTTATGCATTTTAAAAAACGAAAACAAACATCAACAATGCAAAGAACAAAATACGTGAATAATAGTAGTCTAACTAAAACTTTGCTTCAAAACATATTTTTTCCTTTACAAATTGAAAAACTGTTTGTGCATTTGTAAAAATATATATTTTCAAACTTTTACAATATTTGTAGATACGCTTCGCAAAAGACGATTGTCACTAGAAGCCCGATAAGAATAATTTTAGATGAAAATTACACATTTGTTTAATATTAGCGAGAGACTTAGTCTGTCAAAAAGTCGGTCAGGACAAACAAATTTATATAGATACAAATGTATAAATCGTAAAAAATATGAAATCCACGCAAGAAAATCGAGTGTGCTCGACTGTAAGATACCGCCTATCCGTTTGCATTAAAAACAAAACGGGTCGGAATTAGCTTTAAAATCAACCTAATTGATACAACAAGAAACACTAAAATATACCGAAACGCATATTTGGTATATGATTTATTTGTTAAGTAAGTAAACCAGTACAGCAATCAAGTACCTTAACAACACATTAGGGAAAACTTATTCTTACCGCACCTCATACTCATAGCACAAGGACTTAAGTAAGAAGTAAGAAAGCAACAACCGAGTGTGCTCGACTGTGAAATACTCGCTACACATTTTTTATGAAAATATAACAGTACCGAATTAATTTTAAACAATACCAAATTAATATACCATACAAATTTTAAATATGTACCAAAGCCAATATTTGGTATATTAATATAGTATTACATTCAATATGTACAGTACAAAATATACCAAATATACCAAGCAATTACGACCACACATCTGCAGCCGCCACATAACCTGCAACATAAACGTTTTTAACTCATTATTAGCCAATTATCAGGAATCAGCAATCTAAAAGCACGAGCTACTTCCATACAAAATATCTTATAAGTAGTGTCTAAGATAGTCTGTGCTGTCTGTGCTGTTGACGCTGTTTAAAAATATAAAGGTGGAAGAAGGCTTCTACTGCCTTTTACATACAGTTTATGTCTATAAATAGCAGATATTGCAATAGAAACTAACTATTATTTCATAATTTGTATTTAAAAGATAAAATACTTAAGGTGACAGATCTCTTTAAGCGAAAAATTACCGAGACACTCGGAGTATTTAGTACCTTGAGGCATTCTGATGGCGCCGCCTCACGGCGTCCACATAAATTTTAGCAATCGCTTAGTCAGCGGATGCATCTAGTTCTGTATGCGCCGCCCAAAAGTATGCAACAAGTTTATGCAGCTGCACGCAAGTTGACGTTTGGCGTGGTCTCATAAATTTCCCAGGCATCGCTTCAGAAATCCCCTGACAAAGTGCAAAAACACAAAACGCTTGCACAAGCCGCAAACATGCATGGCCAAAAAATACTCGTAGATCGTGTGTGTGTGTGTGTGTGTGTGTATGTCCGTGTGCGTGTGTGTGTGTGATGTGCCTGGGCAGTGCTAACTGCTAAGCACGTGTCAAGTGTGGGCCAAACTTTTAATTTGCACAACGTCCCGACGACGAAGGCAGCCAACCAGCCAGCTAGGCAGCTAGGCAGCCAACCGGCCTGTGAACGGTTTGAAGAGGGCAGCAGAGAGCCTGACTGACGCTGAGTGACTGTCAGCCCTGTTAGTCCTTTTATAACCTGCCTGCTGCGCCTTGCTGTCTGACAATGTCATCAGTTGCAGCTGACGCAGCATACCCCCTTCCATTCCCTTCCATTCCATCAAGCGTACGCATACGAGTCAGAGAAATTGTAGCTGCAGCTGTACGAGTAAAAACAACTAGGCAAGAAACAGTTGCAGCTGCATTTGCAGTTCCTCGTGTCCTTTTTTCGAGTGTCTATCGCATACCGTAAGTTTATAAGACACGTTCGGTACACTAATTGCCTCACAATATATAAAGCATTGAGATTAATATTTAAATAATATTTTATATCAAAATACAAATTTGAAGATTCCTTTTAATTTCCTCTATATATTTTGGTAGTTCATTTTATTAAATTTTTTGTGTTTTTTCTGGTAGTATTGATAGTCTTGATTATGAGATATAAAATAAAATAAGATTATTTTTAATTTAAAATTACAATTTGAAGATTTTTTTTAAATTCATAAATAATATTTCAATAGATCAGTTTATTTCAATAGAAAATTTAGATTCGTAAGTTTTATAAATTGTTTTTTGTTGTTTGTTTCAAAGTAATATAATAATTAAAAAGGTTATTGGGGATTTTTTCTGCTTAAAGTCCAGATTGGTAATAAACATTAATGAGAACTACAAAGTAAAGTATTAAGTAATATATTTTTTCATGTTGATATTATAGTACGTATTTATTATACTTATTATATTATCATGAGTGTAATGTCATTCAATAAAATTCATATAGCACCCTTTGAATTTCAATTGAAAGGTCTGGAAATATCACTTCAACTATTGTAGAGCAGACGATAGTCGGTCAATGAGAAATGTTCTCTACCGCGGGTGTCCATGACAAGTGGTGTGCGTCTGGGAGTGTATGTGTGAATGTGAACCTTAAGAGCAGATAAAGCGACGCTCAGCGCTCGCTTGGACGCTGTCAGTTAGCCAGGCGGAGTTGGTCCAGTCAACCAGCCCGTCTGTCCAGCTGTCTTGCTGTCCGTCAGTCAGTTAGTCAGAGACTGTGTTCATTTACAATTTCTTTGGCCACCCAGTCACCACCTACCACCTACCACCTAGCACCCACCACCCACAATTTTGCCACCTCCCACTCATAGTAATGCTCATACGTCATTTGCCGGCTGGTGTTAAATCCGTTTGGATTTTTGTTTTGTTGATTGCCGCACGCCTCAATGACATTTCATTTATTAAGTGGCGCCTCCATCCGTTTCTTGTTACTCGCGTTACAATTTTTTCCCCCGAATATTTCGGCAACTCAGCGGGCCAGCAATTAACTATACAATACGCTGACGTCACCTAGCTCCAACAATCCAACAGGAACTTCTTGCGTTGGTCATCGAAAATGCGGCATCATGTCGAATGACGCCTTTGATTTGTTTTGCAAGTGTGTTGTTATATCCGCTACAAAGGAATTTGCATTTCAAATGAATTACAACACAGCCAGCAGAGAAAAAACAACAAAGTCAACGCAGAGCTCCACAAAAGTAAAGAGAAAAAATCAAAAAAAAGTAAATACAGCGAGGGGGTGAGAGAATCTGAGCCTGTTGAAATATAAATGTTAATCCCGGCAGCGTCAATTGCAAAACGTTCAGAGCTGTTGACAGCATTCTGCAGGCAGCGAGCGGGTCAATCAGCGCAGCCAGCAAGCAGACAATCCGTTGAGTCCTCGATTCTCAGTCCTCGAATCTCAGTTGTCGCCCCCAATGCATTGGCCTAGGCAGCACTTCAACGGCATTTTAATTGATTTTCAGGGCTGCAATTTTTGATTGTGCTGATTGACGCATCAAATGAAGTGACTTCAGTGATGCCAGCACCAATCTCAGCCTGCTCCTCAATCTGCCAGAGCTCTCCCAACTGAACACTCTGCACTGTGCACTGTGCACCCAAGTGCCATATCAGTAACGATGCAAACAACACAGCCTACAGCCGAAGCCTCGGAACAAACAGACGCATACTGCCTTCACACACACACACACACACACACACACACACACACACACACACACACACACACACACACACACACACATGCAGAGCAGTAATTAAATTTGTCAGTCAGACAAAACGTAGCCCCAAAGAAGTGGCAAAATGGCAAAGTGCACAACGCGGCGTATGCGTGATGTGTGCTACCACACGATTGAATGCGTGTCTGTGTCTGTGTGTGTGTGTGCGTTGGTAAGGGAATGTATTGCAAACAATTGCTGGATGCACGGCAACAGTTTAAGGGAGTTTTTCAGATTCAAAGCGAAAGAGGGGATATATAAACAGATAGGAATGAAAATAAAAATGCGTTAAATGGCTACAGAATGTCTATAGAATAGATTGTATTGCCTACTTTTCAGCGCATAAACTAATTATTTTGTAACCCTTGCGTAATTATCGTGTATTGTTTTAATGCTAAAATTTGTGTACGCAACAGATTACACAACGAACTCAATTTATTTATTTTCCAATTAAATATCAATGTTCTACTATGCAAAAGGTAGAAGTCATTTCAATTACATTAATTTGTATTTATTTCTTTCAAATATTTAAATGAAAGCGAAAGTCTTACTAAACCAATACTGTAACAGACTGGCAGTGCTAAATGCATAGTATATGTCCTACTATGTATACAGATATTACAACATTAACTAACTAACTTAAGAAGTATTAAGTGCTGTTAAGATATATCAAAGACGATGTTAAACAAAGTATAGAAAAGTTTATGTTCACAATTAGAACTTCACAACATTAATAAAAATGGTTACAAGTACTGGGGCTATCGACAAGAGACTCTAAGGCTAATACATCGATTGAATGCAGTCCCAGTAAGTGAAACTGGTGAAATGCCGGTCATAGACGTTGATAACGAAAACAATGATAGAGCCGAGGCAATTCCTGATATTTTAGACCCATCACTTCTCTCAAAATAATTACTTCGGTTTGCTGAAATCAAAATTTGCTTAAGAGTGTCTTGGACACTATTATAAGTCGATTTATCATGTAGATCGCTATCCCGCACTAGTTTGTTTTAGAATTTTAACTTGGCATACCGCCAAAATTTCATATTTGTTCTCTATATTTCCAAATGTGGACATTAAAGAGTAAAAGTTGACTTATAATAATCTGGAAAAATGTAACACTCACTAATGGTGTAATAAGTTTCATATCTTTCAAAGCAAAAGCACAAGGTAATCTAAACAAGTAAGAAGGTTACAGTCGATTGTAGTCGACTGTGAAATACCCGCTATGCATATTCAATAAAACCATATTCTATAAATATACAAGAGGTAGACACAAAAATAATAAAATAAACCAAAGGCTATAATTGGTCTATTGATAGAGTAATGCATTCAAAATATACCATACTAAGAGTCTTTGATTTGATTACCATTTGGGTATGAGTATTCGCTCATACTTAATCATACTCGTTGCAGTTCTCTGACTTGGACCCGATTGCAGTACGAGTTTTTTGCATTGAAAAGTATTTCTCAAATAACATGTAGATTTGTTATCTGATCGAAACAAAATTTTCATGGCTATATCGTCTCGGCTCAAGAATACATATCGCTTATGGGGTCGGAAATGGAGGCACAAAGTTAAAATACCCTTCTATTGCATGGATAGCGGGTATAAGAATCAAGTGGCTAAAAAAGTAAAGGGTCTATTACAGTTTAATCTTCATTGTAGCAGCCTAAGGTTTTATTTAACACCCCAAGAGTATATTATCTAAGCACAACAAATTTATTAACTTAACTGTGTTAAGGTATTTATAATTCGAAGGCTCTGAAATATATCCCGCTGACTGTATTCCTTGAACTGTATGTAATTGCAGTTGTCGATACTGCAATTTAATTATTACATTCTCAATTCCTTCGCTCGACTGTTTACTGTGTAAATTGTAAAATAATATGGTTTCAATATAATACAACGATGCATGCAAGCACACACACACACACACACATTTGGCATGCAGTATCCATGTAGAAGACACACGCAAGCCTCCGCACATGAGTCGCTAATGAGCCGCTTTTTAACTTTGACGTCCGGCCAACTCAAATTTGATTTTCTCCCATTGAGGAATGCGAAAGAGCATAAATCAAGAGACGAAGGAGAGTGTAATCGAGGATGTGGAATAAAAAATAACAAGAAGACTATTGTACAATGTTGAATATCCGAAAATTTGAAATCCGAGAAGCAATTTAAAAATCATTAGAAAAACACACATTAAGCGTAAAAAATTAATGAGCAAGTTGCGTCAACAACGTGAGGCAGAGGCAGCCAAGAGACCAGAACTCCGGCACCCACATATATATAAATATATATATAAATATCCTGCCTATGCAGCTTGAAACCTTAGTTAGACATTTCCTGATTATGTACTTTTACCTATGAGTATCTGTGTGTGTGTGTTTGAGGAGACCGAGTCGACTTGCGGGTCTGCCATAGAGCTGCAGTGCGTCCGGACTGCAGCAAAGACGATGGCGTCCGTTGTACGATGTTAACAGAGAAGGAAAATAGTATGAAAATATAACGGCGAAAAAGGAAATTTTCTAATAAACGGCAGCTAAGCAGCAGCACCCCGACAGGATGACGACTTCAATGGAGCCGCGTATTGTATTATATATCAAGCACGTTAATAGGCTGCACATAAAGGATAGGTCGAAGCAGCAGCCAGGGGCGTCACAATGAGCATACAACTCATAGAAGCAGGTAGCTCAAGTCTATGTTTTATGCAGTATCTTTAATAAATTATGCACATTTAATGACAAGTGAGAAAACTAAAGTTTCATGATGTCACTATAAATCGAGTTTGGAATAAAATAATTTGAATTGTACAACGCGGACAGCATTAACTAAACATAAATTTGTACTTTAAATTATCAAATGCAATCCTTTTATTAAAGGAAAGTTTAGGTTAAATGTTGTGTTCTCTAATGAAATGTGGAATAGAAAGGTTAGGAAGGGACGATGGAATATTTAGGAGAAGGGATATTTTCGAAAAAGGAATGACGGGATTTTTAGGGAAAGGGATATTTTCGGATTCTGTTAGCCGTTCTATATTTTAAGGATAGTCAAAATTGAATAAGTAAATTCACATGATATAATGCAGTGCTGATTCCTTTTTTGAAAATAATCAACAAAGTCTATAAATAACTTATTCAGTCTTTAAAACTAATAAATTAATAATTATGTTTTATGCATTTATATATTTTCATGTTTATACAGCAGTTTAGTGTATCTCTTTATGATTGAATTAATGTCAAATTAAACGAAGAGTTCCCCCTAACCAATTTCCCCTTCAGTCAACTACGGCACTGTGCCGCAGATTGTGGCCTCCTCGCTTGCCAATGTCTACAAAGTCGTTTACTTTACCTAACAATATTTAGTTAGCCAACAAAAGCCAGGCTAAAACACACACACACAGAGGAAAGAGATATAGAGAGAGAGAGAGAGAGAGTGGAGGCTGTTGGAGTAGCAGGGAAGAGAAGAAGTGGAAAACTTCTCTAGAGAACAGTGGTGTAGTTTTGGTCTAACAACTTATTTGGCTCTCATGAGTAGGTCAGACCGTTAAGGCCAGGATAACACATTTTTGGCGACATATCCTTTTAAATTCTTTCCTTTCAGCTGGTCGCTGATTCGCAATGCTTGTCACGTTTTCTCGAGCGTTGAAAAGTCAAACAAGTGAACGAGGCAAGAGAGGGGAAACCGGAAGACCGGGAGGTCGAACAAAGGAGAGCACAGGAGCAGCTACAAGTTTTGGGGCTTTTGTGCGTGCCCATCCGGATATGCCGAGGATGTGCGTCTTTGTCGTAATTACCTTTAAGTTGGCTCCAATGCCATATTTGATGCCGCTCGCTGGCTCGCAAATCCCAGACGCTGACACCATGTTTCCCCCCAACTTCCGACGACCTCTTGACTGTGATTGCTGCCAGCTACAGGTGTGTGGCACTTCCCCTCCCATCCAACTTCTTGTCTGTCTCGTACGAGCTTCTAATTGCCGCTAAGTGCCATGGAAATCCTTGGCATTGCCATTTTGATACTCGCATTTTATCATAAATAATAAAGCTGGCGACGATTTAAACGTCTAACTGAGCGCAACACAACCCAACAGCACCGCATGGTCAAAGTGCTTTTGGTCAGCTGACCACTTAAGCACAATGCTTTTGCATTGTCCAGCTCAGTCCAGAAGAACCCATCTCAGTTTGTTTTGGCGGCCAGTTGCACGTTCTGCACCTGGTTCTGGTTGAAGACCTGGTCCACCTGACGGGTGTATGTACGTATGTGTGTGTGTGTGTTTAAGTGTATGTGTGCGCATCAGCGGGTTGCCCACCGTTTCGACACTGGCCACGAGTGCGAGTCCATTGCCATTGGACTAGCTGAAATGCAGCTAACGAACCGCAATTGCGGTCACATTTCATGAGAGCGCGCACGTCGCCCTCTGGGCACATTCACATCCACACACACACACATACAGGATACACACACACACACACCCAAACCGACTGATTCAATTTGCAGGCTGCGACAGGCTTTTAGTGCAGCGTAGAGTGAACCCCCCACACAACACCACCTACCTCCGTCCCTCCCGGAACTCCTGTCAAAATGCACCCAACGCTGACTGTCTGCTGTTCGCCCTTTGGATATCATCAAAATTAGCTCGTTTGGCAAGGGGATGCCTACCACTCAACCTCATACCCTCACTTAGTCGACCAACTCTTGTAATGCAACACTTACAAATACATATGTAAGTGTATTGCATATACGGGCCTTTGCCATATGCCACTTGCCACTTGCCTCATAGACAAAGAGACAACAACAAAAAATCATGCAATGCAATGCTCCAATGAGAAAAAAATTCAAATTTTAAAGAGCAACAGGTTAACAGTAGGTTAACATGGCCCAATTAACGTCACTCGATTCTTATACATAGTAAATACGAATTTTTTTATTCATACCTATAAATACAAAAATTAATTAATTTTAAAATTTTTTTATTGGGATTTAGATTTTTGCCACGCTAACTCCCGACTTTGCAAATTGAAAAGAACGAACACACCCCGAATTTTTGTATATACAATAATGAATGCAGTCTTTATGATTCCTGATTTGATTAGGATCAAATTTCAAACTTTAAAATTATAATTTTATATCGTAATAAACATCTGCTGCAGTCGGGTCTTGATTTGTGTATAGGATACATTATATCTATGTAGCTGTATATTAAAAAAAATATATAGCTTTTTAATGAGATATATTTTAACCATAATATTGCTCTCGGGTATCTTATGTTACAATGTATCTCAATTTCACTACTGATCGTAACGAAGCGTTTTCAAATCTTTTTCAAAAGTGTTGATATGCAAAGTGCTGATAATTAGGTTTATTAGTAACACAAAACTTCGAGCTAAGCACCATCGAACCAAGACAATAGAATTCATTATTTATAATGTTGTTTCGTTGAGTAAAAAACTATTGATTTTGATCGGCTAAAACAGCTTTGCCTTATCTCTAGTCTACTCCTCAGGTTGCCAAGATTGAAAAGTTATTCACACACACACATATGCTATATTAAGTACACATAATTGTGCAAGTATACAAATTAATTTGGGAGAACCTGACTTTGAAAACTTTAACTTTGAGGGTATATCAAACTTATTGGGTATTTGGTAACTTCGATTATTGAAGCAAGGATTGGATTATTTTTAGGAAATCAATGTAATTCTGGTCTACAGAAAACTTTGCTGCCTTGTCCACAAGCAATGTACAGAAAGAATTAATTTCAGTTTTGAATAGATTGCACAAGTGTTTATAATTATACATAAATACGTATATTGAAATAATTTAATATGCATTTATCCTAAAAAACAAAATTACATGGTAAATAGATTTCTTAATTGTGAAAGTCTTTTCAGAAGATTACACCTCAGATTACAAAGCATCCATTACTTTACCCATGCTTGTGGGACAGAGACAGTTTGCTTGTTGAGTCGTTACAAAATGCAATGAGCAATTTAACTAAAAAAAAAAGAGAATGTAAAAAATTCGCAGGTGGGCAGCAATAAGCAGAGTCCTAGTCGAAAACTAGTTGCTATATTAAACATTAATGCCAGAGATGACTGCAATAATTATGCAAATTTCATTTACGCAGGAACATAGCCAAGACACGAACCAACAGCAACCGAAGCTAACAGCGCTTGGCTGTGGCAGCCGTGACACCATCAGACAGGTAATTTGCAGGCTGTGTCTGCTACGTGCGAAAGGAAGTCGCACCTTGTACTCACAGACACTGAGCCCACCCACTCAGGCAGACCGCCCAACTACTCAGCCACCCTGAGAGACGGAGAGGAGGTCGCCACCCACACAAACGTAAGCGCATTTTAATGATCTCATTTATGCTAATCTGCAAACGGTTAAATCTGTGCACGCCACAGCCACAGCCACAGCCTGCTCCCAGACAATAGCAACAACTAAAACTTCATCAACAACAACACTAGTGATGCAATAACAACAACAACGTGCCACCAGCTGCTAATGCTAATGAAGTCTAATTGAATTTCGGACACTTGACACGTCGCACAATCTGATCTTTTTGAGGCGTGCAGCAAGTGGCAATCTGCAGACAATGTGCACAGGGCACAACTTTAAAGACTTTAAGCTACAGCTTAATATGTGTCAGCATTTAACCCATACACACAACATACTTATGTTAACTCTTGCCAATCTGCCACTAAATTGATTACTACGTTGGCTGTTCCCACTTTCGCTTTCAACAATCAGATTGAAATTCAGAACACGCCAACGGAAATTATAAAAATGTTTAATTTGAATCTTTTTCTAGAAGAATATCTTAAAATCTAAGTCTTTCTACATATGAAAATTCCTCATAAAGTGAAGTCGAGTGTGCTAGACTGTGAGATATCCGTTACCCATCTTCAATAAAAGCAAAACATTCTTTAAAATATTCCAAATTACTATACCAACGAATTAGTAAAATACATTTAAGACTATACTTGGTAATTTTGTATACTGTTATGTTGAAAATATACCATATTGTCAACCTTAAACATCTGCAGTAGCGTTTATTTCTTAAATAATTTTGACAAATTTTATCTGATAACAAACAAATATTTATAATTCATTCAGACCGTATTTATTATTTTATGTTGTCGAAAGAATTTTGTAGCTCTATCTCTAGACAGACAGGCGAAACAAATGTGAGCTTAACTGTTTCGTACTCTAAAAGCTTTATACAATTTTATTTAAAATTTTAAAACTGGAAAATGAGCTTAAGGCAAGAACAACCCGGTCTACATATATCGATACTCCGTCCCCAACGGGTGTCGAGTCAACATTTGCGTTTTTGCGGTTGCGGCTGGGGCATAAAATTTCCTATGCATTTAACCACATTGAAATTTTCTCGTAATATTTGATTTGATTTTTAAACAAAAAGCTGCTGCCATTGACCATGCTCCGGCACTCTACTCTGCTCTCTGGTCTGCTATGGTCTGGTCTGGTCTGGTTCCAGATATGCGTCCAGTGATGTCCCCTGGTCGGCTTGGCATGTCAAGTTGCCGGGGCATGAGCTGGAATAGAATAGGGTTCGAGGTACGATGTACGGAGTACGAGGTATGCGGTATGGGAAACTTTGCTTTTATTAGTCTGCCAACGAACCAACAACAAATCAGCATTATTTGACAACGCAGCTAATTTACATGAGTGACCATACAGTTGCAGGCAATGTCAGCAAGCTCATGTCCACCTCCCTCTCCCTTTCCCGTTCCCTTGCCCAACTAGTGGTTGCTGCGGGGGGTTTAGAAATGTCAACGTCAACTGCGGCTGGCCCATCATGCAAATCGACATTCGGCAACAATTCAAGTTAAGCCACATCGCAAAAATTTGAACAACTTTGAGAGTTAGCTCGTCTTGAACTTAATTTAATTACTCTCAACGATTTTGTTCGATCGACATATGTACATAAATTTTTACACCAAAAACAACAAGTGTAGAACGTTCGCCAGTGAACTGTCTGAAGTCAAAGCGAATCTCAGAAAATGGGAGAGGAGAAAAACAAATTTGAGTGTTCCTTATTTATTTTTTGTGTGATTTTTTTGTTGACTAGCTTGTTATTGTTGCTCGCATTTCATTTAAGATAACAGCAACGAAAGAGACTGCGATAAGGTTCTCGACTCGGCTGCGTAGAATTAACAATGCGCTACAATGCTCTGATGCGGTGCAATGCTACAAGCTGACTTGAAAAAAATATTCAGTCAACTTGGCAAAGAACTATGCTATATAAAAATAAACTCAACTCAATTTATGTATAATGTCCAAAAGCCGATTCAATGCCGTGTACCGCACTCGACTGATCAAAGTGTCAGCTGATCGTCTAGCTTATCGGAGACGAGCTTACAAGCAACTGAAAATGCAGTTACATTACAATATTCGTAAATCTTTAGACATATACAGTGACAACTCTCTTTGTTGGACACTCATGAAATAATTTAAAAGAGAGTCTGCTAAGTGAATTTTCACTGTACAAAATTCTCACAATATCTAACAGAAATAGAAAAAACTTCGAAATACAACAAAGAAAACCATAAATATTGCACACATAGAAAACATATCACAAGCTCATATTTGTTTGCACATGCATTCCATATATGTTGAGGAGTATTTATGTACATACACTTATGTGCACATTGTTCAAAGAATTTGTAATTTGGATAGATAGCGAACATGATAACAAGCTGATTCCTATCTAAACTGTAACAGGTGCACAGCAGCGTCGAGCAGGCGTCGGTTCTGTCACCGAGATAAATTTCGTTGATAAGGGGCCTTCGGGAGAGCAAGCAGAGGCGACAACAGCAGCAGCACGGTGAGCAAGAGCGGCGAATGAGCAAAGCTCGAAGAGAGCTTATACAGCAATGTGACAGGAAAGCTTCGGTTGGCGTTCGCGTTCACTTTCGTGTTCGCATTTGGCGTTCGGCGACGGTGTGCGGCTTGAGTTTCAATTTATTCAATTTACCGTTATAGTTACAATTGATGAACGCGACGACAGAGGCGACCACAGCGTCAGCTGAGGAGGCGCACACAACAACAGTAACAGCGACAGCAACGACGACAGAAACGCAGCTCAGTGACTCGCTATCGCTTCTGTTGAGCAGCCGCGCTACATCCGCCGCCTCATCCTGGCTGCACGAGCTCGCCGTAAGTGCGCATTATTTTTGTTCTCTTTGCAGCCGCACTCGCAGTTGTTGCTGTGCAGCTGAGTCGATCGTTTTGTTCACTCGCTCCAGTTATCCAGAAGTCACTGTCATTGTCGTCGTCGTCGTCGTCAAGAACAACAACAACAACGACTGTAACAGCAACGTCACGTTATGTGTGTACGCTGTTCTGTGTGTATGTGCACTTGTATTTGTTGTCGTCGCTGCATGTAAACCTCTTTGTCTCCGCCTTCTGTCATGTATCGTAATAATGCGGATAGTTCTTTTTGTTTCATCAATCGCTTGAATGGCGGCAACCATGACGAACTGCAGCAGCCGGGCGAGCACGAGCCGACATCAGCTCTCCTCAATTACTGTAAACGCAAGGTAAATACTCCACTCCCAATATTTCGGTGCCTCTAATGGAAAATCTGACATTCCGGCTTCTTCTAACCTACAGTTCCTGCGTCCCTATGTCGCCATACTGACTGTCGTTGGACTGAATCCCATTTCCACGGATATGAGCAATGTGAGCGCCTGCTGTAGCTACATCCAAGCGCTAGTAATACTCTGTGTGCTCCTCATGGGCTATGTACTGCGGTATTTGTGCGGATACCGGTGAGTAGGCATTAAAAGATCATCAACCAACAAACAGCAATAAATACACTTATTTCTAGGGGAGATCGCGGATTTAGCAGCTATCGCGACATACGCCCCGGTGGCTATGGCAACGCTACAGATGTCTGCGACTCATCTGGTAGCTCAAAAACTTCCAATACCATTGGGGAACTGTTGTTTGGCTACGTGGTACCCAGTGTCTTGAATCTGTTAAGCTTCGTGTCTGCGGTGCTCGTCTGCAAGGTGATCGAGCATGAGCAGTTGCAGAATCTCATTGAGCGAGTGTTTCTGCTTTCGGCTAAGCCAAAGCGATTGTGTCGCATGCTCTGGTTCTATCTGGGTGTGGCCCTAACATTGCTCTTACTCCTCTTCGCCTACGCCTGCTGTGTGGTCATCATGCAGCCGGCCCAGATTATAAAGGTAGCTTGGCTGGCCGAAAAGTTACGCAACTGGGAGCTGTGCCTGCGTATTGGATTGCTGTGCACCATATTGCTGCAGGATCTGGTCGAGATAATCATTTTAAGTAGCTACTACATTGAATGCTACTTGCTGCGCGTCCATTTGGAGACATTGTCACACAAGCTCCTAATGCATTCCATAGACTCGCTGGACTGGATGCGTGAGATTCTCGAGTTTCGGAAACTACTTGAGCGGGTCAATCAGCATGTGTCGATCCCAGTCTGCTTCCTGATTGTCATGAATCTGGCCTATGCATTTGCTGGTCTTGTCTACTTGTTCAAGGACTTTGATTTCCATTACTGTGCCCTTAAGTTGGTCTTGCTCAATATTGCCAATGTCATGTTGTGGCTATTCTTGGGTCTCTTGCCCTTCTTTGTGGCCGGGTCTGTGACTCGTGTGTGCCAGAATGCCCAGGCCAATGGGCATCAAATACGCGTCCGTCCATTCGTTTATCACAACACATCTGCCGAAGATCTCAATTCAACGCTCCTCTTCGCCTCATCTCTGGACATGTCTGCCAAGCTCTTCCGCATGCCCATCCAGTCCAACTATCTGTGCTTTGCCATACTAGTTGTCACCATCGTAGTGCTCACCCTGGGCATGTGTCTCAATTTAAGCGCTCTTGGCAAATTCTGATCACACGCCCAAATCAATGCATACAAACACAATGAGCAGATATGAATATGTAGATAGATATTAATTTAAGACGCAGTAGACACATTTGTACTTAGCTTTAATAAAGATTTATCTATAGTTTTTTTTTTGTATTTTGTTTAATAAGCTTACAAATTTACGACCTGTCTTTTGCTTAGCAATTTTATTTACAATGTATGCTTTGGTTGTTTTCTTTTTTTTTTAATTTTATTTCTGTTGGTGTGGTTGGGTTTATCTAGCGGCTTAAATGGGATTGCTTTTGTTTTACAATTTAACTACTTATTATTCAGTTCAGTTTCAGTTTCAGTTGGTTTTGTAAGTTTAATAATCACGACTGTAAACCACTCCACAATTAAGAAAACTAATCCATGAGCCACAATATCATTACAAATTGCATGTGAATTGAAATTAAACATTGTTAATAGCTAATATCAAATTGGAGACAATGAAAAAGGTAATTATGTTAAGAATGACAGTATTTGATTTAAGATTAAATGCAGAAATTCGCTCGTAGAAAGTATTTGGTAAATTAGAAATTTTAGAAAACGTTTTTGAAATACTCCTTCCTTACACTTCAAAAGTGGTTTACAACCTTGAAAACATAACTTAATATGCACCTATGCTGAAAGTTCACATTAAGCGCTACTGACTAAGTGCGCACTTTGATTTTAGAACGCATCTGGACACGCATCTTACCAACCCAGCCAAGGTGGATGATTGATTTTCGATGGCGGGGTAAAAGTCAGGTTCACAGGTATGTTAATAAGCGCATGGACACGCTTCATCCGCAGTAGAGTGCTGCGTATGATGATGCCATTCTTGCCCAGCAAAAAGCCGGCCGGAATTTGTGCATCGCGATTGGTTTTATCGTGTATCATCTCAATGTAATGCTCAAATTCCGGTGAATTCGAATTGTACTCGGTGATGATAGCGCCAATTGCGCCAGCAGCCTCTGCATTAAGTGTCTTGGTAAGAAACGAGCATTGACTAATTTATCATTGACAAATGGAGATAAGAAATCGAAATGAGTTTAGAATATTCACACGCACGAACTCACACCACTTACCCCCTATCCATAAGCGCAACGCTTCCGTGCATCTCTCGTACATTGCGGATCTTTTGGCAAGCTTCTGGTGGGTCGGCCAACACCATAGGCACGTTTTCAAGCTTCTGTGAGAAGGACACGCCAAAGTCCTTGGCCGGCCGCAGTCGATAGGTGTATTCAAGATCTTGCGGCGAAACGATTTCAAAGAACACGTCACCTGCAATTATGTCCTGAGTCGTCACTGGCATGTGTATCGTTGACGTGGCTGTGCATTGGCTCAGAGTGGCAATAACTACCAAAACAATTAACATTTTGGGAACATAACTAGCGCGTATTTATTGTTGGCAAAACATACAATAATACATTGCACTAGAGATGAAGAAATATCGATTGCGTTTTCGATGTATCGATGTTTAAAAAAATTTAATTATCGATGTTGCTTTACCGCATTATAACTAATAAAATTTGTGTATTATTATTATTTTAAAGACTTCAGTCGATCTGTAAAAGTGAATATATGTTTTATGGCTATTGCCCAATAACTTATGCGGTCTTTATATAATTCAGTTTTGAAATCAAAACTTATCCCAGATTAAATTCCACATATAACCAAACATTTAGTACAAAACTTTCCAATATTGTTCAATGATAAACACGTCACGTCACAACAATATACTAATAATCAAGCGCACCAAGTTACGTAAATTGCACTATTTCTTTTATTTATCTGTTTCTTATTTTCTAGGTTGCTCACTACCTTATCATATTGCTGCTAAAAGTTTGCTTTTAAATTACCAAAAACTTACTATTTAATTTAAAAAAAAAAACTTCTTTTTATAAACAGTACACAAGGAAATATACCAAAATATGCACTATTTTAATCGCTTGTTTTTTGCGGCTCTGCCAAGTATTTGCCATTTGAGCAATCAAATTTAATTTACAAATAAATTTTTTTGATTTAAACAAATATACCAATATATACTTCCGCAAGTTTTTAGTATTTTTATACCGCAAGGTATATATATTACTGCCTCACTTATCTTCCATCACTCCATTCGATTACTCATCGAAACGGAAATTCCGTTAAAAAAACGTTTTTTTATATTGTAATTGTATTTGTACTTACTTGGAACCTAAACATATTTTTATTGTAAATCCTTGCGCGACGCCAAAAGCCAAAAATCAAAACTTAAATCTCATTTTTTCTTTACTGCTTTGCTTAGACGTTACTCATTTATTTTCACCAATAGCTATTCAGAATTCCAAATCTGCTGTATAAAAACTCGTAAAAAAAACTTGTATACTGCAGAATGGTTATTTCTGAAAATCATCATCGAAGGGGTGGACATTGGACAAATCTCTTAGAATTTTCTCCAAATTAAATTTTTTTACCTCTACTTCATGCAAACCAAAAAATATACAATGGTTAAAAGTGAATAAAATGCAAAAGGCAATTATAATTTGACAAATTTTTATTCGAAAATGGGTTGAATAAATATGAGTATTACAAGTTAATCTATATTGTTAAGATCGTCAAAAAGTAACGCCCCCATTGGGCTGGGAGTCCTGGAGGGTATATTGTCATTGCCAAAATCCTCAGAGTTACCATCAGCTGGAGGAAATCGATATCAGTTAATAATTTATAAATATATTAACATTATTTTAAACTCACTTTGATCCAGAAAATTCGATTTTCTCAATTGGTTAACGGAATTTAATGAAGATATGAGTTGCTTATTAGTGTGCTCCGCTGTCTCCAAAGTTGTTGGCAAATCCAGTAAACGTTGATTTTGAATACCGTCTCCAGGACCCATATGCGAAATATGGTTAAAGTTTGATGGTGCTGATATCATCTTTGATCTCCGATCACTGCAACATCAATATTTAAATTTGCAATAAAATTACATTTAAATCGTGTACAAACAAAGCTTGCCTTTTTACTGTTTTATTTATTTCTCTGATAGAGAATCTACGTTTGATATTGCTGACTCCCTTGCGGTCACTATCGCGATGTTGTAGAAGACCCTCTGAGAAACGATATTAGAGAATTTAGATATAATGCTGTAAATCATGAAAGAATTTTCCTTACTTGTATGAATATTAGCCAAGTAAACGATCAAAGGTGTGTCGTTAATAGATGTCAAGACAACGTTGCCAACGTTGTTCAGTGGAAGTGACTGCTTGATACCAATTGATTGCACCCATTCAGATGTTTGTGTGTTGAAGATATCCAGATGAGTCTCCGAGAAAACCAATAAATGGCCATCAGAATAAGCTATAAAAATAGTAGTGATTACGATTAATGGAACATTAATCATTAATTATAATACTCACTTATATATGTAGGGAAAGCTGGATACATGATTTCCCTGTCACGCGATTTGCGTCCTTGTAGATCCACATATATAGCGAGGGTTTGAAATACTAAGAGGTATTCGCCAAAAGTACCACCAGTTGGACTTAATATTTCAATTACTCTGACTGCATCAACGCCAGAATAATTAAGAAACGCGCACAACTGATTCTCCGGGTGAACCAAAGCTGTAAGAATTTAATTTTTTAGATTTAATTATTAATGAATATAGCTTCGTAAAAAAACTTACACATTGCAGTTGCTTCTCCCCGCAGGAAGTAAGCTGTAAACCCGCTTTGGTGAGCGACCACAAGGCGCATATCGGATAGTATTTGAACGTGTTGAGCTAAATAACCAATTGTGAACTCGCATGTCTTCTGGTGCCTTGTACGTGTTCGATTAATTTCGTAAACAATTATTTGTGTATGATTATTGGGGCGCTTCAAAGCAATAATAAATGAATAAACAATACTGGGGTAACGGCGAATGATGCCGGTACACGCGGAAATGCAATTTTTAGACTCTACGACTTTAATCCATTCGACATCACTGGCCTCCAATGCTCTTATGGGAAGCAGTCTCAAATGACGTTGTTTACCACACAAAATGACAATTATCTGCTCCTCTTCAATATACCACAATTGAAGGATTTTCTTTGTTTCACCAATTCGAGCAATTTCTGAAAGTTATTTATTAGAATTTTGCGTGATTTTACTCAAGGAATGTACTCACCATACTGATCCAGATTCAAATAAAATAATCCATCTTCTGTTCCCAACAAAATTTGATTGGGATATGTGATGACAGAGCATAGAGCGTTACGTATTATGGATAGTGTGTTATCCAAGATCTCATTGACTTTATAAATGGCCGTATTTGGTAAATTATTTCGTTTCAATATTCGATGTAGTTCGCCCAAGGCAATAACCCATTTGGATTTTTCAGATTCGTTATCCGCCAACATCAGCGTATTTAATGAGATTCCACTTTCAATGAGCGCTGTTTTGATCTAATATACCAAAATAAAAGTATTTGAATGAGAACAATAAACTATGGTTAAATTCAAATGTTAGTACTAACCTTAAAAATGCATGGAACATCTTTTTTGGCTGCATGTATTACATCACTTTCGCGGACGCTGCCAACAGAGAATTCGGGATCTCGCATATCCAAGACCTGTGAGACACTGACGCTTGGTAACGCGCAACGATCCGTTGAGATGTCATACAGAAATAGTTTAAAGTCGCAGACGACAACAAATTGACGAATCCATCCTCGTTTGATAACACCCGACTTGGGCACCTTCACGTAGCCTTCGTATGCAGTGCCAATTCCTCGCGTAGGATCAATGCCCAACGGTCGCTTTGTTTGATCCATAGGAACTGGGCACATGGTCGGCACTCTTTGGCAGCAGACAGTGTGACAGGCGAAGCCACAAATTTCACAAACGACGCCCTGTCTGGTCAGGCCAACCATTAACGAAGTGCAGTGATTGCACTTGGTTGGACTGCTGAAAGTGCGTACCAAAAATTGATGTATGGAAGTATTGCCTGAAGGTTTCTTCTTCGTGTCCTCGTAATTTAAGCTGCTTTCCGATCGGATGTCATCATTATTTGTAGATGCCTTACTACTTAAATTATCCTTGGTAGCCTTAAGTGCGTATTTGGATTCGTAATTGAAAAGCATGCCCGCGTTGGATGATTGAAACAGGTTCGATGACGTCGAAATATTGTCCCTGCCATCGTTCACATAAGATTCAGTCGCATCGATGGCATCTGTGTTAATGGAGATATCCTTAAAGAAGGCGTTATTGTGATGCGAAGATTTATGCAAAAATGATTCCGAATAATCGAGATCGGCCTTCTGCAAATCTCTTAGCTCATTTTCCTTTTTCTTCAAATCGTATACAACCGATTCACAACGCTTCTTATAATCACAAGCTTCCTTTTGCGTGGAAATCAGTTCAGCTCTCGTTTGACTTAATTCTTCAGCTATAAATGCCTTAGCTTGGATTTCACGTTGCAGCGCACTTTGCAGATTAAGCAGCTCCATTTTATCAAGCTTTTGCGATCGGCGATTGCGCCAATTCTTGTGATCAACCGCGTTATTATTAAATGTGCCGACGTGTTTGAGGTATTCAATTTCTTCCGTCATCTTGGTGGCCAGCGCTTGTAGATAACTGCGAGCATCTCGTTCGTCGGATACCCATTGAATAATCTCGGCCATTTGCAGCTCCCAATGATTTATGGCTTCGCGTTTCACTTGCAACTCTTTCAGTATTTCCACCTCCTCCGTTTGCAAGTCACGCAGATTCTTCGATTTCAAATTAACCTCTGCACTTAATCGTTGATTCTCCTCAACCCATGTTGATTTTTCCAAATCGTAACGCTTTTGGAATTCCAAAATCGTTTCGGCTGATTCCGCCATTGAATCAATGGACGTAGTCTTTAATTTCTCATGCGTTTGCTGCAACTCCTTCGACAGCATAGCGTTCGCTGTTTCCATCTCATGGAGCTGATCTCGCAGCGCTTCCAGTTCCATATTGTGACGTGCCTGTTGATGATTCAATTTCTCAGCATATTGCAATTCAATTCTTTCGATTTCATAGCCTGCAATGCCCGAACCCATTGGTGCCGTTGTGTCCACATTTGGCACCGACTTGCGAAAGTCGCTCTGCAACTTGCGGCAACATTCTTCGGCATGCTCCCGAATTTTCTTCTCCTTTGATGCTTCGTTGACGGCATCTTCAATATGTAATTCAAGCTCTCGACGTGTTTTATCCGACTTGCGCAATTCGTTTCGTAAGCTATCATTCTTCTGTATTGCCGCATCGAGCTCCTCCTCTTTATCGCGCACTTGTCGCGACAATTTCTGTTTTTGGTTGCGCAGTTCGGTCAATTTTTCGGTCACCTCCGAGTACTCCATCATTGCACCATTGCGCTGTGAGATTGCTTCTTTGAGTTCAGCATCTTGTGTTTTTAGACGTTCCAAAACCTCATTGTATTTCGCAGTTAGATCGCTTTTGTCGTGCTTCGATTGCAACAGTTGTTCGTTTAATGCTTTCAATTGTTTGTTCAGCAATTCATTCGAGCTATCGGAATCTTTGGATAGTTCACTGCACAGCATAGAACTTTCAAGGGTATCGCCAAAACCCGATGTCTTGGATTGATCAAATTTCCGCGAGTCTGTCGAGTAGCTATTTTGTGAGAATGTAAAGCCAATAAAGGGCAAATGAAATCCGGAAAATGCTGGATTCGCCGATGGTGGGATGGTGTCGGTTAACCTGACATCATTGTCATCCACATCAAAATTCGATGTGTCCGTTGGACTGGACACTTCGGGGATATAAGGTGCAAGGCCATTACGTATATTCTTCCAATCGATGCCTTCAAACCACGGATGCGTCATAAAGTCATGCAAACCCTTCTGACCCAGTCGTTGCTCCGGTATGCATATAAGTTTACACAGTAAATCTTTCGAGGCATCGGATAATTTGCTTTGTTGAGTTTCAGCTGGTGGCAGATTAAAGCAATTCTGATGATTCATAATCTTGCCATAGGTTTCAACCAGGCTCTCCGCGTAGAATGGCGTTTCGCCATACAGCATTTCATACATGCACACGCCAAGTGACCACCAATCGCATTCGGTGCCATAACGCCCCTTGCCATCCTCCATGGCACGCAGTATTTCGGGGGATATGTAATCGGGTGTGCCCACGGCGACATTCGATTGGACTGTGCCGTCTTTGTCCAGTCGTAAGCACGAACCAAAGTCAGCCAAACGCACATGTCCTCTTTTATCCAAGAGCACATTGTCTGGCTTGATGTCTCGATGCACATACTTCAGTTGATGAATGCTATTCACGGCCAATATCATTTCGGTGATGTAAAACTTGGCCATGTCTTCGGGCAGTTTATCTTCGAATTTGCTCAAGAGTGTCAGCAAGTCACCGCCGCAGTAATAGTCCATAACCAGGTACTGTAATGAAAGATATATTTAGTTTGGGAACATCAATTGAAGAGTTGTTACCACTTACCAAATTGATATTATCCTGAAACGCATAATGCAAGTTTGTAATCCACTGGCGATCGCCAAGCACTAACACATCTCTTTCCTCACGAAAACAAGCCGTCTCTGCACGCTTCAGCATTTCCCACTTGTTCAATATTTTCATGGCGAAAATATTCTCGGATGAGAGCATGCGTACCACGCAAACTTCACCAAAGGCGCCACGACCAATTATTTTCAATATTTCGAAATCGTCGCGCGTTAGCCGCAGCTTCCTTACAATGTGCACGAAAGGCTTTGCTGAAAATTTTCATGAGATTTAAGTTAATTGTGTTAGCTTTTGTCTTTAAATGTGAAATACTAACCAAGCTTAAGAAAGTCGGATACACTTTTCTCGCGACGCAAGGATGAATTACTGCACTCATCGTAGAGCAAGATAAATGTATCCAATAATGCATCCATGGAAAACTGATGACCCTTGAAATTGTCTTCCAAATTGAGGCTTTGATTCAATTTCTTGTCGCCGTCTGGCTCACTTAAAAGTGACTCCAGCAGCTCAAGCCTCTCATTACAGCTCAGCGCCATTAGGTCTAAAAAAAATACGCATTAACGTTGTAATAATTATGTCGATACATAAAATTAAAAAAAAAAATTGTTTTTTTTGCTTTTTCAAATATTCTTAATTTAAATTTAAAAATAAATTGGTTAGTATAAATTGAATTTATTTAATATAAATAAATAATATAAATCACTTTTGCAAGCCTTTCTGAGACACTGCAGCTTTCTTGCTAAACACAGACTATTCACATGAAAGAAAAACAATCTTAATGCACTTATATACATATGTATATATACACTTATCCACTCACTAGGTAAATATCTTTAAAACAGATGCCTTATGCATATATGTATATGTATATATGAAGAGTAACAAAGGAATCTAGTTATTCGTCTAGTAAACTAACGAGAATCAAAACAAATTCAGAGAATTTGTGATAGATTATCTATTGAAAAATGTTATGTATAAAATATACATATATTCGATAATAAAAAGCAAACATTTTTAAAACTCTATTTAAAATTGACAAAAACACCAAATGTTTCGGCATTTGAAATACAGTAAAAATTGCATGCTACATTTTACCGCCCACATTTGGGGCCCTTTGAGGGCGAAATTAGTCTGATATCCCGTCCTGTTTCGAATTCCCCTTCCAGCGCCAACTTACGTCATAAAAGGAAACTACTGTGGAAAATGCAGCTTTCTACCTTTTACGGTTGGGGACTGCGCGTTGATGAATCAGTCGTTCAGGCCGCCAGCACAAACAATTTTATATATAGAGTTGTATAAATATGAATGTATGCATGTTAGAACATTCATTTTGTATGTGTGGATGCATATAAAAAGTATGCAATCAGCATCTTAAGTTTTTGCTTCGTATTGCTCACATACACCATACACTCATATGTTGTTCATATACGGCAAAAAAGGTATGTCACACATGCATATGTAAATATGTATCATTGTAGTTGTGTTTATTGGCTTATCGTAGGTTTGGCATGTTTCCGACATATGCGCACACAGACACACACACACAAAAAAGGTATATTTACATATGTATGTCTGCACGATTTGCAGAATGTACACAATAATTCTGCTCACTAGGCATTCATAATTTTATTCGCCTTTTTCCATACGTATTCATTTTACACGCACACATTTAAATTTATGCGAAAATATTTCGTCTCTGCACATACTTTTAATATATACACACGCTCTTTATGTACATACATACATATATGCAACTAAATAAAAACATATGTATATGCATACGTTCAAATAAACATACATGTATGTATGTATGTATGTTTAGTAAGTAGAACAGAAGCATTCACTAATCAACCGATTTATCTATTAAGTAAATTACCACCGAGCTCAGGCAATGAGCTTTCATAATCCATTTTATAAATATTAGTTATTTCGAGTGAACATATCTTCGTGGATATAAAACAATGTGGATTGAAAAACAATGTAAAAGCCGACTTATACTCAGCGTGACCGCACGCAGAGTTTTAAGATGTACTTTATTGCGTTACAAAAATATACCGCAAGGGACGACTTCCAAACATAGAGGTTGGTCACACTTCTTTGATTTATTGAATTTAAAATTATGTGCTAAGAAAATTTACAGAACAATTTTCTTGCGTATGATGGCTTGTTAAGTTTATTAACGTCTAAATTAAAAATAAATTAAATTAAACATAAAAATTACTATTTAATTATTGGGCACACTGCTTGTAGCGCCAGGGATGCAGTGCGCAAGCAATGGTATCGATGCCTGATTCGAAAATGAAAACTGGGATTCCTCTTATTCCAACATCGAACATCGTAAGTAAAATGCATGCCCATCGATTGGTCTTTTGTCGTTCAAATGGAGTAAGTTATAGATTTATTTTAAATAAATAAATCATATACATATTTTCTATGGGTATTGGCCAACCATAAAAGACCTTAGACCTTTTATCAAGAAGAAAATTTGCCTAAATAGTTAGTACAAGTCCTCAAATTAAGTAAACACATGTTAGATGTACATGAATGATCTTATTTTATTTTGTAGTCAAATGCACATAATAGGTGAATTAATTCCACCACTTATAATTATTATAATCAATGCTATAAAATCTTAACGCATACACAAAATAAACGATAAGTTTGTAATACAATAACATAAGAAAACATAAAAGCAATTCTTTTTGGGGTTTTATATTGATTCTAACTTTTGCTTGGGTTTTTTGTGCACATCAAATGTGATTGAATAATGAAAAGTACAAAAATGTTTATATATTTTAGTATGTAAACTGTAAAATGTGTTGGCGTGTTTGAAGACAATCGGATAAATGGTGTCTAAAAAGTCGGAAATTTTATTATTTTGTCTTGATATGTACTTATTATTATTTTCTTTATTACGGCCCAAATTCTTGTGAACTTTTGTATTTATTCAATAAAAAACAAAAGTTGTCGTCAGCTCAATATTGTTCAACGATTGCGTTTATTACGATGTACATCGTGTCCCAATGGCATTAGAAAAATTATAAAGCCCCAAGTAAAACCACAATTGTTTTTGTCCACTCTTCATTATTGCAAGAGCTGAATAGTTTGTGTGTATGTGTGTGTGTTTGAGAGAGAGTGTCTGTGTGTGGATGTGTGTGAGTGTGAATGTGTGTGTATCTACAACTAATAAAATAATTAACAAACAATATACACTTTATAATTGTTTTCGAACCATTTCCGACAACAATGCCGTATCGTTGTTGGACATGACAGCAGCTCCTCCTGCTGCTCCTCCTCCGGCACCTCCTCCGCCGGCTGCGTCTTTGTTGCGATAAGAAGCATTTGGGACACGCTGGATTGTTCGATCCTCATAACGCGTTCGTCCCTGAGATGCCATTGGTCTGTTCAGAGTATTGTTGGCATTATTTGGTGAACTTGGCGGGGTACTACTACTGTGTGCGGCAAAATGTTTATTCACAAAATCTTGCTCCTTCCAGCCATTCTTTTTGTAGACCTCACGCAGCTCATGGTGCTGCCACATTGTGTACAAAACTTGACTAGCAAACTTTATAACACACGACGTATATTGTTCTTTGCGTCTTGTGATATTCATCAATCTGTCCACGCCGCCTGCATCCAACAAGGAGCGTGCAAATTCGGGATTCTTTTTGATGACTTCATTAATCGTTGCCAATACTGCTGTGATTGTGTCGTCCGACGTATTTTGATCGTGCTGAGCATTGCCAGATGGCAGTTTTTGCACCAAATCACGCATTGCATATTTGCCAATCAACTCCTTGTTGCGCTGATCGATTGCCAGATTGCGTAGCGCGGTGGCGACAGCGCAAACCACACGATCGACTTCCATTCGCAGCAACTCGACGAGTATCGGAAGACCCTTCTCCTTACGCACCGTAGCGCGAATGTCGATACTAGGCTGCCAATAGCAGGCAGAAAGATTTTGAATTGCACCAGCTGCTGCCTCAAGAGTTTCAGGATTTGAACAGCTCTGCAGCAAAGAGAGATAATATTGAACCACTTCTGGTTGCCACAACTGTTCGTAGCCTTTGCCAGTTGGATTGTTTGTGCCAGTACTCTTGGAATATTCCGTGGAAAATATGTAGTCCTGTTGTGACTCATTCGCAGCAGCATCTTTCTTCTTTTTTACTTGTGCCAAAGCATCCCAAATTTTCGCCTGCAACAAATATTATAATTTATCAATAAACTGATCATTTAAAAAAGTGAGTAATAGTTAATGACAAATTAAAATAAAAATATAAGAAAAGTTAAAAAAAAAGAAAGAAAAAAAAATAAGTATATCACATATATATAAATCACCTTTTGAAGACGATGGAATGGCTCGTTCTTGTATAATAAATGGATGCTTATCATAATTGGGATCCTCAACTTCTTGGCATCTGTACGAGAGATTGCGCAGTATACAAACACAATTCTCTACCGTTTTATTTCCAATGTTATTTTTCTCAATAGACGATCGCACGACGTAAAAGAGCGATTCCACCAAGTTTTCGCAATTTCGAAGGCATTCTCGGGCATGTTCTCCGGCTGAACTCACATTTCTCAAGACTCCAGAAGCATTGCGAAATACTGTGGAAAAGCAAGTCTCACCCGAACAGATGGGATCCCATCCCGAGTGAGGCTTGATAATGTTACAAACTATAGCAGCCAGCGCTTCATCAATAATTGACCGTTTAATGTCCTCGCATGACGACATATTCCATAATACTCCAGTTACCAACTCTTTAACCTCAGTTTCTTGAGACCGACACAAGAGATGCACCAATGCCTCAATGCCGCCAGCATTTTTAATTCCACGCTTATTCTCGTCATTTTGTCTACCATAAGATAAATTACGCAAGGCACCGCAAGCATTCCTGTAAAGAGATGTATATCAATATTTCATTGGTAACCAAATAAATTAATTCGCTGCACTTAATTATGCGCCACTAACTAAAACATTGCACTTTATTTGTGCCGTAATATATTGATATTTTATTAATTAACTACTGATCTGAAGTTTACTTGAGAACAAGAATTTTTAAGTCCGTACCAACCTTTATTATGGTATTAATAAGAAGAAATCTATTTATAAAGATATTACTTTTACCATTAATTTTTCTGAATACGTTTGTTTAATTATCAAGACTATTTAAAAGAAGAAAGTTCCTAAATTTTGTACATAAGAAATACTAATCTTTTTTTGCCAATAGTTTAATATATGTAGAAATAAATGTATATGCCTATTTATTAATTACAAATAATTATCAAATTGGGACGTTACTTACTTGTGAATTTCGGGTGCATCGTATGATAATAATCGAATTAAAGGTGGAATGCCGCCCAAAGTCCTTGTGCGCTGCTTATTTGGATCATCCATATAGCATAGATGCTGCAAATATGCAGCCGCATTTGCCTTTATAGCATTATTTGGATTGCTAAGAAAGCTAATGACCTCCGATAGATTCGGATCCCGCCATCTCATTGTTGAACAGAGATCACTATCGGAACCACCAATGAAATCTTCTTTTTCACCAATTCTCGGTGGTACTGAGTTTAATGAACTTGTGGGGAATGGAGCTAATTTAAAATCACCTTGACCCTCAAATGGTCGACATTGAGCATCGATTGCCTGCTCCGATCCATTGAGATTATTGTCAAACGGCCGCGACGCAAACGGTTTCATATTCGCGCTAACGCCCGGCAAGCCATAAGTAGCATCGGCAGTGTAGCCATATGGAACAACCGGTTCATCTGTGTAATGCGGTTCTAGGCCACAGGGTGGTAAGCCCGATAGACCGAAGTCGGCACCTTCATCGAATTGCGGAGCCTGTATGTATCGTACGGTCGGCACCAAGGCATGTCCCTCCATGCCGGGAATGGATACTTCTTGTGGAGCTGTTTCCACTTTGTTCTGCGACCCAATTGTCGAGCAATGTGGCCCCATGCGTGTCAGGGTCCCCATGCCCGTGGGCTTTGAGATATAGAGCGGTGCATTTGAGTATCCTGCCGCCGTGTATTGCTCAAAGTTTTGGAATGCCGTGTACTGAGTTTGAATGTGCCCCGCCTCCGACACCATCGACGGCTCTATGTTCAAATTTTGCTGGGGATTCATCTTAGCTTAGTTTCAATTCTGTAAAATAAAAAGAGAATCGAAAAGATATTTTATTCATTTAATATATGATTAAAATACGAGTGATCTGAAGTCAGTATTAAAATCAAGATCAATTAAAACCATTTAACGATCAAGAAAATTACTTTCTTCTGATAATGAAAATGGCATCACTCAATTACTCATTTTTGTTTTTTTATATACCTCTGTGTGAGTAATTCAATATCACTGACAATTAGTGTTATCTTTTTGGTCTGGAGGTTATTTCAAACATAAACGGAACAAGTTTAATGCACTCTCACAAAAAGTTTCATATAGTGAGTAATGCATGAAGATGGTGATGAGGGGGAGGAGGCCTCTTCAAAATATCTTGATGACGATAAAGGCATTAAGAACAAACACTGAGTTTGAATAGCGTTGCGTGCTGATATTTTCCAATAAGGAAGATACAAAGAAAATATTGATAATTTCCAATTGTCGAATAGAAGTCAGTCAGCTATATTGATTATAATCCCTAACAAAGAGTAAAAATGAATACAATGGAACCATAAAGTAGTGAATCTGAATTTTGTTTCTTTACCAGCATAAACATAGTTCATTAAACTATATTCAATCACTATTAATCCAGAAATTATTCATTTAATCATTAATCCTACTTAGTTGACTTTCAACACTTGTTTTATTTGTCTGCGTCAAATCGACAGTCATCTTTCAACCAGAATGATGTAGAATATCCTTGTTTCTTTACTTGCAGGTATTTTACCACACATACATATACATGGATGTATGTATCCACATATGTACATATTCGCATTCGCATGTCAGTGGATGTAGACGAATATGTAGAAAAACATACAAACACCACGCCCCTTAATTATGTGTGTATGCACAGCAGTGTGTAGAATAATTATGTATTTAGTTAATTATTCAAATTATGCAAAGCCGGAAAGCAAGCATTCTGCACATATGTGCGTACAAATATTTAACTTATTTACACACTTCGTGTCACTAAAGCCGATTTTGATCCAGCGGTTTTCCTAAGTAGTGTTTGTATATACATGCATATAAAAATACATATACATGTACGTACACTGGCATAGATGCATGTATGTGTGTGTCCGCAGATACTTATTAAAAATATCGATTTTTCGCAGAGGTGTCGTCGCTTTATAGTTTACTGCAAGTATACATGCATTTGAAAGCCATCGTATTTATATAAATTTCACTTGCAAACAACACACTTTATAAAAACACAGAATTTATCATTACAAAAAAAATAATTATACATAAGCAAATTGGAATGTATGTGTATCTTCAGCTGAACGATGTACAAAATGTTTTCAAATTTGAATTATTTCTGTATGTGTGTACAGACTTTCCAACTAGATCTTGCACTTCGCTTTCAAACTAAGTATCGTGCTTGCTCATTTAGCAATTGGTTCGATTACCCACCTTAAAAATACCAGTAAATTATGTTGATAAACATATTTAATGATAGCAAGACACAAATCTATATATGAGCTTAGTCTTCACGAACAATGCTTTGGTAATATTCTTTGCGTACTAATTCAAAGTCGGACTCGTACATATTATGAAAATGTTCAATTCCACTTGTTCCGGAGTCACACGTAAACATATCGCCGCCATTGTTGAGAACAAAATGAACTACGATTCCAGTTACAAATTGTAGTGGTTTAAGTATGTAGTATTACAATGTTATAATCAAAACTTAGTGTTTTGTTAAAAAAAATAATTGATTTAAATTAACAAATAAATATTTACAATAATAAACGAATATAATTCATAAACCCAAATTTATTATTCAACAAATTTGTTCGTGAACAGTTACTATTATCAAGTAATACATATTATATTATTTTATAAAATAAACAGAGTATACGAGAAGCTGAACGAAAATTATATAAAATTTTACGAAATTTAAAACCAAAAAAATACTTCAACATTATTAAGAACACCATGTACACTGTGTTTCTGACTGAAAGTATTTTATAGTTTTTATTTCAATTTGTTCGCACTAATCCCGATAAAATAATTCCTAATTTATTTATAAATATACATGTAGTAGATATGCATCTGAAGTATAAAAATAAATATGTTAAGCCCACGATTTTTACAGACTCGACTAATTATATACTCTTTTCAATTACAACTGTTTTTGTGTTTAAGCATATTGAGTGTCTCAATGATTAATAAAGTCTCTTGATCTATATTGAAGTTAATTGTTTAATATTATTATTTGAGACCTTTTAAGATAGTTATAATAATAATAATAGTTTAAAAAAAATCAATGTTTTGAAATTTTTTATCGGAGAACCTAAAAACTTGTTTTTCGCCTTGAGTTTAAATTCACCGTTAAATTTCCGTGACTCATGACTTGCATTATTCAGCCAGTCTCAGAATACCATTTTATTCAATCTATATAAGGACTTAGGGACGGAAAGAAGTCAGCCAGACACCTGATGACGCATGGGGCATTTTTATTACGCTGCCTTTGTGGTTGTTTTGATTATGATTCGAGTGATTGCGTTTAATATACGTATGTATAGTTATACATACATACCTCATTGATAATAAAAACCCAAGGAATTGTTAAATTAATTTTCTTTATTTATACTGAAAATACAAATTATGTAGAAAATTTTCATACAAATTGGCGATCTTGACCGAATACAAATGTAATCGCTGATTCATGCACATTGTGGATTTTATGTTAAATGCATTGCACAGGCATACTTTCGATCTTGTGTGGTAGTCTATTGACGATCAGTAGCTCGAAGCTTTTCCTCGACGGCTTCACGAGATGCTTCCGACAAATCAGTGGCTTGAATATACTTCTGGACGCCGACCAAGGATTTCTTCAGAGCATCGAAAGAACTGGAATACAACATCTTCTTCTTAACCTGCAATACAAGAAGGAATTTTTCAATTATGGTATTTCGATGGTTTTGTTTATAAGTTTGCTAATTACCTTAGCAGTATCGGGACACCATGACATGAGGAACAACTTTTGCTTCTTTGAGCTCTCTGACGTTCCTTGGCATTGGTGCATGTATTCAAAATCGAAGAGACCATATCTGCAAAAACATAATAGGAAAAAAATTGAAAACCTCTAAGAACGCATCGAATTAATCTTTCAAGTAACTTACCGGCATTCGCCGGGACCGCACTTCTGGATATCATCTAGAAACTGGTCGTATTCACTGTTGCGATCTCCAACAGTTTCTACATCAATTTGCTTTTCATCGCGAATGTAAAAGATGACATAGCGGTGTTTCTTATCCTTTTTGATTTCTTCGTATGTGGTTTTGCATACATCCGAGACAGTTACTCCAGAAGCCTGTAAGAGAAATTATAATACATAAATAAAAATATTTGTTTGTGGACATTTTTGGAATAGTTGAAAAGAAGAATTATCTGGAAACAAAGAACTTTCTCCACTCACAAATCAACCTTAAGCTGTTGTGAAACTGTGCTATCATCTGGTGACGCTTTGTTTGTTGTCCTACTATCACACGATCACGTTCGACAATCAACTTCATATATGCGTCTATATCAACAATTTTCAAGTATCTAAAAGCTTTCGAGATAAGGGCAAATCGAACATTGCCTTTTATGGGGCGCAGTTATGCCAATTATTCAGTTGGATCTTTTTCTTTTCTTTTATGTTCTTCTCTGCTCTTCATAATAAACATAATTTCCATATGCTCACATCCTTCTTCGTCATAAAATGTGTCTACGAAATGTGACAAGCTTTGTACTCTTATACAATTCTTGAATACGCGAATGTATCAACTGTACCCCACCCAAGACGCCTCTTCGAATGGTTATTTCTTCTTTTACATTTTGTTTTGTATATCCAAAACAAATTATTTATAATAATGTAACGCTTTTGAAAATCTTGTGCTAAAAACAAACATATTTTTCCCCATCCATTTTCTTTTGCGCCTCTTGCGCCCATCTCTCAATAAACAAACTTGGAACATAGTGTGCAACCCTTGTGCCGCGATATGTACCTATGTATGTATCTACCCACACATTTGCGAAAATTCGTATGATACAAACACACATGTGTTGGAATGGGAATGGTACACAAATACACAGACACATATACACATGTATATAGTAACACTCAAATACATTATTCAAATTTGCCGGTATACAGTAGGTAAAACCCAAATTACCGATTCTCGTTATGTATTATATTTTATATTAAAAAAATGTATAATTCAAGTGTATTTTTGTAATTTCAATCAAATTATATAGGGTAATGTTAGCATTTTATACAATATGTTCGCAATATACATTAAATTGAAAGTTTTGCATACATGTGCAAAACACACATACATACGTATACAAAACCATGTACACACACGTAAGTGAACAGATGTACCCACATTCATGTATATATACATATTGATAAATTTGGAATTAATATGAGCATTACTCAGCCTACTCTGACTAATGTCTGCACATGTATGTATGTATGCTTTCAATACATAGATACATATACCATACCAAGTATTTATATTTCCGAACTCATACATATGTACATATAAATGTGTGTATATATGAATATATATCCATTTCCGTATACTTATACATACACACAAATGAATATATAATTATATATACATTTTTTTTCTTTATTCATATGTAGCTTTCTACTCTCGACGAAAATGTATGTACATATACATCTAAAAAAAAATATTTTTAGTGCATACTACTAAAATACATACATATATGTATAAAAATACATATACTTTTTACATATTTATGTCTAAATGAATCATCGCATTATGTGCGAGTTGTAAGTAGTACATGTAAATGAAATTATTACAGTATAAAAAAAAGTTTCTTTAGGAATCGTGCTTACCATTTTTTTGCTGCAAAATGTGAGTACTTTTTACCAAATTCGGAAACCAATTGCAATGTATGTATACGCTAAAACACAATTACCGCTTAGCCTTCCGACCGCAACGAACAACCGGACTAATCAATTTGGGTGGTGGTTCACTTGGCTGGATTTATACATGAGTTGTCATCCACACAAAGTTCATGAATTTGGATTCACAAGCTATGGACTTTTTGAAACGGTGGAAATGAAACAAAATATATTTAATTGGAAACACTGATATTTATGTTTATTTTTTTTAATTTAAAAGCAAAAATTAAATAGATAAAAATAAAAATGATTTCTTTTAAAAAAATAACTTCCATTATCTCGTTCCTAATCGCTTCAATAAAAACAATATTTTTTTAATTTAAATATGAAACCAAAATCTATAATCATTCGGTTCAAGTTTTCCCTTTGAATATGAATATGCAGATGAATGCATCAGAACCATATAGTTCGTAAATCCATAAATCCCAAATCTGGACAATCTTTAAGTATTGTTACAAAAAAGTAATCTCTGTTTAATTTGAAAATAATTATATTTTATATTTAATTGATCAGCTTACATGTATTTTTTTATAATCAATCTCTGCAATCTTAATAAGAAAATGTAAAACGCCACTTTATACATATAATTTACAAATAATATGTAAATGATGTCGGAAATCCTTGTAACCAAAAAACGTTTGGCTAGCCGAGTCTATCTAATGCTAAGATTTATTTGTTATTAGTTGAAGTTTGCTCTTCCATAGTACTTACCGGTCGAAACGAAATATATTTGTACGCCAAAAACGCTTTGTTAACCCTTTTAAATCCCCAAGCTCATAAAAAGAATCAAGCAAATAGCACTCCTTGATACTTTGATAACTTCAAAATTCAACTCCGTTGGTTACGTGGAATTGTTGCAAATCTATTACGCCAACTAGAGAGTTCAACCCAGACTCACCTGCGGCGCTGCTTATATTATTATTAAGTAATATTCCCACTTGATTACATTTACAAAGTCAACTTTTTGTATCAGAGTTTCACGTGGGGGAAGCGGGCTTCAACAACTTATTTACCACTCAAGCAACACAATTGCAAAGACTGCAAACATTACAAACATTTGCACTGCTAGTCTCGTGTATATATTTTTGCACACAAATGTGAGTACGTACACATTTTGAATATTATATACTACATTTAAATGATGCATACACGTGAACATAAGTAAACACAGGTGTTATGTTTTAAACTGCTACTTTTCCATGTTTTATTCCTCGAAGAATATTCATCGAAATACAAGTTTGAAGTATAAATTTCTGCTGGTTTACTTGACTTCCTTCACTTGCAGACCTGGTGGCAGGGACTGCTTAATTTTGTCGGCCTTCTCCTTATCTTGCACCACGAGCGTGTAAAGGAAGCGGGAGCAACGAATCTTGAACTTGGTGTTCGATGGGTTCTTCTTTATTTTCACAGCACGCGCATCGGAGCGACGGGCCTTGTTCAGGAAGTCTTTTACTTCTTTGATTTCACGTGGCATCTGTGAATTAAAATCAGCTTTAGTTTACGCACATTTATATTTTATTCATTCACTTACATTGGTATTTTTTTATAAAATCAAATCACCAACATGTATTTACCCTACCAATAGGGAAAAGGAAAGAACTAATATTTTGTGAGTTTCCGGTTGTCTAATCGAAGCAGGGTTGCTTTTGCATTGGTTAAGAAAGTTATCGAAAATTTAAATAACACGTTTCCACTTATCGAGTGATATATAAAACAATGATCAAATTTGCTAGCTTTTGTATTTTTAATTTTAAATTGAGCAAATAAATAATATTAATACTATATGCAAATACATTTTTTAACGCCAAATAAAATAAAATAGGTTGATTGTATGAAAGAAGCTATATTTATTATATTAAATGTAATGTATTAGTTAGTATTGGAAAATATTCTATCAAGACAACTTCAAAGATTTGTTAAATTTTAATATTAGGGAATATTGCACAAACAACATTAAACAATAGAAGCTCTTTTTCGAAATGAATCTGTTATTGTGGGAGGGAAATTATTTTCCAAATAAAAATATACTGCTTTAGTTATCTAATTATTCAATCACCTCTACAATTAAATTAAATTTAAGAATATAATATCTGAATCAGAAAAATCGTGCTTATCTACATTCCTTATTATAATTACGGTATTATACCAGACTCGTGTTAAGCGATATATCGATATACACACAATGCATGAAAATATGTATGTATGTTATTAAATAGAATACAGTAGATATACATATTTTTATCATGAGAAAAGCGAAATTTGTTTGAACATTGAAAACAATTAAGAAATTATTGCAATTGAGCTGTCATGGTTTTCATAGAACTGTTGTAGTTACCTGTGAATGTAAACAATATGAAGAAAACAATTGATATACTATGTTAACTATGCACGAAGCATATGATTATACAGACTTACATGTCTTCATACCTCCATATGTACATACATATAATGAAAACTAAAAACTTGATCTCAATTCTGAGTCGCCGGCAATAATTGTGTTTTGTTTATGTGTGTAACATGTGTAACGAACACCGATTCTCTTGGAATAAAATGCTATATATCCATTACAAAAGAAATCATATAAATACGACGTAAGGAACATTCTATAAATAAGACATTTGGTAAGTACTTAATTTAAAATAAACAATCATTTACTCCATGACTTGACTTTTTAAATATTTACTTATGTCTAAAATTACTCTGCAATCAAAATAATACAACTACTAGGATCTACCTCCCTATGAGCTGTGATTTATTAGCATAATTAATGATTCCTAAGAAAGACTTAAACAGTTTTTTATAATCCGACGATTGAATACTCTGACTGGGAAATGTGAAATGTTGTACATGTCTGCCATTTTTTATTTACTAAACGATTTCTAAATTTACACATTGATCCTTCTCAGATTGAACAAATTGTGCCGATTTGTAAAATATATTTAAATTTAAAGTTTTAATAAATTTATATGGATGAAATTTGTTTTATCATATGGACATTTTTCCTAAAAATCTTAACATATCTAATAATGTGCCTTTTGTATTTGTAGGTAAATGCAAAGTTTTAAAATGGAAGATGGAAATCAGGGCCGTGTTCAGGATACAAACATGATTGAAAATGATGGTATACCTAAGCCGGATCCTCGTACAAATGTTTTTGGTTATCAAACGCCAAATAATATGTTAAGCCATCGTAATTTGATGACCAGTCATGCCGAGATGATTGCCAATCATCCACATTTGATGCCTAGCCTTCCGGAGATGTCAAATAATCATCCAGAGTTGTCAGCTAATCTTCAAGAGAGGATGGCCAGTCATTCAGAGTTGATGGTCAATCATCCCGAGAGAGTTGTCAATCATGCAGAATTAATTGCTAATCAGGAGAGGATTATGAATCATCCGGAAATGTTAGCCAGACATCAGGAAAGAACTGTCAGTCACGCAGAGTTGATTGCCAATCAGGAGAGGATTGCCAACCATTCAGAATTATTAGCGAATCATCAGGAGAGAATTGCCAATCACGCAGAAATGATTGCAAATCAACAGGGAAGGCTTGTCAATCACGCAGAGTTGCTTGCCAATCATGCGTTAGCGAATCATGCGGAAATGCTGGCAAATCGTTCCGAGTTGATGGCGAATCACCACGCCTTAGATATTGGAGGAAGAACTACTGCCACGACTAATATAGGAAACATGATGCCCTCTATCTTAAATCCATACGCACCCAACGAAAGTTTGCCGGATGCAACGACCAACAATCCATCACTTGTGCCTCCTTCTGCCCATGGTCAAAAACGAAAAAATACACAAAATAAGGATGAGAATGCAAGCAACAAGAAGAACATGTTGTCAGCTGCAACAGCAGCTGAGGAGAAGAAAAATAATCACCTAAGGAAAAATATACGAGATGTGATGAACGAGAACAATTTGGATACGACAACGCTGGCAGCTCAACGCGAAGAATCGGAACGATTAGCTCGAGTTGCCGATCAACAGAAATCGATGCGAGAAATTCGCAAACAGGCCGTGCAACAGAACTTCTTTCGCATTTTAAACTTTGAAGACTCCGATGAAGTTAAGAGTCCCGTAGATAATCCTATTGTCTTGCCGGATGATGAATTGGCATCAGTGACATGTGATGAAACGAGCAGTAGTTTAAGTTGCAGCATGGATGATGTTTTAGATAAAGACACTAGCAACGAACCAACAAATGAAGTAGTTACAATTGATGATAGTTCTGATGATGATTGCATATTGTTGTCGGAGGAGGAAGAGGAGGAGGATTACAATGAAAGTGACGATGCTACGAACAGTGGTTTGCATGTCAAGGATATGTATAATATACCCGATGAGTATGGCCGAGTTGTTGTGAATATTGCACACCCCGAGGGTGAAGAAACGTTATACTTGGCTCCTCAGATTGCTAAAGTTATCAAACCCCATCAAATTGGCGGCGTGCGTTTTTTTATACGACAACATCATTGAATCGACAAGAAGATTTCAAAAATCCAGCGGCTTCGGTTGCATACTCGCTCATTCCATGGGGCTGGGCAAAACCTTGCAAGTTGTTTCCTTCTGTGATATATTTTTAAGACACACTTCGGCCAAGACCGTGCTCTGCGTGATGCCAATTAATACTCTACAAAATTGGCTAAGCGAGTTCAATATGTGGATACCACGCCACTCAGAAGATCACAACATTCGTCCACGTAATTTCGATATTTTTGTGCTGAACGATCAGCAAAAAAAATCTGACTGCTCGAGCAAAGGTAATTCTGAATTGGGTGCACAATGGTGGAGTTCTATTGATAGGCTACGAATTGTTTCGCTTACTCGCCCTGAAGTTGGTAACGACGCGCAAGAAGAAGGGGAAAAATCTGCACCATGATGCACATGATACGAGCAAGGATCTAATGAATATGGCATTTGAAGCATTGGTAAAGCCCGGTCCGGATTTGGTAATTTGCGATGAAGGACATCGCATCAAGAACTCGCATGCTGGCATCTCACTTGCATTGAAACAAATACGAACTCGTCGTCGCATTGTTCTCACCGGATATCCACTACAAAATAATTTATTGGAGTACTGGTGCATGGTGGACTTTGTGCGTCCTAACTATCTTGGTACTCGTACTGAGTTCTGCAACATGTTTGAGAGGCCAATACAGAATGGTCAATGTGTCGACTCGACTCCCGATGATATCAAGCTAATGAGATATAGAGCGCATGTTCTGCATTCTTTGCTTTTGGGTTTTGTGCAACGACGTTCACATACTGTACTCCAAACAACTTTACCACAAAAGTTGGAGTATGTTATCCTCGTGCGAATGACGCCTTTTCAACGCAAGCTTTACGATACCTTCATGACGGATGTGGTGCGTAAGAAGGCATTTCCCAATCCATTGAAAGCTTTTGCAGTCTGTTGTAAGATTTGGAATCATCCCGATGTTTTGTACAACTTTCTAAAAAAATGTGAGACTGATTTAGATTTAGAAATTGATGAAGAATCTGCCAAGGCCTCTGCAAATTCAAGCGTTGAGCCAGGAGCGAGTAATGTTGCTGCACCAATAATCTCTCAGAGCACTGAACTCAAACCTAATTTGAATGGACCTCCAAATCAACCGACAACTAACGTTGGCTTTAATAACTCTGCTAACTCTGAATTAAATAAAAACTACGCAGATAAAAGGTAAACTCATTTGTATATAAATAATATTAGATTTTCAAATATTTATTTTAAAATAAGTTTTTAAAGAAACGAATATAGAAGAATCGCGAAATAGATCTTAAATTCTAAATTATATATAGTCGATCGTTTAGATGATCGAAGATGTTTCATATTGTAAATAGAACACTACATATATGCAATCGTATCGGGAATAATATATATTTTATATTTATCTCATAGCTACTGCGCGCAAAAGGAGGATCAACTCAACAACTATAGTAACTACAATGCAGAAGGCAAAGGCAATTATTGGTTGGATTCTACAATGCTGTCGAAGCCGAGCTATGTGGAGGTTATAAAGCCAACAGATACGAATATGACAAAAGATTTTGAAACTATCACTGGCTCATCGCAAATTGTTGATTTGGATACGAATGAAATCAAAACTGTGGAAAGAAATACGTTGCCTATTCCCGTAAATCAACAACACGCATTAAATGCTGGCGATAATTCTACAAAGAGCCTTAACAGTATTAACAATGACGCAATAAAGAAAGTCGTCAAACCAAAAAGAAATGACGAGTTCTCATGTTCCTGGGCTCTTGACATTATGAAGAACTACGTGCCCGACCAAATATCCAATTCACCTAAAATGGAGATATTTTTTTGCATTATGAAGGAGAGCATATTTATGGGCGATCGTATATTGTTATTTAGTCAAAGTCTGCTAACATTGAATCTGATCGAAGGTTTCCTAAAATCAAGTTATGTGCCAGGTAGCACAGAGTTTTGGATCCGCAATTTTTCCTATTTCCGTAAGTATTTAATTATTTTTTAATAATCACAAATAATTAAACATTTTTTCAAAGGACTCGATGGCTCGACCTCCTCACAGGAAAGAGAGAGACTTGTAAATGAGTTCAACGCGAATCGTAATATTAAGCTCTTCTTAATATCTACCAGAGCGGGTTCTTTGGGTATCAACTTGACTGGCGCAAACCGAGTTATCATATTTGATGCCAGCTGGAATCCTTGCCACGACACACAAGCTGTATATAGAATCTATCGGTATGTAAAGTTAATAACATTATATTTTTGGAATCAGTCCTAATATATTTGCGTTGCAGTTATGGTCAAACAAAACCATGTTATGTGTACAGAATTGTCATGGATAAATGCCTGGAAAAGAAGATTTATGATCGACAAATCAAAAAGCAAGGAATGTCGGATAGAATTGTTGATGAGTGCAATCCCGAGGCACATTTATCAATGAAAGATATCACAAATTTATGCCACGATTACAGCTCAGATGATGAGCGTGCGGAGGGTGAAGTTGATAAATCTGATGAGGCCAAGGCAACTGCGTCAACAGCTCAAACTGGATCGGCAACTCCAACTGAATCAGCAACTACAACTGAATCCGCTACTACAACTGAATCAGCAACTACATCTGCGTCTGCCCCTGCAACTGAAACTGAAACTGCATCTACATCTGCATCGGCAACTGAAACTTCAACACCAACTTCAACTCCAACGACAGCGAAGATAAAAGACGATCCCTCAGTTCCGACAACCACGCATTTGGATCCCATAATTAATACCATTATTGAATTGCATAAGAACTATATAACAAAAGATCCCTTCCTTCATGAAAGTTTACTGGTTGATCAGAAGGACAGACAGTTGTCGCAAGCTGAGAAAAGACAGGCACATCGAAGTTATGAGCTTGAAAAGAAAGCATCCGTGAATCAAAAACTCACGTATACTTCAGGGAAAATGCAATATAAAATTGTGAACAACGATGGCACTGTTGTTACTCGACCCGTCGCATCGGTAAGGCGTAGCAAATTTCTATTTATTATATTATTAAATATCATTTTATATAGATAAAACCAATTCAGACAAAGAAAACAAACAGTACTGTGACTGGAGGTCGCTCGACACGATGGATTCCTGCTGAAGTGTGGCAAAGGCAAGGCATGACCGCTCAGGAAATGACATTGCCACTTGGTAAGAATTGATATATATTTCGATTTACTGCTTTAAAGTTTTAACTAGCTTAAGAGGTTAAGGTAATGGAGAGACTATCGAGTTATATTAAACTTTTATTGAATCAGTTAAGAGAAATTTGATTGTGTAATTTACTAGACATTGAAATTTAACTTTAATACCTCTCCTATTACTAAAAGACTATATATACTATACTCTCTATACATATTCTAATATAATTTATTTACAATAATCGCTTACACATTTATTTTTAATTAGATGTTGTCATTCCAACAAATTCATCGGAGAAATCAAACATAATACTCAAAGCGGGACAAAGGGTTATGGTGTTAAAATCAACAAAAGGCATCTACATGCAATTGGATAGTGGCAAAATTATTGCAATTCGGACAACTTCCAAGCGCACCGATGATAAGAGTAGCAAAGATGACGTGATTGACATAACATCTGATTGTGATGCAGATACGCCCAAGCCCAAGTCATCAGAGCCAGGTAAGACAAGTAATAACACTTAAAAACTTAAAAATAGTCGTGACAATCAGTAATCAGTATTAGAACTTCAGATAATTCCCGAATCTTAAATCAACAGCTGTTATTAATAATTTATTTTTAGAATTTGTAGTTTACCTGATTCAATCAAAATTTGTATAGTTCTTTCTTTGTGTTCCTACTGTAAACATACTAGCTTCTAAATCGTAATTTGTTATTTTTGAGATCAAAGCGTTGTCACTTTTACCTTTACCTTATTTAGTTTGTAGATCTTATTGCACAGAGATAGATGTGTATGGTTGCTTGTCTCCATCAAGAATAGGAGCTAGTGATACATTTTTTGTTTGTTATATACAACATTAAATTATAAAATAAGTGGCGCGTATAACAAACAAACAAAAATAAAATAAAATTGTAATAAATTTTAAATGAATTTACATGTACTTTTCAGAAAAAACGACGGATAAATCTACCGAACAAACCTCAAATGGCGTGGCCGCTACTAAAGAGTGCCCACAACGCGAGGCCACAGATACAACTTCTTTCACGAGCACTGGAAGCATCAGCGATTTGCAGCAACCAAAACCACAAATATCACAGACTAATAACCATAATCAAAGCGTCGAAAGTAATGCAGCAACAATATTGCAACAACCGATGCCGGAAAATGTAGAATATCAAAAGCAACAACAGCTTTATAAGCATGAAGCGCAGTTGCCCATTACCGAATCCTATAATAGTTCCATTAACGTTCAGCCGAATACATCACATGCACAAACAACTCCATCAACTAATCTACCCAATAATGAATTTACTGAGAATTCCTATTTTGCTGGCAAAAATGTGCAGCATCCATTTCCTCCCCAATATTATACTAATTATTACGACAATAAGAGCACGCCGACAACGCCCGCAAATTATCATCTCAACAATTACACGCCCTACGGTCATTTCAATTTCTCTCCCTATCATTCCAACTTCCATTCATCGCCTGGTTATAGTGGTAGCTCTGCAGCATATATTAACTCCAATGTGTTTCCGAGACAACCATGGAATGCCGTTGGTAATCATCAGACGAGCAATGAATCGATTCGTCAGCAGCAATATATGGGAAATACAACATACCCAATCAATGAATGGTCCTCACAATAAACAAATTGTAATCAAATAACAAACACAACACCCACTATGTATTTCTTGAATTCACTTTTGACTAATTTATTTATTAGACTAGATGAAAATTATCTTGAAATGTAGCACTAAATACAAAATAAGATTAGTTTGTCATTCCAAACAGATAAAGTTTATTAATAATAAATAAAATTAGGTATATATATCTATATACATAATATATATATATATATATAGAAATATATATATATAAAAAGTGAAATTTGTATTATTGCAGTTTGATGGTGTAATGTTTGTTAATACATATAAGGGAGAATACTAATCGCAATGATCAGTTCTTGGAGAAGAACATAAGGAACTAAAAGCTTCGTGGGGCATTGTTATGGTTAATGGATGCATTGGCAGATCTAATAGTAAGGATGGCTACTTTTGTCTCTATAATGTGTTACCCATATGCCAATGTACTCATCCAATAATAGAAACCGTCTGTATTTCATTTTCAAAGAAAGTAAGTTTTTCTTTAACTCACAATATTACAACGAAAAAATACAAGAGCAAAACGTGATGTGAAAGTTGTTCATGCATGTAGTGTTCTGCTTCAGAGATCCGACAATGTTAATTCGAGCAATTTGATGCTGCAGAGATTAATATGCGATGTTTTGATACCTCGCAGCTTACTTATAAAATTTCCATTATTATTTTTATTATTTTACATCTCTCATTTATAATAATCTGAATATAATCTGAAATATGTTATCATGTTCTGTTTAAGTTTTAATATCCAAGTTTTCTGAGTAATTGTTATAATAACCAGTCGAATAAATAGTAAGCGAAATAATTTTCTTATGTGTTGAGAGTCTTCAAGATAATTTGAGGGTATTTATAAGTCGTCATTTGTTTGTTGCAGATAGAAAACTAAATATTGTAGTCTGCCTACCTCATGTGTATATTAATATTTAATCGCTGGCAGTGAAGTTTACCATCATGTTCGGGCAACATCTTTGGACCATCAATATTATATATATTGCTTTTGGTAAAAATTAAAACTTTAATTAATGTGACATTATAGTTTTTCAAAAAAGTTTGATCTTAAAAGAACACGTGCAATAATAATATGCTAAGAATATAAAATTCTATGAAACTGATTTTATGAACTGTCGAATCTTAATACCAAATTTAAGCGAGTCTTAATAAATAAAAAGGACTTCTCTAAATGTGCTACAAACATTATTTTCATGTACAAAAATGTATTACAATAATCAATTTGAATTTAAAATTGATAAATTATTTTTTACGTTGTGAAATGAAAAATATTTGAATTTATTCGGGCAATCAATTTGGTTCGTTCAATTTCAGGTATAATAATTGTTGCATATGCAGCAATTATATTGGCAGACAATGTTCGACCACAATCGGGGGTAAGTACGGTAATCCTAAAAAAAAGTATGCATTTGCTCAATAGGGACTACAAATGCAAATTTTTTCATTTAACTAGAAAAATATGAAACATCACCTATCCTTAATCTGTTTTTAGCTAATTAAAGCTAATAAATAATTTTATTAAATAATTATTTCTAAGAGCACAAAAAGCTTTCTTCAGCATGTGGGTTGCGGTTTACTATATTATTGGATGCCTATACATTGAATGCCATCAAACATAGTGTACATGCATTGTGCACTTTAATGAGGATCCTATTATGATTATGGCTAAAAATTCTTTGTACTCTTTTTAAAAATTTTTAAATTATAATTTCCTAATTATCCTATATTTGTGAGTTAATCCTTTTCAAGAAGAATTTGCATCAGTTATGGGGTAAAACCTTTTTCGAGAAAATATCATAAGTGAGTCTTTATTTTAATTGTTTTATTATTATTATTATTATTATTATTATTATTATTATTATTATTATTATTATTATTATTATTATTATTATTATTATTATTATTATTATTATTATTATTATTATTATTATTATTATTATTATTATTATTATTATTATTATTATTATTATTATTATTATTATTATTATTATTATTATTATTATTATTATTATTATTATTATTATTATTATTATTATTATTATTATTATTATTTCAAGATGCATATAATTACATTTGTCAAGTGTTATAAGTTAGTATCTTTTAATCCAAAAAGGCAATAATTTAATTCTAAAATAAGTTAAAAATTTTGTTTCAAATACATTTTGCAATATACATGAATGGATCATTACAGTATATGCCAACTTTTATACCCCCTACCCATACGGTAGAAGGGTATTATACATAACTTTGTGCCGGCAGGAAATGTATGTAACAGGCATAAGGAGGCATCTCCGACCCTATAAAGTAAATATATTCCTGATCAGCGTCAACAGCCAAGACGATCTAACCGTATCCGTCTGTCCATTTGTTATGTTCACACGCAGATCAAGTTTGTTTCAAACACCACAAACCGACAGAACTCGAAAACCAAGCTTAATTATAAAGCTTTAGTCTTTTAAAGCTAGTTTTGGTATATACAAAATAATTATAGTCTTTGTGATTTCCTAAAATTTAGAATAAAACCATAAAACTTATATTATGAAAATGTGAAATTGACTTTTAATATACTTATTACTTTTTTTATCTCTTTTCATGTTGATCCAAAGGCTTTCTATGTTTACAATCCTCTAGGTCATAGTCAACCAAATAAGCTGCGAAAGCTTTACTGGTATTCGATGGGACAACCGATCTTAACTCCTAGGAAACAACGAATGGCTAGCTTTCAGATGAAGCAACGATATCAAAATATTCCGATTAAAATTACCTCAACCTTTACGAATCCAGTGAGGTAAGTTTGTTTAGTATAAAATAACATCTTTCTTTTAAAATAACTATTAAATTGCATTACATTTAAGGAACACTTATCGCAATGCCTATGATGCCTCAATATCTGCAAGTGCATTGAAGTCATATATGAATTCGGTCAGCTTACCAACGACGGCATTACCAAAGAATTCACCAAGATTTCAGCCCAGCAACCCATATGATGAGCCCACTTATGAGGATAACAAAAGTTGCGTAGAGAAGAATATTACAATGGCGGCTCAGCACAGTGGAATAACAGTGGCACAACATCTGCGACCAGTGCAGATTACTTCCGTGCCGTATAACATTCCCCCAATCACTCCACTTCCAATTGTACCTTATGTATCCCATACCTACTTTACCCTTGATGATGTTGTCATTCCCAGTTCTTCTGAGAACCTGCTCTATTACAAGCCCGAAGAGAAGCAAATAATTCCCGAGGTTACACCGCCTCCCTTAACTACACAAAGAAGTAAATCCGCTGAAAGTCCGTTAATCGACATCTTTAATATTTTTGGCATTGAGCCAGAGGAGAAACCCATAGAAGAAAAACCCCAAGAATTAGTCAGGGATTCAGAGATAACCACAACATCATGGATGCCAGTTACAATGAATATCATAAAAAATGAAACCAAAATGGACATAAAACCTTTTAAGCCAATGTCATTAAGCCAAACTATGGTTGAGAACGTATTGAATATTGTAACCAACCATAAAAATTCAACCCTAATACCAGAAATTGAAACCGTCGCGAACTCAAGCAAAGAACTATGTAAAGATTGTTTGAAAGATGAAATATTGACAACTTTGAGTCCCATATTGAATGAGATTGAAGACAAAAAGATTGAGAAAACAAAAGAAAAGAATCCAGTAAAAAAATATGAAAGACATCGATAATCAAAGTAATAGTTTAAGTAGTTTAAAAACCCTCACATCCACAACATTCATCGGCTTGCTAACATCGAAGTTGAAAATTGCTCAAAATCACAAGAAATTCTCACCCATCTCATTAAAGAAATACTCAACGACGACAGCTCCTCCAGTATCTTCTACAACAAAAGCTGCTCTTCGAAAATCCAGACGAACTAAAAACTATTCGAGGCAAAGAAAAGTTGACGCCAATTTAACCAGATTGAATAACTATAATCTGACGAATGCCAAGTCAACTTATTCAAAAATATTACGACCCACTTTAAAAGTAAATCTTAAAGATATAGATAAAGATAAAATACAAACTGTAAATGTGACAGATACAACATCTTATTCAATTTCAACCCAAGCGCCAGTTAGGGAATACCCCAAAAACTGTGAGAAATACCCCAGCTCCAAGAATGATGAGTACTTCAACTTCTAGTGAATCTCCGCCTTTGTCTGCGGAATCTGCCATTATGACCATATCGAATGCTAATGGTAGACACCTCAGAGGATCCATGCCGACATTCAGAAAGCGTTTAGCCGAAACACATAAAAGATTCGCTCCAACTACCGATATGCCTCAATTGCCTATTGAACTCTATTTTAACAAACTCTCTAAAACTCAGTAGGCTACCATACTTTGTTTGCATAAAAACTATCATTAAATTTATTTATAATTATTATTGAATAAAGGTGCAAAATACTCAACTATTTATTTTTATTATATAGGTTTTTTTTGTAAACACTCAATATTGTAAATTATTTATTAGGAATTATAATATCTATTAAATAAGAATTATTTACAATTTTATATTTTAAAAATAAGATGAATAATTTGCAATACTTATTGCTACATATTTTCATTCACTTAGGTCATCATCGAAAAAGTTTATAGGAATAATATCGAATATGGAATACGCTTGCAGATTGTTGCTACGACGCGGGCTATATGTATACATCCAAAAAAGCTTTTCATCCGAAAATTATATGCCGTATAAGAACAAGCAGAACCTATACCAATATTTATTTCAGAATAGCTACAAAACTGAGAACACGATAGAACGTCAAACAAACAGACTAGCATGTTGATTTTCCTTCACCACCTTGAATCAAGAAAATCGAATATATATATGCATTTATATATATATATGCTTGTATATACACATACATAGAGTACTTGATGAGGTTTGACACACCTCCTGCAACAAATGTATAGCGACAGAATTGTAATATAGTCGTATACGTGATTTTTTGACTACTTGTCTATTTTTCAGCTATTCAAATTAAAAACACTATGAATGTATATTTTAAATATTAAGTTCTATTTTAAAATTCCTTTTATTAGGTTACAGTCAGTGATGAAAATGAATACAAAAATAATTTTTACCGTAGAATTTATATATATCTGGATAAATATAACACATAGGGTCAAGACGATTGGTTGTTGACTTTAACAAAATTGGTCAGGAACCGCTCTATCTGAAAGTGCACAGAAATAAATTCAAATTAGTATGAATTGTGATTTATAGCTTTGGAAATATATTGGCTGCTTGTACCCGATATACACAAAATTGGCTGCTCTCTCTCTTTGTTTATAACTTTTTGCTTAAGTATTTACATACTCCCTCTTTCTCTAAATTGGATTGGAATCTTTGATAGTATGGACTAAGCTCAAGAGCGAAATCACGTGCGTTCTGTTGTAATCCTATATCAATTTGAAGTTTATTCTATGCATATCGTAGTGTACAGATATTGTGATATATATATATAAAGTATATATCGGGTAGCGCACATTCGAATACTTTTCCGGATTTACAGAATGCTTACTCTCTATTTAAATGTGCCCCCGAGTCCATCGACAGGCAACCAGCACCACCGCCAAAGCCGTATCCCTTAGGACCGTACTTGCGTCCGTGGCAGTTTTTGCAGAACAGTTCCTTCTCGTGCTCAGTGCAGTTTGTCGAGTCCAGAGCCTTGTTGCACATACCTAAGGAACAAGATAATATTGGTAAGAGTCCGGTTTGCTTCCATGAATCTTGTGACGCGGGAGGAGGGGAAGGAAATACTTACTGCACTTGAAGCAAGTCTTATGGAATTTGTAACCACCAGCAACGCGCTCCTCGGCAGCGTATACCGACTTGCCGCACGCTGGGCACTTGGGAGTCTCTACGGGAACGAAAGGCATTTTGTGATGTCTGCAAAGAGTCGAAGCAACAACAATAATAATAAATATACATATATGTATATATGTAGATAGTATATAGCTTAGTTTTGGCTATAGTATACATACCGTAGGTAGACTTGTAACGAAGTTCCTGTCTGTCAAAGATGCTGCCGACTGAACTGGAAAGATTCTGTACACTGGTAGTCTATATTTGTGGATGCACACGGCACAACAAGAAAATACATTTTGCGTAAGAAACACAGCAATAAACTGATGAGTATAATCGAATATTTCGCCTCGGCGCTGAATACCACCAACAACAACAATCGTTTACAACAATGCTACAATTACTTTAAACCCGAATTCCCCCCCTTAAAGACTCCTCCCCAACTGATATTGATAAGTCGGTCTAAATGGATACCAGGCAAAGGTGCATATATGGTTGTGAGCCACTGTAGCTGCTTACATATATAGACATAAATATACCTTCGCCCGCTGTACATATTTATGAGCAATACTCTTATTATTATAACAATTTATATTTATGTGCAAACACTCACAATCATATCCACATGTGCAATATGCATATACATGTACTTAGTATAAATAGATCATTAATAATGCACACATTTGTGTGTATGTCTAAACATTAATGCTTCAAAATATATGTATGTACGTAAACACATATTTGGAATGTATGTAAACACCTACATCATTTCATATGTTCATATGTATGAATGTATGTGTGTAGGTAGCTATTTAATTTTTCACTTCTTGAGTACCATTAGGTGGCTGTCAGAAATTGTGTAACACATGGCGTATGGAATATTTTCGAAATTTTCCCCTTCATGCGAAAGTTAATTACATGTGTGTGTGCGTGTATTAATAAAGCATGTCAGTCTCCCCATGATCGATGTATTTTTATTTAACAAACAATTAAAACAAGTGCGCCAAGTGGCAGTGCTCGACTGCAAATTACCCTGTAACCGAAGTTCATTCATCGTATATTGATACTTTTACGCACTGACTCACAAATCTATTAATATTCAGGCATATACACTAAGAACATAAACACAAACTTACGCGCATGTTAGGGCAATTTCAAGTTCACCATCACATTTACTCATCTTATATGTATGTGTATACATTCCAACAAATACATACATTTGCATTCGCGCACTCTTGGAAATGCATTTGTGGGTGTACGCACACTCACACATACATAGACTGTGGTCTGCGAGGGTGGTTTTATGAGGCACAAATGTGAGCGGCTAGAATCCGTTACATACTTTCAGGCTGTGAAAGAAACTATAATTCGCATACAAGTCGCTAGAGGTCGCCAGGTGCAGATCAAAATATTGAGGAAATCATTTTGATTTATTCTGTAGAATGCCATGAGTTAACAATTGCTTAATAATATTCAAGGAATTGTTTTTCGATCAATAACTATTATGGTAAGAAGAATATACACAAAAATACTTCTGCAAATAAGCATTTGAACAATTATTAAATTTTACGCTTTTTAAATTAGAATATCGAAGAGAATGCTTCACGGACTACGAGTATCAATGGATGGGGTATATGGAAAATAACTTATATACATTGCAAAATTCAAGCTAGGTTTTTATTTTAATTCGTCTAATACTAATTTATTAAAATAAATACAATATATTGTGTGATATTATCATGCATAGGTATACACATAATTCATTAACGAGACGACGAAAATCAGTTAAAAGAGTTCCCTATAATTTTATATTTGCTGTGCAAAAGAAATTTAGAGATAGCAAATTAGGATCTCAAGCCTTTGGATCCAATTTAGAAGAACATAGACCAATAGATAAGTATTGCATGCAGACAACAACTTTACAACTTCATGCCAAAATACCATTTATTGGATGTTTAAGCTATGTAGCACACTTAGACATAGAAATAAATTTGAAAAATATATTAACAATTCGTAATGGTGAAGATCCAATATATTTAAATGGTTGGAAGCGACCTGCACTACATAATTTTCTAAGTGCTGTAAGAGATCGTATTAATCAGAGTGTCAACCTTATACCATACAAGCTAAAGACTTCTTCATATCATCAAGTCGATAAAATATGCTGTAGACGACTTTCAGATCTTTTGAGAGTACGTGAAAAGCTATTGATATATCAAATAACTACATTAATGACATGGCTTGAAGTTCAAATTGAAATACTTAACACCGAAAAGCAATTTAATAGAATTGCAGATATTCAAGAGAAGAAGAAATTAATATTATTAAATATGCATAAGGAGCGACAAAATATAAATAGGTGAGCTATGTTTTCTGAAACCATAAGTTAGGCTTATCTAATAGACATTCCTTTTTAGGTTATTGCGACTTATTGAACAAAAGTCTGTAACTTCCATCAATACGAATAAAGAATGTTATACTCAGGATCTTTATTTACAAGAGGCCATGGACTTACTGCTAAGGCAGACTTTTAAGAATATTTCGAGCATAAATGATCCTCAAAATAGTAATTTCATTAAGCCTTTGACAAAAGTCGAATACTTTAACCTGTACTTCTGGCTTCTAAAAAAGAATATCGACAAGAACTCTATTTTTTATCGCAAAAATATTGATACGATTAAGAAAATTCATAAACATTATAAGCCTAAACAATTTGTGAATAGTGGACTAAAAACAAATAAATATGATTTTTCAGAAGCAAGCGAAAATATGGCAACTGAAACTTCGAAAAAATCATTGCAAAATCAATGCAATATTATTATGGTAAGTATTTATATTTAACATAATATAACTTTTTCCCAATATTCTTTAAGTATTATTGTATTTTACAAACATGTTTTAAGTCATTATATAAAAGTACCATGTTATAAATCAAAGTATTTAAAAAAAGACATAATGTAATGAATATTTAATTTTTTAATTTTAAACTGCATATATGTAACTACGACACACTTGTCAGAACTTGATAATTTGTCAAATATTTCAGAACATTACAACTCAGACTGAGCCATTGGTCATCCCCAACGAACATGAAGCTCAATTAGCTCGAATAGAAGGATCCTCATCACCAAGTAAACATTTTCCCAAAACTCGTAAGTAATTATTCATATAAGAGTTCTAAAAAATTGATTATTACATTTTTTTGTTCAATTTAAAAAAAAATAGAGATCCTTCAAGATGAGGAGCGTTTGTTGTTGGATCGTCTAAAAGAGGATCTAGCATTAGAATTATTTGAAGAGTCTAAAAAGGGACTAAGTAAAAAAGATGCATCTTCAAACTCGATCGTTTCATTGCTGTGGTTGCGGTGCACACAAACGGATAATATTAAGGAAATGCAGAACTTTCGTTCCAATCGCATGAAATTCGATGGTCAAGGTAATGACGATTCTATTGATAACTTCATCAGATACGAGTTATGTAATGTGGACTTACTTTGGGAAAATCTGTATGCTATATCTGTAGATGTTATACAGGCATTGGTCGATGAATTAATATTGCAATATATAACAATGTTAACGAAGAACATTTTTAATGAACCACATAAGATTAGTTGTTGATCAAATATTAAATATTGTCAAGTGATAAAATATTAGAGTTTAACAATAATTATGTAATATCATTTTCATTTAGTGCCAAATCAATAGCTTAGTTTTTTGTAGAATCATAGAAATGACTTCCAAGATATTGAGCAGAGATGCGCCAATGAAGAGCCCTATAACTCCCCCAACAGCAACTGTAAAAACAACGAAATTAATATTATATAAAATTAATTGTTATTAAACTTTCATTAACCAATAAGATCCAATCTGGATTGCGTAACAATGCGATAGAATCTGGCTGAAGCTGGACTGGCAATATCAATTTCAACATGGAAATCCCTTTGTTCAGTACCCTTCTCTATTGTTCTAAAACGGAGAGAGATTATACATTTATGTGTACTTTTTATTTAACAAATGAAAATGTTGCTAACCCGACAAAACTTATCTGTTGTTCCATGCATGAAGGTAAGCAAACCAAATTAATGCTCACGTAATCCTTTACTTTATTCGATATGTTAGCTGCAAATTGTAGTATAAGATATACATTTTTAAAAAATAATTTGGGAATAAGAATAATATGATAAATTAATAACTGACATTTAGAAAAATAAAATATAGTTTTCATTGTGAAAGTAATATATGTAATAACATTACCATCCTGCAAACATTTGACTCCTTTGATATCGCAGTAATTGACACCTGAACTTAAATAAAATTAGATAAGGTTTCAAATACAAACATTTGACATGAAATTACTTACCGTCTTGGGCATTAAAAACAGAACAATTGCAAGCATCGATCTCCATTTGCATTCTAATTCGTGACATGCAGGTTGAAAAGCTTAAACCGTATGTGAATATATTATTTCATTAAAAGGATGCAATTTGTTTGTCTAATACTCACCTATAAACGAATCTTGAATGTGGCGTTTCCTGTGGAAATTTGCACATTCGTTGATTGACCTTTTCATCAATAACTTCGATATTGTTGTGCAGCTCTTCAATATTAAAACTGTAGACTGTAGGCCTGGTTGTTACCGAAAAGACTTCTGCATTAAAATATGGTAAATCTTCAGGACTGTGAATATATAACTTTAAGAAAATGAAAATATTTTCCATTAAATCAAGATGATAAATAAAACTATTATTAAAGCATTTATAGTACTAAAATATATAAAAACTATTTGTTGTGATTAGCTGAACTATCAATGAGTAGCTCAAATTCGCAACTTTTTTAATTTATTAATTTAAAAAGATAAGAAAAGACCATCGGCTTAACTTCACTTTCGAAAGTTGTCACTAAAATTTTACAATTAGATATACAGCTGGGAATTCAGATTTTCGTATGCTATGACTGTCACTTCTGTCATTCAAAATCACAATTTATTAAATTAATTCAATTGTGTTTTAACCTTATTATTATTAAATAATATATTGTATAAAGCCATGGACTAGAATTTTGATATATAAATTTGGCACAAAAAATAAAAAGAATAAAAAATAATATATTTAGTATACTGTAAACTTTGACCTTGGAATCTTTCCATTTAATATTTGTAAAGTATTTGTTACTAATAAAGGATAGTTGCTAAATTTATAAATTCAAATTAATTTAAGTCTGCAAAGTGTTATACTGAAGATGCGTTTTTACACTAAAAATGTTTATCTATGGTAAACAAAGCGATAAAAATTAATGTTATTTCTATAAAAAACACTTACTTGATATTTGTATAGCAGATCATTATGTAAAACTATTGTTACATTGCGTACTTTATCGGACGATGTATATTTTAATGGTAATTTTTCGATGGTTTTACTAAAAATAATAAAGCCAATTATTCGATGAGTCACGCGAGTTAATTTTACGAGTTTATAGTATATTTATACTTACTAGTCCATTAAATTGTTGGCGAGAAAACAGTTTCCAACTTCGAGCTCATGAAAATTGAATATTGATTCGCAATCTTCAATCAACTTATTGCCGAAATAAAGTTCTTTAATTATGGTCTTGCACGATTGTGCAAGAAACTGAGAAGGAAATTCTAAAATCAGATCGGACAGTTTATGTCAAATTATACATATGTATAATACCTCCTTTCTCATTTCCAAAATGTTAACTCCGCAAGTTGAATTCCAACCATTGCAATAAGCTTCTTTAATATTGCTATTTTCTGGTATCAAGAAGAGGTACTCATATATGTTTTTCACATAAATATTTTCAATTTTTTTATCGGGGGGTGCTCGTTGCCTTATTGCCTGTGTAAACGCCTCTGTTGGCTTATTCTTGACGAGACAAATGCTGATGCCTGGAAATGTATTCGACCAATGGATATATGTAGTCGTGACCCCAATTGAAGTGGAATCTGTGCGATATCTTGTTATCATCAAAATGAAGATTGAGCCCATATTCCAGCCGGAAATAATGATAACAGCGATCCAAAAAAATCTGCAATTTACTTGAAATTGTTTAAACTATTTATGGAACTATATTTTCCAAAATTTTACCTTTTTTTAAAGAAATTATATTTGAAAAAATAAATTATTTTATTTGTTTTCATAATTTTGCGTTTTAATAGCTTGGTTGTGAATTCTTTTTGGAAAAATCAATGAATTTGCCACAACTTTTTGTTTGACGAATCGTCCATCTTTAAATAATTATATACTTAAACTAACATAGTAATTGGTTCCTGCATGCAATCGGGCTATTAAAAGTGTGATGTCATAAAGTCAAATATTATTCCAATTTCAATTCTGGTGGTATTTGCATATTTTTGGAAGTATTGTTAAGTATTTTAATATTAAATATTTCGCAATATTATTTAGGGCCTCATTTATAGGATCGTCACTTTTGCCTGACACGAATTTCGCACATTTATTTATTTTATGTGGTCGCAATTATTTTAGAATGGATTTACAGTAGATTATAAGCTTAGTATTTTCTATCAATCACAAGGCGTTTTGAGTAGTTACATATATATTTTTTTGAGAATACATAATATTTAGTAAATAAACAAGTAAATCATTTATCCTTATAATGGATAGTGATAATCAATCGTGTCGCCATTTTTCTCTTGACTCAACGTCATCAACTCAATCGGATCGTCCGCAGACCACAAATAAAAAGAAGGCAAAGAAGACTCCAGGGAAGCCAGAATCAGAGGTGCAGATATCGCCACCATGCTCCGATATCATAACATCATCGACATCATCCTCATCGACCACAATATCGATGCGTGCTCTGGACTCTGATAATCGCATGCCAAAGCCAACGACTGTCGAAGCTCCAAATATCGGTTATGAGTTGAACATAGCCAAATCTGTGCTGCAACAATATAGTACTCTAAGTGGGGATAACCTGTGAGTACAGTGCTTATTTATGATGAATACTTACAAGAATGTGATACTCGCAGATTTGATCACCTCAGTGATATTGTGAAACGCGTTATAGACGAGCGACCGCCAAACGTAATTGATTTCTTCGAAGAGTTTAGTCGAAATGTGCGTGAGCAAAAGTTCCATGTGCCGGAGCGATTTCCGCCAAACGGCGTGTTTGCTGACAGTCGCATGTTTCGCCCGGCCAAAAGAATTTTGGGTGCTATAAAAGTAAGTTGACAACAGTTCTAAAACTTTAATAAACTGGTCTCGAATGTCCGATATCGTAATCCATTTTAAGAGAATTAATATCAATTTTTTCTGTAGCTATCTTCTTTACAATCCAATTGCAATATAATTTTCTTAAGTTGTTCAGAATCTAGCTTTTATTATTTTTCACACAAAACTTATTTCGTATTTTAGGCTCTTTTTTTATAAAAATTTAAATCATGTATGAATAGTAATAGTTTATATAAATTAAAATGATTAATTTCAAATTATTATAGTTATTTACATGTTCTTAAGAAACAAATACATATCTAACATTTATATTCACAATTGATATTATTCTGAAACTTCAAAACAAAAATTATTTATAAGTTTAATATTTTCGATTAACTAAAATTTAAATTTTAATGACAAGGCGTAATATTATTGCCACAAAATAGACACAACTTACTACGAGTAAAAACTATTATTTAATACAGTATTATTATTTTTTTAAATTTATACTATTATTATTAACGGTTGCCTTTATTCACCCCTGGTTCTTCTGATTTTAGCTTCCTACCAATGTAGAACATGATTTTGGAGCTGATGAGGATCTTGGGGAAGAAGCAGTCATCTATGCAGATACAGAGCTGCAAATAGATCTTGATGATTCTCTTCGCATGTTTGTTACATTCAATGAGCGTGTTGAGCAATTGCAATTCTATTGGAATCAAGCCGGCTTCAGCATTAGCAGGAATGATATTTTTCAATTGGCAAGTTCCATTAATCGTTTGCAAACTCATCCATCGATAATGCAATGTCGCTTCTGGGGTTGTATTTATGGTTTGAAGAGTTCCTATTACATCGTCGAGGCTTCGCTGACACGTGACGAAATGTTATCACGTTTGAATATGATGGAGGATGAGATGCGCGAAAAGCAGCTGCCGTTTAAGATGCGAAAGAATCAAGAGTATAAGCCCAAGCCAGCGCATATTGGACCCGAGCTAACTCCAGGAATCTATGGTTGGGAGAATATTGATCCTGACGATTTGGCGAAAATGACACCAAAAGCTGAGCCGGTGCCCTTAGCGGAAGAGATCGAATTCTATGACATTCCACCCGAGTTTATCGGTCGCGGCTGCAATCGCTTTTCATACTTTGTGGTCAATAGTCTCTATGATGATTGGATTGAATTGCCAATTGTGACGCCTCGCCAAATTATTGTCTCGCGCCACATCAAAAAGTTCTTCACTGGTGACTTGGAGGCAGATGTCGTCTCGTATCCCTGTTTTCCCGGCAAAGAGAAGCATTACTTGCGTGCAATGATTGCTCGCATCTCCGCGGGAACTCACATAGCCCCGCAGGGATATTACAGACGCATGACGAAAAAGGAAAAGGATCTATACGATGGGATCAATATGGATGAGATGGAAGAAGAGGGGGAGGAGGAAGAAAACTACAACGAGGGCGAAGAAGATCAACTGCCAGGTTGTTTCATTGGATAGTTTGACTGATGTTTGCTCCTTTCTTATCATTGTGTTTCTGTAGATAACGATGTCATGCTTATGAAGAATGAACGTTTTGAGATTGAGCCATTGAGCACTTTGGCAACTCCCATTGCTTGGGTGCATTGCCGACCAAACATATTAAACCAGGGACGGATTGTTTGGTTCGATGAGGAAAAGGCAAGTAAAGAGCGGGAAAGAGCATTGGCTTTATACTTAAAGATGCGACTGATGGAAGAGATGGAAGAGGAGGCAGAAGAGGAGGAGGCTGAAGCTGAAGAAGAGGGCGATGAAGAAGAAATGCTTACAGGTTTTATTCACGCAGAAATAGGACCAGACATCCTGTCATCCTGTGGAAACGATATGAATACAGAGTGCCCATCTCCTTGGCTCGTACGCTTTACCAGCAAGTATACTAATCTGAAGGAACGATTGTTGATCATACAATCGAATCTGTGGCCTGGAGCATTTACATTCCTATTTGAAAACACTTGTGAATCTATTTATTTGGGATGGGGACACAAATTCTGTAGACGAAATATACCGTTTAATCATTTACCAAAAGTACAAGAGGAGTTTCCTCATGGAAGCGAAGACTTCATTGAATCAACCGATCCATCCGTCGAAGACGAGTTGGCCTACAATGAGTGGCTGCTCAACAAACAGAAACGGCCCACTGAACTCGGCGAAGATGGCAACGAATACGACATGGAAGAGGATGATGATCAGTATGGCGATGACGACGATTAGAGCGAGACTCATTAACAATAATAATCAATTATGCCGCCGTGTACATACATATTATTTTGTTAATTTGAGTGAATGAATAAATAGAATCACAATATTGTCGTGATGCCCACATTTGTTACAGTTAAAATCTCCAACTTTGCCAGACTTTAAATTAGCTTCAACAAATAATAATTTGAAAATATATTTTCAATTCTTAGAAGATTGATTATTGTTTTTTGAATTTGTTTGTCGCTTGCCTGATTTTTAAATATTGTTCTTTATACAACCCCCAAAGATGATATTCAAGAGCGCATGCGTTCAAAAAAAACAAACCAAATACACAAGAATTTTCATTCCACATTAAACTATTTCGAAATCAAAACGGAGTTATGTGTTTGATAAAGAGAACCAATCAAAGAGATATTTTAGTTTTATTGTTTTGTTTGATATTATTAATATTTAATATGTCCAAAGTCGATGCCGATGAGAAGAATATTAATAAGTTATTGAACAATCAGGCCGTTGTTAGTCGTCAAATAATGTGCATTCTAGAGAAAAGTCCTTGCGACCAACTAGGACGACAATTAAAAGGTGAGTAAACTGATTTACAAATGTACATATCTATATGAGTAACAAATTAAAAATAAGCTTGAGTTGTTTAGTGTGCAATACATTGCTCATACATTGATACAATAAAATTTCGTCTCTAAGACTCCCATAATTGATATAAACATTCTGGGACACCATTACAAAGTTTACAATCAAAAGTTTTTTTTAAATAAGTTGAATTCCTTTATATTAATTTTTTCAACAATGGATTAAAACTTTAAATCTGAACAATCTTGCAAAATATATGAAAAGGACATCAAATTCTTTGTAATCGTTGGTGTCTTGTCATTGCTTCGAAACCCAAATTTCATTTTTTTTTGCCGTAATAAAAAACAATGATTACATTTTCATTTCAGCTGCTCTTCCAGAAGTCATAACCAGAAAGTGCCGCAATTGTTCTCCGCAGCAAGCGCAAAGTGCTCAGAAGCTCACAGCATTTTTACAGGCTCGCTATCCAGATGTTTGGGCTATGCTCTTGCGGAAATATTCGACTGCTTAGGTCAATTGTGTGTATTGAATGTGTACTACAAATATTTTGCTGGATAAGTTTCATATATACAAATTGGGAAACATTTTTTGCAAGCTTTGGTGTCTTGGCATTGCTTTGAAACCCATATATTAGAAATGCTAAATTAAATTTGTATTTTGTATATTTGTTGTAAAGAAACTCTAAAATAATTTCCAAATAAACAAACTTTATAAACTACAGTTGGAGAACAATTAATGGTTGGGCAGCGATGAAAACGGTTCAAATTGCATTCGATGATTATACAAATTAAATTAGCCATTATCGAGAATTACTTACTATCATCGACCTTGTATTGACAGTGTACTTTCATTAAAATGAATAAGTATAGCAATTTTTTACTTAAATAGTTTTTATTTAAAATTATGGAAATTATATATTTACAACACATACATTTACAAGACAACAAGACAAATTAGTTAGTCCGATTTGCAGATCTTTAACTATCTGCGTATGGAGCTGTTTAGGGGTAGGTAAGGGGGAATATGTCGGATACATTGGATTGGGTTGAGTCGCCCGTTGCAGGGCACAGGCATCCTGATACTGCGACTGCATATTCATCACACCCATTTGCATGGGAATCTGCGAATTGGGATATTCACCACCCGAACTATAGGTGCCTGTGGGAGGACTCTGCTGTGGTGACATTCGGTAGCTATTGATAGCTCCATAATGTGACATCAAATTCGGGCTGATGTGCACGTTTGCAGTGCGATTGTTGGAGTTGCCACCGATGGCCGCTGAAGTGTGTTGCACGGGGGCTGAGGGCGTGTTACGAGTGTTTCTGTTTGTATTTTGCGATGATGTGATTGGCGCAATGTTCATGTTGCTTGCGTAGTATTTGTGGTACTGCAATGGAGCCACTTGTGTCTGCAGCATATTCGGAGGAGTTGATATATTCCGATTTTGCATCAACAAATGCGGCGGCGGTGTCATCGAATTGGGTGGTAACGGATGATGTGGGGAGGGAGTTAAGCTGGACTGAGCTCCAGGCGATGTATTGCAAGGTTGCGTTTCCAGACAATTGGTTAATTGCTGCAGCTTAGACAGGCTACAAAGGTTGCCACCAGCTAACGCTGGTGTAGTGCCCGAACTGTTGGACACTGATATGGAATCATGATTTGCTTGTCGTTGGTCATTCGACGTAGCCGTCGATGGTGGTCCCAAGGTGCTTGAGACTGGGATTCGAGGTGTATTCGATACGGTTTCATTGCTTGCAATATTGTTTTGCAAGTAAAAGTTGTTGACAGCACAAGCCGAGGTTGGTTGATCGATGCGTTGATGCGAATTGGAAAGGGAATGAACTGAGCTATTTAGCGACATTCTTTGTTGGATCATTGTGGGCATGCCAACAATGTCATAGTTGGATGGATTCGACGAAAAGTTTTGCGATATTTGTGGAATGGGTACATAATCCAATGGTTGCAAGTTTTGCTGATGTCCATGCTGTCCACTTAGTTGCGTAAACTGCAAACTGCCCAACGAATCTTGCTGCGCTTTCGATATATTCGCAGCTGAGCTTTGAGCGTGCTGATGATGAGTATTCTGTGCTGTAGTTGCGCTAGCTGTTGGAATTTTTGCGTCACGTTGTTGTGCGTTATTCGACGCATTACCGCTACGAATTTGCTTAGGGGTCGGTGCTCGGTGCGACGTAGTCGGCGAATTTGCCACAATATCCGGCTGCAAATTGAAAAATTAATTAAAACATGTTACATAGTGCATTACATTTAAAAACAAGTAAAAAAGTTAGTCGAGTGTGCTCGACTGTGAGATACCCGCTACCCATTTTGAATAAAAGGAAAATATTGCGGTATTTTTTAAAATATACAAAAAAAACAATCGAAAATACTAAAAATATACCAAATGGTATATTTGTTATATCGATATAGTACCACATGCAAAATATACCATAGACGGCACAATATCCCAGATTGTCAGCAAAAGCAACTAAGACCCCTAGTAAGTAGGCGTTTTTGCCCATACAAAAGTATTTCTTTAATACCTTCCACAATTTTTATCTGATCGCAATCAAATTTTCAGGACTCATAAATACTATAGTTATTGTTGTATACACCAAAATTCACAGCTGTAGCTTGTTATTCTGCGTGCAAACATAACAAATGCTGTTATAGCTCTATCGCTTATAGTCTCTGAGATCCAGTGTTTCATACGGACAGACACACAGACGGACAGACGGACAAGGCTAGATTGTCTCGGCTATTGATGGTGATCAAGAATATATATACTTTATAGGGTCGGAGATGCCTCTTTCTATCTGTTACATACATTTCCTGCCGGCACAAAGTTATAATAAATAACAAAACCAAAAAAAAAATACAATACCTATTAATAAACAGATTTCAAGTATTTAACATTACCTGCACATTCAGTTTCCTATTAGCATGTTGTTGGTGCTGCGAGCTTCCTATAATGTTCAAACTAGGTGAACCTTCTGGAGTTAAATTCATATTAATATTGCTTTGTTGCTGGATGTGTGAGTTCTGGATGGACATGTGCATCGGTGTCGTTGCTGATTGATTCTGCATTGAGCAGTCTGAATATTGACGGTGCATGTGTACGTTATTGTTCTCCGCTGCGTGATTGATAGTACCACCAATGGGTGCCGGGGATTCCATATTAATCTGCACATTCATGCCGCAGTCATAGTGCTGAATCTGGGATGCATTTGTTGCGGATTCTGCATTGTATGTCATGTTGGTATTGACATCTGCTTGGTTGCCAACTGGCAAGTTTGCATGCGATCCGGTCTGTATAATTGGTTGTGCAATTTTCAGTTTTTCCTCGCGCGAAGTAACCAAAGTGGCATTCACATTGTGATCTGGCTTTTGCTTCTGAGGTACGCCAGTTGGCTCTCGGCTGGGCAACAGAATAGTTGCTTCCGGTTGACTGGCACTGGCATGGCGTGGTCCAGGATTTTGTGCATTACTGACAGATTTAATTTGTTGTGGATTTATCTGCTTTTGTTGTGTGGCGCACTTCTGATTAAAGTTGCCAGCTTGATTATTCAGATTGTACTCATTGCAATTGGTTAAATGAGCATCGTCTCTTGGAGCATTGCCAGTATTAACCGCATTAATGTTTTGCGTCTTGGTCATATCATCTTTTTTAACGCTATTCTTGCGCTCTACTTTTTGCTTATCTTTTGGGTGATGGATCTGATGATGTGCATGCATTGCAGATTGATAAGGATGATTTTGTGCCAAATTATATCTATAGGCCATTGTAGCCAGATCTTTATGGAATTGTTTATCCTTTTGTGAAGGTTCCAAATTGCTTATGTTGTAGCCATAATATTCCCACTGGCAGTACTGTGAAATGTGGTGATAGTTGGGCATTTGATTGATGGGAAACTGTGACGGAATTAAACTCTGTAACTGGGCATGATCATTGTTTTTTAGTTGGATTTTATCCCTAATAGGCAATGCTGTTGGCGGAGCACGAACATTGGACTTATCCTCTTCTTTGACCTGCACAAGTTGAGTTTGCTTCATAGCCTCCTTGTCGGTCATTGAGTTTACTTTATTTGAGTAGTAAGCTTCGGGTTTCTTGCCAACGTTATTGACGACTTCTTGCTTGGGCTGCGAAGTTTCCATAATTGCCTTTTTATTAATTTTTGGCTTCATATCCACTTCTTGCATTGTAGGAGGAATCACTGGCTTTTCCGCGATTTCCTGTTCTTTAATTGCTGGATTTGTTGCCTTGTTAACTTCATTGTAAAATGTTTGTTCCATTACAGCTTCATTGGAATTTGATATCTTTTGCTGTTCTTGCTCCGGTTTCTTGATCTCAACTGCTGAAGGAGTAGCAACAACTTTTGTATTGGTGTCTTTACTTTCCGTTATAGTTTCTGTAATGGTTTGCAAACTATCATTTGTAACTTGTTTGGGTTCGATGCTCATTGCTGCCGCATTGCAAACAATTGGCTGACTACAGTTCTTTAAACTCTGATCTACGTTGGTAATAACATCATTGTTTTTAAATTGCTGCTGTTCTTTTATGTCGACCAGCATTGAATCCGTTTTTTCAACAACTGGCAAAAGTGTCTCAATTTTTTCCGATGCAACTGCAATGTTGTTCTTATGCTTTAAGTTTTCATCTAACATCTCAGGGCTTCCAGTTAACACTGAAGCAGTAGGCGCAGCAGTCGGAGTAGTTGGGGCAGCAGTAGAAGTTGTAGCCGGAGTAGCTGTAACATTTGTCGGAGTTGTAGAAGCAACCGTAGTTGGAGTAGCAGCAATTGGAGGCAAAACAGGAGCCGTAACAGGAGCAGAGGCTGCTGCAGTAGTAGCAGGAGCGGCGGCAGGAACGGCAGCAGGAGCAGCTAGAGAAGCAGCATCAGAAGGAGCAGCAACAGGTGCTGTATTTTCTTGAACAGCCTTTATTACATCCTTGGACTCAACCACCGGATTCTGCTCCAACTTGCAATCCACAGTTTTGGGTTCAATAATTTGCTTATCATATGAGCTTGTATCGGAGAATAATGTTTTCTTCGTTTTCTTGGCAACTGCATCCAAAACTTGCTCGTTACATTGTTCAGTGTTATTTATTTGTTTCGCATTGTCCTTTGCCTGTTGTACTGGTAGTTCTTTAACAGTATTGACAACCTCCTCAGGAATGGACTTCATTGACTCATCATTATCGCAATCAGTTGATGCAATTTCATTAGAGATATTCTCCACAGCTCTGTCTTCTTCGTGACGTTTCCCATTCGATTTCTTCCCTCTTAATTTGGGAACAATATTAATAGGTTTGTCAATTGACTCCTGTTTCTTAATATCCCGACCGACTTCCTGGACAACATTTGCCACTACTACAGCTTTTTCAACACTTTCTTTAGCAGTAATTGATATATCCTTATGATTGGAAATGTTATGCTCCATATTATCAATGTGGTCACGTTCAAAATGTTTCCTCTTGTTTGTGTGTGGAACCAAGTCCTTTCGCTTAGCCAAACGCAAAGCCCGTTTTGTTAGCATATTGGAGTCAGATGACTCAGATTTCTTGGAATATTTACTATCCGATGAATCAGAATTCTCGATTTTCTCTTCAAAAGGACGCTTGCACTTCTTGGAATCAACGAATGTCGTAGGCGTCGACTCGGCGTAGCACAACGTTTTTTCCAAAAAACTGACGTCTTCATCGAATTTGTCAGAGTTCAATAGACTGGGTTTAGAAGTTTCTTTCAGAATTTCAGTTGATGCAAACACTTGGGGTTCTGCGTGCTCCTCGCTTTTCTTTTTAAAGAAATCTTTTTCGTCATAATTATCCTCGAATTGATAACTTAAGTATTCACGATTTGATATGGGCTTGATATTATTAGTGGGCGATTTGGAAATTGACGTCAATGGACTCCAACGCAAGCAATCGGCTTCAATAATAATTCGAGTTTTGCTATGCGCCACTCGATTATGATGCATCAAGACCTTTTTCCAATCGATTTTCACCGTAATCTGGTATCGAATGTCGCCATCATTCTTGCGCAATTTAATAAAATTAAGTAGCTCAAAAGCTAAAGCAATATCGGATATAGCTAAACCGGTTTTAATAGCTATATCCTTGAACGTGATGACTTTCTTATTCCTGTATTTATACAAGTATTCAAGCACTACCGATTTCCAATATGAAAAGTACGAAAGTCGTCCCAGATCCGATAACGGTTTCTCCGGTGTGCCCAATTGTCCTTCCTCACGACTCAGCAAGTAGCTAAAATCTATTAGGAATCTTCCATATCCTTGTCTTTGATATTGCGGCAACGTCAAAATGCACGACACATTATATTTTTGAGAACAGTGCTTCTCTTTCGAAAAATAGCCAACGAGATGGCAGCCAACTTGATCGTTTTTCGTCAGGATGTAAAAAAGAAATGGTTCCACATCATAATAAAGCGTTTTATGATCAAGAAAAAACTTGGCAAGCAAACACAAGTTTTGGCAGTAAATCTTATTCACATTGCCATCCACTTCAAAGACTGATATATCGCCTTGACGAAAGATCTCTGTGCCTGGTGGTTGCTTCCAAATGCACTTGTTTTGATGTCTGTCCAAGACAGAACGGCTTTTTGTGTACTTTAGGCAGAACTCGCATAAAAACAGCTTCAAAAGCCTAAGAAGAAGAGATTAGATATTAAAATAAATCATGAAAATATTTGTTACTTTTAACTGTCTAAAATTATCACTGAATTCTCGGAGCATTTTTTGCTTTTGCAAAAAACTACCGAACATAAACTACCTTGCATACTCCTGTGGAAATGGACTAGAATACCAAGTTTCAATATTCCATTTGCCAATTTCTATGGATTTAGGACTTTGTCCAGAATGCAGGTGTGATGGACTTTTCTCCAACGGATTTTCACAATAGTTATTTGATACTTTAACCACTGCTTTTTGTAATACTTCTTGATACAAGTCAATATCCAATTGATTCACACCAGGTGGTAAGTGTTGATTTTCTATAATTTTTAAGCATTATTAAAAGGAATGTTAATTTAAAAAAAAGGTTTAATACATACCAAATTTTGTCTGACTGATTGTAGTATCGCTAGGATCCTTCAAATTGTCGATGCATTCATCATAATCTGTGGTATTGGAATCTTTTGCGTTTAGAATTTCCTTTGTTTTATCTTGAAATTGATCGGCATCATTATTCAACATTCGATACTTTAGCACTGTCTCTTTAGTAAGATATGGAATATCATCATCATGTTTTACAAATGATTTTGTAGTTTCGAGAGGCATTGATTTCAAGATAACCATCTTCTTTTTTCCTGAATTCACTGGAGTTTCTTTTACAGCATCGAGAGTTTTGTTGGGTACAACACTTTGTGGCTTTATTGGTTCTACAGACGGTGATACTTGAGAATTGACAGCATCCAATATTTTAGTTTTAGTATAACTAAGGCCTTTGAAATTATTTTTATATTTGTTGTCAACTGGGTTTTTTGCCACTGCTGCGAACCCCCAATTTTCTGATGACCCTTCCAGCAAACTTTCTTTATCATTTGATGATGATCGGAAATCAAATTTTTTTTCATTCTCAAAAATGTTTTCCTTTAAAGTACTTCTATCCGAATCATAATCTTCATCATCATTGTCTTCATCGCATTCTGAGCTATCACTCGAACTATCGCTTGAATCCGACTCAGAACTTGAAGATGTGCAAGAATCTGATGAGGAACTTTCATCCTGATCATCGCAGCCAGCATTCTTTTCATCATCATCGTCCTCTTCATCTTCACTGTCACTTGAGGAAGTTGATGATGATAGATCCGAATATGTTCGTTTCCGACTAAGTTGATTTGCAATTTGTTCACGTTGAAAATTTGGTTTCTTTTGCTTAATTTGTGTGTCAAATTTGTTAATTATGGCGCAATTCTTTTTCTTTTGCTTACTGCCGCCCACTATATTGTTACATTGTTGAGACGTTGATGGATTATCAATGAAACGTTCATTTTTTATCATCGGTCGCTTGCAATTAGTATAAGCTTTCTGCGACGAATTGGCGTACTGATGAACTCTGAAACAAATATGATTTTAAACATAATTGAATTGTTTAAATGTTGTTTGGTAATTACCTTTCACTTCCAAGCTCAAACTTGATGCTGGAACTATCTCTTCGAACAGATTTGGGATTTTCAACATTTTGCTTTAAACATGCTTTGCATCTGGAATAGTTCAAATTTGATTATATGTAATTCTTTGATATGAGTGTTACTTTTTTATAAAAATATTAGTCTCTTCAAATTTAAGATTCAGTAAAATAATAATAAGTTACTGAATGGATAGTTCCATATTACAATTATAGTCGTCCACCTTTAGTTAACTTACCGATAGGGATGCTTCGGCTTCTTATCTGGAATCGTGTCCAGACATGTCAGATGGAAGTGATTTTTGCAAACGAAACATTGCAGTAGACATGGTCCTCGGTTGCGTATCTTGCACACTGCGCAATCAGCACACTTTTGGCAGTTCCATAAAGTTCCCTTCGTAACAAGCATATAGAGAAGCACATATGATTGAGACTTGCATCTGCCCGCGATGTTGGCACAAGTCGTATGCAGTGATATTCCACATTGTTTACAAGAGCTTAGTGGTTCTGGAATCCCATTGAGATTCTTTTGAGCGTTGCCCGAGCAATGTGCACAAGTCTCTTCGCCCTTGATAAGTACATCTGTTTCTGGCGCTGCTTTTCTCGGTGTTGTCAATGACTTTCCCTTTTTGTATAGCTTTCCTTCCTGTATCAAGAAACCAGCATCAACGGCCTTTTTAATGGATGTCTTGATGACGGCTTTAAAATCCACATCGGGCGACAGATCGATACAGTTAAACTTCTGTATATAGTTTTCAATATTTTTTATAGTAGATCCTTCACATTCCCCCAAATCATTGACTGCCTTGGCAACCACCTTGTAGAGATTTGTATTTTTGTCAACTTTAATTCGCCTTTTGGCCATTGGAGCCTTATAGGAATGTAAGCCTTTATTGTAAACTTTGATCACCGCTCCCGACTCGACTGCTTTTTCTAGTTTCTCTGCAACGATATCTTCGTGAAACTTATGATGCGTCCCGATGGCTTGACATATTCTTTGCACACTCGGTCGCTGCTTCTGAGATCGGATTTTCGAAATCGCTTCGAGTATCCATTGCTTCCACGTATCCATATTTATGTCATGAGCAGATTCCCTCATTTTGCGGTTTCTTTAGCTACAAATAATTGTCTAAAAATAAATACAAATATTTAATTTTTAAGTTTGTAATTAACAATTGAAGTAAAAGTTTGTTGTTCGTTTCAAAGCCAAAAACTCGTATTCTTATTGATATCACGTTCATGCGACGCCAATATTAAATTCGAAAACTTTAAAAATTTTGCAAGCAAGCCCACTTTCTAATAGTTTTTAATTTAAATAATGGCTACACACTGCAAATGTTTATGGAATTCATAAATAAATAAATAAAAACATCAAATTATTTAATATGAAAAGGGAACATAACTTTTTTAAGCACTCGGCGTTTCAGTCGACTTATGTATACTTTTTATGCGGATGTCTATACATTCATGCATACTTACGCACACACATAGAACATACGTGTGTGCATGTACATAGACTCTTTAGAAATATGTATATTTAAAGGTATATTCAGCGGCTAACTATAGTGTTATCGAAATAAAACTAATTTTTATGAGCTGAAAACATTAATATTCTTTTAGTTAATATAAAAACATCTATTTTAAATTCACATTATATGTTTGTATGTATGTACATTTGCATGCAAGTATGTTCTCTAAAGTATCAAGTAGACTCCATTGAGATTGAAAATCAGAAAATTTACACAATTTTCAGAATGTGCACTAAATCTGCTATGCTCCACGACAGTTGCATTAACTATTGCACTGTTTATTGTTATTTAAAAAACTTACAGCACAAAGATTTACTGCGTATTCTGCTTAGTTCACACAAAACTTTATTTGTTAATAAAGTAGATTTTTCACAAGTGTGACCGCATTGCCAAAATACCAAAACTAGTTATACGAGTTCATATGAAACAGTGGAATGAAACTCGTTGAAGGAATCATATATAATAACTATAACATCTCTTCATAGATAGTATTTGGTTAATTATACACTCGTAAATTATATATTTCTCATATTACCTATTTTTAAATACTTAAATCAAACACTTTATTTAATTTGTTTTAATTTTCTTTAGAAAGGTATTTTTGGTATTGACAGTATATTAAATATTTGCTTATTTTAACTATCGACGCTATGTTGCAGTAACGCAAACACCCTGTGCTCCAGTTGTTAGTGCGCTACTTTAGCAGACCGGTGCAAACATTTTGTTTCATTGCAAAAAATAATTAAATGGTCACTTAAAATGGCACACAACGAAAATTCACCGGCTAATACATTCCGGAATTATTTGAGTGTTCTCAATGATCCGACCGGAACTGAGGATATCAAATTGAAGGCCACTCAGGAGCTGAGTGAGAACTTCGAAATGATCATGCAGTCTCCTTCGTACCCCTCCTTTTTGGAAAATGCTCTGAAGACATTTATGCGAATTCTACAAGAAGGTGAACCTCAATTTATACAGGAGAATACAATACAACATGTAAGTACATACAATTGTTTAGTGTTGTCTGCAAAATGTAAACATGAATTTGCCAGAGCACACATGCTCGTGTGTTTTGTATGCGGTGAGTGTGTGTGTTATGCTAAATTCACAATGTGCTTGGTGCATTGTTTACTTCTGTACAACTTTTAACTGGAGATTTTCAATGTTCATAAAAATTAGTCTCTCCAGTGGGCTTGTTGTCATTTAGTGCATTTAAATTATTCGGTTTATATGAGTTAAATGTTTTGTGATATTATTGTACTTACCATATTTCACCGCATGATGAAATGTGAACGAAGATCAATTTCGTTCTTTGTATGTGGAATATTGCATTTTATGTTATCATTTAATATTAATTTTGTCTCACAATGAAATGGAAAATTGACCTCCTAATAATATGCATCGTTCAACATATCCTAGCTTATTATACTAAGTTCATACATACATATAATTAGTATCCTATATTTGCAGATTCGTAAGCTGATCTTGGAGATGATTCACCGATTGCCTATTACGGAAAATTTAAGACAGCACGTCAAATCTATCATTACCATGATGCTTAAATTATTAAAAACAGATAATGAGGAAAACGTCCTCATTAGCCTGCGCATAATTATTGAGCTGCATAAACATTTTCGACCGTCCTTCAACCCTGAAGTAAGTACAAATGTTATCAAATAATTAATAAATAATCTTATATATCTTAATTTTAGATCCAGCTGTTTCTAGGATTTGTAAAGGAGATTTACACAAATCTGCCAAATCACTTGACGTCAATTTTTGAAACAACGAACGATATTTGGGTTTCGGATTTGAAGGATCTAGAAATAGAAATGTTGTTACCAGAAACGTATTCAATAAGGACTGTTCACGTTGAAAAGCCACTGGAACATAATGCGCAGCAAATGATTGTTAGTATTAGTAAAATAGCATTTGTAGAGAAATTCGCTAAATAATGATATTTATTCTTGTTTTCTAGTACAACCTGCTTCCCCGAGGAATTTTGTCATTGAAAGTTCTCCAGGAATTGCCCATTATCGTGGTATTAATGTATCAGATATATAAAAACGCTGTACATCAAGAAGTTGCCGAGTTTATACCGTTGATATTAACAACAATCAACTTGCAGCCAACTGTTATTCAAAGGTAACTTTTCAATATTAATTCTAGCAGTTGTAATTATTTTATACTCTTTATAGAAGCTCTGCACAAAAAGAAATTTTCGTCGACTTTATGGGAGCTCAAATAAAAACGTTATCATTTCTAGCTTATATTGTTCGAATTTATCAAGTGAGTTTAATGTAAATGTAAATAACTTGACTGGTTGCTAAACTATTTCTCTTTAATTAGGAAGTGGTGATTTCCAACTCATTATCAGTAACCAATGGCATGCTAAACTTAATGGAACATTGTCCAAAAGAGGCGGCTCATCTGAGAAAGGAATTGTTGATTGCAGCGCGACATATTTTCGCAACAGACTTACGCCAAAGTAAGCTACATTTTCGACTTAATTTATACATTAAATTAACCTGAACTTTTTGCTTGCCTTTTAGAATTCATTCCATCGATAGATAAATTGTTTGATGAGGACTTGCTCATTGGCAAAGGCGTTACTTTAGATTCGATTCGCCCATTGGCGTATTCAACACTCGCCGATTTAGCACATCATGTGCGACAAAGCTTAAGTTTAGATGTCTTGATAAAAGCTGTCAATTTGTTTGCAAAAAATGTGCATGATGAAACGCTTGCTGTTGGTATACAAACTATGTCGTGCAAGCTGTTATTAAATTTAGTCGATTGCTTAAGACATCACAGTGAAATTGACCCGCAAAGATCGAGAAATATTCTCGGCACTTTGCTGAAAATCTTTGTCAAGAAGTTCGAAACTATTGCGCAAATTCAGCTGCCCCTAATTATTCAGAAATGGTAAGTCTTACGGTATTTTATTACACGAAGCTTATATATAAATGCATCATATTGAATTGCAGCAAGGGACAATCTCAAGCTGGTGCTACTGGAAATATAACTGGCTCGTTTTCTGGACCTGCAAGTGTGGCAGAGGTCAAAGAGGAAAATTTGACCGGTGATCAAGCAAAAATGGCGCAAGGTTCACAATTGGTTTGTTCAGTAAATGTCGCCGAATTCCGGAGCCTGGTTAAAACGCTTGTTGGTGGTGTTAAGACAATTACTTGGGGATTCTTTAACTCAAAGGTATGTTATTTGAAATGTTAATGTATTATTAAACTTATCTTATTTTGATTCAGGGGTTGGACACCACGCAGATGCATGAAAAACTTTTTAATCCCGAAATATTGTGTACATATATTGACTTGGTGCATTTTGCAATGGAAGCTTTAGATATATATACGATAAATGTAAATCCAAATCAACAACGCACATCCGGATTAATTTCACGCAGCAAAGAGGAAAAGGAAGTGCTGGAACACTTTAGTGGCATTGTAAGTTCATCTAAGACTATTATTATACAATATACTTAATGCTTTCTTTATTTGCAGTTTCTCATGATGCATTCGCAGAATTTCCAGGAGATTTTTGCCACTACAATCGATTTTCTAGTGGAAAGGATCTACAAAAATCAATCGCTACAAGTGATAGCAAACTCTTTTCTAGCAAATCCAACAACGTCACCATTGTTCGCAACTGTTTTGGTTGAGTATCTGCTGGAGAAAATGGAGGAAATGGGTTCTAATGTGGAGCGATCGAATTTATATCTGCGTCTGTTTAAGCTTGTCTTTGGCAGCGTTAGTCTATTTCCAGTTGAAAATGAACAAATGTTGCGCCCGCATCTACATAAAATAGTTATTCGCTCCATGGAATTAGCGTTGATTTCGGACGAGCCCTATAACTATTTTCTGCTTCTAAGGGCTTTGTTCAGATCAATTGGAGGTGGCAGTCATGACCTTTTATATCAAGAGTTTCTTCCCCTCTTGCCAAATCTTCTGGAAGGTCTCAATAGATTGCAGAGTGGTTTCCACAAGCAGCATATGCGCGATCTTTTCGTTGAACTCTGTTTGACTGTGCCAGTGCGTCTCTCATCCTTGCTTCCTTATCTGCCTATGCTAATGGATCCGTTAGTTTCCGCTTTGAATGGCTCACCGACACTAATAAGTCAGGTAAGTGTACTCTCAAATATTAGACAAGAATGTTAAATCGACCGTACTAAACTTTAATTAAATTATACACCTTTTTAATTGTAGGGCCTAAGAACTTTGGAGTTATGTGTTGATAATTTGCAACCAGATTTTCTTTATGATCATATACAACCTGTGAGAGCAGCTTTGATGCAAGCGCTGTGGAAAACCCTTAGAAACCAGGATAATGCAGCACTTGTGGCATTCAGAGTTCTTGGTAAATTTGGAGGTGGTAATCGAAAAATGATGGTAGAGCCACAAACATTGAATTATGACCAAAATGAAATGCCCAAAATATCGATAGTAACTTATTTCCAAGAATACGAAAAGCCCATCGAGTTTCCTGTCGACAATGCCATTGAATCTGCTTTTAAAGCGCTAAGTTCAAATACAACAGATCAGTTTTACCGACGTCAAAGCTGGGAAGTTATTCGATGTTTCTTAGCTGCATTTATTAGTTTGGATGATGAAAAACATACACTACTGAAGCTGTTTACCCACAACGATTTTGTCGAGAGCAACATTATGAATTGGCCCATTTTCCATAATAAAATTGAAGCAACCAGTGTAAGGGGAACACATCAGACTGCCTTGATTGGCATGTTAGTGGCCTCTGCCACCAAAGATCTACGGGATTCAGTGTGTCCAGTAATGGCGGCTGTAGTAAGACACTACACTATGGTCGCAATTGCTCAGCAAGCAGGACCATTCCCACAAAAGAGTTATTCTCCAAATGGCATTGATCCGATGGTGCTGATTGATGCTTTGGCGGCGTGCATGGGCCATGAGGAGAAGGAATTGTGCAAACCAGGTATCGCTTGCATGGGTATTATCTTGGACACCGCAACCAACATAATGGGCAATAAGGACAGAGCCTGCAAATTACCACTAATGCAATATTTAGCTGAGAAAATGACTGCGTTGTGCTATGATCGTCCATGGTATGCAAAAGTTGGCGGTTGTCAAGCCATTCAATTCCTCTGCAAGCACATGTCACTGCGTGCTCTCTACCAGCACCTTTTCAACTTTCTTAAAGCATTTATGTTTGTCTTGATGGATCTGGAAGGCGATGTTTCGAATGGCGCTCTAGATATCACTAAAAATTATATGAAAACCATGCTGGAAATATGCTTGTCTCCAATTAGTATCAATTCCCGGAATGATGAGCTTGAAGACTTGCAAGCAAAAGCTACGTATGAAGTAATTCATGAACTTGTGCGTCACATAACAAGTCCAAATTCGATTGTCAGAGAAGAATCGATGGTTTTATTGCAACACATTGGCTCGATACAAAAGAAAACAGTGTCTGAAGTCATGGATCCTCACAAAGACGTCCTTGCGGACATAATACCGCCCAAAAAGCATTTATTGAGACATCAGCCTGCCAATGCACAAATCGGACTGATGGATGGCAATACATTTTGCACTACTTTGGAGCCACGTCTCTTTACTATAGGTAAGTGAGCATTTTTGTCTCCATGATCCAATTCTATGTCTGGTAATTCTTTGAAATCAGACCATCCTTATACTTGTTTAAAAAATTAATGAAAGTTTTGTATTTTTTATCTGTATTTAACAGATTTATCAAACACTTATCACAAGCTCTTTTTCCATGAGTTGCTTACGCTAAGTGAAGCTGAGGATGCTACCTTGGCCAAACTTGATTGCTACAAAAATGTTTCTAACCTTATACCGTTAAGGATAAGTGCTCTACGCGCTTTGGCAGCATGTCATTATATAAACGACATTGGCTATAAGGAAAAGATTATAAACATTATTTTCAAGGTTATGGAGAGTGATAAACCAGAGTTGCAGGAAACTTCATATCAATGCATGAAGACTTTTATTAGTGGCATAACTCTCGACAGAGAAAAGGTAATTTGAAATATTGTGAACTTACATATAACTTAGATTGTTAATTGTATTTTATACTGCAGATTCAACTAGCTATGCGACCCCTACTGCTGAAGCTTGGCGACCACAGGCACTTGTCTATTCCAGCCCTTAAACGTTTGTCATATTTTACGCAACTTTTCCCTCAAATGTTTAATGAGAAACTGAGTGAGCAAATATTGATGCATTGTGCCAAAATAATCGAAATATTCGTTAACCAATACAAGTGCACAAATGATTCAATGAACTTCTTTTCCACATCGAAAGGAGGCGATTATGAGCAGAAAATCGTGACACTTATTGAAATGTTTTATCATATCACAGCATCGTCAAAGTATATTGAGAAGTTGTGTCAACTTGTCTTGCAAACTGAAAAGAATCTGATGATCGAAGCTTCGAGTCCATACCGCGAAGCTTTACACATGTTTCTGCAACGTTTTCCTGTCGAGACCGTTGATCTCTTTATGATTGAAGACTTCATGACGGATTCGCAATGGAATCGCTTTTTTATTTTTATACTCAAGCACAAGAACGGTCAAGCTTTTCGATCGGTTATCAAGAATTCAAAGTACACAATTTTATTGGATTATCTGAACTGGAGTGCAGATGTTGTGAATAAAAACAAATACGATGTGCAACACCAAGCAGTTTTGATCATCTACACTCTGATGGAACTGGATGATCAATGGATACCAACGAAACCGGATATTGTCGATGCTCTAAGAAATATGTGGCGCAATAATTTGTATTCAACATGCGTGGAAAATGTAGCTTGTGATTTGTGGCATTTAGTGGGAAAAATACTCTTGCTATATTTCTCTAACAACACAAATGACATTGATTTACTGTTCCAACTATTGAGAGCATTATGTTTACATTTTATACCTGATGTTTATTTTCTGCGCGATTTTCTACAGAACACTGTGGCACAGAGCTTCACAGTCAACTGGAAAAGAAATGCATTCTTTTATTTTGTTGAGAACTTTAACAATAATGCATTTTCCGAAGATGTAAAAGCGAAAATAATAACATCAGTTATAATCCCATGTTTCACAGTGAGCTTTGACAAAGGCGAAGGAAACAAGTTAATTGGCGCTCCGCCAACACCTTACCAAGAAGATGAGAAGAACATCGTGTCAGTGTTCATTAATAAGGTCTTTGATCCTGAAAAGCAGTACGATGATACAGTAAGGATAGCGTTATTGCAACTAGCATGTCTGTTGGTTGAGCGTGCTTCGCAACATATTCACGATGGCGATGCAAACAATAAACGACAAGGCAATAAGCTGAGACGATTGATGACCTTCGCATGGCCCTGTCTGCTAAGCAAGAATTGTGTTGATCCCACCGCGCGATACCATGGCCATCTGCTGTTGGCCCACATCATAGCCAGACTGGCAATACATAAGAAAATCGTACTCCAAGTTTTTCATTCGCTGCTCAAAGGACATGCTCTCGAAGCGAGACCAATTGTCAAACAAGCCCTGGACGTGTTGACACCAGCGATGCCCCTCCGCATGGAGGACGGCAATACAATGCTAACCCACTGGACTAAGAAAATTATTGTGGAGGAAGGTCACGCCATACAGCAGTTGTTTCACATACTCCAATTAATTATACGGCATTATAAGGTACTGTTTAAACCTATATTTAACATATATTAATTCTATTAAAACATCTCTGGTTTGATAGGTTTATTTTCCAGTGCGACATCAACTGGTGCAACATCTTATTAACTATATGCAACGTTTGGGATTCCCTCCAAGCGCGTCGATTGAGCACAAAAAATTGGCTGTGGATTTAGCTGAAGTTATCATAAAATGGGAACTACATCGGATTAAGGAAGATGAAAGAGACGTGAAGATCGAAGAATCCGAAGAGGAATTAAAAGACGTTCAGCACGTGAAAAGGACCGCGACCGAGTCGACAGAAAGCCGCAAGAAAACGGCGGAGGGTACAGCATCAGCCACTGCACAAGGCGAGTACTATATATGATGTCGTCAAAATATAATATTAATATCGAAAATTGTTAACAGGAAGCGGAAGAACCGATGACCTGCTTCGATCAATAGATAAGTCTTACTGCGATACAGTGCTCAACTTCCTGATACGCTTGGCATGTCAAGTTAATGATCTGCAGCCAGGGATTATTTCGCCCGGCGAGAATCTATCAAGACGGTTGGTTATCCACACAATTTAATTATATATATTTTTTGTATTTTTCATATACATATTTTCCATTTCAGCTGCATTATGCTATTGAAGTTGGCCATGCGTCCAGAGATTTGGCCCCAACCGTTTGATATTAAATTGAACTGGCTAGACAAGGTGTTGACCACAATTGAGACGCCGCAACACAACTTAAACAATATTTGCACTGCCATTGACTTCCTCACGTTCTTGACGACAATTTTGAGCCCAGAACAATTAGTGGCTATTGTGCGACCCGTTCAGCGAGGTCTATCGCTGTGTATTATACATCAGAATACGCGAATTGTGCGTTTAATGCACATCTTTTTGACGCGACTAATGGCGATCTTTCCACCGGACGTACAGCATAAGCACAGTGAATTGGATGTTTTATATAGTGCTATTAGCAAAATGATTACAGAAAATCTTACATACTATGAGAAGACGCCGCAACCAAATGCATCTTCCCTGTTTGGCGCCCTGATGATTCTAAAGGCTTGCACTACCAATAACCCGACTTATATAGATCGGATATTGGTGCAGTTTATAAGGGTATTGAATCGCCTTACAAAAGATCATATTAACATAAACACGAATGGCGCCGTGAATCCGCCACCAGCTGACTCCAATTCCTTGGCTCTAGAGTTATTGGTATTATCGCTAGAATTGATCAAAAATCGCATTGTGATAATGAGTGTGGAAATTCGCAAACTATTCATTGGTACAATACTGGTTAGCCTCATAGAAAAGAGCTCGGAAGTTAAGATAATCAAATGCATCATTAAAATGCTGGACGATTGGGTAAAAAGCAAGGATACGAATCTTGCAACACAAGTGCCATCTATACGTGAAAAGTCCGCACTACTGGTGAAATTGATGCAATACGTTGAAAAGAAATTCGTCGATGAAGTTGAACTGAATGTGCAATTTTTGGAAATAATCAACTACATCTATCGCGACGAGGTGCTGAAACAAACTGAACTGACGAGTAAACTGGAAGGCGCCTTTCTCAATGGACTTCGTTTCCAAAATCCGCATATTCGGGCAAAATTCTTTGAAATCCTGGACTCATCAATGCGTCGTCGGCTTCACGATAGACTGTTGTATATAATCTGTTCACAGGCATGGGACACGATTGGATCTCATTATTGGATAAAACAATGCATTGAACTCCTAATACTTACTGCCAATACGATGACACAAATTCAATGCTCGAATGAAGCATTCAAAGTTCCTAGCATTACTTCGGTGATTCCAACTAATGCAACCGATTCGCAAGAAAATACTTTCGTCTCATTTTTATCATCGCAGTCCGAATCTTTTGAGAATGTGCAAAGTGTTAATGACAAAGATGATGTGTTTGATATTGATTTAAAGTTGGAATTTACATCCGTGCGCAAGGAAGATTGCCAACAAATACTGCCCACTCGACGTGACACGCTCGTGGAGCTGATATACAAGCAGGCCGAGTTCCTCGAAGCCAACCGTAATATTCGCACTGATCAAATGCTAGTGGCCACGTCACAGTTGTGTCACATGGACACACAATTGGCGGAGAGCATTTGGTTGTCAATCTTCCCTAGTATTTGGAATATATTCTCAGATGACCAGCGCGTAAACATCTCTAAGGAATTAATACCTTTCCTTGCATCGGGCACGAACGTGAATCAAAAGGATTGTAGTCCCAGCACGCTCAACACATTCGCCGAAGGTTTAACGAAGTGTAATCCACCGATATACATTCCCCCTAATCTTTTAACCTATCTCGGAAAATCCCATAATCTTTGGCATAGAGCTATCTTGGTATTAGAAGACTTGGCCTTGACACAGGCAGCGCGAAGTGATGCAAATCTTGCAGAGGCCAATAGCCAACCTGAACTCGACTCCCAACAGTTGAACAACATTTATGATTCGCTATCCAAAATGTATTCGTCAATGCACGAAGAAGATTTGTGGGCTGGATTATGGCTAAAGTTTGCCCATTACCCAGAGACGAATATAGCTATCTCATACGAGCAAATGGGTTTCTTTGAAGAAGCTCAAGGCGCATACGATTTAGCCATGTCTAAGTTTAAGCAGGATCTCAATGGCGGCCTTATACAAATTGACATAAATAGCGAATTGTTGTTGTGGGAAAAGCATTGGATGCGGTGTGCCAAGGAGCTTAATCAATGGGACATTTTATTGGACTATGCTCAGACTAATCGAGAAAAGAACATGTTTCTTATTTTGGAGAGCTCGTGGCGCGTTCCTGACTGGAATTTAATGAAGACGGCGCTATCCAAAACAGAGCAATGCTACTCTAAGCACTATGGATATAAACTTAATCTGTACAAGGGATATTTATCAATTTTGTATCAAGAGGACAGACAAGCAACAAGTGTGGAGCGTTACGTTGAGATTGCCTCTAGCTTGTGCATCAGGGAGTGGCGACGTTTGCCCCGCATTGTCTCCCATATCCATCTGCCATTCCTTCAAGCATCGCAGCAAATTATGGAACTACATGAAGCGAGTCAAATACATCAAGGTTTGTCACAGTCGAGAAACTCGTCGCTTCACGACATGAAAGCCATTGTTAAGACATGGCGCAACCGATTGCCCGTTATTTCAGATGATTTATCGCATTGGAGCGATATATTCACATGGCGGCAACATCATTATCAGATCATTACGCAACACCTTGAACAACAATCGGATCAGGGTAGCACAATGCTAGGTGTTCACGCATCTGCACAGGCCATCATTTCTTTTGGCAAAATTGCCAGAAAACATAATCTTACTGGTGTGTGCCAAGAAACTCTTTCCAGAATATACACTATACCATCGGTGCCCATTGTGGATTGTTTCCAGGTAATTTAACAAAATACTCTATTGATTTATCGTAGTAAACTGGAAATAAGTCAAATTTAAAATCCTTACGGCAGCGCTTATAAGTTAGCGCATAAGCTGATAGAATCATACTCACTCCTTACATCTTATAAATAATCAATCCTTCTTTCACAGAAAATACGGCAACAAGTGAAATGCTACTTGCAAATGCCCTCAACATCGGGCAGAAATGAAATCAACGAGGCTCTTGAAGTGATCGAGTCCACAAACTTAAAGTATTTCACCGGAGAAATGAATGCGGAATTCTATGCTCTCAAAGGTCTTCTTTTGGCCCAAATTGGACGCACCGACGAGGCCGGTAAATCGTTTAGCGCGGCGGTTCAACTCCACGATGGACTCACAAAAGCCTGGGCTATGTGGGGTGATTATATGGAAAAAATATATTTGAAGGAGAAGCAAATCTCGTATGCCGTAAATGCATTGATTTGTTATCTCCACGCTTGCCGCAATCAAAACGAGAGTAAAACTCGCAAATACATAGCCAAAGTGTTGTGGTTCTTGTCATATGATTCCGCGGATACTTTGATAAGTACGTTTGAAAAATACGTATCGGGAATACCACCATCTTACTGGTTGCCTTGGATTCCACAACTTCTCTGTTGTCTCGAGCAATTTGATGGTGATGTTATACTTAATTTACTAAGCCAGGTAAGTTAAACGCATTTGTTATATTATTGTTGTCACCTCGATATGTTGTGCATATGCAAACAACAATATTTTAATTAATTACAAAAGACAATATACATAAAAATGTATACTACTGTGTAATAAAAACATATATTTATTTTTAGATTGGACGACTTTATCCTCAGGCGGTTTACTTCCCTATTCGCACCCTGTACCTGACCTTAAAAATCGAGCAAAGAGAAAAGCATAAATCCGCGGAGCAGGCAGTATTTGCCGGTAAACTGGTGTCAACGGTAAGTAACTATCATGATTTGTTCTTAATTGCATTATTTTATATCCGTTTTTTATAGAACTTGGAAAATCCTTCTACGATGTGTGGTCGAAGTGCAGCGCCCACAGCCTCTGTCAATCCCATTAAAGCAACTCCGCCGATGTGGCGTTGCTCCAAGGTAATGCAACTGCAGCGTGAAGTGCACCCCACCATTTTGAGTTCCCTTGAGGGTATTGTGGATCAAATGGTGTGGTTTAGAGAGAGTTGGACTGAAGAAGTTCTGCGACAACTGCGTCAAGGATTAATTAAATGCTATGCCATAGCATTTGAGAATCGAAATACGGTTGTGAATGCAACGATAACGCCACACACGCTGCATTTCGTGAAGAAACTGGGTTCCACATTTGGCATTGGCATTGAGAACGTGCCTGGATCTGTAACGTCATCCATCTCGCACTCAGCCGCTTCAGAGTCACTGGCAAAGCGAGCGCAAGTCACATTCCAAGATCCTGTTTTCCAGAAAATGAAAGAACAATTTACGAATGATTTTGATTTCTCCAAGCCAGGAGCAATGAAATTGCATAATTTGATCTCTAAATTGAAAACGTGGATCAAAGTCTTGGAAGCAAAGGTGAAAAAGCTACCCACATCCTTCTTAATTGAAGACAAATGCCGCTTTTTATCGAACTTTAGTCAGAAGACAGCTGAAGTCGAGTTGCCTGGTGAACTCTTGATTCCCTCATCTTCTCATTATTATGTGCGCATTGCACGCTTCATGCCACGTGTAGAAATTGTGCAAAAGAATAATACGGCGGCCCGTCGATTGTATATAAGGGGCACAAATGGAAAAATTTATCCTTACCTCGTGGTTCTCGACTCAGGTCTTGGCGATGCGCGACGCGAGGAACGAGTGCTGCAGCTCAAACGAATGCTTAACTATTACTTAGAGAAACAAAAAGAAACCAGCCGTCGATTCCTCAATATAACTGTGCCAAGAGTCGTACCCATTTCGCCTCAGATGAGACTTGCCGAGGATAATCCAAACAGCGTCTCGTTGCTGAAGATATTCAAAAAGTGTTGTCTCAATGTTAAAATGGATTACGATATGCCTATTGTAAAATATTACGAACGTCTATCGGAAGTTCAAGCACAAGGAACACAGATTTCGCATACAATCTTGAGAGAGATTTTCTCAGAAGTGCAGTGGACGATGGTTTCAAAGACACTGCTGAGACAATGGGCGGTAAGCACATTTGCGGCCGCTACAGATTTTTGGCAGTTCCGAAAAATGGTAAGAGAATATACAAATTTCTCATAATTATTGATATTAGACGTTTTAGTAGCGCCATTAAATAATTAACTAATTTCTAATCTTATTTCAGTTGACACTTCAATTGGCATTAGCGTATCTTTGTGAGCATGCTCTAAATCTGACGCGCTTAAATCCAGACATGATGTACCTACATCAGGACTCCGGACTGATGAATATTTCATATTTTAAGTTTGATATCAACGATGATAAACAACAGTTTAATCAACACAGACCAGTGCCATTCAGATTGACTCCCAACATTGGTGAATTTATAACTAACATTGGTATTTCTGGACCACTGTCAGCTGCAATTGTAGCAACAGCTCGTTGTTTCATTCAACCCAACTACAAACTTAGTTCGATATTACAAACAATTTTGCGAGATGAAATTATCACGTTACAAAAGAAAGGATTTAGGCAAAGCAAGGTATTGGATGCATCCGATGAGCCCTCCGTTGACAATAACACAATGGAGCACACGGTTCGCGTGGTGAATTCAGCTGTGGATACAATTTTATTACGATTAAATAAAATCTCATATTTCGATAATATTGAAAAGAAAAAGGTGTCAGCCCTCATTCAATCTGCAACGAATATTGAGAACCTTTGTCGTATGGACCCGGCTTGGCATCCATGGCTTTAAGTTTAAGTTTTCATTGTAATTAGCATAATATACATATTTGTAATAAAGACATGACTTTTAATATGAATGTATGTAAGATTCAGTTTTTTAAATTACCAATGAAAACCTCAGCAGTTTTAGTCTTAACCAGGTAAATATATCCTCCAAATATTGAAATATCTTTACTATTACTATTCACAAGATCGAGTTATAACTTATTTTTTAAATATTTGCCTAATATTCAGTCCCAACCGTTTTTAGTTACACTTGTAACCATGTTTTTATTAAGTTTATTAGTAATATAGTAAATATACTGACTTACTGATCTATCGACGGACAACCCACAACGCCTAAGGCTAGAAGGCTACTACCTTTCTACTTAAAAAGATAAAAGATCATCATGTTTTTAAATGCTAATCTTCGAAAACAATTAAAATTTATCCCTATATCGACAACTCACTATAAATAGTTTCCTAAGACTATATTAGTGCTGTTTAGTTATCCTGGCCATGACCTAAATCTTTTTAATCTTTCGTTGAAACTAAAAGATAAGCGATCTGCGAAAAACTTTTTATTTGACTATTTATAATAGCGCAAATTAGGTAAACTTTTCACAGTAGATTGATGGATTTAACAATTCCTGTTTTAACATTTATCTTTTATGTTATTTTGAAAGTTTTTTTTTTAAATTATTTGCTTATTTTATGTATTCCCAAAGGTAGGTTGCGATTAATTATGATATTCTAACTTAAAATTCTATATATACTTTAAAGGTCTATTTATGTATGTACATGTTAAGTGATTATTTCAAGAATGTGCCAAATTTTCTTAGACCCAATTACGCAATTGTGGCTCGGTGTGGAAACATTTATTCCCATAGTTACGAGAGCCTAGCAACAGCATTTGTAATATTTTATGGGCCATGGCAACGGAGTAATTGGCCGTAAATTTGATATGAATATGAAAATATGTTGTGTGGTTTCATTTAAAAAACCATCTAAGCATGTACACACAAGTTCAAATTCAAAATGTGGTCAACGAATTTATTTTTTGTTTTATTAACTTACTTTCATTTAAATTTACTCTACGTCGTTGTTAGCAGCGTGGATGCACCCTTCATTCACATACCCGGAAATGGATTTATATCGGGCACCTATCTTAAAATGTTCCGTACTCAAAACATTAAAGCATATTTGGGTATACGGTATGCACACGCAGCAAGATTCTCACCTCCCGATGTGGAGCTGCCACCATGGAAGGGCATCTTTAACGCAACATCTTTCGCTCCAAGTTGTTGGCAAGCACCCCAAGCGGCATCAGAGAGCCCACAATTGGATAAGGTTTTGGAAATCATTTCGGGGGGCATGTCAAGTGAAGCTAGCGAAAGGAAATACGACGAAAATTGCTTAAACTTAAATGTATTTGTACCTGACGGTGAGTGATTTTAACTCATAATTAAAGAAAATTATTACAATATCTCAAATTTAAATCGATTATAAAGTATTTGTTAACCTAAAGCATTTGTTATACTTAAAATTTAAGGTAGAGATTTTTAAAATAATCCTAAAAAAATAGATTTTAATAATTAAAAATTCCCTTAGCTTCGCCCGCGTTATATTTTGATATGTTTACTTTGAAGAAGATGTTACAAAAACTTAAAATAAATTTATAAATATTCGAAATGAAGAAAGATGTCCTCGATAAGAAATTCAATGTGAATCTTGCACCCTTCATTGCCGCCTCGATTAAAGATGTGGGATACTTTTTCAAAACATATATAATTTCGTTTCCTATTAAACATCTGACAAAATTTATAACTATGAAAAATTAAAAGAATTCAATTTTTGTAATGTGGTTGCTTTATGGTTATAGCTTTTGCATTTCTAAAACTACATAAACGGTAAATACAACTAATTAAGTATACGACTGTTTGTATACGAACAAGAATTAACAACAAATTAACTTATTACAAAAATTGCTAACATAAATTAAATGTAATAGTTGCTCTTAGTTATTATAAACAGATTCAATGGCATAAAAAGAATATAGTTTGTAATATCACTATAGAGAGCAAATAGGCTTCCTTATTAAGTATACGACTTGAAGACCAACAAGTACAGACACAACACAATAGCTTTTAATGTATATATTTTATTTGAAAATATTTTTTTGCAGGACTACCTGAAGTTGACGGATATGCAGTGATTGTATGGATCCATTCCGGAAATTTCTCAGCTGGCAGTCCTTACGACATCGAGCCCTTCCAAATGGTTTTCAAGCAAAAAGTGATTGTGGTTACCTTTTCGTATCGTCTCAATATTTTTGGATTTTTTTCGACCGATGACGGCGAAGCGCAGGGTAATTATGGATTAATGGACCAATCAGCTGCACTCTACTGGGTGAAAAAGAATATTAATTATTTTGGGGGTGACGAGAATCGCATCACCTTGATGGGCCACGATGCGGGTGCAATAAGTGCAGCATTGCATATGACATCGGGGGAATGGTCGAAGGGTGCATTTCATAAAGTGATTATAATGTCTGGAAATCCTTTAACCTATGTGCGAATGCCACATGAATACAACGCTGATTTGGATAGGATAGCAATCATTTTTGGATGTGCTCGTCGACCAACGTCAATGCTAGTACAATGCTTGCGACGCGTTGATCCAAAGATTATTACCGAAAATCTGCCACTTGTGAATTGGGGTCCAATTGTTGATTACGGCTTAAGTAACACATCGTATCCTTTTATCGAAAATCAACCAGAAATACTTTTTAGAAATGGTGCATTTCATAATGTACCCGTAATTATTGGCATTACCGATATGGAGGAAGTACTAACCATATTTAAGGACTATATATCTTCTGAGTTGACGGCCGATGATCTCTCCAACTTCTTTAATGATATGGCCATGGGTGATATACAGAAAACAACGGGTAGCAATGAATGGTGCATGAACTTCCCACTCATTGCGGATGCGATCGCTTTTATGTATTCCGGACAAACTAGTGACGAAAAACTAACAGTAAACACAAATGTAATCAATGCACATACTGAAAAATTCTACATAACTCCAATCCAAATGTTCATCGATATATTGAGTAAACATCAGACCATTTACACTTATAACTTTAAGTTTCGATCGCCATCGTTAATCGTGGATCTTCCAAGTTGGGTTGGCGTACCAAAATATTTTGACCAGATTTTCGTTTGGGGTATACCATATATGAACAATATCGTCGAGTGGAAATCAACGGATAAGAAAATCGCAGATATTGTCATGACTCTGTGGGCGAATTTCGCTAAAACATCGAATCCAACAAAATCCAATGTCTACATTAAGTGGAATACGGTTGAGCCGCCTAAATATTCTGTCCTCCTTATCGATGAGAATTTTAACTCGGAATATCTTTCGAATAATCATCGAGTGATGTTTTGGAATAACCTATATCCGAAACTTTTACAATTTGCTTCCGAGTGTTGCAATTCCACAATTTCAGCAGCAACATATCCAATCACACCCACAATATTTTTATATATAAGCATGTTATTTATATGCATACAAATATAAATAATTACTATTTGCATATCATACAATTTATAAAAACGTTTATATATTACACGAGAGTTTATTAAATATATATTGACATTATCTACGATGCGAATGAAATGTTGTTTTCTTTATGATGTCAGATGATTTTTTTGTGGAAGACTGATGTTCATATTTTTATAGGTGAAGAGAAAAATAAATATATCCTTTCTGACTACATTTTTTCACAACATTTGAAAAGAAAATGTGACTACCATTATTGCTAGTAGTTGAATAAGATAAAAAGTTTATTTACAAATGTGGATCATTTTTATAACGTGCAAATATTTCACTTTTAAACACATCAAATTTCTTTCGATTCGCGTTATTTTGCTGTTCTCGCCAAGCGGGCCGCGCTTGCTTTCTTTGCAGACCCCAGTGGCAGGTGAAAACTGGCGATAGCACCAGAAATTTGTATCCAGCCACGTACATTTCATATACCTAAATAAAATGAGAATTCGATTTTATTTAAATATAAATTTCATACCACAAATTATATTACTTACTTGGGAATTTCTTGTAAATCCATAACCAGTAAATCGTTCATCGTGAACTGGCACTTTATCTATGGCGATGTAAAAAGGCTCATATAAAAATTCAAAGTTCGTAACCGTATGACTAACGCTGACTGCAGTCTCATTTCGTTTTGATAAAAGCCATCTATGCATAAGATCGAAAACAAATAGAATTTGGATAAAGACATGTGAAACCAAACAATTAAAAATAGCCCTTACCTTGTAAAATTTGTCGCATATTGATTGTAAATGAAAACTTTTTCGTGGAATGGCCTGGCGAGCCCTTTTTTAATTAATGCTATGAGCGTATCTTTGGTGCGCGGAAATGTAGCACGAACATCAATTTCAAATGTGGGAATCACATACGCACAACTTCCCTCGCAACGCGCGGTCTTGAAGAAATGGTTTAGTTGCACAACACTGTTGATGCTGGGAATGATATCGACATCTGTTAGAAAAACATATTTCGATTGACATCCTTTGCGAGCCACATTCCGCATATGATTCTGGGGATATGTATTTTTTTGTCGCCACTCTAAAGTCTTGGCCGTACGAAACTTTAACAGAGCCTTTAAGGTTCGCTCTGGATATTGACAATTGTATTTATTTTTAATATTCACTGTATCCATTTGAACTGTTGGTAAATTGTCAAATTCCCGTGGTACTAAGATATGAAATGTGGTATTCGCCTTCACATTTGGAAAGCACAAACGCAAATATGTCACAAAATATCGTAAAACAATATATTCTTCATTACCAGCGGAGAATAAGGCAACTGATAAAGGACCACGCCAATTTTCAGCAACCTGAGGCAGCGAATATAATCGTTCTACAGAGCTCTGGGTAGCCAGACATATCAAACTGGCTTCAGATGATTCAGCATATTGATCTCCGACAACAGCGAAATCCTTTATTTTGTACATTTGCTGGCTGTCCCACCGTCCATATCGTAAGTCAATATTATCAAACGTCAATGAGATTGTGTTATTATTTTTCACTGGCAAAGCACCCTCAAAACTGTATTTTGGCAAAGGCAATGGTTTATTGACAACCTCCAGATTCTGTGGACAACCTGGCATAGCTTCAGCCTTTAATTGTGGAACACTTTGTCCTGCATTCGTGTTATGTGCTGGTGGATAAACCCTGACTAGCCAGAAAATGTTGACGGACAGCATTATAAGTAGAATCTTTATGGAGCTACATGGTAGCAAGCGGAACTGCAATTAAATTCAAACGTAATGCTACTTGAGAAATATCCAAATGTGTACGTGATTCTAGCGAAAGTAAATGTAACAAAATAAAACAAATATGATTTTTTAAATTACAATTTATTTCATATTAATAAATACATTTGTATACGTAAAAGTAAAAACTATTGTTAGGTACACAAATACAAATACTATATTTTGTAAACTTTTTGATTTGATTTTACAAAGTCATTAAAAGTCAAATATTACAGATGGGTGCTCAAAATACAAATAAAACTATATAATATATTTTTAAATATTACAAATTGTCAATTTACCATTATTAACGACTACACTAAACAAGGACGAAATCGCAAACTGAACATACATGTACATATATGTATTTGTCAGTAAACACTAGAGATTTAGATACATCGAAAGAACAATTAATTTATCGATGTTAAATCGATGTCTCTCTACCTCTAACAATTACCAGAAACACAGGGAAGTGCTCTTTTTAAAATTAATCATTTATTGACATTATGATTCATTGAATGAAATGTTGCTAAACTATATGGCTAATGGCATATAAAAAAATTGGATAGAATTAAATAAAAAGTATCCAATTCTAAAGCTAAAACTACTGCATTCGCAGGAGTTTCATTATTTTCTTATAGGTAAAAATAAAAGTAACGCAAAAGTACCTTACATTCATACGCATGTGTGAACGGTATTTGCAAAGAAGTCGCGTTCAAAACAATATATATCATAGTAATCTTCAGACATACATACATAAACCTATATACATACGTATGGACATAGGTTTTTTGATTTAATTTTTTCTCGCAGCGCCTCAACAAATAATTAAAAACTGCGTAAATGTTAATGCTTTGAAAATCGCGTACCTCGTCGTGTGTGTGCCATTTAATCGTATCAACTTGCTGGAGTCAAGTGATAAGAAAAATTGGTGAAGAAAACGTAAACATAACACATATTGTACATACTACACCGTTAAACGAAATGGCAGATTTGGAGGCTGTTCTAGCTGATGTCAGCTACTTGATGGCTATGGAAAAGTCGAAGTGTACACCAGCCGCAAGAGCCAGCAAGAAGTTAATATTACCAGATCCCAGGTACACACATTTGAATCATATTCTTGTGAATATGTATGTATATGAAAGTGTTTTACTTGCATGTGGGTATGTACATAAATACAGTATACAGTTCCAAAAGTGTATGCAGACTCATACAAAAACTATACCCATTGTATTTATGTGCATGTGTCTGTTGGTCTATAGACCTTGTTAAGGATTAGAAAGAGACTCTGCAATCAACATGCATGCAAATATTTTCGAAAACATTTATCCAGGGGGTACACCTACATACATATATGCATGTATCTACACACCAGTATGTACCGTTATACACTCAAATATAAAAGAGGCTGATATATGTAGATATGTATATATACATACAAATACTGTGCATACTTTGGATTTAGATACATACGTATCTATAAACATTACCACCACAAATGAATTGCTAGAAGTTCTATGATTTTTATTGTATTAGTCTGTGCAAAATGTATTTATAGGTATTTCGTACAATTTTACTGTGGTTGGAAGTTCTTAATCAGAGAGAATGCCCTTATATTGTTTACCACAATCTTGGACCACAAATGTATGTGGAAATAATTGATAATGATGATTTATTGTAGGGATATAAATATTAAACACTCCTATGACTATATAAATAAATAAAAGCATATATTTTGTTTAATTGGTGTATAATTAATTGTTCTTTTGTTAATGGTATTATTCATATTATGTATAGACATGCATGTCCAGCCTAATTGACAGAACTATTTTCAAAACATATAAAAATATATACCTAGAAAACGAGTGTGGACTCAAATCTGCAATAATGTGTCGTTTCTCTAACGTACGAACTAAAAGTTTATCATCTAAATTTGGGGCTAAAATTCGTCTTGAATCTTGGCTGTGTGAAACAATTAGGTCGCGTCTAGAGACAATAATAACACAATACTCTCGGGGCACTAGTTGAAGCGACCTTGTTAACGACATAAATCTAAAGTGTAACTCCCATTTCACTAAGCAGACGAACAATATCATGTTAGGAACAAACATAACAAAAAATAAATAAATAAGATTATATGTACCACAAGAAGACTAGGCAAACCTAACAACTAATTAAAAAAAAAAAACAGATTATACTGCTCATTGGTTCTTGTTATTCTTCTGGCATTCGCTTTAAACGCATTAAATGTTTTTCATATATTTTCTTTACAGTGTCAGAAGTGTTATGTATAAATACCTGGAAAAGGAAAACGAACTCAGCTTTCACAACATTTTTAATCAAATTATAGGTATTTAGCAATCCATAGATTTTAAATGCCCATTCTAACTCATAATTTGTTTTAAAGGTTATTTGTTGTTTAAGGATTTCTGCGAAAACGACTCCGAAGAACCAATTCAACAGCTAAAATTCTATGAACAGGTATTACTATAAAAATATATATTTTTTAATGTTTTTTTTTTTATAAACTCAATATTTTTTTTAAGATAAAAAATTTTGAAAAAACGGAGTGTTACGAAGAGCGCAAGAAGTTGGCAAGAGAAATTTATGACAATTTCATAATGGAGGAAATGCTGTCACACACTTATGTAAGAATATTCATTAAATTATTAATTAAATATACATATTTATTAAACAAATTGATTTTTAGGAATACTCGAAAGATGCTGTCGCTAATGTCCAAAAGTATTTATTAAAAAATGAAGTTCCTGTGAATTTATTTGAAGTAAGCAAATTTATTTAAACTATTCTAATAATATTACAAATTATTATACCATATACTTGTATATATATTAGGCGAAAGTTAAGTAGAAGTCTAACAGAATAAATACATTTTTAATCAGTCATCAGCATACCTGATAGATTCTTCATCTTTTAAAATAAAGAATTTTTAGATTTAAGCTTAATATTTTAATATCGCTTTTGATAGTAGTACTGAATTAATATAGAATCTGACATCATTTGGAATCCAGACCATTTAACATGAGCTTTGAAAGTATCAAAAATAGTAAACTAAAAATAAAGTTTATTCATATGTGCAAGTTAAATACTAAATAAAAAATGTATTTGTTTGATCTGTTTTCTTTTACAGCCATATATGGAGGAAATCTTTGGCCAACTTAAAGGCAAACCGTTTAAAAAGTTTTTAGAAAGGTTAGTAGATCATTAACCTCTAGTTTCAAGACGCTTTAAATTTTAATCTGTTTATTTTGCAGTGACAAATTTACGAGATTTTGCCAATGGAAGAATCTGGAGCTCAATATACAGGTACGCCCAACTATTTAGTAAATTATTACTTTAGCTATTAACCATCAAATTATTCGCAGTTATCAATGAATGACTTTAGCGTACATAGAATAATAGGACGTGGAGGATTTGGAGAGGTCTACGGTTGCCGAAAAGCTGATACAGGAAAAATGTACGCAATGAAATGCTTGGATAAAAAGCGCATTAAGATGAAACAGGGCGAAATGCTGGCATTAAATGAACGCAATATGCTGCAAGCAGTTAGCACAGGAGTATGTTGATTAATTCAAAGTCAAATTGGATTTTCATTATAAAAGATTTTTTTAGATTGATTGCCCGTTCATTGTGTGCATGACATATGCGTTTCATACCCCGGATAAATTGTGTTTTATATTGGATTTAATGAATGGCGGAGACTTGCATTATCATCTATCACAACATGGAGTTTTCAACGAAGATGAAATGAAATTCTATGCAGCTGAGGTAATATAGGTTTAAATTGTACATATAGGCCCAATTATTTAAATTGATTTTTCCATTAGGTCATTTTGGGTTTGGAACATATGCATAAGCGCTGTATTGTTTATCGCGATCTGAAGCCTGCTAACATTTTGCTTGATGAAAATGGACATATTCGAATATCTGATTTAGGATTAGCATGTGACTATTCCAGAAAAAAACCCCACGCTTCTGTGGGCACTCATGGATATATGTCACCTGAAGTATTATCGAAGGGAACATCTTATGATTCATGTGCCGATTGGTTCAGTTTCGGTTGCATGCTCTACAAACTACTCAAAGGGCATTCACCATTCCGACAGCATAAGACTAAAGATAAACATGAGATCGACAGAATGACATTAACTATGGTATGCTACTATAATTCTATAATCCAATCAAAATTTCAACTTTTTCTGTTGTACATATATTTACCTTTAATATTCATTACACATCCCACTTTAAACAAACAACATTACATACCTTTTTGTATATTTAATTTTAGTATGACAACAAATTTCAATCAATCCACATAGAATCTTTTTATACTCACACAACTGATCAGATATAAAGTAACATGCATTAGCTTATCATTAAGACAATAACTGACAGTGTCATGGACTTTGAGAAAAAAATCTTTTTAAGGCTGATTAGGTTTTCTTTCGAAATTCATGTCCATTTTTCAAGCGAGTTTGTTTCAATTCTGCAGCACTTGTGTTAGATAGTTAATTTTTAGATTGGAATAATTGCTGTTCGAAAATAATTATTTTGAGTAACTTGGTTAAACGTATCCACTGTTTGAAAAATAAACATTTCAAGTAAAAGTTTTATTTAAAATAATTCACCTACTGAAATCTCTCGACACATACATGCCGTTGCCAAGAAGCTCTTGCGCGATGAAATCAAATCATACAAACTCACACTTGCGTTCATAATCGTACGATAATTACCAATTTTTTGTTGACACTTAATAGGTGAGTCATTTCAATAATTTGCCATTTAACATAAATTAACAAAATGTTACAATAAATTGTATAGAAATAAAAAAAAACTTTTGTTTGTGTCGCAGAATGTCGAACTTCCAGATACCTTTTCTGTGGAGCTACGGAACTTATTGGACATGCTTCTGCAAAGAGATGTACCCAAGCGACTTGGCTGCATGGGAAACGGGTATGTTTCGTAGTATATCTTTTATTTGAAATTCTTATTAATGTTGAATATTTGCAGTGCTGATGAAGTCAAAATGCACAATTTCTTTTCGGGAATTGATTGGCATCAAGTTTATATTCAAAAATATACTCCACCTTTAGTACCACCTCGTGGCGAGGTCAATGCCGCCGATGCCTTTGATATTGGATCTTTTGATGAGGAAGATACCAAGGGCATTAAATTAAACGACAGTGACCAGGATCTCTATAAACATTTTTCATTAACAATCTCCGAAAGGTGAGCTAACGTAACGTAAAGATGGACAATGCTGCTATTATCAAATTCTACCTAATTTATTGATTAGTTAAAACAATTTAAATTCTGTAGACGTACATTAAATTTAAATCTTCTCTTCAGGTGGCAGCAAGAAGTATCTGAAACAGTATTCGAAACAATCAACATGGAAACCGATAAAATCGAGCAAAAGAAAAAATCTAAACAAAAACAGCACTTTGATGCCGATGAAAAAGAATCAGATTGTATACTGCATGGTTATATAAAAAAGTTGGGAGGATCGTTTGCATCATTATGGCAAACTAAATATGCTAAGTTGTATCCAAATCGGTATGCTATTCGTTAACATTAAGCTCCTATAAGTTACAGTTTCAATCAATTTTGTTTGCCGTTTCTTTGTTTTTTAATTTAATGCTTAAATTTTTCATATTTTAGCTTGGAACTTTATTCTGAAAGTGGAAATAACAAGCCGGAACTTATATTCTTGGACCAAGTAGAGGATATTTCATCTGACTTTATTCAATACAAAAATGAGCAATGCATTCAAATACGTGTCAATGACGGCAGTCGCGATGGAAGGATAATTTTGACAAACTCGGTAATACTTCTTTTTTTAGTAGCTTGTGAAATTACTAAAATTATTATATTGTGTAACAGGATGAAATCGGCTTAAAGGAGTGGTCGTTGTCATTGAGATCGGCACACAAAATGTCACAGGATCTTTTAGGATCGATGGCTAAAAAAGCTGGGAAGATTTATGGCAGTGAGAGGGATGCAAACAAATCAATGTACATTCTTGGAGGGAATTGTTCAACAAAATCGTCAAATGGCTCCAATTAAATATTACATGTAATGAAATTTATTATGTCATATAATAGGTTTCCCTGCTCTGAAACTCTCTGAAAAAAAACAAATAGTTTCAATCAATGTGAAAAGAATCCTAATAAAACACATCATGTAAAACACTCTGAAAATTTATATACACTTGGTGAGCCTGTATAAACTTTTGTGAATGGTTATTTTGTAAGGACATTTATATGTACCACATCATTGTTTACTGTTGAACAAAACAAACAGTTTCAATTTGTTGCGCATGCTTTTCATTCGATCTCCGATATAAAAACAAAATTCACTTGGAAGCGTCGGTCTTATAGCATACCGAAATCATACCACACATCGTAGAGAGTATAGAGCTCTCAAAACCCCACTGCCGATATTGTGCTTCCGTAAATGTAGTAGCGAGATTGCTGGTCTTTTAGTTTTAAAAATATTACAAAGTATGTAGCAGTGAATAATTAAGAATCAATTAAATAAAAGAACATTTAAAAATATTGTCGTATGGCTTTTTCGGTAAAAAATTGTATTTTGAGCAAAATTGAATTTTAATAATTTGATTTGAAATTGACGATATTTTATATATTTTAACTATTCCGTACTTCATAGATTAATAATTCTTACAATTTCCAAAATTGAGCTGGCTGTTAAATATGAGCTCAATTATCGTAGGCCGATCGATAAACATGTTCTCTCTTTGTTCCATACCACTTTCGCAATTAATACATAATTTAAAAGAATTTAAATTATTTGGGTTATATTTTTATTTTTATTTCTTTCTTTTTTTTTCTGTAATACGTTAAATAATAATTAGTCCGTGATAAACCAAATATATTCACACTATAGCTGCATAAAAATGAAATGTGTTCTGATTCCATATTCCAAAGTCAACATTAAATTACAAAGCGCTTGGGCCCGATAATTTCAAATATTAATCGATTTTTCGATAAATTTAAACCCAGTGCTATTTACATTTATCAGTTTGTAGTTATTTTCGCTTAATTATATCGTACGAGTCAAATGTGATTTTATTTCTCTATCAATATTCAAATTATTTATATAGAATGTTCTATGGAATAATTAATATTTGTTGGATTCCGTTTGCGGGATTTGTTTCATTTTTGGTTTTGTTATCTGCCATTAACAAATCGGTCGGTGTTCGAAAGGCATACGTAAATATACTTTTAAGGATATTTGAGGTAAATAAATTAAATTATTTTAGTAAAAACGAGCGTGGTGGCTCCATGTGTGTCTATCGAGATCTATAGCTACTTATATATATAGATATTTTTATTTTTATAAATATATCTAACTTAGCAATTCGTATGCTCTGTTCTAAAGCATTGATAAATGCAAAGTTCATAAATATAGCTTGTTTCAAATCCAGTAATTTGTAAAGCATATATATTGCCCATTCCATTAATATTGATATAGAAAGTATTCAAATGGATTTTAAATTCAAACAATATACAAAATTCGTTTCGAAATAAGTAAAATTTATTATTATAAATAATCTCTGTAGACACAGGTGCGTGAACGCAAGAACTTGTTAGTAACTATAATTATAAATTGCTTGCTTTTAGTATGGTCGAGTCAGCATCGAATCGGCGTCAAAAGTGAATCAAGCGATTGCCAAAGACAAAATCAATGTTGATCAAACACCGGGCGTAGAACAAGTTGATGGTAGCAATGCAAAGGAGTCAAATGAAGCTACAAACGGATCAGTGTTGATCACTCGAGATGTCGTTCTTCTTCCCGAGGCTCAAGAGTCAGCGCATGATAAAACCAATGGCACCAAAAAGGTGATTTATATATGAAAATAATATGAATTATTAAATACTGACTTATATATTGTGCACTTACAGGAGGAGATCTGCTTTGATTTTGAAAATTGCTTGGATTATGTAAAATCGGGCGTGGAAGCCATTATCGAGGATGATGTAACATCACGATTCGAAGCCGAGGAGCTTAAGAGCTGGAACATGTTAACACGTACAAATCGTCATTACGAATTCATATCTTGGAAAATAACTATGATATGGGTTATTGGATTCGCTATACGCTATACGATATTGATGCCTCTTCGCGTATTAGTTTGCTTCATTGGTGTAAGTATGTAGGGTATGGGTAGCAGTATAATTATTTTTGTTATTATAATTAACAGTTGTAGTAACTAGATAACATATTTGGCTGTTGCTACCAACTGTGTGACGAAAGAGTGATTAAGTCAGATAACAACATTTCCCAACCTTTTGAACATAAGTACAAGTTTTGATCGTTCCTCTTATCAGAAAGAATACGACACTACAATTCAATAACACATGTGTCTATAATTGGCCATCATTCGATTGTTGTTGCTTAGCGAAACCTCGAATGAAGCTCATAAAATGACATCCGTTTTTTACATAACAGTCCTTGATATCACAAGACGTGTAATGTTAAAAGTCGACTTGACTCTTGTCTGTCCGTAAATTAATTTATCCACCCGTCTGTAAGATTGTTGCGCGTAAGCAAATTAATCAAATCTTTGATTGAGGCATTTTCCTACTAGCACAAATCACAAACCGTTTATTATGAGACCTTACGACTGAACTTTTATCATTTTTATTTATTACAATTTTTAAGCTTTGTTTTTTTAATATGCATGTGATTTTGTGTATTGAGCTTGGTGCAGAGTATCGAGTATTCTTAACTTCAAACTTATTTTATCAATTTGGCTAATCCCTATTTAAAATTTATAACATTGCTGAACAACTGAATTCTCAAAATTAAAGTAGATCTTCTTGCACATCGTAAATCTATTAATTTATTTTTAATGATTTTCTTAGAAAATAGACTATATAGATATGATTAATCTTTAATAAATAGGTAAAATGAATTTTGTGATTAGAACATAGTAATATTTTAAGAACGAAACAAAACTAGGCAAACATTTTTTAGAAAACATTTTTTTAACTTATTTTTTATTTGATTTGATTTTATGGAGCCGCGTTTCTTTACAATATTTCTCTAATTATATTTTACTTTGGTTTTTAGGTTGTATTTGCAGTTGTTGCCAACGCGTTTGTGGCATTAATACCTTTCCGATTTTTGCGGCTCTCCTTAGCGGATTTGTCATTTAAAATTACATTTCGCCTTATATCCAGTTCCTTGTCATCCCTTGTAATATTTCACAATAAGCAGTATAAGCCCACAACTTCTGGGTTTTGTGTAGCAAATCATACCACCCCATTGGATGTGGCAATATTATCAACAGACTGTACATTTTCCTTGGTGAGAAAGACGATTTTTTAATTCAATGATTGCATATAAAATTGAAGAAAGACATTTAACTATAAATTCCATACCCAACTCCATATGTACGGCATTCGATAATTCAATACTAATTCATTGATTAATATATCAAGTTTGAATTTAAATTTCGAATTGAGATAGTATTCCACATCTTCATAATATCACTTTTATATTAAATCAGCATTTTGTTCAATTTTATATGTATACTATCTATATGTGTGTTATGCTTCTGTCTTTTGTCCTTGCGTTATGGTTTTTTAATAGTATATTTGAAAACCTGTTTTTGTATTCTTTTGAAACATTTAGTTGTGATTCTTAAAAATTAAGAAAGGAACATAATCAGGTAAGATAATTTCCTAACCACGTATTTTTTATATCCTTTACCTAAAATATGTTTAAAAAGGTCGGTTATGATAAACTTGTGAAAGTTGAGTCGATATCGCAAGAATTGGGGAATTAGAATAGGTAGATTTAAGCGAATAGAAACAAAAATAGGAAAATATTCTTAAAATTAGGGACAACATGTTATTGCTTAATATAGTAATATATATGAGTCGGTTCGCATCGACTAGACTGCTCTCATTAACCAAATCCCAACAACAGAAATAGAATAAATAAATAACTCCGTAAGTCCAGATGACTTATTTAGTATATTTAGATTTGTACAATTATGTTATAAAAAATGTGAATATGAGGCTTTTAATTTAAATATTTATTGTTATTAACGCGTTGTAAACACGTTTATTTATTTCGATCACCATTTCATTTAAAAAAAAAAATATTGTACAAGCATATCAGGGGGCCACAGAAATCGTTCCCGCTTAAAAATCCCTCAATTTCATTCCCCTGTCAACGACTCATACCACCAAAAAATTTTGAGCGTGATATTTCGCTCTAAACCTGCTGTCGCTGGCTTTCGAAATGAAATTAAAGGTTTAATCGCACATTTATTTTTATGGCACTTCTGGGTGTGTATGTATGTATATTTGTTTCCTGTTATTCGTTAAAAGTTTTGAGGACGTACATCAATTTATTAAGTATAATTAACAATGTATTTATTTGAAGAAATTCAAAAAAAATCTAGTCTTTATTGGTGTTTAACAAATTTATTTTGTCTTCTTTCTTTTTAAATATCTTAATTATTTCGACGAAGAAGTCAATTCTTACTCTTGATTGTAATAGATTTCTAGATTGATTTTTAAATTATCCGTTTTCGGACTTTTCATTGACTAGTTGCTTAACGTTAAATAGTTTAATGACCACAACGAGATCCTTAAATGTTGTTCTGACAATGTTTATTATACTGACTGCTTACAGGTTTTGATGCTAAATATAATTAATTTGTTTACATATATTTTGTATCGATCGACAACTGCCAATATTAATATTATAAATTTTAAACTATACACCTGTGAACATTTAAACTTATGTCGAATACCTACAAAAATACGACTTTTGTTTTATGCAATCTTAGGTAGTGTGGTTAACATTATGTACAGCTGCTGTGGGAAATCTAAAGGATGGAAAGCTTAAGCGTGCTGTTGTAAGTTATGTTCTTGGTCAGTGTTTCGGTGTCTTGTCCAGCGCCATTTCCGCTGTTATCACATACCATAATGAAGATAACCGCCCGTCGTCAGGTATTTGTGTGGCAAACCATACCAGCCCAATCGATGTACTGGTACTGATGTGTGACACAACCTATTCTTTGGTAAGACAATTTACGAAATTCGATTGGAAATGCACTTTAAAAATGTACTTACAATAATTTGGTAACCTTTCTTCACTCTTATAACTTTATGGCATTATCGAATTGGTTTATATGATGTATTGGGAAATTAACACATTTCATGTTTTTAATACCTTTTTAATTTTTCGTAGTATTTCTGTTTTTTATTTTTGAAAAATAATCGTAGTTTACTTATTCAAAAATATTTAATGCTGCGCGTTTCTATTTTAATGCATCATTAAAAGTATCGATATGTAATTTTGCATAGACTATCGATTTTTAATTTTGCATATAAAAACCACTCCTAAAAAACAACTGCAATTATTATTTTCTCTTGATATACCGATCTGGGTTTTCGTTAATTTATTAAATTTGATTAGCATATTTTAACCTTGTGTAACTTTGTGATTGATGTACACTTCAATATAACTACATCTATTGATACATAACAATAATAATTGCAGTGAATTTTGAATAAATAACACATATGAGGAAACTATTCGTTATTATTTATTTTATGCTTGGTAACTATATATAAGTATTGATCTGTTATATATATTGTATATATTCATTGTCAAGAATTTTGATTTCTACCTACTTTGTTACAATTTCTGGGTGGCGCAAAACTATATCCGTTCTAAAAAATTGCGATATTTAGATAAAGGCACAAGCAACAGAAAGCAAATGTCACAAGTTTATTATCCCCTTTTTAGATAATTATATATTGGTATAGGCTATAATTAATTGGTATCAGGATATTAAGTGTAACAGTACCCGAAATATTCGACAACGGTACCAATTTTACTTGTAGAAAAAATCCACTCCATATTTAAGATATACGAGATAATAACATACATACGGCATGCTATTTTCGGCAGAACCCAATTTAATGCGGAATGAATAAAATAGATATTTTGGACAACCTACAACTGGAAACTGGTGATGCCCACCTATGTATATCGCAATTATCCTTAAATGTAAAAACGTAGTATGGTTTGTGTAAATTTCTTTGTGTCTTAAAATAGTTAATATATTGTGCATGTTATTTGTGGAATGACCAAACGATGCATACAAATTTAAATAATGCGACATATATTTTAGATCGGACAACGACACGGCGGCTTTCTTGGTGTCTTGCAAAGAGCGCTGGCAAGAGCGTCACCGCACATTTGGTTTGAAAGAGGAGAAGCGAAGGATCGCCACCTCGTAGCTGAAAGACTGAAACAGCATGTGTCAGATCCAAATAATCCGCCTATTCTTATTTTTCCGGAAGGCACTTGCATTAACAATACTTCAGTAATGCAGTTTAAAAAAGGCAGCTTTGAAGTAGGCGGCGTAATATATCCCGTAGCTATAAAGTAAGTGCCATGGTGTTCAAGAGATGGTGGAACGGCGAGAATAGGAACGATAACATCCGATATAAATTTCAGATACGATCCAAGATTTGGCGATGCTTTTTGGAACAGTTCAAAGTACTCAATGATGCAGTACCTTTATATGATGATGACCTCATGGGCAATTGTCTGTGATGTTTGGTATCTTCCACCAATGTACAGGCAGGAAGGAGAATCAGCTATTGACTTTGCGAACCGCGTTAAGGGAGTGATTGCGAAGCAAGGAGGATTAGTAGATTTGGTTTGGGATGGCCAGCTCAAACGAATGAAGCCCAAAAAGGAGTGGAGAGAAATTCAGCAAATTGAATTTGCTAATCGACTAAAATCTGATTGACATTGATTTTATACTTTATATTTAAAACTGTAATTACAAAGATAAAAATTATAAAATAACTGACCTTACTTAATATACGATGTATATGATAGTGAAGCCAATAATTTGCCATTTTGTTTATGGGGGAACTTTGTATTGCTAAGCTACAAATAAATCTGAAAAATGCATGTAAGATCTCGATAAAATTTTCTTCATGTGGTGTTTGAAATTTCGATAAATTTAATTCACGTTGTGTTAATTTTCCTCAAATTTTGAGGGTTTCACACAAAAAATGGAAACCTGTTGCATTTTCTTAAACAGCCCAATTAGTTTCAAATTCAATTTGTAAACCCAAAAAAAAATATATATAAATTCATGCAAGCTCTGACATAGTCGAAATATACATTATTTTACAAAACATTCATATGTATTTAATGCAAATTGGAAGAAAACGCCTAATAAAATTGAGAGTAATAAGGTTGCTTTTATAGGTTATCGACCATTTGGATGCATTTTATTTATCGAAAATTCAAGTTTTGATCATCACAATTCTCTTTTAATTTTTACCATTTCTTTCGTCAATTTTAAACGTGTTGCGTTATTAAAAATACAAATATTGTGTTTATAGAAATATAATCAAACAAAATAATATGATAAAAAAAACGTCAAAAAATGTTTGTTTGATAACGATAAATATTTATCGATATTTGTAGTAAAAACAATGGAAAAAATGGTGGACGATAGCCTTAATATAACTTGTTGTGTTATGTTGGCAGTTCTGTTCGGAATGGAATAATATACATATATATATGTATATATAACAAATGTTGTTTAAGTCCTAAATAACACAAATGGAAACGAGAAATTAGGCAATTTTCAAAGTACAAACATTGCCTTTAATAATGAAGTGACTTAGATGGACTTACAAACAAATGAAATATTTGGAAGATTTTGTAATTTGTTTTTGTTTAATCCGCCGTTTGCATACATAAACGTTTTGTTTTATTTTACATACATATACGTTAACGATGTCATTAAGCAATAAAAGCAGCAGCATAAGCGAAAAAGATATCGACGATGAAGATATGTTGGCACCCACCAAACTCTCAACAAATCTTGTTGTTCGAGTCAATCAAGATTCTGATGACAACTTGCAAGCCTTATTTGATAGTGTGTTAAATCCAGGCGATGCAAGGTTGCCATTGCAGCTCCCGTTTCGTATGCGCAAGCTACCGAATTCGTTTTTCAATCCACCTGCTCCTTTGCATTCGAGAGCAAATAGTGCTGATTCCACATACGATGGCTCGCAAACCAACATCAATAAGACTGTCGCGCAGTCCGAATTGCAGTCGCCCCTCCTCTCACAAAATCAACAACCGCAGCCATCGCAGCAGAGTCGTCTAGCCATACATCACTTTCGAGCACGCAGCAGCCCAGCATCTCTTCAGCAGAACTACAACGTTCGGCCTAGAAATGAGACAAGCGCGAACAGCAATCAAGGTCCAGGTCCTGCATATCCAGATAATAGTGTGGATTTCCCGAATGCCACGGCAAACAATATCGACTTAGATGTAATCAGTACTTGCATGGGACAACAACAAGCACAGGAGAATCCGATTTCAACGCAAACCATACATAAAAAGCAAAGATCGTATGATGTTGTCAGTCCAATTCAATTGCAAAGTCAATTGGGTGCATTGCCACCCGGATGGGAACAAGCAAAAACGAATGATGGCCAGATTTACTATTTGAAGTGAGTATCCTACAATATTTATTTTTTATTTATCATTAAGCTCTGCATTCTATGTTCTGTTCCCTTAAAAAACAGAAGAATAGAGTATATTGCATTTGTGCGGAGCAGAGTACGCTCTAAGGAACGACCCAATCTATTATTTATATTTTTGATTAGCAACATAAAAAATCAAATTTAATCCAGTACGTCTGTCCATGTTAGAGCATTGATCTCTAGGATCTGTAAGAGCTTTACACCCCAAATTTTATAATAAGTTTTCTGTTGTTATACGTAGATCAAGTTTATTTTGAATTTTGGGTGATATACTTTATACAACCATGAAAACTTCACTCTTATCCATTCTTTATTCGAACCATTCTGGAAAAGTGACTTTAGATATTTCTGAAAAATTTGTAGTGGGTCCAACCTCAGTAAACTAACTAATAATCAATATAATGTTTCCAGCCATACTACAAAAACTACGCAATGGGAAGATCCGCGAATTCAGTTTCGCCAACAACAACGAGCAATTGCTGAGCGGACTAAACCAAATGGTAAGTATGATTAACAAATTTGTATATTTTTTATGATAATTGCCGTGAATAAACCAGGAAAATAAGTATATACAAATTGACTATAATAGGTGATCCCTTGACAATAATTTCTTGGATATACATAAATACATGCATACAATAAATAACTTTTACATTTGTATAGGAAAGAATCGGTTTTCGGACAAATTTACAGTGAGATTTTAATTGCTGCTAGGGTTCAAGATTCTTTTTAAAACTTTATTTAATTTTTTAAATTATATTTTTGCTAGATACGACTGATAGTGAAGTTACGCTTAAAAAAGAACATTGAATATTACTTGAAATGATTTGAGGTATTTTATTTATTTAGCAGATTTAATACAAAATACAAAAACTAGCGCACCGACTATTGCTAGCCACATTGGCCCTTTACCTGAAGGTTGGGAGCAAGCTGTTACAGAGTCTGGAGACGTATATTTTGTTAATCACAATGATAGAACAACTTCATGGAACGATCCAAGAATTCGTAAGTATAGTCAAAATCTTTTCCGATTGTTAGAAAACGGAGCTGGTGTTTACAATTATACGATTCCAAAAACCCGTTGTCCTAATGCTCAAAATGTTAATTGGGTTTACCAATTTTAACAATTTCCTCTGAGAAAGAGTTTAAGGCTTCAAAAGGAAAAAATCCAGCTTGTGCTTCCTAACCATGTCCCAATTGTATTCCTGCAAAGAACCCCTTTAATTGGTACCGAAGCTGCTACAACCTATAATTTTAAACAGTTTGGTGAATAATTTTCAAATCGTATATAAAAGAATCGATTTATGATGACTGACTACAAACTATTGATACCGGCCTTCGTCATCATCATTGTTTTTGTTTTTTTTTATTTTTAAAGTATAATAATTATTTGTTTTATTATTTCACATTGTTTTATTTTCCTTATTTTTGTTATTATGTTTAATTTTTTAGAAACTGGACTTAGCGGACTGGACTGCCCCGATAATTTAGTATCGTCTCTCCAGGTAATTCCTAATTATTACTGTAGATTTATAATATTTATTTTTTTATCAGGCTTTAACCTACCCCTCATATTAAACATGAAAACGTCTGCCGGCTGCGGCGACAAAATTATTTTTTTGTATCATAGATTTTATAATTGTCTTGCAATTAGGTAAAACAATATTTGTTTTATTCGCTTTAAGTCGATAATATATCGATATCGGCAAGACTTAAGTTTAAAATTCACAATTTTCATAATTTTTCTATTTAAATACTTTTAAATAACCCGTCCAAAAGCGAGGATATTGAGGCTATAAGGCTTATATTTATACCCGCTACCCATAGGGTAGAAGGGTATTATAACTTTGTGCCGGCTGGAAATGTATGTAACAGGTAGAAGGAGGCATCTCCAACAAAGAATATATATTCTTGATCAGCGTCAACAGCCGAGACGATCTAGCCATGTCCGTCCGTCCGTATGAAACACTGGATCTCAGAGACTATAAGAGTTACAGCTCTAATTTTTTTCGACAGCATTTGTTATGTTTGCACGCAGATCAAGTTTGTTTCAATTTTTGCCACGCCCCCTTCCGCCCCCGCAAATTAAAAAAATCAAATAACAAGCGTAATATTAAAGCTAGAGCTGCGAATTTTGGAGTATACAATAATAACAATAGTAATAGTGATTTCTGGTTGCGATCAGATAAAAATTGTAGAAGTTATTAAAGAAATACTTTTGCGTGGGCAAAAACGCCTACTTACTAGGGGTTTTAGTTGCTTGGGCCGACAATCTGGTATATTATGCCGTCTATGGTATATTTTAAATCTGGTACTATATCGATATAACAAATATACCATTTGGTATATTTTTTAGTATTATTGTATTTTGGTATATTTTGAAAATACACCGCAATATTTTGCTTTTATTCAAAATGGGTAGCTTGTTTTAAGCTAATGTCATTGAATTTATATTTTTTTATTTCAGATTGGCGATAACATTTGCAGCAATATTTTTAATGATGCCCAAACTATCATTAGTACACCGTCTTCCCACAAACCTGACGATTTGGAATGGTATAAAATAAATTAATACATTTTTATGTGTAAAACCATTTAATTAGATATTAAAGTTTTATATTTTGTATTAAAAAATAAATATTTTTGCATATATTTAACTACATTTTAACTTTTCTATTCATGGGAACATAATATACATATGTATATTTCATTGTCGTCGACGGAATTAATAAAAAAAATTTCAAGCCTGTTCTCGTAAAACAGTTTTATTGCTACTGCGTGAAACTATATTATGTTATACATGGGAGCTCAACGCTTACTGAACGTATTTGCACCAAGTAAAGCTTGTTTTAGGAGTCGATTGAAGCTATGAAGAAGAATGACACGAAAAATTAAAGAAAGTTGCTTTCAAAATTGGTAATTTTGCGAAAATAGTCTTCCGACGATATAAAACTACAATAGTTTTTAGCAATTTAATATTTTAATACTTTTTAAAGATATCAAATATTTTCGCAGTTCAGATGTAAAAAAATATCGATAACACAAAGCTGCAAAATCGTGATCTTATTTAAAAACTATCGAATTTCGCATGGAACCGTAAATCGCAATAAAAAACAAGGTATAAGCAAGTGTTCAATATACACATATACATACGTAAGTACATAATGACATAATGTCAAGATTTTGATCGAAATGTATTATATGTATATGTATATGCTTTGACATTCAAAACTCATATTTTCAAAACCCCTTTTAATTTATGTATTCATAACAAAATAGTTGTGCATTAGGGTGTTAGTTAAATTGTAATTATTTTAATTTAAAAAAAAAATGTAAAACAATGTTTTTGGTAGTTTTTCTAAATTAAAAGCATAAATTTCTTATATATGTTTAAATACTATACATTCTCCACAAAAGTAAATAAATATCATAAAAAATGTACCCCAATAATTTTTTCGTATCTTGAGTAACCCCCATTTCCAAACACCCATACATATACACGCTCCGTACACATATGTAAATGTATGTAACTCTATCACTGCATTCTTCTGCTTAGGAGCTGACACCTGTGTGTGTGCGCACAAGACGCAAACTGAAAGAGTCCATTGAATGCATTACCTTTGGTAAAAAAAACATAGCCAGTTTTAGGCCACTTCTATGTATAGTAGATGGTGTTTTATCTGTTATTGTTTGTTTTAACCTGAGTTTGTGTTTTAAATCATCATAGCTATGCGTTCAACCTTTCGTGCATAAAAACAGGTACAAAAGAAAAAAAAAATTATTTAAACTTACTAATTTCGAAGTTCAAATTCACCATATTCTACAAATAATTTCTAAATTTCAACTTATATTAGTGCCTTAATTTAAAGATGACTAAATAAAATTAAATATAAAATAAAAATGTTAATTATGATAATAAATAACTATCTAATGCATAACGTACACAGAAATTCATCAGTATGTAAGTGCGGGGAAAGGTGCTCATGTGTAAATGATCCAAGCATAGCAACGCATACACATAAACAATTGTCTTGTATACATGTGTCTGAATAGTCTGCAGCGCTAGATTTAATGAGATCTGGTTTTGATTGCAAAACTATTATGTTGTTGCAAATATTTGGATGAAAAAGACGCTTTTAATGTAATTTTTAAAATATACAAATATTTATATATATTTATATACATAAATGTGTGTGTGTGTGTGTAATTCACGCTGGCCAACTCCTCAAGTGCTGTCGTACAAAGAGCACTGCTTGCGTAGCGTGTGTATGTCAATACAAGCAGTGCGGATGTATGCATGATCATATATACGTACATACATATATACATACGTATGTGAATGCGTAGAGATGAAGTAGACCTTGGCACATTGTACATACCCAGACAGCCAGAGCACTCTTACTTTTCAGTACGATTTTATTCCCAAGTCGAGCAAAAATGTATCGATTGTGGTTTATTTTTATTTACCATGGATTTTCGCTTTGCTGGATAATCACAGTGTAGCAGTGAAGTTGGTTTGCAGACAAGACACAACATTTAGTGAGTTTGCGAAAGAATTGCACCAAGTTTTTGGGAGTTAATCAATCTCCAAAGGATCATGGATGATCCGAAGTCCCTGTGTATGAATTAAGTTTCTTGAACCGCACATATTTTTTAAGGTAAAATTAAAATTAACTTTGATATGAAAGAAAAATAAGACGAAAACGGACTCAACAAACTAGAATAGTGCCTAAAGAAACATAATAATCGAAGTCAAATCCGATGGTTTCGTTAAGTTTAATTTATCGTCTGGAGATAATGATAGTTTTATACATATTTAAGGATAAAGATTATTTGTATTTATTAATAATAATTTTTCTATTAAGGGTTTCCTATTAAGTAACTTTCTTTCAACTTTGGTCGCCCACTTTTCAACATGTTACGTTACTGGAGTATAATTTTTCTTATAAATTGTGGTATGTTCTTTATTGTCATACGCATTAGTTTTAATACTCTCAAATAAAAACCTTTTTAAACTTTAAAAATCCCTATAATTTTAGCGTTCTGCACGGAAACGCAAATAACACAAACCGTTTACGGATTTTTGGATTTCACAACAACTATTGGAAATACTGTAATGGTATTTTCTCCACAAAGCGCTCCCCCATTAGGTAAGTTTGGATCCTTCAGAGATTGGAACACTATCGAATTTGAGGTTATATTAGTTTATTTAGGGTGTCATTAACAACTTCGATTCTTATTCCCTATCATTGATTTCCAAATATTGTTCGTTGCAGAGATTTCCATTCATAAAACAACACCGAAGCCTACAAGTATTATTGAAACCAGACCGAACACGAAACAGAATGAGCCTAGTAAAGATGGTATTAAACCGACGCCACTTATCGCGACCAGTTCAAAAGAAGAAGCCGAAACAACTTCCTCATTTGAAAACAATAATATAATAAGTCTATCCAACACGCCAATTAAAACATTGGACTATCCAGAATATGCCTTACTATCTCGTCAACCTGAAGAGTTTGTAGAGGAAACTTTCCGTTTGGTGAACTTAAAATCCCGATCAGATGGCGATAGACAACGAATCTATCCGTCAAAACGGGACAACACTCACAATCTTTCCTCTGGATTGTACTCAAATAAGAAGAGCGAAAGCGTCAGTAAAATCAGTGCAATCAGCGCAAAATCCTCAATCAAATATGCGCAATCTCCTCAATCAGTGAGCAGTTCAGAAAAAAGAAACAAAAACCGTTCGCAGTCGTCATCACGCGTTTTAAAAACGATAACTCCTCAATCAAGTAGGACGGTGGAATCGACACCACAGCAGAACGGATTCACTAAAAGTAGTCGTAAAAGCAATAGGGATCCAAGTGAAAAGCGAAAATCGTCACGAAATAAGGGAAAGAGGTATAGTATATAGATTTTTTTATTTGAACAAACTTTTTTCAATTCCTATTCCCTGTTTATTTGCAGGAGACATAAAAATACTCATAGTTCAAGCATTCAAATCACGGCAACAGCTGTTGACACAAGCTCGCGACGATCTTTTAGAACAAAAACCAATCAACCATCCTTACCATCTCTTCCATCTCCACCCTCAGAGGAAAACTTTGCAAATCTTGGGCAAAACACTTTAAAACTAAATAGGCGGCCTGGTCGCTGGCAGTATAAATCGGCTCCAAAACCCAAAGTTAATATAAGGAAAACATCCAACAGCACAAACAATAGTAAAAATGCTACAAGCGCCGATAGCATAAATGAAGCTATTTTAGAGACGGACGATAAATTTGCCACACAAAAACTGAATAATCTAGGTAGAGATTTGGAAGCGGTCGGCTCGCAAAATTCTGTTGTTGCTGATAATGATGAATTGAAACCTAAAAACTTTGTGCGTACATTAAATGTGGAGATATCAACACCCAGCAATTTTGTTGACACTTACTATGAAATCGCAACCATAAAAAGTCCATTTGTTTTCCAGGTAAATACCGGAACATGTATATCAATATTCAAGAGGATTTTTAAGATTATATCTATTACCTAATTTCAATTATATTTGTATTTTCAGGCTGGACTTGTGAAGAAGACCAGGTTTTTGACAATAACATCAACTATAGAGAAAACATTGAAAACCGATCAAATTGAGGAGTATTCCAAGGACGATGGCCCCTTGTCCGAAAATATTTTGGAATCCACAATGGCGATGAATGAACCATCACTGGATGGAAGCATATCGACTTTAAAACCCATTTATATTACTGACAGCCTAGAGACCCCGGAATTAGAGACAATAACCGATTCATTTTCAGTTACACAAACCAAATTGCGAACTCAAATCTTGCCAATTATCTTTGAAAAGAAGAATGAGACTGTACAAATAACACTAGTGCAAACTTTTGATTATACTAGTTTAGTAACCGTTACGCAGACAATTTCGCCATTTAGAGACAATTTTATTCCAGCAAAGAACTTTAAAGATTTCGCTGCTATTTTAGATGAGGCTGGTTCTGAATTAAACTTGGATCTCGAGTTTGGTGATGAAGGCAATGGAGGGCAGTTTGAGGGAAAAGTTAAATTGGAATCAAAGGGAAATTCAACAAACATTATTCCTAACATTCAATCAGAAAAAAATAAATATTCCTGAAATTTCCGTTTTAAATCCACTTAATCCCAGTAACAACCTAATTACATCCACGCGTCCTGTTATTAAGCTTGAAACTATTTGGGAATCATACGTAGTACCACTTGTTAGAGGAACAGACAGTGTGTTGAGAACATTGTCGAAATCCGTTGGCGTAGTCGAGAAGACGGAATATATTACCGAAGTTTCAACATTGCCAGTGCTCCCCATGTCACAATATCCATATTCTATTAATCCCTTTTATAATCCTCTCTTGCAACTACCCCAACAGCAACTAATCACATCCACTTCGATTCTTAACACATTGGTTACTGCAACAAGCAGCAAAGTATTAAAATTAACATTTGGAGCTAGGACCGCATATACCACAATATTCTCCACTTCAGTTGTTCCAACTGAAGTCACTCAGTTGATAACTGCAACCCTTCCAGTTCAAAATCAAGGAGCATTCCCGAACTATTATCCACCTCCGTACCCTCCATTCGGTTATGTTGGTTAAGATCAAGTATTGCTCCTATAGTAGATTCTTCTGCGCTACTATCATCCATAATACTCAAATTTATTTCCAATACTCATTTATCGAACCTACATTTTTTTTTTTTTATGAAAACTCATTACTCTTGTGATCCAATTTTAAACCTATTGAGGGAGTCACACGCTCAGAGTATCGAGCGGGTAATGCTAATTGGAATTATCTATCACATTGGTCGTTTTCATTATGTTTTATATCATATTGTTGCTTGCCATCGACCTGCAAGTAAGTTTGGCACTTAGATTAATTATTCTTTTAGAAATGGTGCTTTATAAAATGGCAAATTATTCATATTCTTAATTGTATTATACTTCATACAAAATTTCAAATTTTTACTCATTTAGATGATTACTCAAACTTTTAAAACATTTTTGTTATTTTTTCATTAAAACAATCCTCTACTACAATAGGCTAACGAAATGTTTATCGACAATATTTTATCGATTAAAACTACCAGTAAAACAGCAGTTACAATTCCATTCTCTTGCTAGTAGTAATACAGTCTCATTATCATGATCGCGATGAAAAAACGCGTTTTAGTAGTACTTGTCTTGTTTGTAAATTGTTGTTGTAAAGTGGATATAATAATAAAATCAATAATTTGGCCTTGATGAATTTAAGATTTTTTCTATAATATTAACGCACTTCTGTGAATTTAGATAAAATTCTTGTTGACCGATTTGTTAGGATTTACTATTAACGGCAATATTGTAGAACATTTTCATTTCGTTTAAAAACAAGTCGCGAATAAATACATAACTTTCTCTCTCCCGATTTGCCTCTTTTTGTAATATCAATTTGTATATACAATTTTTCATAACAGTTTGTACATAGATACATACATATGTATATCTAAAAAGAGTATGACTCACAACTAGAGTTTGCAAAAAAACAGTCGTAACTATAGTTTTAAGTATTACCCCACTTTATTATTACCAATTACTGGGAGTTTACGGGAAAAGTTTTTCACTTTTTATAGTAAATAAATGTCATTTGTAATAATTATAATTAAATTGGCCGATTGCACATAATTGTAAAGAAAAATTAAAGCTAATTAAATAATAATCACAATCGCGTATTTTTTCCTGCAAGTTAAAATAACACCATACTTTTTTTCAAATTAGTTACGAAACCATAAATTGGACGTCCAAGATCAATTAATGCTATAATTTCCGGGTGGAAAATTATCTGTATATTAGTTTGATGCTGAGAAGACGAAAATTGTTTTCAAGCTGCCGATGTGTGCTTGTGCTTTTGTCCAAAAGCTCTTTAAAGTCAGGAATGCATTAGTCATCTGTAAAAAATCAGGTTTTAGAATGAAATCACACACGATTGGCCAATGAACACTTTTTCATCTCCAATATTTTTGTCAAAATAACGAAAAAACGAATAGGATTTATTTATATATCCAAGGTGTACCGATTTTCTAAGAATGTACCAAATGAGGTAGCCATGATTCCATCGAGAAAATTGTTGCATTCACAATACACACAGAAAAATCACACTGGAAGAAAGCCACGATATATGAGGAAATTCTTTACGTAGTATAACTGTTGACAATAAGTCTGAAGTGTGAAGCTGAACAGGTATTATCATTATGACATACATATAAGTGATTTTTATTTTTAACTATAATTATCTTAGATATTTACAAATTTCTATAAAAGCGTACAACAACAGTATTTCTTTTTTTGTCGTTTTTCTTGTGTTAAATTCATTTCTCGAACAATCGTGGCAAAGACTTCATTGACATTTATTCGATCTTTTGCTGATGCTTCAATAAATGGACATTCCCAAAGTTGTGCCAAGGCATTTCCTGAAATGGATAGACAAATATACGATTATTACCAGGCAAATAAGTCTAAATAGTTATTTTTTAACATCTGTTATTTCTTTTTCAAAAATAAAATATGATTCTAAACAATGTCTTAAATTAGATTACTTTACTTTATTAGTTCTGCTCTATATTCGAAAAGTTAAAAAGATTAATAGTGACTAGCTTAATAAAAACCTTCACATCTTATCTTAAAGTGTTTGATAAATTAAAGTACAATGAAAATTACCTTCAGCAGTAGACACCTCTCTTTGGCAGTCCAAATCGAATTTATTCGCTACAAGCAATATTGGAGCTGGCTGACTTCCTTTAACGCGAGTAATCACATTTTTCATACTAGAAATATCCTGAAAATGCAGAAATGTGACAAATAATTTTAAAAATCAAAATGGAATAAAGTAATTTTAAAAATTATTGAATTTCAAAAAGGCGAATATTTTGTAATATAGACCTACCTGAAATGTTTGATGATTAGTCAGCGAATACATCACAATAAATCCATGTCCATTCTTAATGTAGAGATCTCTCATGGAAGCAAACTGCTCCGTCCCTGCCGTATCCAGTATTTCCAAAACGCAGGGAGAGCTGTCCACCTAAGGTAAAAGTAAATATATGTAAACATTATAAGTATTTATACTCAAACTACAAAAATGTGTAAGGTATTCTTGTGACATTACACGATTTATATAATTAAAATATTTGTACAAAGGTAACAAAATGGGTTCATTTAAAATTGACAACGCCTTTGTCGAAGTAAGAGAAGAGGAGGCTAACTTACGAGACTACCATTGAGTCATCATAACATATGTAAAACTACAAGAGGCCTCAGAAAACAGCTTAAAATGAACTTAACATTAGGTTGGTTTGCTTTGTGTTCTTTTTTTTTTGTTTAATAAAATAAAATCTATGAAATAAATGTCAAGTTTTTCATTGTCTAGAGTTAATTCAATTAACAGGCAGGCAACATGTTTTTCCAACTGTTTTTGCAGTTGGACAACAGCAGGATTGACCTGGACTATTGTCTGGACAGCACACACCAATATAGTAAGCATTCTAGGCATTAGGCAGTCGCTGCCGGCGTTATCTATCTTTGGCAGTAAATACACCACCCATACACTGACCCGCCCGCCTATGTCATGCGCGAATAAAATTGACGCGAATAAAACGTGTAGTTTGTTGCTGTCTTGACAAATGCTCGTCGACGCGACAGTCCAGTCGCAGCCACCGGTGGTCGGTGAGTCGACAACAACCATACAGTCAGACATAGCCACCACCCCGACCGACCGACGCAACACAACCACAACACAACAGGGTATTTTCACACACATATGCATGTATGTGCATATATACAAATACATGTATGTATCTACATACACACATGCACACAAATGTGTCTGCTATTATTCTACATACAGACACATTACAAAATGAACATAAACGTTCTACCAACGACGACTTTAAAGTGCATTTATCAAACTTAGTTTGTATGCAGCGAATGCATAGCTTGTTGTTTCCCAAAAGGAATACAAGTTTATACACATGCATGCAGACTCACACACGCATACGTACGTTGTATGTTGATTCTCAATGTTTAGTATTATACACCTACATGCAATATGAGTATATGTTAATGTACGCATTACACATTTAAATGCAATATATGCATGTAATAATATATGATATTTTATGTATAAGCATAAATACACACATACAAACCAGTATATTATACATACGTTTGTACATTCATCTATACTTATGTATGTACATATATCTATGCATGTAGATACGAAAATGGTAGATGAATGTTCTTATGAATACATACATATGCACAAACACAAGTATAAATGCTGATTACAAGATGTGTGATGCATGCATACACTTGAATGTACATATCTACTTATACATGTATGGGACGTATGTATGCAAAAGCGTATGTAACAAACCTCTATTTCCTTTCGATAGAAGTCCTCAATTGTGGGATCATATTTTTCAATAAAACATCCCGACACGAATTGAACAGTTAGGGCCGATTTACCAACTCCGCCAGATCCGAGCACAACAACTTTAAACTCTCGCATGTTTAAAACACAATCTTTTATAATGTACAACGGATTGTTTCACAACTTAAAATTATATATTTAATGCTTCACTTAAAGAGAAAAACGATTCATATACATTTGCATTGTGGAGAATTCAAATAGATGAATGTTAATGAACAACAAAATACGATGAATGCAATTGCACGTAATGACAAGATTATTTAGTTTTTATTTTTCTGGCAGACAGTCATTATACTCATATGAATAGACACTGGCATTCAGTGAAAACGGACACTAGAGATGAGTAATACTTAAGTAATCAGTCTGTGTCACTGAACTGTCTTTGAACATCAGAATGTAACGATAAAATAACTATAAAAATAAATACATGAAAGTCTGTGTCGTTAACACATGTTTCTAGATTATTCAATAAAACCTGTTCTATTGGAAACTATACCCAAAAATAATATCAAATTATTAGATAAATGCGGAACAATTGAAATACATTGCAACTTCTATGTGGGTTGTGTAATTGCTACAGGAATTACAACCGATTAATATCGATCAATTTCACTCAGATCAGTAAAACAATTCGTAAGGCAATCAAGAAATTGATATGTAGTACTTTTTAAATGTATTATATTATCAATCACAATAAACGATAATTATTAAATTCAGAATTACAAACAATAATGAAAGAAATACTATATAGAAAACTATTACATTCCACAATTTCGCATAAAATGTGACTCCCTCGCGTAATTAAAATTAAATTAAATTAAATTTCCCTATTCAAAATTATTTCTAAATTTAAAAGATCTTGATTTTAAAAATGCTATTTTTAATATAAGAATTCTAAATAAATGAGCGCGGCATTCATCGATTAATATCGGTAAAAAAAATTATTTTTCATTTCTTTGTGTGTGAGCTGTTTTTGGAAAAAAATTTATTTAACATTAATTTTCTCCTACGTTAGTTTCTTCTATTAAGCACTTCTGTAGATCTATATACGTTAAATAATATGGTAAATCAATCCTTAAATTTATTTTATATGAATTGTTAATATGAAAATTAACTCGAATTCTAGTATCTGCCGTGAGTTCAAATATACAAATCAAGTGATCTGAAATATTTCAACGTGAAAGAATTTGTGATTTGAACCAATCCACTAAATGTCTGATATTATCGATAACACATGATTTGCCCATCGAAAAGTACCTGATAGTTTCTTTTAGCGCTCCGGCAATGACAAAATATGAACTAAATTCCATAAAGCTATTTCTCAGAGATAGAATTTTTACGTTATATTCCCGATTCTTAAAATGATGTACAGATACTAATTTAACATGTCTTCTATTGAATATTTCACATCACGAATTGTAAAATAGCAGATTTATTAAGTGTTCAAAGAAATTAATATTTATTCTGCTGGGACTTCAATAGCTCCATTATTGAGGTCGTCAATAACATCATGAGGGTGCTTTCCGTCAACAGTGCAACCAACACTTTGGGCAGTGCCAAGGACTTCCTTGCAGGTTCCCTTCAGCTCACGCGCCATCGACCTAGGTCTCATTGTACGAGCGATAGCCAAGATATCATCAAAGGAAATGTTTCCACTGTGCTTGACTGAAATACGTGGTAGAAAAATTGATTAGTGAATATTTTAAAGAGCGTGGCTTAAGTAAATGCTATATCTCTACCATGCACCTATCAGTTAAGCTGAAACCTTATCACTTCCCGTACACCTTAAAATACCTTTGTCTAACTTTATTTACTTTCGGTTACACGTGCGAGGCGCGGATCAAACTCACTTGGACACTTGACATTCTATTATTCTCTTCTAAAAATTTAATGAATCGCACTACCACATTTAAAAAGCAATATCCATGAATCTGCTTTTAGCTGTTAACTCAGTAAATGATTACATGTCTACTGAACATGATTTTAAACACATTATCCAACTGACAATTGCATTTTGGAACTGGCATTCGACCTGGCCAACTAAACACAACAATAGTTTTGACGCTTTTATCCATTTTCACAAAGATTCTTTACTTACTGTTCTTTTGCTTCTTCCTATCACGTGGAGGTTCCTTCAATGCCTTAATAATCAACGAGGCAGCTGATGGTACCACAGAAATGGTAGCCTGCCTGTTTTGGATGGTCAGGCAGACAGTAATCTTCAAACCCTTCCAGTCCGAGGTGGCCTTTGCAATATCATCACCAACTTTTTTGGGAGACTGAAACAAGTGTTAGCATCGGGCAAAAATAGAGATAAAATGAGAATACTCACCAGACCGAGAGGACCGATTTTGGGAGCCAGAGATGAAGTAGCTCCAACCTCGCCACCAACGCAGCGCAAGTAAACTAAAATCATTCAAAAAAACAAAAACTTAAATTTTGCCGCTATATTTGTAAACTTAATATGTAAACAATTGAAACAGAAACCTACCTAATTTTACTTCCGTGGGATCGAATTTAGGAGGCATCTTTTTATACTGGTGGTTTGAACCGCTGAAACATAAAGATTATTTATTAATTTAAAGATTTTTTATAAGCAAAATTCGACGACGTACCTTCAGCTAAAATGCCAAAAGGAGAAAGAGACATCAACACGGTTGTCAAATTGTGAGTGATTTCCGGTAAAAAGATGGAGAGTATCCGCTATTTGGAACAGTGAAATGAAACACATTTTTACCATGTTTGATATATTGCCATATATTTAATAAATTTAGTGTGTATTTCGTTAAATTGAACTACTATTTATATTTATTGTCGCCTAGTACATTTACAATTTTTTATATTATTGATCAAATAAGAGTGTTTGTAAGTTACCAATAATCATTTTCTTTATTTGACAATCTTCATTTGATTCAGCTTTACGCCGATTAATTTGACTGAATCAGATGGATAGCCAGAGGCCCAATGTGCAAAAATAAGAACAAAAAATACTAATAATATATATGTAGAGATATATAAATTAGTAAATATATATATATTGTTAAAGAAAATTAATAATATTAAAATATGAATATTAATAATTGATTAAATTCTACAGTTAACTTTATATTATTATTAAAGCGGGAATATGAGGTTGTTGCCTGTAAGTCTGATTAAGTTGTTCAAGTATAAACCTAATTCAAAAATAGTTGCGCCAATTTTTAGCTATTACATAATCTTCTCTTTTCATATTTATGTTATCGATAGTATGGCACTTCATTGTTTGTTTTATTTTATTTCTTTTTTTTTTTTTGTGGCAGGTATTTCTAAAATATCGCAACATTTAAATAAAAATATTCAAACTTTCGTCTTTTGGTTGCTCATCCAATAATAATTGTTATTACACTAAAGTACAAATTGCTTTATCTTGTACATATTTGACTATATCCACTTTACCTTATTTGAATGCACACTTTTTGAATTGAGAAAATTAAAATAAAATAAAAATGTTGCTAAATTTAAGGCGATCCCAATCCGCTCAGCAGTTGCGGTTCACTTTAGCTCCAACGCTGGTGTTCTGCAACTTTATAATTATAGTATCATTATCATGAGATATTTTCTGGCCTCAACAAATCAAATCCTGTTTTCACAATGGAAATTAAAAATCAAACAGAAAAAACAAAGCTTATTGATTTTATATGAAGGATGTGATGATGCTGTGTTCAATATTAAGCGATTTATTTTTTGTTTGTTTCTAATACAAGGTAACGTCTTATTTTAAAAGGTCAAAATGTTTATGAGAGCATGTTAAATTGATCAAAAATAAGAATACGTGTAAATAGTTACACTTTAATTGTTTCTTATACAGAAATATTTTTTGTAGGTATACATGAAACATACATATATATATATGTCACAGAAATTCAAACTAAATAGGCATACGCTCTCCTCCCCATCCCCAGTCGTAGTTCTCCAACTCTCCCAGTCTGCTTGCTCCACTTCCAAAGTTTATAAACTTTATTCTGCTGCAATGTGATCGGGTAGTTCATTTCTTTGAAATCGTTTCCACATGCGCGAAAACAGATTTTCTAAGCCTTTGGCATATTGTGAACAGTCGAACAGTGGACTGTCGACTCGTGCTTTCCATACTTTAGCTCGCAAAGCTTTTAAATATTCTCTATCCGTACCTAAGCGAATTGCGATGTCTTGATATTCATCTCGGCTGCGCGCTATCAATTCTGGACAACCAAGCGTAGCTAATTGAGATGCAGCAACTCTGTAATATGAAGGAACATTATATGTATAATCAATTTAGAATGATATATTAGAAGTATATACCTGGAAGCTAATGTCTCGCCGGGTAAGGTAACAACTGGGGTTCCCGTCCATAGAACGTCCATTGATGTTGTATGGCCATTGCACAGAGGAGTATCTAAGCAAATATCAGCTAATTGACCACGGCGAACGTGTTCTTCTTTGGCGGCCACATTTGAGAATATAATTCGATCAGAAGAAATACCTAAGAATATAACATTTATTAGATTTCGAATAGGATTTCATATTTAGTTTAAAGCTAAACTTACCCAAATCGCTGACAGACTTTTTAATATTTTGCTCGCCAACCGCTGGAAACCGAAGCAGCCACAACACAGATTTCGGTACATTTTTTAAGATAACCACCCAGGACTGCAGAGTTTGGGGATCGATTTTATAAAGTTGATTAAAATTACAATAAACTATAGCGTCATCGGGTAGCATATATTGACGACGTGTGGTAATAACAATATTTTGTGGAACCTCCTCTCCCGTTGCTGCCTTATTGTTTGTCTGAGTCGTAGCCAAACCATTTTGCACGACGACACCATTCAATGATGTTTGCACTTGACCAGAAGCTATCATTGACACAATCTGTGTAGTGCTTGGCAACTCCGCCACTTTAAGGGTAATTTCGACCGGTTTATTTGCATTTGCAACGACTTCTTTGATCTCCTTTACTTCAGTGTTTTCAACCAAAGGTGACAAGTCCGTGGCATTGATGACGGCAACATTATCGACAACGGAAGATTGCTGCTTGTCGCAAACAATGATACGCTCTTTAAGATGCGGAAACATTTGCTTGTGATCGCCAATGAAGTACGTGTAAGGCATATACGAAAGCTTCTCGCTGTACTGATTGGCCAATTCCATGGGACTGGTTACAGCATCGGTGATAATATAATCCATAAAACTAGCACCACTTGTGCCTGGATAGCCAAGCCACATCACTTGAATGGGGGCCGGTCTCAATGCGAATATTTCATTTCGTGCGCCCTTGGTGTAACCATTCATGTTCACTAAAATGTGGATGCCGTCATTGTAGATCTGATCAGCAGCTTTCCCATTGCAGGGCATGACGGAAAGATCAACAAAATGTTCAGCTTCACGGCTAATCTTATGCCGGAACGTTGTACCATCATCAGGACTGAGGGCGTAGCAGAAAATCTCAACTTTGGAGCGATCATGCAAACCTGGCACTGACTGCATCAAATGTGAGGTAGGATGATTACCAAAATCAGAGCTTAAATAGCCAATCTTAATGCGACCGTCACTTGGCAATTCACGAGCAAAAATATATGGTTGCTTGTGCAGCACATGCACCTTTTCCAAGCAGAGATTTGCGTGTCTTGCGGCGATCGCGCGCCGGAATTCATGCGTCAATGGATATAACATTGAGTGATGCGGATGTACCGAGGGCAACCGATTTTTGTCCAATTGCTCTGCTACAATGCTCACAAGTTTCTTCATACGAACATCATAATCCGTCCAATCGCAAACAATTTGCAAACAATGCGCCAGATTACAATATGCATCGGGAAAGTCTGGTTTTAGTTTGAGTGCTGTACGATAAGATTGTATGGCTTCGGGAATATTTCCCGAATCCTTATGAATGCTGGCCAAATTGCTGTGCGCGTCGGCAAAGGCCGGATTAATTTGAATAGCTCGCGTATAACATTGCAGTGCACCACTGACATCCTGCAATTCCTTTAAAGTGTTGCCCATATTGGAATAGGCATCGGCGAACGTGGGCTGAATGCGAATTGCTTCCTTGTAATGCATGAGGGCCTCCTTCAGTTTGCCTTGTTGTTGCAACACCGATGCTAGATTCGAGTGTGCCGCAGCAAAATCGGGAAACACTTCAAGAGCTTTTAAATAAAGACGCGTGGCGTCCTCAATGAATCCTTGTTCACGCTTAATGTTTGCCAAATTGTTAAGTGAGTCGGCATGGTTGGCACAAAGTCGCAGAGCTGTATTGTAGCAATCTTCCGCTTCCTTGACCTAATAAATAGAGAGAGACCGTGAAAGTATTGTTCTAGATGCTTTTATTATATTGTTCTTACCTGCCCTTTCTCTTTGAGCGCATTTGCCAGATTGCAATAAGCATCGGGAAAGTTAGGTTGCAGTTCAATTGCTCGCCGGTATGTGTCGATGGCCAAATCAATAAGGCCTTGCTCATAATAGACACACGCCAGGTTGCCATGAACCACAGCATTGTTGGGTGATAGATTTAGAGCTCGCAAATATGCAGCCACAGCCCTAAAATTAAAAATCGTTTCTTCTTTTAAGACGAGTATTTTAATATAAGTATTTTTTGCCATAAAGAGGGAAAAAGCTAATGCAAAGCTTTTATAAAAAACACAGTTTCAAAACCTGAAAATCGAGAGGTATGCAAGTAAAATTATAAATTGTTATTCTCCCCATCCTCTTGCTTATATAAATATATCGTAAACAAAACCTGCAAGTGCAACCAGTATATCTTATCTTGAAGGAAGTTGCGGTATGGCAATGGGGCCTGATAAAATAAACATCAAACATAAACTTGAACTTATCTTTCTGCAATCTATTTATAGCCACTTGCATAGAACAAAAATAATACAAATTGGTTTAACAATTAAATCGGACGATTAAATACTCTAGCAAGCGAGGACATAAATATTTTAATACAACTAAATTTAGGCAATATGTGAATACTTAATAAAAAAAAGTTAAAATTATTTGAACAAACAACTTATAAAATACTTTACCGTTTCCAGCATAATCGTAGGAAATTTAAATAACGTAAAGGATTTTGATTTCCATTTGTACTTTTGTTAAAATGTTGATTTAGTCTAATGGGAACAATTGTATAAACAACTACGCATTGGCAATCCATGATGAGAGAAATATATACATATATGCTATATCCGCACTGCAATATTCAAATACATCGCAAACTTTTCCATTCAGGAACACACTCGGAAACAGCAAATGTGTGAACGCATTTGTAGTCAGTTAATATTTAAGCAGATTCTAAAATTATAAGGCCTTTCAAATTTCTTGGACTTTTAAACGCAACAACAAAATAAAGACTTCGGTAAGCCACCCACCAAAAAAAAACCATATGCCATTATTTGAATTATACAAAATTACGTTGAAGATCACTTTTACACCCTGTAAACGTAAATAATAAATTAAGTGTCAGAAGAATGTCGTAAGTATTTGTGAAGTAGCCAAAACACATCAGGTATATAGGTGGAATAATTTTTCAGTTTTGATCTTTGCAGGCTTTTTATTATAATTTGTTTAACTATTTCATGAGTTATCAATAAGGTAACAACATAAACTGATTTTTATTGCTAACATTTTTCCAGGGTATACACATGTCTTTACCGTGAAAATGTTTGCTTAAACTATATGTGTGTATGTTTACTATGCAAAATTCTAATTATGTTTGTATCGAATATTAGATGACGCACATCACAAAATAAAGATCGCATCCATCTGAGCATATTTTAGTATGTGTGCACACAACAATTAACTTTTACATTGGAGGTCAACAATTTTGGTGAAGGAAATTCTCAATAGAAGTATATATGTATGTATATGAAACAATAATATAGGGTGTTCCAACATAGAAAGATATTTTTAGACCTAGAGTGAAGTACGAGGCGTGCTCAAGAATAATTATAATACGGAGAGATTACGTAAAAAATTAAATATTAAAAAAAACAAATAAATACAATAACAGCAATATATTCTCTGAAATAAAAATTTTGTCAATTTTTATTTTTTTGCCAATTTTCAATGTCATCTTTAGTCGAAGAAAACAAACAAGAAATTTATAAACAATACGAGGCACCCTGCACATTCCCATTTGGCCTCTCACAATATCTTTGCCAAAATTTGAAAGCGTCGCAAGCGCCACAAGGCAACACAAGGCATATCTTGTCGACTTCCATGATAAACAGTTTGTGAAATAAGTTTTCTTTTATATTAACTAACTTATAATGATTATCTAAAATTTCATATCAAGCTGAGCTGCTAAAGAAAATTCAATTGATCAGATTGGGTCTCCTAATAATTAATTTGGACAAGGTATCAAAAAAGAGGAAGCAGAATCTCTTTCTTCAGATGAATGAATATTTGAACCTTTCAATTGTTTCTTAAATATTTGTTTTAATTATTCTAAACCAACACACCATAATTAAGAAACGCTGCTGATATTAAGCGCACAAGGTATGTATGTCTAAATTCTTAAATTATTTATTATTTGACCCAAAAAATGTAATAGCTCTAGCATCTACAATCACTGAGATTTAGATAGATACTGGCAGTGAGACATAAGCATAAGTTAATAATATTTGTCCTTTATAAAAGTCTTCCTAAGTGTTTGTAATGGGTTAAAAGAAAGCAGGGTAATATAGTTGGTATTGACAAAAAAAAATAAATAAACAGGCCACAGAAAATAATCATAAAACTTTCAGTTCAACTGTTTTTTTAACAGCAAAATGTACTAACCTGTCGAAAATTCTGGCCTCTTTAAGCACATTTCCTAAGTTAATATATGCGTCTAAGAAATTGGGATCGAGAGTTACAGCTTTTTCAAAATGATGAATAGCTAGCCAGATTTCGCCTTGCGCATTAAACACACAGCCCAAATTGCTCCATGCGACGGCAAACCCTGGGCAGGTTTCAATTGCCTTCAGGTAACAGGCCTACAAAAATAATAATAGTTTAAAGACTTGTACTCTTGCCGCTTTAACTATGAAATTAACTATTACACACCTTCGCTTCCTCTAAGCGTCCTAGAGCTTTAAGCAGGTTTCCCAAGTCGCTGCGCACACAGTACAAGTCCTGCAACAAAGATTGTAGGTATTGAGTATTTGTAATCATTTACAGAGCTATCATTTACAGAGTTATTTGCTTAGGACACTTTAAACATTTTTAAAAAGAATAGACTAACACAACATTTCGCTCGACTATAGATTTGAAATTTTGTTACAAATAATCTATTGATGTACTTACGGGATTATATTGCAATGCTGTTATATAAGCTTGCACTGCCGACTCCATATCGCGAGCGGCAACCAAAGCAGCCGCCAAGTTAATATATCCATCGATAAAGTCGGGCTTTAATCGCACAGCTCGACGATAGTTATCTAATGCTTCTTGCAGCTGTCCTCGCTCCTTATAAACATTTCCTAGATTGCTAATGAAACGAGAATTCGGTTAATTAAAATTACTTTTAAGAGTAAAAATACATGATTCAAATCTATGATCGAAATAACTCACCTATATGCTTCTGCAAGTAGTGGATTTTGTTTTATTGCCAAAGTCGAAAATTGAGCGGATTTATCGAGTCGTCTACATTGAAAATGAATTGATGATAAGAGTAATAGCACTCCGGTGTTGGTGCTGTCTTGTCGCCATAACTGCATACAATGCTTTTCCGCATTCTCATAATCTACAGCTTGATATTCACGATGCGCCAACTCCAGCAGTCCTTCAAACAGAAAAAAATTTAGTTAAATTAATGTTATTATAGTGTTCTTTGGTTTTGTATAATATACATAATAAGAATAAACTTTTGTAAAGTTGAAACGGTTGTAAAACTAAGTTTTCTTTCTAAAATTTATATTTACACTATATCTCATTAAATTCTTAAATTTTTAATAATTTAATTTTATTACATTGGAAATGATTAGGATTAAATCATCGTAGTATCTAGGATTAAATAATCGAAGTATATTTTTAATCCATTTTCACCCCAAAATATGCTGACTAAATTTACGTTAAAACTATTTTTCATATCTTTTAAACTCTTTCATTCTTAGATTTAAGAAAAGAAAAAAGTAAAAAAGTGGAAAGTATTTTTTTAAGCGGCCAGGTTTGGGACAGTACTTTATTGCATGTTTTTGTTTTCCGGTTGAAACAAATAATAAATTTGTTATCAATGTGTTAGTTAGTAAATGGCCCTTTTTTTCACAATAGTAGAAGTGATACTAAATTGACATTTGATTAACGTCAAAGATGTGAATCATTTGCACTATCTCGTAGCGTTATCAGTCGCATAATTGATTGTAAAACAATAATGACAACCCTAAAAATTACATACATATTTTGGTTTAGCTTTTGTAAATTTCATTAAACATAAAGGTTTTTGTCACAAGGTCAACATACTTTTCTAACTTACTGTATATTCTCACACACAAACTTAAGTACACATACATAAGTTGATGGAATTTTCCATAGTTTTTTGCGTATGCATTATTATACATATATATGTATGTAAATAAGAATTGATGTTCACATACATATAAATGAGTGCACATTCACACATAATGATATATACCTAAGTACATGTGTATATAAACTTGTAATCAATCCGCTTACCGACAGAGGACAGCGATGGATTTTCATTTGATTTTCCAACTGCATTGTTGTTAGATAAATGATTTTGTGGCTGCTGCAGTAGGGAATGTGTCGAGGAGTGCTGCTGCGTCTGTTGACCCTGTCCTTGAGCGTGCATCTTTACCGTTGGTTCCTCATATATATTTTGATATATATATATATGTATGTAAGATTGATAGACGATGTTCAAAACTTTTTGTCTAAAATCAATAAATCACAATCAATGGCAATGGCACTGCAAAAAAACACTTTCACTCGATTCACAGTTTAGGAACCAATCAGTTATCTGCAAATACAATATACCATATTTCATAAATAGCAACAGAAAATTATAAAAAGGGCTAACAATTTTAAAACAAAAACAAACTCTTCACATCTCCTCCAGCTGCTACAACAAATAATAACCTTACATTCATTGATAATCAGCGTGACCGCAATTCGGCTATTCTTTACGTCTTGGAATATACCAAAATATACCGTTTTATATTTGTTCTGTATAGGGTATGGAAAATTTACGAAAAATGGGCGTAAAAAGACTCAACTTTTGAAGGATTTTGTCTCTGTTTGATTAAATCGAAGCAAATTTAGAAGCTATTTTAAAAACCATTCCAACCAACCATTTAATATTTCCATTGTGGGTAAGTAATTTGGGTTTTTCTTTAAATACATTAACAAGTGTTCTTTACTATATTATCTAGTATTTTTTAGTTTCGTGATGCTAACGTGTAAAATTTTACTATATTCGGCGTTAGCTTTACGTTCTTTTGAAGGTTATATGTACGTACATACGTAAGTAAAATTAAATGTACATTCAACATATGAACATGCATACATAAATAAATTGAATGTCATATTAAAAATTTCGATGCCAACGTCGATAAAAAGACGCTAGTGTTTTACTTTTAACAATTTATACTGTATTGATTCTATAATATACACATATCATTTTGTTGCCAAATGTTTCTATTATTTGGGGACCATTGTTGATATGTATAAAAATTGTTTTCCAAGGATTTCTTTAGTTCACAGAAACCGCCTTTAAATTGTTTTCAATAGTGTTCGTCAAATGATGTTTGGAAACATACACACATGATGATAATTTGTCATAATTCCGAACAGATTTATTCCGTCTTAAACCGCTTCATCCTTAAAATGATCCAAAAATTGATAAATACCATTAAAAATTTCTTAAAACAAGTTGGCAGTGTCCGCGTTCGAAATGCTCGTCGATATATTGCTTGTTTGCCATTAGTAAAAAAATACTTTTTGATATCGCAAAAAATAATATACCATGAGGGTCAGGTCACACTGCTGAACTATGTATAGTACTTCCCAATTGGGGGCCATGTTCGATATAAATAATTTTGACTAATTTACACCTATTGAGTAGTAATACTGTCATGCATGCCGTCATAGAGGGTGGTTGACATGAAGTTAAATTTTGTAGTAAATAAATATAATTTAAAATACTTTGCGACAGATTCAAACTAATCATGCAATGATTTGACATATGCATACATATGTACATGCTCTCGGCTATCCATTCTTCAAACATTTTGCAAGCTTTAGTTAAAAACACAACCATTACGTTGTCAATTGGATCTCTGAAACTGTAAACCCAATACGACACGAAATAAAACAAAATTTACACTCCGTTTTCAGAAAAGCATTTTTATTTCATATTCTCAGTTATATTTGGAAATCAAAACAACTGTAAAGACTGTCCACAAGCTTACAGCTTCAACTTGGTACGTCTCCAGTGACGGCGCTTAGCGTTGTACCTAAATACGAAAAAAATTTTTAATTATTGTGGACAATAAATGCATATTGAAAGGAAACATTTGAGCTAGGACCTACTACGAGATTCCGTGAAACAGCCTAACAATTTGCAATACACCTATGAAAACAATAGTAGTCCTCTTTGGAAGTTTAGAATGAGTTTTCTAGACATATGTGATCAACAGTTTTAACTTTTGAGACGTAACATTGTTGTTAACTATCACAATTTCATATTCTGAACTACAGTTTTCCCCAAGTTGCAACTACGATTGCATCTAGAATTGTTAAAGTAGAGGTGATTAAATTTCATCTGCAGCTGTCTTAAGTTGGCCAATATATTGTTCATGGCAACGAAAGCCTAGAAAAGTGGCTCAGGTTAACACATGACTGGCTCATGATTTAGACGACTGGAGCTTGTTTGCCGAAGTCATTTGGTGGGGATGGTGGTTACCCATTCACCTGTATTTGGGTTGCCAACCTACTGCTGTTGTGATATTTTTAACTGAAGTTAAAGCAGACTTAGGTCATTCCTCTAGGTCAACTTGAGATTTTTGTCACTTGTGCCATTAAAATTCTAATTGCAAAATATTCCAGACCGGAAGGAGGCATCACTAATTTGCGATTAAAACACCGGACAAAACATTTCGTACAATCGTGTCGGCAAACACCCGCGTAAAACGGAAAACATTTCTATGTACTCTAGTGACACTTGCACGAACTCTACTTTACAGAAAGAACACACTTCTGGAAGGCTTTTAAAACTTCAGCCAACAATTGCAATTGCGAAACAACATCAAAATATAAATATTTTATAATCATTAACCACACAGAACACCCAACTTACCTAATGGTATTGCCTGTGCGCAAGCGAACCCATTGTGGAACTGATCTGTTCTGCTTTAACTTTTTAGCAAGCTTTTGCTTAATACGGAACGATTTGTGTGCCGCCTAGAAAATAAAAATATATTCGATATTATTTCATGTTTATATAGAAATAATAATTAGAGATTGACGAAAACATGAACGATTTTTCTTACCATTTCACCCGCCTTAGTCGAGAACCAGACCGGAAAGAGGGTTTTGTTTGTGACAACAGCTAGAGATGGGCAATAATTGCGAAGTACTTTTCATAGATATTTTAGCGTTATTATCGGAGCAACGCCTATCGATAGTTGCGAAAGATATGTAGTGTTTTTATTTTTTATATTCAATTTTCAATTTAATCTAATTTTAATTTATGCTTGTAATTTTTAAATACATATTGAAACTATAAAATTGCTTGGCTACCACTATTACAAAATTCGAAAATAATAGCTTCCTCCAATAATAATTCAGTATGTATGTTTTGTGTCTTTTTAATAAGAAAAGTAGCAATATATAATATTCATAATTCTACATATCATAAGTTTACGTCAGCGTTTCGCCTTGAGTTACACAGGCTTCCAAATAATCTATACGTCGTTCCAAAGTTGTAAGCTTCTCGTTAAGCACCGCTAATCGTGATCGGCAGGACATATCTGAAAAAAAATTAATAAACCAATTTGACGTAAGAATAACAATTTTATGGAATTATGGAATTTTTTTACACAATGAAATAAAAAATAAAATGAATACTTTCTTTTAAATGTATGTTTTTGGCAAAAAAAATTGGGAAATTAAAATGGTAAATATTTGCTTTCCCAACAAAGTACACTGGTTTGCTTCCAAAACACAATGACAGATTAGATTGGGCGTCACCAAAATTACAAATGACAAATGATGTATGTACATAGTTTCAATGTTGTACTATAAGACACCGGTACTTCGATGACCACTAAAAGATGTCATGCATCTAGTTACATATGAATGTTCATAAATGTATTAAATGTAAATGTAAATACATAAATGTATACATATTGTTATGTACATATACATGAATATGTACATATATGACTAGGTGTAGACAGAAATTGCACTTACCAAATGAATTTAAAAAGTCTGTGATTCTTTTTATGCTTGCTGTGATGACTTCAATGTATTCTCGGTTTGCCCAATCCTGATGAATTTGTTTTTGAATAGCTTCTCGATGAGCTCCGCTCATTTTAATATTGTTTTAATATGTTTATGTATGTATTGTGGTAATTCAATGTTTACAGAAAGTGCAATAATGTGACCGTTTTAAATTAAAAGAAAAAGTACTAAATATTGCAACAACTTTCACAATGTCAACATTTTGTCAAAGAAAAGAAAAAAAAAAACGACCGGCTAAAATAAGAAAAAAAAAATCATTGAAAAAGTATTGCATACTAAACTTCCTACCACAAATTATGTTTAAATTAATACTGAAATTTATTCGCAAAAATCCGTAGAAAACATGAAACTTTTATTCACAATAGGGTTGTAATCAACCTTCTAGCCGAATTTAAATGGCAAAGCAGATACCAACACAGATACTTTAGTTACTCCGATTAGAAGTCAGATAATAAGATGGAATGAAAACATCAACAGTTTATGAGCATTACGGGGATAGATTATTAGTTAGCAGATTATTCTATCCAAAAAACCAACTCGTGAATGTGTTGAAAAAAAAAGGAAACTCCAACGCATTGCGCAAACTTAAGTAGTCAAATCGCACATTTTGTATATAATTTCAGTTAATTATTAATTATAACATTACATTTAAGAATCATCATTTTGGATGACTTTCTACATAGACTGTTGTATTATCTACGCTTAAGAACTGAGTTATGCTTAATGTCGATAACATCTTCATCTGGCCCTGGTAAAGAACATCGGCAATGATTTTCTCCGCATATATCGCTTGTGCATTGTCCATCGATCGCAATTTATGCGCAATGATTTTACCAAAATTTGTGAAGTGATCGTCCAATTGATTATCGGCATTTTTAAATGCCAATTGAAACAACCGCTCAAAGTCAATATTAGAAATGCCGGCAGCTCTGCATTTTCCCATTGGAGCATCTGTATCTGACAGTTGCGAAGATCCCGATAATGAGCGTTTCCTATTGCTTTTTATATATTTTTGACGGGTGGTTGAAAGCTGCTTTTCGCGATTCACATCAACTGTATTTTGCTGTTCTACTAAATTTAACTTTTCATTTGCAGCATTATTTGTCGAGGTATTTACTGATTTTCTTCGGTCGCATATAATGCTGCTGCTGCTGTTGTCTGCCGGCAATATAACGTCCACCTCCTTTATTGTTGCCGATTGATTGGTCTGATTGTTGTTCGAATTAACTGTTTGAATACTGATAATTGGATCCACCTCGACTTCCTCAAATAAATTGGCACAGAATTCGTTGGCGCTTGTGCTGGGCGATAATTTGCTATTATGCGTATGGGTATCGTTGTTTTTCATCTGCTGTTTCGGCAAGCTTTCGGCGTCGGAAAACTCTTCGTATGTTTCTTGCTGCACCATGACATTGTTATCTGTACTTTGTTGTTGTAAAGGTTGATTATTATCAGTCTGCTTTGATTTTTTCTCTGGGATTTCTTCGTCCTTCAGAAACATGAGAGATTCAAAGTATCGCCGCTTCGGGCAGTACGGTTCATACTTTTCACCTTTTTTCTTCACTTCATTGTACTTGCGCAGCTGATGACGAAATGCACACCTTAGATTGTTAATCTTTTGCTTAGTTCTTTCAACATTGTACAGTTCTCCATGTTTAGTTGCCACTGCAATCAGCCTCATATATGCTTCTTGACGTCTGGTTCGATTCCGAAAATCAACTGAATCGGCTTTCCACAAGCATGGGTTGCTCTTGTATTCCTCAATGAAGTCGTCAATGAAATCCATATTTGTTTACTAATCGAACGCCACGATTAATAATAGATGCCAAATATCCGTTCGTATGGCATAAATTATATCTCTATATTATACTAAGAGACAGTGTGTGACCGCAGCTTTTATTTAAAAATATACTTTTTTCTCAAATCCAAAAAATACTACTTATTCAATTATTTTTTTTCTGGAATTGTAGAAAGTATTTGTTTCTAATTTGCTACAATGAAAATGAAACATATTTCGCGTATACTCTGACAAAATCATAAGAATCTAATAATTGACGTAGATAATAATATATCAGTAAAATATTACATATTAAAATATATAATTGTACATCACAATTTTAGAAGCAATTAGGCATGAATTAAATCCTTTGCAGTTTATTTATAATCATAAAATTCATTTTGTTATATACGAATTCATATTGCATCGAATAATATTAATCCCACATTGCTATCGCGTGAAGAACGTAGAAAAAAACGGTTAACAGTTATTTGCAAGCTGTGATTTTTATTCAAAATTTAGTTAAAAATGAAGTCTGCATCAATTTATTCTTTTGTGCATTGATCAGTAAAACAATGAATTATGACAGAAATTCAAACTCGAATTAGTTTTGATATGATTAGTATAATTATTGACGTTATTTTTTTGACATATTCAGATTACGTATCTAGAAAATATTGTTTTGATTATAAACTTCAACATAATTATCTTAAATTCATTTACACATCATAGTCTTGAAATTAATAATATAAAGAAAAATATAGAAAACATTTAATAATTCCTACTAGTGCATAAAAAACGCTTGATAAACAAGAGCCAATTGTATTTAATTTGTTTACTTATTAACTGCAAGTTTCTTAACATTTGGTTGCCTCAATATTTATATTTTGTTTCGTGAACATCAATGTAGCGATAGTTGCATCTCTATTATGAAGTGGTATTTTTTTATATTGTATTTGCGGTCACTTTGATTTTCAACAGCCGAATGTTTTGTTAAAATTATGAGCTCATTTTAAGCATTGTCAATATGGACCGTAATAAAATGAATGCCTCGAATAGAGGTCAAAAAAAGGCGTTAATGGGAGGCGAACAACTATACGCCCTCGGCACAAAAGCTGTTCGGGATGACGCCAAATCGAAAATATTGCCAATCAAAGGTATGCCCGGCAGTTCTAATTCCAACGATCGAAAAAGAGAGGCTCCTACGGCACTTACCAGTCATGCCAGTAAACGATTTCGTGGGAATATCAAAGATGGTACTACTGACATGACACCAACAACATCAACCAGCGGTGTGGCCCAATATGAGGTCTGGGAACAAGTAGCTGTTGACTGTGATTTGGCCACAGTGCTTGAAAGCATATACACGGCAATTGAACAGAATGACAATGAAGCGGTTGTTCGTTTCATTTGTGGCATTATTCGGCAAGCAACCTCTACGTCTCTTTCATCTAGACCAAAGGTGGACAATATTGCATATTTAACACTCTTGTACTTGGCAAAAGTGCATCCGAATTACTTCAACAATGATGTGGTCACGTATGCACTTTTATCGTTTTTGCGTCGTGAGTCAAATGTGAAAATGCGCTACAATGTCAATCTACACATAATTCTCACAAATCTGCTTACTCGAGGATATGCCGATGTATCGCAGTGGCCGGAGGTATTATTGCGCACTTATATTGATGATGCTGTCAATGAGCGCTTCTGGGCTGATAACGACTGTTGTGCACCGTTTGTGAAAAACATATGTGCGACTTTCGGCACACGGACTCCTCATTTAAGTCTGCTGCGATGGGATGCCAACACGACAGTTGCTTCAGGTCAGGCGCATCGAGACAACGTTACTGTCGACGACGATTCTGGTGACAATTCCACACAGAGTCTTGATGCTAGTCCGTATATGCAAGGCGATGTGGATCAAACAACCGATAACCTTTGCACAGTTAAACGGCGTTTTTCTGATACAACTGTGCAAAAATTGGTTAGCGATGCAATACGTGATCAACTGAACAAACGCCAGCAGCAGGATAATTACACACGCAACTTTCTCAAGTTTCTATGCACCACGTCGGGCATTGCTGAGGTGCGTTGTCTGAGCATCTCGCGACTCGAGTTATGGATACATAATGGCAAGCTTGTCAAATTCGCCCAGCAATTATTGTCATACATTTGCTTCAATATCAAAGGAAAAAGCACACAGGATAACGAAGTGCTGCTGGTCTTAATTAAAATGCGCCTGAAAACTAAACCGCTTATCAACCACTACATGTCATGTCTCAAGGAAATGATTCACCTACAGCCGGATATACTTAGCACTATCATGAAGTTGGTGGTTCAAAATGAGTTGTCCAACACCAGAAATCCTAACAACATGGGCATGCTAGGTAAGGAATAGAGCTTTTATAATTGTTAAAGATATCAATTCGTTAGCAAGACTATCATAGTTAAATATTACTTTGTTTATTATGCGTCACCCAAAACAATACGTAATTAATTGAATTATTCTTTTTTTCCAGCTACAATGTTTCAAACTTCGCCAGACCAGTCAGCCGTCAATTTGGCGGAAATATACCAGGAGTTCGTATTGCAGCGCGATGATTGCTTAAGGACATTACGTGTGTTCCTGCGGGAACTTGTGCGCATGCTGCGCTTCGATGTGAATCTTGTCAAGTTTTGTAAAACATTCTTAAGCGAACGCGACGAACTGAATCAACAAATCGAGCACTTTGAGTTTAAAGAGCGCATCTTTCACTCCATGGTCGATCTCGTATGTCTCTGCATGTTTCTATCGGCCACGCCGCAGGCACGCGAAGGCAGCTTATCGCTGAAGACTAATCGTGATGTAAAGAACAATCAAGCACTGATCAAGTTGTACAATCAAATGTCCCAAATTCAACTGGATGCCGTTTCATGGATGTACGAAACAGTACCAAATATTTTTAAAATTCAAGGCAATGAATACAATCAAGCGCTGCACAAGTTGCTATTGCTTGAAAATGCAGAGCAATATTCGCGGTGTGATCAATGGCCATCAGAGCCCGAAAGGGCGGCAATTTTGCGTATAATTTCAGAGACTCCTATTCACGAGGAAACGTTATTACGTATTATTTTGATAGGTATCACAAAGGATATTCCATTTTCCATCGCAAACACATTCGATATTTTGTTACTGGTGATAAAACGTGTATCGGGAATGAAAGCAACTGATTTCCCTGCGGTGCAGGCAAATAAATTCGACATTATCGATTTTCTATTTAGCATGTCGGAATATCATCATCCGGAAAATATTCGCTTGCCATCGGACTATGAGCCACCAAAGCTGGCAATCATGGCATTCTACTGGAAAGCTTGGTTAATACTTTTAATGATTTCTGCACACAATCCTTCATCTTTTGGTGCCTTTTGCTGGGACCATTATCCCACTATGAAAATGTTAATGGAAATTTGTATTACAAATCAATTTAACAATGTTGTCCCTCACAAGGATGAATTACAGGTGAGTACGTTATTTACGATAATAACTAATTGCCGTGCAGGCTCTGATCTCAATACTCATTATCACTTCACAATCTAATATTAATAACTAATTGCAGATAATTACTGTGGAAAGGGATCACATTCTTCAATTTGAAACCTACTTGGCAGCGCAAACCTCACCTCATGCGGTTATTACCGAGGAAAATGCAATTTTAATAACGCAGCTCATGCTAATGGATCCAATGGGAACACCTCGAAAAGTACCGAACTTGGTATTAGAACAACTAAAGTATCTCAATCAAACATTCAAGTTGGGACATCTATTCTGCCGTTGTCGGAAGCCAGATCTGTTGCTAGACATTATACAACGACAGGGCACAACACAATCGATGCCTTGGTTGTCCGATCTAGTCCAGAATAGCGAGGGAGACTTTAGCCATCTTCCCGTGCAGTGCTTGTGTGAATTTTTGCTCTTTAATGCGCATAACATTAACGAGGAGAATAGCCGCGATGCCGAGTTGGTTACCTTTATCAGAAATTTAATTATGGACTCAAACTATAACAACCACATTGTTTGTGAAGTACTCGACTATATATTTAGACGGTTGTCTTCAACTGTGAAGCAGTCGCGAGTAGCTGCATTAGCAGGTCTGAAGATTATCTTCAACAATTCGGGAAGATATGAGCACGAATGGTTATTGAAATCGATTCAACAAATTCCACACTTTATGGAGGCAAAAGCCTTTATTATTCCACAACTAAGAGCTGCCTGCCAAGTAGAAAATTGCCCCGATTTAATAATGGCATACATACAATTTATTACGGCTCATACGCTCAACGATCCGGTTAATGAAATGCTGGATCATGTCATCGATATGGCGCAGTTGATTGTCGAGAGAAGCACAATGTTCCAACACATCATCATCTCGCAAGAGGATTACGATTTGCAGCCCGATGAGAATCGTATACAAACATTAAAATGCCTATTTGTTGTGTTTAACAATTATATCATTAAGCTCCGAGAATTTCACGAGCCTTACGAATGGACCGAATATCCGGATTTGTTAATGGTTCAGTTTGATGATGGCGTCCAACTTCCGTTGCACATTAACATTATTCATGCCTTTATCATATTACTAACCTACTCCAACAGCAACATGCCCGAGTCCATACCTATTCTGGATTATTGGTTTCCTCCCGGCAGACCAGCTCCTGTTGCCTTCCTTCCCAACATGCCGCAGGATCAAATTCAACTTTTACCAGATTGGCTAAAACTTAAGATGATTCGGTCTTCAGTTGATCGTCTGATTGATGCAGCTTTAAATGATTTGACGCCCGATCAAATTGTGCTCTTTGTGCAAAACTTTGGCACGCCTGTAAACTCCATGTCCAAGCTGTTAGCGATGCTGGATACGGCTGTCTTGGAACAGTTTGACTTGGTCAAGAATGCCATACTCAACAAGGCATATTTGGCGCAGCTAATTGAGATACAGCAAGCACGAGGCGCTAAAAATGGTCATTACACAGTACAAGCTCTGGATTTGCATTCGCATTCGCTAACTGTGCCCGATCTGCCCAAATTGAATACACAAACTCAGGAGAATCTGCTCATTACTGAATATCAACCGATCTCACCTGAACTTCCTAATAAGGCCGCAACATTCAGCGAGTTATCGGCAATACTTCTTGATAAAGCCGATCAGCGAGCAATTCCCAATAAGGAAACGCGTAAAGTAGTTCATAATATGCTAGACATTGCAGTCAGCCCGACGAAGCTGAATTCGGAAGTTCTACAGACCATACACAATGTCTTAGATCAGCCCGCTTGGGATCAACGCAAAGATAAGAAGCACAAATGCTCCATCAATGCCACACGAGACTCTTGCACGATATTAAGAACTTATTTCAGCTGTAAATTGGATCCAGACTTTTATCGTCTCACTGAGGGAACTTTCAATACAACAATACGATGTCGCCAAAACAAAATACCTAGTGTGAAAGACGACTTTTTAAATGAACTCTTCAACGATAGCTTATCCGCTATGCTGCAGAGCTCACAACAACTGCATTTTGCCAAATTCAAAGCAAAACATTCGCTTCCGGAAACCAAGAAAATCGTTAGAGAAATGATGCGTGGATTTGAGTATCCGATGGGGGAAAGCAACTCCAACCTTAACGAGCAAGGACAATATTATAAAATTTTCAAAAATGGACTATTTATTGACTGGCTCGCTGAGGCAGATCCTGAAATCGTTTCGACCAAGCTGTTTAAAGAGAAGTTCCTATTCTCTAAGTCATGCAGTGAATTTCGATTTTATCTTTTGTCACTGATTAACCATCAAACAAACTGGGATACCATTGAGGGCATAGCGCAGTCATTGTTTAAGGATTACAAAGATGACAAGGACTTCAGCACCGTGCTCAACTATTTCGAGGCATTGACAACAAATCCCAAACTTTGGAAAGGCAGAGACAAGTACATGTCTAAAAATGTACAACCAAATTCGTTTTTCAAATTGGATTCTAAGGAGCTGGAGCCATTTGTACACTTTATTCTGTTTGAGGGCATCTCAGAGTTGTCCACAGCTAATTATGATTTTAAATTATGTTCACGAATGACTTTACTTTTTAAGCTAACGGAAAAGCGCAAAGATCTAATGGTTAAAGTAGTAGAATATGTGGAGAAAAGTTCGGTTTCCGAGGCGCTTAAACATCAACTTCTGCAACAACTTTACATAATGTACCCTCGAATCAAGTTCTTGAAGTCCTGCAACGCCGTCGGACAAACGCACAAATTGCAGAGCTTAAAAGGCTGTCAATTTGATAAGATATCAAATAATTTAATCACCTGCTTGGGTAGCCTCACTGCAAAAAAAGACTTTGAAACACTTTCAACGGATACGGAACTTTTACTGCGCAAACTGGCAGCGTCGCATCCTTTACTATTCCTGCGGCATTTAGGAGTTTTGTCGTCCATTATGCAGGGGAGAGCACAAAATAGCATGAAAGCTTTGAGAGAGGAGCATCATTTTCATCGTTTTGTCCAAATTCTGAGAACATTGGAGCTCTTACAACCAACTATATACGAAGATACATATAAGAACGAGATTCAAACGACGCTTACATGCTACTTTACCTTTTTTAAACATCACAGTTCGGTAAAGGAAGCATGCCAGATGTTGGCCAAGTTTGTGCAAATTCTTCAGGCCTACATTAATTGCAATCCTTCAAGTGCTTTGCTTTTTATTGAGCAATATGTGGGCATTCTATCAGAGCTCTCTGTCAAGTATACATCAATGATTGAGTTGCAAACTTTGGTCCAATCAGTTGCATTACTGCAACATAAGTCGAATAATTCCTCAGAGCTTGATGACGAGGACGTCAAATTTGAATACGAACTGGATGGGCATGCAGATACGAAACCCAAAGCAGTGGTTAGTGAATTGGATTCCATGGAGGGTAATCTAAATGCCCAGGAAGTTGTTGGCCGCGGCTCCTTTTCAGTGCTTACTTTGGGCTCCTATAACAAAGCAAACTTTAGCGATGTCTCGCCTCATTTTCTAGACTTGATTAAAGTCATCAAGCAGTCACATATCGAAGATGTGATCCTGGGACCTTTACAAGAAATGGAATGCTTAACATCGAAACGTTTTGTCTTCATCAATGAGCTCTTCGAACGACTTTTGGATTTAATTTTCTCGCCCAGCGCCCAAATACGTTCTATTGCCTTTATTATTTTAATACGACATCTTAAGCATAATCCGGGTAATTCCGATATCAACCAGTGCACCTTGAATGCATATATCCAATGTTTAAGGGATGAGAATTCTTCAGTGGCCGCTACTGCCATAGATAACTTGTTGGAGATTTGTTTATTGTTGCAGGAGCACGCTGTTGAAATTTTGTCCGTTGCTTTCTCTCTCGGCATCAAATCATGCCTTAATACCAGCAATCAAATCCGTAAAGTCATGCAGACACTGGTGGTACAACACGGTTATTAACTCTTTCGATTGTTATGATAAACACGAAAGATAAGGAATATTGCTACAATGTATTATCATTAACATGTGTAAATAAACAATTTTATCTCTATCGAGTATTTTTTGACTTCCAGCTTGTTTGCTGTAGAATTTAAAATTCTTATATTATATTTAAGTAAATCTGAATAAATTTAAGACACAGGTATTGTGGTCAGAATTTGAATCATAAATGTTTTTATTTATCTTAAATTCTAGGCGGGCTTTGAGTGCAGCTATATGGATGGTACAGTTCACATTTATTGCACTCTTAGTGTTTATTTATTTAAATATTATGTTAAAATGGTTTACAAACTAATTAACTAAACATTCATATCATATTTGCGAATAATTAATGTATATTGTATCCATTAAATTGGTTTATTTTTGTTGTTTCTTTGGTGCAATATTATTCAAAAGGAAAGTATTTTACGTTTCTTTCGCAAATAATATTTTACATGTTGATATTGTATTATTATTTGAAATAAAAGCACAGAAGCGAATCACAAACATTGATTTAAAGTGGTCAAATTACAAGTATAATTATTATAAATAAAATTAACTTTAGCTTAACCAACTTTCACATTTAATGACTATAACAAACGTTTTTCGTATCGCCAATCGTTATGTTTAATTTCGTATTTAATATAAGTATTTGCTACTAAGTTTAAATATTTTGCAAAATATGTGATGATAATAAAATTATCTTCTATGAATTATAAGAACTGTACATAAAGGATTTTTTCCTTTAATTAAAATATTTTTAGCTTATCGCGTTGATGATTCCCTGACGTTAACCGTTAAATTTGCCGGAGTCGTTACTTCAATCTGCAATGTAAAATATTATAAATTAATTTATTAAAAATTAAAAAAACAAATTAAATGAAGATTTGAGTGACCTCATTGTTGGTCGCATCTTCCTGGTTCAATTGAGTTGTTGAGTCAGCAGGTTTCTTATACAACGACATCAACTGATCAATAGTATTCGAAAGCATACGGTTCTTGTTATCGGTTATCGTCAACTAAATATTAAAAAGTTAATTCAATGAAACGCTGAAGAAAATTTATAAGTGCACATATTACCTTTCCTTTCATTTTATCCAGCTGTTCGTTGACACTTATTATTTTTTGCTGGAACTCTTGCCAATTGTTGCTTAATGTGGTTACATGAGCCGTTATACTTTGTGAGCGATCCAACAAGTCGTCCAATTTATTCTGATAACATATATTTTGCTGACGTAATGAGAATTCTATTATATGTGATATGATATATTTACCTTGTGCGACACGATTTCGCCGTTAATAATTTTTATTGACTGGATAAGAGTGTTATTAACATTCATAAGATCGCTTTCCAACTTTTTCAATGCATTTTGCATCGTTTGATTGAGCGTGTTGACGTCATTTGAAAAGTTTGCTGGCGCAGCGCTTTCCTTAATCGTTGCTAATTGACTAACGTTGACCTGAAATTATAGGAAATTGTTCAATAATTTGTAATATACATAAGTTTGACAGCAATTGTCTTACCTTGATCATTTCCATATCGGATCGCAGGCCCTTCTGTAGCTCGACATATCTATTATAGTGTTCCTTAATGCCATCAATATCCGTTACAACAGCCTCTAGCTTGGCTCCAAAGTCGGCCACAAGTTTCTCGTCCTGGCCGTAATTTCTCTGGGCCTTAACAGTCTCTTGGAGACTACTTAAATTGCCATTTAAAACGTTAACGTTTTGATTCAATTCATTGAGTTGGTTGATTACAAATGTTTGGTTCTTGATTAGGAATGATGTTGTTTCATGCCACTGCTGGAGTGTATCCGGAAATATTTTGCTTATGGCAGAGACTAAAACATTTAAATGAGTTAGCAATATGGTAGATATTAATTACACGCAAGCTTAATTGAAGACGTGATTGTCGTTGTGGTTATATAATACATTGAAACGAGTCTATTTTTATGCTGATGTTGACAGTGGTTTTATAAATTCATTTAATATAAGTATGTACAAGGGATAAAAGACTTTAATCTTGTTTGTATTTCATTTACCAGTACATATACTATATGTGTAGAAAAAATGTGATATTTACCTTCTTCAACTTTTTGACGATAATCGGAAATTTGCTGTCTTAAATCGAAGTAAAGCCAGTACAGTATACCAACAAATAAAGCTGTAGTTATCCCAAACAGAAATGGAGCACACTTGCGAAAGTAAAGTTTTTTTCGATGACCTCGTCGGGTAGTGCCCTCAACATTCATCTAAATCAAAACAAAGCACACATACATATAATATACATACGCATACTCATATACAAATGTACATATTTATGTTCATAAGTACTTTTATGAGCATAGATAAGTAAAAGTGTAATTGCGACCAGACAAACGTTAACATCTAAATATTCAATTTCAAAATAACATTTAAATATTCTCAAGTGTTGTCATTACCCATGTGTAGTCATCAGGGTCATCCGTGGATACTGACAGCAATTTGTCCTGTGAGTGAATAGTGCGGTGGGAACCTTTTTTTGTAATGGAATGTGCTATCAAAGCGTCCAGTTCTCGTCGTTTTTTCATCTTTTTGCCACCACCAGACCGCAGTGGCACTTCAATACGATGATGGCAGTCCATAATGCGTTTTATTTAAATAATATTTTTTGTCCACTTAAGAAAAACTTTTATAAGCGCACATCGAGAACAACTTCTACGCGCAAGAACATTGCGACTAGGGTGGTATCGAATATACTCAAGAGTGTATGATCGAACTAGTCGTGGAACTAAATGAACTGAGTTCTTACATTTAAACAACTAGTTCAAAATCGTAATCCCGGGAACAATTAAAGTTCGCTAATTTAATGAATTTATTGAGTAATATAATTCGATATAACAGCTAAAGCCTTACACTCTTTTTAAAATTTGATTGCTATATTTCATTTACATTCCCATTATTGCAGTCCAAAAATGTTGTCGAACAAAATATAAAACTCGAAATAGTAAATTTAATATTTATTTAAAAATCTTATATAAGCTTATTAAGATAAACAACTTAATTTGTGTTGGGGGATTTAAAGTATATGGGTTCAGCTAAAGATTTTGGAAAACGACTTAAATAGCGTTCAAGTCGCAGAAATTTGATTGAAATTAGTTTCTTATCGAACCACCATCCGTTGATTTCGTTGTGAACCATTCCAGCGTCAGCTTCAGTTGCGCAGCGAATATAAACGCAGCACGATTGCTTATCAAGTTGAACATCGCATATTTTGCAATTTGAGCCAACCTTTTCGAATATGGATTCAACGATCATTTGTCTCAGGTTGGGTTGTTCAACTTCGGATTGATCAAACATATGCCTGATTTTCAAGCAAGACGTTGGCGGATTTAGGATTTTGTTAGAGTTATCAAATGCTGAACTTTGCCATTTTTTTGAGGTACTCACTTCCTTATTACCTAAATTCTTATTCCATGTCATAGTACGAAGTTGTTCGCCATTTCGGGCAATCATACCAAAGAGCACACGGTTATCGTTTCCCTCAAGCGTCTTTAAAGCCTTGTTCCACGAATTCAATAGTTTCGATCGCTTGTGAGCTGGTAAGAGTTTGTCTTGCAACTCATTAATTATAACTTCCGAATTCTCCGATACCGAACTTTGATACATCAGTTCATTGATTATGTCCTTGATAAAATGCTCTGCGGCCAAAAGTTTTTCCTTTTGTCGTATGCGATAAAAAGCCACGGAAAGATAAACAATTAAGCAAACTAATGCCACGAGAAGCAGCAATCCGATAGCAGTAAAAAAGCGTGACATTTTTTTTTGTATAATGCACTTAATTGGCAGATTCGGTTCCGTCAACTCGAATGATATGTCATCGGATGAGTTTAGCGTTGAGACAATCGTCTTGAT